>NC_043986.1:27900283-28512783 GCF_902150065.1 Myripristis murdjan | reverse complement strand
ACTTTGTGGAACTTTAACTACAGGCTACTAAATAATGTGTGTAATTAATACCCATTGTATTTTGAAATTGCTAAAGTACAATGCAGAAATGGAACTAGTTTGGGGAACTGTAAAAAAAATAAAATAAAAAATTGGACATGGCATGTATTAAGCTGATATATTGCTATTTGATATTTAAATATTAATATTATTTAGTTACTATAACCATTTATGGATGCATATATTCATATTTAATATATAATTCAACCTGACATTGTACATGTGTTGCTGTGTGTTTACAAAAGGATGCCATGTTCTTCTACATCTTAAAAAATATACAGTGTGCTGTATATTCAGTTTTTTCTCCAGGCCTATTCCTGTGTCCTCTTTGGTCTTTACCAGTCAAGCTAACCAGTGGGAAACTATATGTAACCTATAAATGTCATGATGCTTGTGTAAATACCACTGGTTTGCACCCAGTCCTGCTGTCCTTGTTTACATAGCCTGAATGGACATCATATATCATCTTTACCTAGATGGGGTCAAAGAAGCCATGTTTATAATAGGGATCTGTGCTGTATCAGTCTGAGAGATGTGTTAGTAGGTACGACAGCATAAGATTTTAGCAGAAATTAAGCAGAGCTTAAACAGAGAACCTGATGAGAATTTCAATTATTGTAGAGCCAAATAAAATTTTACAATCTTCTTATAAAACAACTTACAAGTTTTGACAAATATCCAAATGTATTTTTTTTTTTTTTTTTTTTTTTTTTGCTGAGGCAGTGCAGGTCATGCAGGGAGAGGGAAGCGGAGGGGATTGGACAGTCACTAGGGGTGACACTGGGGTAAATGTTAAATGCTTCGCTAAGATGTCAGGGCCACGGGCTAAAAGTCACAATGTTTGGGCACACACAGTGGCGCTCGCCCATTCTAACATGTGCATGTCAAAACTCTCTTGCGCAAGGGCACACAGAAACACACAGGGATGTGGGCGGGGTGTGCGACAAGTCTCACAGATTCAGGGCCAGAAATAGCCTTTCCCCCAAAGGGGCCCAGGAAAAGCAGGGAGAAAACAATGCCAGCCATGCCTGTCCTCTACGCTGGGCTGACTGGAAAGAAGAGCTCCATTTAGCTTAGCATAACCCCAAGGATCACTGGCAATGGGAATTCATACCATACAAACACACATACACAAACACACACACACACACAAACACGGAGTGCTTCCTCTGATTAGCCCGCAGCACTATTACTTCCATAGTGTTATCAGAGCAGACTTGCTTACAGTCTGCGCTGCTCTAAGTCCTATATGGTGTTTGTAAGGCAGAGCCCGAGGGCCCATTGGTGGCACTGAAGTGAAATGCTCCTCACAGCAGGACAGGCGGCTCCAAAGCTCATGAAAAGCCTGATTATATTCTAAAAGAGTTATATGATTAGCTTCACTGTGTTTGTATTAGGATTTGACTCATATGGGTTCTCTAAAGGCAAAGCCAAAACCAACATTTCTGGATTAAAGCTGCTGACAGTTTATTTTTTTCTGCTGATATTCAGTATTTTATCTGACCATTTTCTGGCCAAAAAATTCTGAGTATTCAGTGTTTCCCCGAGAATGTTATTTCATCAGTGTTAAAAAAAAATCTCTGAAGCAAAATTTACCCATCTTGGGGCATTAAAAGTCTTGACTGAAAGTCCTACTAATGACTAATGACAGTCTTTACAAGACTTTATGAAGCAGTGTGACAAACCACACCTCTGAAATAAATCACTGCCTTTAAAGAGCAAATTTATTAAAAATAAATAAATAAATAAATAAATAAATAAATAAATAATTAAAAAAAAAAATAATAAAAATAAGGAAACTAAACTTACCAACGAAACAGACAGAAACACTAAACAGACCCATGTCTGTCTAATCCTAGTTCAGAAAACTCATCAAGTTCACTTGGTGATTTATCTGTCCAAACATTAAAAAAAAAAAAAAAAAAATTAAATCAAATTCACTTTCAGCCAACATCAGCGTTACTTGCAGTCAGATTATCAAAGAGCATAAAAATTACAAACGACAGAGACCTTTGTTTAATCAACTGTAGGGCATCACACTCTATATACTTTTACTCTCTACAGTGATGCTTTAAGTAAATAAAAATGGCCTTGAGCATTTCCTGGCTATTTTACTGTAGGTGGGAGGATTTTATATATCAGTGTGTGTGTGTGTGTGTGTGTGTGTGTATGTGTGTGTGTGTTTTAAGATTTGGTTATGTAAGCGTATGTAAGAGATTCTTCCCCAATTCATTCCAGAATATTCCCCCAGAGGCCAATCCACCATTAAATATGAAAGAAAGGAACCAAAGGAGAAAGGGAGTGGAGCGAGGGCCACTTAATTAAGGAGCAAGTAGAGCATAAAAGAGGAGGACCCTGCAGCAATGATGGAGACAAAGAAGCAAACCCAGGAAAAAGAATGGATTGGTGACGTGAATGTGCAGATCTACTGTACTCCTCATGAAATTAAATGACCTCAAAGTCACATTTACAGAAGAAAAGTGTTTGAACAAACACTAAATCTAAGTTTAATGTGAGGCTATACTTAACACATTTAAACAAAACCCTAATATGAATCTCCATCCCCTGGCCAGACAATGAGAATATGTAAAACATATAGCAACATAAATTTTAATCATGCAACATATTGACTGAATGACACAGAATATTGTTGGCAACAGAGTACAGTTCAGATCAGCAAACAAGACTTTTGAAATTATTCCAGCTAGTGTCTGTTGTCATTGCAAACACAGGGAAAGCATCTAAAGACGTTTGTTGCATTTTTTTTGTTGAATGCTCTAGTCAAAGAAACGTTTTCCATGAATATACTGCCATCTGCTGGACTACAGGATAACTGTAACAGCACAGACAAAGAGAAAAATGAACAAGTGTCCCCACCAGAAATTAAAATACCATCAACAGAAAGTACAAGAAATAAAAAAAAAGACATCAGTGTTGGACACTCTGATTGACAAGGGATCTCTGGGAAGTACAAGCACAGAAACATAACAACAATGAGCACTTCGCACTAAAAACAAAATGAAAGAAGTTACAGAGAAGACCACCAGGAAACACTGATGGGGACATAAAAATAATTTAAAAAACAAGGCTACTCCCATGGCCTAAGGTCCTGGGAAACAGGGGTCCAAAAATCAACCACCCCTCAACTAAGGAAGAGAAAAACTCTGAATTTAAAGTCCTAGATTGTCATTCACACGTTCGGACACTTGTCAGGATAATAGTCTTGATCTGAGGATTGACACTGCCAGTCCTTTAGATGCAGGGCTTGAAGGGTTTGAAGGATCCAAACCAAGAAGAATGTCAAAATGGGGATACACAAAGCTTTTCTCTCATTTTTTATGCACAGAGTGTATGTGCATTTTAAGACATTGTGCTCATTTCATGAATCTTCATAATAACAAGCTGGTTAAGTCATTTTCTTTGGTGTTTATTGGTTGCTGTAACTGACTATTGAGAGTCATGAACAGTATACAGTATAACAAGGTTTATGATTCCTGGTGGATGTGTGTTGCCTGGGGAAACATAGATAATGCAACCTTTGTTGTTGACTGAACTGTTTTTATTGAGGACTGGTCTCTTGTTTAAATGACAACTGGACATTAGAAGAGGACACTCTTTTCCACAACACTGCCAACAACAGATTGCATGCATGAGCTCACACCCCATGAAACGGTGCTCTTAATTCCTTTGTTTACGCATTTCCTGTTGAAACAGAATGCTGGAGCTGGATATAATACAAGGAGGGATCATCCACAAGTTTAAACCAACAGGACATCAGTTGGGGAAAAAAAACAACTGTATTTGAACAGATAGGTGGAGGAGCAAGATCGCCAGTTTTATTGGTTGAAATTTTTAATCACGCCTACTACAGCAGCATGAGGTCACCATTAAAGATAGTCCCTGTGTAATACTAAAAACACACTACATATTAATACTAAACGGCACCTACAGTATTCTCATCTTCAAAGTAAGGACGGGCATTTCAGGGAAAAATAATATTTAATCTTCATGGGGAATTATTAGACTATTTTTGGATTCCCCAACTAAGGATATTGACACTATTGAGTATACTGCAATCTGATACTTTAACAGTACAAAACACATTATATACTCAAAACTTGTTTAAAATTAGTATGTAATATGTTTAGAGGAAGTAGAAGTCATGTGACTTTATTTCATGAGGACCTCAAGGGTTGATTCTCACCAATACCTGTCATCTGTTGCTGCTTGTAGTATGTATTTAAGATGTACCAGACATTTTCCAAGTGCTGCACAATTACACAAAGCTCAGAGTGCACAATAAACAGATAATCTTACAGGTAACTCTGTTGTGTGAATCAATAGAGTCAGATGAGGCTTTGTTTTAAGCACTGTTAGGACTTGTGTCCATATTGCTTCTTTTTCCAGTTGTTCCCAATGAGGGGACAGTGTATGCAGCAGCATGCAACCGTCTAAAAAGTGCTGCAGCCAGCATCTTTTCTCAGAGTGCTTTGACCGTTATTTAGGGCGGCTCCGAGCACCTCTACTTTAAAATATCTGAACTTTTCAGAAAGATGCTGGTGTCATCACTGTCGCTCCTTTTCAGACAACTAATCACATCATCACCCTGGGAGTGACTCCTCACCGAGGTGACAGTGTTAACTTTATAACAACCAAGAAAATGGAGGGGAAACTTTTTCTGGCTGTGTCTGCTCATCCTGACCAGCATGATATTTCAGACAGACACTATCATAACAAAGATTGAAAAGCCCATTTGTTGGAGCAGACTGGGAAATGGGCTTAGAGTGGTGATGCTGATATCTCAATATTGTTGTGCATAAATACAAAACCTGTGACACACAGTGTTTTTTTTTCTCTCACCGCATAGAGAGCACTTCATCCCAGTGCTTCCCAGAGCCCTGTCAACACATTCCTGCCACAAAAAAAATTAGGTGGACTAAACCCCTAACACGGTACAGCAATTTAATTAATGTCTTTTGAATAATCAACTGCCTTTAATCAGGCATCTTCCTACCAAACATGTAGCAACAACAACAAAACAAGCAGCTTACTCCTGTAGTTCAGTTTGTTTGGCCAGGTCAGCAAAAGGACATTAAATGTGAGGAGCCACTGAATAACCCCACCAAGACAGAGACATGGGTTAGACTGAAAATGTAACCTGAACAATTTACAAAAAAAAAAAAAAAAAAAAAGTTAGAAAAAAGTTAGCATATATAAAATATCAGTAGCCTAACTGTGCTGTGTATTGATAAACACATGTAGCTGTCCATGGTACTGAAGCAGTAGATCTGTAATTGCACCTTTTTCTTTCAGTCCTGCCCTGTCAGATTTGTCCTGGATCTGTAATATTCACTAAACAATAAACTATAAATAGTCAATTCTACACTACATTGTAGTCTATATACTCTATAGAGTAATATCCCCTTCATGATGAAATTGACAAGTAGCAATGTGTAGTCACAGAAGAGTGACAGGATCATGGAGACACACTGCTGCCTGTAGTATTCCTATGATATTCTGTTAATATGTCTACAATCATTCAGTAGGGTCTGTACTGCTGAACATACAGCCCAGACACAGCCACCTCCACCACAAAATATCCAAGGTGAGACTTTACAACAGATGTTTACGTTTACTATAGATATTTTGTGTGACCTGGGAGTGCAGCACAGTCACATTCTGTGACTGAATGCTTTGGGCTCAGCTGCTGCGGTTACATAATTTGAGGTAAGGTTTATACTGACAAACCTATAGTGTGTTCTGAAAAATATCCTTTTTTGGCATTTCTGCTCCACCTGAAAGTGACAATAAAGGCAGAGAGAGGGGGCGACATGCAGCAAAGGCTCTGGGCTGGAATCGAACCCAGGTCGCTGCAGTAGGGGCTTAAAGGGCCTACTCACATTAGGCCCAGTTGATCTGTATCGTGCTAAAGCAAAAATGCCCCCACTCACCCCCAGCCCCACCCCTTCCCCTGCTGGCCTGCACTCATTGTGGGTCTTTCAAGGAATTTAGATGGTACAAATTTCCAAGGGGTCATGTAAAAATGGCCCTGCTTGTAGTGTATTGTGAGAAACAGTAGAAGAAAATTGGATAAAACAGAATTGTAGAATCACAAATGTCACAGCTATGGTTAAGGTGTCTTGCAACAATGTCCCTTGGGAGCTGTACATGAGCGTGTGTGTTGGTTGGTGGTATGGGTGAATTAGACCATCCCCGCTGTTAAAAAAAAAAAAAAAAAAAAAAAAAGACAAATCACATACTGCCTCTCAGTATATGTGCTAAGGAGCATACTTGAAATTACCCTTGAAACTACACACACAACGTGCCTAGCCAAAGTTTCTGGGATCTGGCTTGTTTTGCATAATGACTTTGACAAACTGTTAGTCCTTGATGTTAATTACATATCAACAAGAAGCTGATGACAGCACTAGCAACGCTCTTAGAGTTCAAATTACCCCCACATGCATTTAGAAGAGAAAGTAATTATATCCCAAAGCAGGACAAAACATAACAGAACAGCCAGCGAACTATTTACAGGCAGGTCAAATCATCTTCACAACACCACATCAGTAATTCAATAGCGCCATGGTCTTTCCTCTGTGAAGGACTGCCTGCACTCGGGCTGAGGCAGCGCTGGAGCTGATATTCTACACCACTATGAGGTCTGAATAGCAACTGTCTAACTGCTGGTGTGCTAAATATTACCAGCACACACTTTTTTAATGATCTTAAAGATCATCTTCCAGAAAGCATTCTTCTAATAAAAGCTTAATGTGACTGCTTTCTGCTAGTTATAACACAATGTGCGTTTTCAAGAGAATTCTGTGATACAGCTCATCAACTGGGAACAAGATTAGTGACTTATATTGAGACTGTGTGTTTCATTATGTCAGAGAAATACTATATGTTATATACTGAAGCTTAAACTTGCGACTTTTTAACCATTTTATTTTCTAATGTAAATTCCAGAATGACATAGTGGTACAGTTGGATTGTTTTTCTGCCTCATTTAGCAAAGTGTCAGAGGGTTAATAATCAGAACAGTTTTAAAACCTGGCCAGCAACTCGTTGCATGGCCGACTCTAATAAGCACTTGCTATTCTCTGACCCAGCCACTGAAAAACAACTGTGTCTGCTTGTGTGTATGTATGTGTGTACTTGTGTGTGTGTGTGTGTGTGTGTGTGTTTGCAAACTGTCAGACTATCCAGGGGTTCGAATACTATGGTGGGGCAAATTTCCTATCTGCTATAAAGTATTCTATCAATAACTAAAGATCTTACTTGACTGGCCCATAAGCGCTGTGGAAAGTAAGCCAACATTCAGCCTCATAATGACACCTTTGACTCTGTACAGAACTCAGCATGTAAAGAATGTAATAATGAAAAAATGTGATAATGTGTATGTATGTGTAATCTATGCATTTTCTGTGTATTTCATGCATGAGGCATTGTTGTGTCCAAAACAAGTTTTCCTCAAGACAATAAATTCTATCTAATCTAATCTAATATCTAGGTTAAAGTTGTACACTTCAAATTTACTGCAGATGAGGACAATTCAGACTCAGCTGACAAAAAACATGGAATAAGTGCATAATTTGATGGTTGAATCTACTCTAAAGCAAGTTATTGACATTTCAGGCCACTGAGGCTTTTGTGAGATCTAAAATAACATTAGTACACACAGGTGTTATACAGGGGACGATAAGTGGGCGAGCATACTCAGTCTTGACACAAACTGGTATTTGTCTAATTTTAAAAGAGGTGAGGTCACAGTTTTAAACTTTTTTTCCTTTTAAATAATCAGTACAAACTTGAGTCTACATAGATGCCATTGTTGGACCGATTCACTGATAAGATTATGTGCTTCTTCTACATTTGTCAGCTGAGTCTCTAAAAGGGCCTCGCTTCACTTGTCCCTTGGCAATTCCACATAGTGCATCTTTAAGATACGCACAACAGTGAGGGGCACTTCAGTTTTCAACATGATTTTACAAATGCACTTGTGTTTTTTAAGTGCTCGGGGGTGCATATGCATGATTGGAGTGATTTACTTTAAAAACAGCACCTGTTAACATCAAAGTGCTATGGTGGCACAGTTTTGTTGTAACTGAGATAATGAATATTTAATTTAGTACCTTCACTTAGCCACTATGATCAGAAAATCACCAAACATCTTCCAGGTTTGTGAATGTCTAAAGCTGCAGCAAGGATGCAGTGCATGACGTCTTCTACTCTTCCTGTTGTGAAAATGCTCCATTTCCTTCACATAGGGCTTCAAGGCTGCCTGAACAAAGCATACTGTAATCACCTCAGCACTGCACTGTACAAAAAGCATTACACATGAACGAAGTCACGAATGAGCAAGAAAATAAGCATTCACACAACTCTTGCTACTTTTCTGCCTGTGCCTTTTCTGTGCCTTCCTGTGGTCATATTGGTGGTCTCATGACGCTGCGTTTCAGTTAGCCAGTATACACACACACACACACAATGTCACTTTTCAATTTTACAGTGACTCATCCAGAAGTACTGATGCTTTTGGTAAATTGTGATCACTTGCCTGCCTTGTGAAAAAGCTAATCTGCATACTTCTACTCTTAAAACTCTTAAAAAGCTCACTCTGGCCACCCTTTACAACACTGCTGTGGAAAAGTGACAACTGAATTTTATCCCTGAAGTTTATTTGATTAGCTCACACTCAGCACACTGTGGCTCAGGCCTTCACTCAACCTCTTTATTGACCAACTTGCTGTTAAAGGAAAAATGCCAAGAAAATCCATCATAGGAATGACAACCAAGAAGTTGTCCAGTCATCTCAAGCCTGTTATCTTTTACATGAAACTCTTTTCCTTGGGTTCTTGCAGTGTTTTTGTTACTCCACTTTGTTACTACACTTGTCATAAGGCGCATGGCCTTTTATCAGCTTCTTCCACCTCTTAGCCCAGGTCCAAAACCATGGCTTGTAAAAAAAATAAAAAAAATAAAAAAAATAGAGAAACTGTCCTCATCTTACCTGTACCTCATGCCAGTCGTATAAGACACACATTCCCTGAGTGACACATGGTTCATCTTGAGGAAGTCCTCAAGGTTTTTGAGCTGAGCGGCAGCGCGAACCTCCCGCAGGCGTTGGAACTCAGCCAGCTGGTTGCTGCGCTGCTGCCTCTCCTCCTGCTCCAGCGCCTGCTCCGACAGGAAGCAACTTAGGCCACTGCGCACGCTCTCGCTCATGGATGACAGGGACAGCATCTTGCCTCCAGAGCCGCCGCCACCGCTGCTGATACTGCTGCTCCGCCGTATCCCGCTGCCATCTCGACTCCCAGGCGGCACCCCTCCACCGCCACCCCCGGGCTTGGGCATCTGGAGGTTGTCGACAGGGGGAACACTCATTTGCCGGCTCAGGCGGCGACTGCCCATGTGGCCGCCCCGCACCTCGGTCAGACTACTCCTATGTGTGGCAAACATGCCTCAGGTGCTCGTGTCAAACCCGGTCAGAGCCACGGTCAAGCTGGTGCCACCAAGTGTGGTGGAGGTGGTAGAGTGTGAAACACACACACGGATAGACCAGTTGACAAACAGACCGAGCACAATCTGGTGTCGCACCACTGCTGTTGAAGCCAAAGGGGAGTGGGATAGAGCCATGGCTTTAAATAGCACCTGTTCCACTGCTGATCAGAGTGGGAGGGTAGTTGGGAGGCCAACAGGACAATCCTACCGCCCCTCCCTTCCCATCATCCCCAGCCCCATGCATCATGGCCTGTAATGTAATCAGAGCTGGCCCTCACTGTCCCCACTCCCCCCTCCTTTTCAGAGTTCAAACACAATGGCTCCTTGAAGGAAATAATAGGAGTCTTTATGGGTGAGTGAAATACGTGAAGCACCAAAGTGCATTGTTATAATGAACATGTGCACAGTGATGGTGTTTCCGGCAGTGTGGGATCTTTGTGCACAAAACCTGGGTGGCTGGGTCAAAGTCTGTGGTCCTGTGGCATGCATGAGGGGAAAAAATCACTGTGTGGAAGGAGCTCGGTGCCACCTTGGTTGAGGTAACACCTGGAAGATTCAGTTGACTCCTGGGAACTTGCAGTCTAACAGCTAGCTCAAAGTGCTGGGTCTGTGGGTTGTTAGGTATCAGAATACTAGACAAACACACGGATGGAGCATAAGCTTCGATAATCAAACTGATAATGCCAGTGCAGCACTGGAAACACCACAGCCAATCTGCCCCCACATCAAACTTATTACTCCGAACGTTCCTAAATAACCTAATTAAAACTTGTGTTTAGTGGATATTGTTAACAATAAAAATGGAATTAAGTTTCTTTAATGAACCACTGCCATCCACTGCCATTCTTTCATTATGACATCTTAAACTACCTCCCAGCTACTGATAACAATCTGTTCCTATCATAAGCATCTGTCTTCAAAAAAGCTTTGGTAAGCTGCACAAATGAAGAGGATTACAATTCAATTTTCAGTTTTGTAGAATAAAAGGCATCTAGGACAGCAAAACTCTGGCAAGTATGCATGTTTAAAATTTCTAAAGTGCAGTGTTCCTTTTGCAGTGATTTGGAATTTAACATCACAAGCTAAGCTCACAAACTCACATTAAAAACAGAGCACTTTACTGCCCCGACGAACTTTGAATTTACAGGCAAATCCAACCTTATGTCCTTTCACATACAGAGCAAGACCCCTACTGAGAGTATCATCTCTGCTATAGCTGTACCTCTCTGTGCTTTCTCCTTTCTGAAAGCTCCACCATTTTCCTAACCAGCCAGAGCAGCATCCACCAAGAGATGCCAAACTACTCAATATTTCAGGACCCTCTTTTTCCCTCGTGATGATTGCGATGGAACATATCCTCTGACTGCTTTCACTGAGGCTGAACAACACAACAGCACTATCCCAGAAACAGAGGAAGAAAGAGAGGGAGAGGAGAGAGAACCATCCATGATCTTCCTCTTTTCATTAGAAGATCTGTCAGTAAGACTCCATATAGAACTCCGGACGTGGGCAGCATATCCATGCAACATCCATCCTTTCATCCTCCTTCAATCAATCCATCCTCTACATTTTGTCCAGTACTCACCCGGGTGCTTGGCGTCCGGCCAATGTAGGGGTTCTGGACCACGCTGCTCATGACGGAGACTGGTGGTGGCCAGTAACAGCAGTACTTCTTTTACTGAGCCCGAAGCCAACCGGGGCAGCTTCTGGACTGCTAACAGTCTGGTTGCTGGAGGAGTTAACAATGATGGGCTTTCCACCCCCTCCTACTTGGTGACACGGCACACAAGAAGCCCTATCAGGGCCTCCCCCCACCACCCCCTTCTGTGCTGCAAAGCCCAGCAAATAATCCCACAAGTAAATTATTTATCTTGACGTTGGCACTAAAAGCTTTTGATTGTCTGAAACAGCAAAAAGAATGCTAAAAGCCTTTCATTTTGCTTGTTCCACGGGTGGTGTGTCTCTGTAAAACACAAAGTCACTTGCTGTACGAATAAAATGGACCACAGAAAACTGAGGTAAGAGAATGGTCTCTGGCCTCTGTTCTGTTTCCAGCAGCCTCACACTTCTAAAAAGGGACACAATACAGTAACATGGAAAGCACAACATGAGGTGAGCACCACAGGTAATGATATATTCTAACTTATATTCAATAATTACTCACTTAGCAGTATAGCACAGTGATCATCAGTATTACTGGTGATGTACTGTTCTAATCTGGTTACATTTTATGCGCGTGCATGCATGTGTGTGTGTGTGTGTGTGTGTGTGTGTAAATGAGGTCTTCACAGCAGCATTTTCACATAGGGAAGTCAAGCACAAGCCTCTCTCACACATGCAGCTTCACCATAAAATCTTCCAGATTTTTTTTTTTTTTTTTTTTTGCAATACTAGTGTGAACAAAACAAATCATACAATTTCTATGTCAAGCAGTGCAATAGGTTACGACAGTCTTATGTAATGTGCTTTCACGTAGAGCGAGCAAACCACTCATTGATTCCAGGGCGGCGTTACTTACGATCCCTGCTCACAGCAGCGATTGTTTGGAGTGCAAGAGCTTAATGCTTGGTTTGAAAGCTGGTGAAGTGAGCAATTTTTGTTTGTTTGTTTTCAAAAATGTCTGAAAATTGAAAGGACTCAGATTAGCAAGTCTCGAGCCATTTGAACAGAGGAGATTGATGAGTAGGTAGGAGAAAACTGGCACCCAGTCACCAAAAACTCTTTAACCATTTTCTTAAACAATAACAAGTACAAGTTATAAGTAACTATTTTAAGAAATAATTACTCATTCTGAGACACATTTTTGGATTTAGTCTACAGTAGTTTTAGTTCATTGTCACAGTGTGACTTTTAGTTTTAGTCATTTTATTTTTATTTAATTTTAATTTTTATTGTTTTAGTACACTCATTTTAATTTTAGTTTATTCACAATTCTGTTTATACAGTAGGCCAAACACCTTGTTTGCTTGGATTACATATGATATTCTCCAAACTCTGCCCTTTTTTTAACAATTATAAATATGAAAAAGATGACCCTTTATGGGGGAGGAAATATTATTGCACTGCACCATGCAAAAGACAATTATTACGCAAGCAATGTCACAATTTTGCTATGTAAACTTTTATTCACTGTGCATGAATATGATTGGACCGAGATACTAGAGACAACAAACTTCAGTGACTGATGATTTTTTTCCTATTGTTGTCAACCCTCACTACAAAGAATTTAGTTTTACTCATAATTTTTTCAAGGCCTTCTAGTTCATTTTTACCTTTTATAGTACCTGCCCAACCCCCCTGCCTGCTCACACACCAACTCATAACTTGTATCGTATTTGATAATCTATCCATGTAAAAAAAAAAAAAAAAAAAAAAAAAAAACATAATAAAAGTAATGTTTACATTTTATGATTTCACAGTGAAACCAATGTCTGTTTATTAAGTAAACCGAGTAGGTGACAAAATAAAATAAAGAAGGGAAACAAAAATATCATAAGTTCAAGACAGCAGTAAATAAGCAGGACATAATGGGAACAGGAACTTTTGGCCACCAGCATCCTAGTGAACATTAGCTGTAAACATGGTAGTCTCACCGTCTCAACATCAAGCGTCAAAGTCCCTGCCTCTCCCCTCAAACTGAACAGATAACCAGTGAATTTAGTGCTGCATGAGGCCAAGGCGCCACTGCATTACATTCCTTCCTTCAATAGCCAGTGTATTGTCAAATAGTCCAATTTATAATTTAGTGTAAACAATTCGTGAGCCACATTATTCTCTACTGAGCTAAAAATAATCTGTGCATCCTCAGTTTACTCAGCCTGTGGTTTAAATAAAGAGACTGTCTCAATCTGTGACAATGGAGCATACCAGGAAAAGCTTTCTAATGAAATCAAGGGCATGTGTGTTCACATTTGTGGGCTCATATTAAAAGCCATATTGTGATAGAATGAACCTACCTGTAAAACTGTAGTTGTCTTTTAGGGCTGCCATACCGTGCACTAAAGCAATGAAAGAGAAATAAACAGGGTGGGGACAAACAGGAAGATGAAAAGAAATAGAGAAAAAAACATTGAAATAACATTTTATGACATGACATGAAAACTTCATCAGCTGTCCTTAAAACATTCTTGCAGTCTAAAGTGTGTGAATGATTCACAGCCTGCAGTGTTTAAGATAAATCACCTGAGAGACAAGAGATTCAAAATGGTGGCTAGGTGAACGCTTCTGACAGCATTACACTTTGCTGTGGACTCATCTGAAAAGCTGCTTAAATGTGTCATACAATGTACCTGTAATGGCCAAGGTTAGATTCAAACTCAGGACAACATGTTACATGATATGAACCTCAGTCAACCAAGCCATCAGGATGCCCTTAAATATACCAATACTTTGTTGATTACAATATCATTTATTGCAATAATTACGGATGGAAACAAGTACTCGTTGCATAATAACCTCTTTGGCTAGTAAAATATTACTAAAATACTACTACTGCTGAGTTTGCAAAATTATTTTTATTGAGACAAAATAGTAAAAATTTCCTACTAAATCCCTCATTTAAATCTTGCAGTTCCAACTGAATCCACAGGATGGTGCTGTGGCCTTCCTGAGGTAAGCTGAGCTAACATCTCCATGCTGGTAGGATGCAATATGGCGGCAGGTGCCTGCTATCTCTGTGCTGGTGGAGTATGTTTTCCCAACAGCGGCGGCAGTTGATTTTATTTTTGTTTATGAGGGCAATTGTTGAATTGCTAAAATGCCAAGCATCATTTGCACTTGCCATACAAAACACAGAGAAGCAAGCACAGCTTCTCTTTGTTCTATGACTAAACTTTATTCACAGAACTATGATTCATAAGACAGAAAATTCATGCATGAGTACAAACACTCCACTTTCACTCCATCATTTTTAAAACAAGTACTTTCATTCTTCTTTTTATTTATTTATTTAAATCTGATAGAGTACTGGACTACTAAATTATTCAAAATTCCCACCACTTGGAATGAGACCATAATCTTTTATGGGTATAAGGGGAGACATGTTCACATCTGACAGCCAGCAGTTCCTTGTGCTTGACAACATTATCATAACAAATTAACTGAGGGCAAACAGCAGTTTCATATTATTTGATTATAAGACCAGAAAGGGTAAATTACAGGAAAGAATACATACAACTTAGCAAAAGTTATAGGGACTCAAATCTGATTTGTTTCAACTTCCCTTACTACCATTACGTTTTTTACTTTGCAATTCCACAATGGAAAATTTAAGGGAACATTAAAGTTGAAAGGCATCTAACATTCTGCAGTAGTGAGGGGCGATATGGACTAAAAATTTTATCACGATAATTTCTGGCATTTATTGCGATAACGATAAAAGTGACGATAAAAAATATAAAACAATTCAACTCCATCTTTTTGACTACAAATCTATCACCGCATTCAGTCTTGAGAACCCCACAAATACTGCTCAAAAATAATACTTACTGTAGTCAAATACGCTACTAAACTATACCAATTAAGTTTAAGTAGTACACCTGTACTGCATCCTTTGTAATCACCGCTTTTTTGCAAACTTTGCATATGACAGATGTTTGCTCCACGTCAGACTTACTGTAGCCAAACCAGTTCCAGATAATCGAGCTGGAGCCTCGTTTAGCAACGAGCTCTTCGCTATCAGCCCCGCCTTCCGCCATGCTTGTTATTGTGCTACACGTGTGAGCTGCCGGCTGCCAGCGGCGAGTGCGTTGCGCACGTAATTACGTCATCAACAGGAGTTTATCGTTATTATCGCGAGATGACATATTCTTACCGTGGGGAATTTTTTTGACGATATATCGCAAACGATAACATATCGCCCATCCCTATTCTGCAGTCTTGTGTATTTGACATGGACTGCACTGAAACAATTTGCCTGGCATTTTACCATCCAGTGGATCCTTTTTCTCATTAATTGGCATTAATTATCACTCCATTTAGGTCTAACAGAGCCAGGGTTGTTCATGCTGGCTCAGTGGAAAGACTCTGATACACTGAAATGCACCAGAACCTCAATTACTGTCATTAGAAACACCTGTGTTCACCTGCAATTTAATGTCAAAATAGCTGCTGTGAAAAAGGTCTATTAACTTTTAAACACTCAAAGTGGATTTGTAAATGTACTGATTCATACAAATAAAAATTGTTTATCTGCTGCAATATAGAAAGAAGATACTGAGGTTCCCCCATGTTAGTCACATATCATGTGGCCCTGTTTGTTCTCACCTGTAGATCATGCCTGGGGAGGCATGCTGTCTGTTGGAGAGGCATGCTGGGGAGTCAGTGGTGGATTCAGGATACATGAGGCCTGGAAGAGGGAGGTAAAACCTGTAAGGTAAAGATCCACACTCTCTTACACTCTGTAAACAAAATTGAAAATAACTCAAACCATTTTAATGGAAAATTAAAATGATGGGCTCCACAAAGCACAGAAATAACTACTACAGTTTATGCTGTTGTGCCACAATGAATTAACTATTTGTATGAGGAGAGGATCCTAGCTATACATAAGGGCTTAATAAACAAAAACAGAACTAAGTGCATTTTCACAAATTTACAATTCCAGTTATCTTCCATCAATTCTCTTTCTTCTGAAAGCCCAAGTACTGGAAAACAGAGAAGTGAGTAAAAAACAGAGATCTTGTTCAGGCTACTGTGACGGAAATTCAAAAACTATGCCACTAGATGGAGCCATTCCCAAAGAGTGGCACTATCCTGGTTACTGCAGCTGAACTATTTTTCATAGTTGACAAGTTAAAAAAAAAAAAAAAACAGTGGCCATGACCTCTAATGTGTTGAGAGACTTTGCTCAGCATATTAAGCATACATTGCAGGGAATATGATCCATACATGGAAACTGTCTGTCATCTTCTGCATACAGAGCAGTCTAAAAATTAGTAAGGGACTATGCACCCACCAAGTCAGATCAACTGAATCAATAGAGGCTTTTTTGTTATTTAAATAGTGGGTCAATTATGATGCTTTCCATTCATCAGAAACTGCAACACTCAAGTCAAAACAGCCCTGCAGATTCACTGCTTTGCTCAAAGGGACCTCAACAGTAGTTATTGAGGGAGAATGTCACTAATTTCCCTCAGTCACAGCCTTTTCACAGCCTTGTTGTCCCTCTGGGTAACTTCTCTAAGATCTAGGATATCAATGTGCCCATTTAGCTGACAAAAAGTGAAATGCATAATCATAAGTGAGGAGGCTGGACATAGCCAGATGGTGACAGAAGTCAGCTCTCTGACCAGAGCGTTGCCATATATGTGAAAACCTGTTTTGGGGGATTTGAATAAGAAGCAATAACACAAACTGGTTGCAGGAGGTTTCAGGGTATTACTGTCGATGTACACAGATTCCTCCCTCTCCCTTCAACTTCTATCGTCAAGTACAGCTGCAAATGTAATGTATACTGTTGAGGCTTAATTTAATGATCCAAACATACCTTGCCTCTTTGCAATCTTTGTTTCTATTTCACAAACCAAAAAGGTAGCATAGTACAACCAATGTAGGCAATATGTGCATACATGCATTCATTTTTTCACCTCACTATCGATCTGTTCATTGTTTATAGATTTTGAAATTTTAATTATATTAACCTATTTTAATGTAGATAATACATTATAGCCAAGTCTCAAACCAATTTAACACAAGACCTCACTTCACAGTATTCCTAAAGTCATTACAGTAATAAAGATAAATGATTATTACACTGTGAAAATATCATTACTTGACATTAGTTAAGTACTATTTCATTGTTAACGATCAAATAGGCCTAACAATTTTTGACAGTTTCCAAACGATTAGTAAATTCTCTATTCTGTTATGTTATAACGTTACTTTATGTAAAACAGGACTGAGAGGCAGGGTAATCTACTTAAAGGAAAATAAATAATTAACGTTAAGTTTACTGCATCCACCAAGGAGATATATCCTCTGGCACGGGTGTTATGTGATCCACCCTGTCTGTACATCCCCAGGATAACTTGAGACGTACTGGATGGATTTGCATGAAACTTGTTGGGAAGGTTGATCAGCAAAGAACTGATTAACTTCTCTAGCCAACTGGCCTCAAGGAGATGTGGCAATCATGAGAGCTTAACACAAACAGGGCCATAGTTTCCAACACATCCACATAACATAAAACCAAGCAATGAAGTTGGTCATGAGTCAGCACTGGCTGAAAAGGGTGTGTCCTATGACAACAACGTTGCCAAAAGGGAGCATGGCTTAACCAGAAACAGGACCATAACTTCCAGATGTAACCTTTGCATCCAAACTCACAAATGCAGAAGACCCCCACATGAGGATGCCCAAACAGACAATGGTGCTGGGTTACAAAAACGTTGACCAACAAAGTCAAAATGACTAACTGGATCGCCACATTTGAGAACCCACAACCCCATTTTTTTAAGCTCCCTCAGATTTCAGACTCTATTTAGGAAGCACTTCTGCCTCCTCCAGACAAGTGGCCATCTGCCACTGACTTATAATCACCTTTTTCAACCACCCAAACTGATGTGGCATTTCAGCTGTGGCACAGTGATGACTTGGTGATTTTCAAAAAGACAATGCAGAGAAACACTTCTTAAGATCCTTGTAGGCCCTTTGTTTTGCTATGAAACACTGGCCATTTCCTCATTTTCTGGAGAGGAAAGTGATAAACATGCTTATGGACTGGAGATAAACAGACATATCTCAGTGTCTCTAAAATCTATACTATTGTACAAGACATCAGCCCACTGGATTACACAAAGTCTGCCTGCAAGCAGGACTTAGCCATCAAACTCTCAGATGATATTTGGCAACAGAGCCTGGAGCACATTCATACCTCCTCCTTCTGTATAAAGCACTGCAATTCAAAAGTACTGCATTGTTCGAGTGTCTGAGATGCTACCAGAGCCCAGCTACTGCTCTGCTCATGTCCATCTCTCAACACATTCTGCTTGAGACTTTTTCACACATATGTGGGAAAACAACAGATCCCAACTCCATCATCACCATTATGGTGTGCCCCCTGCTGAGAATGTTACTGCGCTCCAGGACAATGTTGTAGCATTACCCTCACTTTTGACCAGGAAACTTGTTCTCATGCAATGGAAATCAGATAAACCTCCCTAAGTCATTCATTGGGTTAAAGAGGCGGTCACACTCCTTCTTTTAGAAAAACTTTGGTATGGCAGTGTAGGTTTTCAAAAAATGTATTGAGAGTCAGTCTTTCTCATAAACGTGTGTATGTTCCAGGAAGACAGTTATGATGTGGCCTATATTAAATTAAAATGTGTAGGGCTGTAGTCTGTTAGTCGACTGGTCGATTTTTTGGTCGATACATTCTTGGTCGACCAAAATCTGATTGGTCGATTATTTGCCGTGTTAATTTTATCAGGAGTAAAGGACTAAGTGCTAATGGGGGTGTTTTCAGAACCCCCTGTTTCACAGGTAACAGTCTGTCTTCAGAACACCCCCCTTGTTTTCACAATTTTGGATTAGCCCAACCCACTGGCGGAGACAGGTAGGTAGGCCCGTATGTTCTGAATTCAAGAAAAAATTAGGCCTGGTTTTCGGAATATTTGCTTAATTAAGAATGTTTAATAAACATTTAGTCCTCTACCATGTCAAAGACGTCGTCAGTGTGGCAGCATTTTACCAAAATAGATGGGAAAAAAGTCGAATGCAAACTTTGCAAGCAACATTTTGCGTATCACAGCTCAACGACCAACATGGCATATCACCTAAAAACGGTAAGCTAACATGTCTGCGTTAGGTTGCGCCGTAAGTTTTGAGTATAAACATATCAGAATTGGCATATTTCAAAGTTTTAGTCTAATAATCGTTTTATAACTGCAGGAGCACACACCCGCGATGACGGCAGCTTGACATAGTATTTTCTGAAATCATAGGCTATGATATTGCGTAGGTGCACATGATGCAATGCTGACAGAGCCGACCGACTCGAGTGTGTCATTCAGTGCAAAATTATTAGGTCAGAAATGATTTAATATACTGCAAATATTAGTTGTTTATGTTTATTTATAATTCATTTAGGCGGACAAGGCTACCAGGAAGGCTACTACCCAGTTAATTAATCTGAAAATAATAACTTTTTTTTTTTTTTTTTTTGTATTCCCTGCCGCCCCCCCGATTAGTCGACTTTTGGTCGAAATTTCAGGACTTTAGTCGACCAAGATTTTCTTTGGTTGACAAAAGGCCTAAAAATGTGTATGAACAACTATGAACAACTTAGTCCCATTAGAAAAAAAAAAAAATCGTCACTCTGAGCTTTTAGAAAATCAAACCATCAGCAGTCCAGTGGCCAGTTTTCTGGAAATCCTTCACCAATACACTAAATCAGAGATACGCTAGTCTTGAGAGGATTTAGTCATTTACACTCACCACATGTCCAAACACTCAATCTAAATAGCATTTTAGAATCTTCAGAAGAGTCCCAGCAGATCATTAGTTGCATGGTACAGTCATGTTTGGATAATTTACAATGATTCTGGAACAACAAGAATTATTACTTTAAAGAGTGGGTCCTGCATATTTTGATAGTCAAACACATGTGTCAAATTAAAATGAGGTGACAGAGGCACTTAAACAGCTTTATAGGTGACACTGAAGTGATGGTCCCAAAGGTCCCAAATATTGCAATGGGAAGCCCTTACTGAGGAGAAAACATGCAGTAGGTTATGTTTGATGAAGTAATATCTTTCCGAAATGCAAAGAAAGTCATGTGAAAACTTTGCACTAATACACTAAACAGACAAAACTGGACAAATGCTACAGAAGCTGACTGAGAATGTCAGCCTTCAAACTAGATTTTTTTCCCCCTGGATAGATGTCCTTATATCATCTAAATTTTCAGTGTTACAGTGTGACCTGGCCAGTCTTCCTGGACAGAGGTATTTCCATGAATTAAACGCTTAACACTTTTATAAACACCCTACATAAGGATATATTTCAGTGCAAATATGTCTTTACTGACAAGCAAGTGTGGTCACACTGCAGTGGTACAGAGACAGACCAATGCAGGGTCTTTCTTGGGTATGTAAGTTAAAAAGAAGCAGTAACCTAATTTCTGATCTAATAATATTTCACTCCCTGGTGACCTCTCCCTTTTGGATCTGCTGTATATATGTATGTGTGTGTGTGCGCGTGTGACAGAAAGAGAGAGAGAGAGAGAGAGAGAGAGAGAGAGAGAGAGAGAGAGAGAGAGAGAGAGAGAGACTGAGTGACTGTTCTGTCCCTTCACCTCCTGTCCTGGACCTGCAGCCAAAGCAAGACAAATGTTTCCTGGCAGAAAATGAGACACTGCAGTCTCTCTGCTATCAAATGTATAGAAGGCAAAGGAGTTTTCATGCTGTCCTGCTGCTGGTTTGGCTTTTCCACAGGTCTAGTTTCTGTTAACTTTCACTTCAAAATGTGAGGAGCAGCTGCCATTTCATCAGTTGTTGAGTGCAAAAATGGAAATTCACCAATTGCCCTGTACTGTATGACTTGAAATGTTTGTACCATGGAGGCATTACACTCGGTGTCCACTTTATCAGCTCCACCTGTCCAGTCTAATGCGGTTCAGTGCAACAGCTCTGCCATTAATTCTACCTTTTAGCAAAGTTTATAATGTTCATTTTTTGTTGACACTGTGGAGAATGTGTATATTTAATTCTGTGTTTATTATTTAGGTTGTAGTTTGCAGAGGTCTTGTAATGGCCTACATTATATTGAGAGGTGTTTCTATTTTTTCGTCCTTCCAATCTACATACATCAGGAGGACAGAATATTGGAAACACCTCTCAATAAAATGCAGTTCAGTAAAACAGCAGCACAAACTATGAGCTCAATGCCAAACATTGAAGTGAATGAACAGCTCTGTTACTGTGGCAAAAAGAAAAGATGAGCATTATAGGCAGCAGGAAAGGGAACTTTATGGCACAACAATTGTATCGGATTGTATTAGATTATACAGGTGGACCTAATAAAGTGGCCACTATGTGTATATTATATGAGATGTGACATTATATATTTAAGTGAGAACAAATAGACAAGTATTGAAGTTGTACAGTCTTATGACACCTAGCTAGTTGTGTAGCATAGCATCAGCTTTTCCATTGCCAAGCTGGCCAGGGAAACATGGCCATCATGTTGAGGCTTTTGGTTTACATCCACATCCATTTGTTCTGCTGTGGCAAAAATGAAATTTATATCAGTTTGCAAGTGATAATGTTCCTGAAATGTGGGAAATGATAAAAGCAGAAATGACATATGATCAATGTGCTACATATTTTAAGATTTCTAAAAAATATTTTTCAACAACTATGGCAAACTGTATGTTGTATTGTCATGATTTCATAAAGCCACAAATGCTGGAATGCAAAACTAAGTGTGGCTATTTTTTTTTTCATTGTGACTGAAAACCTAAAAATGGTGACTGTAACAGACAGCAAGCTTCCATCAGACAGCAGGCGGCACAATTTCTCATCAACAAATAAAGAAAAAGTACGGACTAACCCCTGAAAGCAAAAACAGAAAATACTGGCAATGTACATAATTAAAACAATTGGCAATCCTAAACCTTCTCATATTTGACTGAAAAGAAGGCAGGGGTCACCCTGGACAGGACACAGTCCTTAACAGGGTCAACACAGAATTAAACCTCACAAAATTTGCCAATTCCAATTTCACAAAGTTGCATATGAATATATTTGCATCAGTCCCTGCTTTTATGCCGTGCATGGGAAGCCCTTTCATTATCGCATCACCTTGGATTAGACAAGTCAAGATAAATATAAATAAATAAGATAAATAAGACAAGAAGCATAAAGTAACATCACCCATAGAGATCGGTAATGGGATGTTTAGGAAGTCAGGAAATTAACAGTTACCTGTTGTCAGAAAAATTCACTAGATTGTTGCTTTTTAAATTTAAGTGTGCTAAAACACGGTGCTGTTTGTTTGGTGACTGACTAATGTGTTTTGTGCTGAATCCATTATTCTTTTATCCACGATTACAAATTACAAAAGTCGGAGAATGTCATTGGATATTTGACGTTTTACTTCAGTAAGTGAGTTCAGACTGATGTGACAGCCGCTCCTCCCAAACCCTCCCACTGCCTCTCTGCAACACATTGCAGTTTAGGTAGAGCAAAACTGAAACTGGGGTATCATTACGCTTTAAGTCCTCAGGGGGTCTGAAAAGTTGCTAAATCCAGCAAAAAAGTCATCAAGCCAGCTTCAGCACACATTCATTTATAAAGGCAATTTTGCGTCTCTAAATTCCCAGACAAGTCATAGGAGGAGAGTTACAATAAGTGAGAGAACATGCAAACTCCATATAATCAGTACTGGGAATCAAACCCACAACCTTTTGGCTGTGAAGCCACAAAGTTTTTGGAGGTGTTTCCCCTCAGGCTCGGCCTATTTGATGCGCATACTTTTGTACCTTCAGTTCCATGTATGTTTATTCAACAGCTTGTCCTTTCAGTCCTTCAGCAGGATGAAAAATCAGGACGTGGACTTGGCTCCTTTTAATGTCGTTCTGAGGAAGGAATCTTCAGTCCTGTTTATGTTTGGGAGAATGGCATATAAATAATGAACTGTGAAACTGTGAAAATGTCACATGGGATATTAGGGATACTTCATTACAGATGTTTGATTTGTGCTATATCAGTACAGCTTTTTATCATCATTGTTGCTGTTAATACATTATGATTACTATTATTGCTATGATGATTATTATATTATCATCATTATTTATGATTGTTATTAGTAGTAGTATTATTAAACACGTAAATTGTGAAGACCTGAAGCTATCTATATTATTGCCTATAAAGAATAAATGTCAGATTTTTATATATATATATATATATATCAAAGAAGTTGATATAAAAAAAAGTTAGTTTAGTTAGTTAGTTTATTATAACCCATTTAATAGAAAAGAATGTATTTTTTCAGGTCTCTGCATGGTTGTGCAATGATGAAAGCTTGCTTTTAGTGATAACTATGTTCAGGTTTTTCACACTTGATCTGTGATCTATGACCCTGCTTACACTTGGTTTTAACTTTTGTTTTGGGTGATCAGATCAGTTCAGTGGACAGCGCTAAATACAAATTTAAACAACCACATTGTGATAACACTTACCAAAGTGGTCTGGGATGCATTTGACCACATGTCATTTGTAGTGTAAAAGCTAATGCGTCCTGATGTCTCCCTGAGAAAACGTAGTGAACCGAGTGATGTCGGCAGTAACAGAATCTGAACACAAGCGGTCAGCTAAGACACTCTGGAGACGTCTGTTTACAGCTGCGTTGACAGGTGTGAATGGCTATGTGTCTTGGCTGTCTCCTTGTGTCTGAATCAAACAAAACGCATGTTAAAACCAAGTGTAAAAGTGTCTATGATTTATTGACCTCTATCAAAGAGCAAGGAATTTCAACAACATGGACAGACATCTACAAGGGCACGGTTTTAATTTCCGAAAGGTGCTAAGGACATTCAAGGCAGGGGTCGTCTTACCCCTTTAATTCAGAAAACAGATGTCAGTGTGTGTGGTCATGGCCTACGATTGATAAACGTCCATACTTTAAAATGACACTGCTAAAGATGCTTAGTTCTATATCATCTTTTTTTCTCTGAGTATTTGAAATACCAGGAATATAGTTATTTTAACTTCACTAATATCTGCATCATCTGGCAAATCACCTCAATTCTGTTCTCCTCTGTTTGGTTGTTAGGACACAGCAGTGCAGGAATGTGTTATGTTATCAGTTCTCTGATTGCCAATAGACAACTTTTTTTGACTATACCCACTGATTATCTGACTCAAGGGTAAACATTACCCTGTTGAGTACCTACACAATTCCTCTGTAATGTTTGTTGTCTAGCTAGCAAGTGAAATTAGGCAGCCCTTTGGTACCTTTATACTAACAATGACAAATTTCAGGACACTAGTTAAAATTATAACTTTAATCACATTGATTCATCACTTGTGTGGGGTTGAAAACATGACAGGATGTTCAGTTTTCTCCTTTACAACACCGGTGAACTATACAGCTGGCACTGAAGCTCAGAGTACAGACGGATAGGTACCAATTAAACCTGAGCCAACAAAATATCAGAGCATGTTGGGGACAGAATTAACTTGAAACATAGAATGTGTTACCTGCACTTGCTCAGTATTCATTACAAATTCAAAAGTTTGTGAGTTAAGCCAGCCGCCTTAACTCATGCATTGTGACACTGGTAACACGTTCACAGCACCACACTGCTGTGTACAGGCCGGAAAGTGAGTATTACATCCAGCAGTAATGACCAGCTGAAAGCTGAGGTGGACATTATTATATCAGACAAGTTGGGGTTGACTACCACTGAAATCACCACTGCCCCTGCAGATCCTGTCTGTGAGCATGATACATCAAGTACCTTCTATTTATTTATTTATTTTCAAATTTGCTGTGCATAACCCCTCGATGAAGAACACTTGGGATTTCTAAGATTATTTTTGGAGGCGTTTCTGTTTTATTTGATAGTGACAATAGAGAGACAGGAAAGACGGGGAGAGGGAGAGGATGACAGGCAGCAAAGGGCTCGGGCTGGAATACAACCCAGGTCACTGCAGTAAGGACTTGGATACGTGCTATGCTCTACCAGGTGAGCCACCAGGGCGCTACCAGACCTGTTTGGTAACCCAACAATGTTAGCACTAATATTATCAAATAGTAAAGGAGGATGTTGTGGACAGTAGAGGGACTGAATGATCCCGTTACTGGGCGCAGCCATACTTAATACAGACCACTGCTAGTTGGCCAAACAGCAGAGCCAGACAAAGTCACACAAGGAGTCATTGAGGATTCAGGTCATTTCAGGGATATACCCTGCTGTCATTCATGGAAAACATGTTTAGTTGTCTTTTAGTATTTACTATCTCAAAGTTGAGGTGATAAGTGTTTTCTGGTGGTACAGTACATCATTTGAAAGCTGTGATTAGTAGTTTTATGAAGTCTATCCATCTTTCCCATATGACACAGATGCAGTGTAACTACACTTTCTCATTTACTCTGTCATGTAAATCAATGGGATTACACCACAAATTTACAATACGATTATGGCTTCTACCTTGTTGATTAATTTTTTGTTGAAAAATTAATCAACAAGGTACTGGACTCTTTTGAACTCTTTTACAAGAGGACAAAGACAGAAAGATGGAAGGGGAGAGAGATTAAGACTACTCACTTCTCAGAAGGGTAGCCAAGCATAGCAGGACTATGCAGCATGCTCTGCACCAATGGCAGTGCGCCTAGACTGTCAGCAGATAGCAACTCTGCTGCCTGCCTGTATCGCTGGCTTGCTTGCTTCACAGCGAGAGGACATTTGATGTATAACCCTCAGCTCACATTTCTGCTGTCTCATGCCATCATCATCAGCTTTCAGGAAGAGAGAGAGAGAGGACATGAGAGAAAGAGGACGGGAAGGAGAGAGAGAGCAAGAGGGGAAGAAAGGATGGGAAACAGAAAGTTGTACTGCAACACTTTATGGCTTGATGGAGAGAAAGGGAATGAGAGAGAATGAGAGGCTGCTGAAAACTGGACCTCTCAGCAACCTTGTGTGAGAGTGCTCACACTGCAACTATGCTGGAGGAAATGACTCTGACAGCCCAGTCAAAAGCCTGGATCACACAGGGGTCCAGACTGCCAGAGGGGCATAAGGGTCAGCATAGACTTTCAACTACCTAAATTAAATGCCCTTGACATTTCAAGATGTTTATGCTGTTTTCAGATACACTGGAACTATAGGAACTGACAGTGAGCTGAAAAATACCACCAACCAAAAGCCCTCATTATGAAAAAAAAAGATGAGTCTACAATATAATAATCACCATCATTTTTACTTATACAACACATAAGCAAAAAGTTGCAAAATGCAACACGAAGATCAGTGAAGTGAAACAGTAAAAATATACTGTAGTAGTAATAATGATAATAATAATGAATAAAACAAACAGATCTCCTCTAAAGCCCAGAATGACATATATCAAACACTGGTTTACACTGAACTGTAGCTTGCCTTTAGTAATGCATGTAAAAGCCTCCCCCAAAATCAGCAGTGCATTAGCTAGAAATACAACCAACATATCTGTAGATGTCCTAATCTATTGGTCCCACTTGGCAGACAAGACAGCATTATGTGTCCATTGCCATGACAAATTTCCATTTGTCATGTGTAATGTGTCTGCTGCATACGCTATAGGCAACATCATTTATTTCCCTGACAACAAATCAGTTCTTTGCTTTCTTGGGAATTCTGATACATGCAAAATATCTCTACATTATGAATGCTAATGCTAGGCATTAAGACTTGATGCAAAAAGATAGTGGTCGCAATTAACAATGACTCAGAGTATATTAGATGTCCCAACTTGTGAAAACTGACAAACAGAGAAAAGCGACCCATCTTCCCTACTTGAGATGCTGTGAGTTCACGTTTTGCTCACTGGCAGGAAATATTTTCCCCATTACAAGTGACAAATCCAGACTTATGAGCAAAATACAGAACTTTTTCCTCAACGGCTGAAACTGAGTTCTGTGTCCAGAGAAAACTACATCAGTTAATGATCTTTTGCCTCGCCCATCCCTTTGATATCCTTCAGTAGAATGCATCATATCACATTGCATGGGTCTGTACCAGCATCACTATACAGAATTTCTGGTTATTTACATTCAAACGGTGTACCTCTTGCTGCCAAGCAAAACTGTCCAATGCAAAGTAGTATTATAATTTGTACGGTACCGACAAGTAAACATCCTTCCCTAAATAAAACTATATAATTCATGAGAGTACCTTTGCTGCACCAATACAAAAAATGATGTTACCTTTGTGAAAAAAGGGTGAACATTCATCCGGACGCCCACTTCAGATGTCAAAAGAATGATGTACTAACCCACACACGGTGACTATAGAAGACATCAGCGCAATTCCTCCTCGAACTAATTTATAAGTTAAAGGGTGGAGTGTGAGTGCAGGTATACCATTTGGCGTATAAAGTGGGCACCTCCCATCACAGATGTTTCATGAATTAGTGACCCACAACCACCCCTCGACACTCACTCTGGGCACAAAAAACAGCTTTCGCAATCACTAGTTCCCACCATTAATCATTTTATAACTTGCTGTTGGTTTCAACAACAGTAAGCTAATGGGACAGCTGATTCTGCTGCCTTGATACAGCTAGCTCAGCAATTCACTCAGAGCTGTATAAAGGCAAATTTGTGTGTGTGTGTGTGTGTGGGTGTGGGTGTGTGTGTGCGTGTGTGTTTGTGTGTGATGTCATCTCAGGGCACAAGCACAGCACATGCTGCTGAGCTCTGCTTCAGGAATGAGTAGGCATTATTGCCTCTCTTGTCTGGTTGGCGTGATTATAGCAAACCCTGTCAGCACTATAGACTAACATACAGCACCAGGTTTGCTTTTATCAAAATAACATCTGCACAGTCCACTCGCACTTTGTATGTGCAGGAGAGAACAGAGCTCCACGAATCAAGGTTTCAGATGCGGGTTGTTCGCTGTGCTTGTTCATAACATCTGTCATAAGATTAGCGCTTAAGTTTAATAGCTTGATGTTTGTCAGATATTTTTACACATGTATTCTAGGGTGACCAGATGCCACTCTGGTGAGTGGGTAATGACAAAATTCTCCAGGAATTTTATCATTCCCCTGTCTATCCTCGTGACTTTAAATGAACGTTTATGACAAAATGTTAATGTTTGCATGTACAATACCTTTAAACTACCACAGTCTGCAGTAGACTACAGTTGAGAGTGTAAGTCTCCTTTAGGTGTAATGTTTAATGTCAGTAAAAATGAATTACAATACAATTAATTTCATCCCTGACATAACAGTCAGAATGAGAAAAATGCACTCCCATTACAGTATGGGATTGTATGACTAGGCTGGTTTCTCATTAGAGAAACTGCATATCAAGAAACTCAGACAACAGGAAGTCTCACAAATATAAAAGCTATAACATTTAAAATAAAACTTAAAATGTGTGCACACAGATGATGACACAAATCCCTCTTACTCTGAATTGCAGGTGATGCTATCTTGAAAAATGTTAGATTTTCATAACTTGAGTCACCACTCAAGTTATGAGAGTGGATCCCTGTATATAAAATTCCTCTACCTATTCTGTAATTCATTAATATGAGAACAAAGATATTTTATCTCAGGATTACAGATCAGTGACACAATTTAACAGAACTGTCATGTAAAAAATATGAATTATGCACTCTTTTTAAACACAAAGTAACACAGGATAAGGAAGGCTGTGCCAAAGCCACTGTTTGTGCTGGCATTTGGGAAATAATTTTTGCCATTTATGTTACTTGCTCAGGTATTAAAGGATCAGTGTGTTAAAGATAACAGTTTTAGTGATATTATAGAGTTTATATTAACAAAAGTTGTAACAATTTACCAATATTTCGCTAGACATATCACATGATGCACCCAAATCTGTTCCACATTGCTTGCAAGGCTGCTTTTGGCCAGCAGATGGTAAGGTTGGACACTGTTCAGCTTTCCTTTGGTCTAAACCCACAAACAATGAAATTATGGATTTTACTTGGTAAGTCAATAAAATCTTAAGGATTTTATTTCTTTGTTTATTTATTTATTGAAAATCTGTCACACCTTGATTATGTAAGCCCTACTGGAAAGTTTGACTATGATACATACATATATTGTTCATGTTACTGTGTATTGTATAAAAAGATCTGGAAGGAAAATGGATCTCTTCAACCAGAGACTTTAGCAAACTGTTTTTAAATCTAAACCTTAACAAATGTATCGAAGACAAAGAAAAGCCACTCAGCAGGATTGCTTTTTCAAACCACAAGCTGACTTGATTTACAGTGCCTTTGCTGCAGCAAAAGCACAAAGTGATCCAAGTAGTTTTGTGCACCATCAGCACAAATCCAAGACATCGTCCACTGTAGGTTTCGAGAACTCATGTTTTTGTGTGTGTTCCATATATTATGTGTGTACATAGTGCGTCTTTTGTATGAGTAGCAAGTCCCAAGGGCAGTTTATTCCGCCTGAGTGGTCAGGACACTGATGCCATGTTTCATCAGACATTCTAGATGCTTCTATATGTCATTTTTTTCCTTACTCAGGTACAAAACCCATTGAAGAGGAGATGTACTCTGTCTATTGAAAGACACAATCAGCAATCACAAAGGTATTGCATGGGCTACACAATGACTGATGTCTGCCTTAAATGCAGCAACATCAGGATTCAGAGATAATACAGATGTAGTTATAGATTAAATTGTTATCATTGTTCGTCATCTTCTCTGAGGAGAGCCACCTTATCCACTGCAGCCGTGGCATATATGATGGGTGAAAACAAAGGTTTAATCACCACCTTCGCTTTACAGGACTTAAGGGGAAATATCACTAATGCAGCTGCTCTCAGACACTGTGTCATTTGCAGTGTTGAGGGTAACCGAGCAGAAAGCTTACTAATCACACTAAATTAACACTACCAATCACAGCCTACGCTCAAGTGAGCCGGCTAACAGTAGCATGGGGATTACTTTGACACTCTAGTGTAGATTTGGTGTAGAGAGGATTTAAATTCTTAATCAGGTGTCAATAAGTCAAAATACAATACCTTCTCTTAAATAAAATATGTGTGGCAGTTACAATTTGCCAGTGATTCTCTTTCCTATTTCTCAATATTTAATGTTGAGATGGAAACAAGGAGCTGTGACACCAGTGTAAAAACTGCTGAGGGTGGAGCGGTGTGGATCTCCACTGAGGAGGACATTTACCTTCATTACATTTCTGCTGCTGCCCCTGCAGTAATTTCATGGGTTTAATATGGCTGTGTTATACTTTTATAAATCAGCTGAGGACAATACAGTTAAGGTGTGTAAGGAAACAGCAGTTTGCATGTCAAGACAAACATCAGCTGAATTTGTCACCCTGCTGTTCATATCCCTCCAGTGGCTCCCACTGGGCTGCCTGCATCAAATTCAAACCCTTGACGCTCGCTTACAAAACAGTAACTAAAACAGCTCCTGCCTACCTGAACTCCCTCATGGTCTGTGCCCTCTCCACCTCACTGCACTCTGCCAATGAAAGATGCCTGGTACTGCCACCACAACAGGGCCCTACGGCGCAAGCTCGACTCTTCTTTTCTTCTGCAGTCATGGAACAAGTTACCAAACTCAATTCAATCTGTGGAGTCCCTCTCAAGTCTTCTCACTTTAAGAAAAAGCTAAAGATCCTGCTCTTTCACAACTACCTCTGCACCTGATGGACTGGAAAGAAAAAAAAATGCATTGCCTCTGTGCACTGCCTCCTGGCGCCTTCGTTCCATCAGACTTGAATTTAGCTTAATTTGCAACTCGATTACCTGCATTATTCTCTCCTGACAAGATCCTTGCTTGTATTGTATTAATTTTCAGCTAAATGCTGAATGAAACTGAAACATTGTAATATGTTCAATTATTAATAGCATCCTGTGCAAACTAAGTGCAGTAAATGCAGGGGAAAAAAACTGAAAATGCTAAACAACAGCTTGAAAGTAGAACCTCAACACTTCAGGCTAGATGATGATGACTTTGCCCAGCAGCTGAGTGTTAGTCCTATACCTCTGAGTCATGAAGAATGATTATATTCATAACTTAGAGGCAGCTACATTTTGTCTTTAGTTGTGTTGCTAGTTCCACCTTCAAACTTTGACTTCCAGGTTTACCTAGTTCTGGCAAAGAAGACTTGAATGTAAGAGAAATTATCTTATAGCTTAAAATCTAAATTCCTGGAAAGAATAGCATTATGAACTATAATGTAAGGGGCAACAATGCAGCCCGATAAGCTAAGAGGCAGCTTTTTTCTAAAGGACAGAGCCATCATGTCATATTTGTGATAAACCAGTGGCTGTGTAGAGCCCCAGGTGCAGAGGAGTCTTAATGTACCATCTGGAGAGTGAGCAACACTAGTGAGTACAGGCCATGACCCCAGTTACTGACATCACTGCCACTACTCTTCAGAGAAAGCAGAGATTCACAGTGTGTAGCATCAATAGCCACTTGGTAATCTTAACTAGGGACCATATCAAACAGCTGCGCCACCTAGCCAACACATTCTGCAGGTCTGGACAAGAGCCCTGCCACATAAAGCTCACTGAAGCATTTCACACAATGAAAGGCTCAAGGCTTAGTCTTTTCTCAACTTCCTATTTCTGGAAGGAAGTATTTCAAACTGTGAGCTTGCTAATACATTGTGGAAACTTTACTGCATCCGTAAAACTGAAGCAATTCAAACTCGTGTTCTTTTTGTAAGTACATTAAAATAGTACCAAATCTGAACAACATGGCATCTATGTCTTACATACTGAGTCTATAATGCAAAAAGCAAACCATTTTGCAGATCTGATTCCTGGGCACAATTTTAAAAGGATTAAGTTATAAAAAGTAGAGAAATTATTTTCTTCAACCTACACACAAAAGCTTTCTCTTGTCTAAAGTTCTATCACATGGATCAAATTAATTGAAAAACCAAAGACAGCAGGCTGGTTAATCCAGACAAGACTATGCATTTAATGCACATGACAGAAATAAAGGGTTGCAGATGCCAGATGCTGCAGCATAGTGAGATGACAGCAGGCAAAAACACTGACATATTGCAATGTCACTTCAGCCTGCTGTGTGTGTGCAGGAGCAGCATGTACCCTGATAGGACAAAACCAGTCTCCAGCAAGACTGCTGCAGTCCTGCTGAGGAGCTCACTTTCTGTTGCAGATCACTGCTACCTCCTCATTGGCTGTGTTTCCATGGGCACACCAATGTCACCATGCCAAATACTTTAATTAACTGTTAATTAGGTGTTTTCATAAGAATACAGTTTTTATGACATGTACTTGGACTATTCAAACACAAATGACAAAACTAACAGAACACCATGAGCCTCATCACCAAGTACATGAGTAACTTGAACACATGTTAAAACATACTGTGAGAGGTTTGAATGCCAGTAAAATCACAGCTAAAAGAAACTGAATCGAGTAACATAGAGTCTGGCTCTCTAGGCTCTCTAGTAATACCAGTAAAATCAGAGTACCTACATGTCACAGGAATTAGTCTTACCAGCACCATAATGACACTATCACAGTTAGCATATGGTGTTCACATGGGTCCTGCTTCACTGACATTATAGTCTGTATCGCATTACAATCTCAGGTTTTGTGTGCATATAAATGTGGTTATTAAGTCTGCTTGGCACCCACCTCTGTCCTCTGCTGAAGCCCGGTGTGGAGCCGCTGATCCGGCCTCAGCCAAGACGGTAGAGACCAGAAGGGTGAATGGAGGATAAGAGCAGAGATTGAGAGGGGCACCGGGAGAGGAGAAAGAGGAGGGGATGCCGATGGTTAGACTCCTTCTCCTTCACGCTGGGAGTCTGGCTTTGCAGAGCAGCATCTCTCTCACTGAGAGTGTGTGTGAAGGAGGGGAGGGGGAGTGAAGGAGAGAGAGATGGAGAGATAATGAGAACATGTGACAGAGGAGGGATGTGAGTAAGCTCAGGGAGAGAGTGAAAGTCAAAGAGGACGAGTATTCCCTTTTACTGTGGGCAAGCCCCTGCTCTGCGCACACGCGTGCACACACACACACACACACACACACAACTTGTATTACTATACTTGTGTGGACCTTCCATTAACTGTTAATTCCTGAATCCCCAACCCTCATCTTAACCCTCTCAGCTACATACATTCACACCTAATCTTAATGTTTACCTAATCCTAATTCCTGCATTAACTCTAAATAAGCCGAAATAAACTAGTACACTAACACAGATTTTCTTGAATCATTTGACCCATGTGGTTTGAGATAAAATCACAAGAGCAGGACAGACAGTGAAACAATCACATGGGTGTTAGCCCCGACACACTAATGGCGTCCAAGGAAAACCCATTGTGGGTTTCAATGAAGTATATTTAATGAATCCAGTTTATAGTCCACAGGCACAGTAGCTTGCTTGGTAGTGTCTATGGTACTATAAGCATTTTATAGTTCTATGTTGGTGCATCTGCATGTAGACCACCAAAATGCTAGATGGCTATGTCAATTTTCATTACTTCCACACTAAAAAAGTAAAACATAAAAACTGCTGGAGACTGAAGATTGGTGGTGTCCAAACTGATGTTTTGGGCACAGAACTTGAATAGAGTAGAAAGGTCTTTCCCATTCAAAATAACACGGTAGGATGGTCAGAGCAGCAGTGCCATTATATGTTATATGTGCCTTGGTACTAGTCTAGCTTCCATATAAAACACCTTCCAGCAAGTTGCTGAGTCTCTGCAGTGAGAGGTTTTGCAGCGAGAACTAAAGCAGTGGAAAGGTTTCTTGCTTTTCAGACGGTTTCTGTTAGTCATTAAAAGTTAAACACTTTACCTCTCCACTACTGTTTGGCTAAATTACAATAGTTTGTAGCATTTGAGGAGTTATGATACAGAAAAAAGTATGTTTGATGAGGCTGACCAGCTAGGTTTGCTAGTTTGCAGATGTTTATTTGGAGGAGCCAAAAGGAGAAGCGCTGTCTCTGCAAACATTTTGCTAACCTGACACTATGTTAAATTTCCTGGTTACTTTTGACAGTTGCCTGGGCATGACTGTAACACAACAGCACAAACAGATTAAAATATTCACAATCCCTTCAGTAACTGCTGCTCTCAAGCTACAGCCACAGCACAACTTATCTGCACAGATCTCAGGGAAGTGTGACTTTACAGGCTGACTGACTTGTCACCATAGCAAAAAACTGTAATCACCATTTCACTCTGCACCATCCAAATGACCATGGCAAGCTGTACAATGACAGCTGTACTTCACTCATGTTCTGTCGTTTTGGGGCATTTCTTGCCATGAATTTAATCTTTTTTAGGTGTGTGCTTTTGTGGTGCATGATGGGGGAAGGCGAGTTGTATGAGAGAGAGGAGTATGTACATTCAATTGAGGGTGATGCGGTGATTGAGGGTGAGGAAATAAAGTTCCTAAAATTGCCAAAGTGAATAAAACAAGGAGTGAGTTTGGATCCCAAGAATGTAATGATTCAATTTCAGTTAGTGTTTTAATTACAGGAAGTGTTTCACTGGGGCATGGGCTTACCAAATGCTAATGCAAATGTTTGGCCTGAGGATGGCGCTACAGGAAAGGTCATGAGGTCATCAAAGTTGACAAAGTGTGTGTCCTTTCGGTAGCATGAATGTGTATACCAAATTTCATGGCATTCTGTCATGAAGATTTTAAAATATACATTTGACAGTGTGGCTTAATGGTTGCACTAGAAGGTCATGGTGACATCAAAACTCCATGCTCTTGGTAGGCTGGTGACCTCATCATGTTTCATGGAAATCTGCCCCATAGATTTTAAGATGTTAAATTTGACCTTCTGGCCAAAACATAGCACTGCAGGAAAGGTCATAGGGTACCAAAAATTGAGAGGAATCTTCCTTTGGGGAGCATGAATGCATTCAAAAATGTCATGCAAATTTACTCGAGATTTTGTGCTATCTTGTATACAAGTTGACATTTTGACCTGGGGGTGGCACAAGAGGAAAGATCATGGGGCCACCAAAATTAACAGGATGCATGCTCTGGGTGTCACAAATATGCTCACAGAATTTCATTAACATTCTCCCAACAGATTTTGAAACTGTGGACAAATTTGATATTTTGGCCAAAGGGTGACATGAAAGATAAAGACAAAAGGTTGTCCAAAGTGGCAGGGTTCATCCTCTGAGTAGCATAAATCTTGTACATTGTTATTTTACTAGGTAATATTTTGATGAAAACATCCCAAGATATCCTTCCCAATTTTCTGTACAAATAACTCAGGAAAGCTTGAAATCCTCTAATGGGGCCCTTTAATACTTCTGCAAAACTAACCCCAACCCTAACCCTAACATAATTGATGAATAAAGGTGTACTAGTGACTTTTCTCACCAAGAAAAAAAGCCAAGGTTAACTGCAAATTGTGGGCTTTGTGGTTCGGTGTCCCCATGAGACCAGTATTGAATATCATTACATTACACTCCCAACTCCCAACTCAGTGGGTTCCCTCTGTCTAAAAGGTATGCCAGTCTTTCACAACAGTATCTGCTTGCTTCAATGAAGCCTGTCACTTGTAAAAGCAGGGTCACCAAAAGAGAGAGGGGCACTTTTTGCAGTGAGGCTCCTGTTTCTGCTATGGAGGTGTATTGGGTGACACTGCATTGTTAGGTTTATTCCACCTGAGTCAAACATTCAGCACTCTGCTGAAACTCAGCTCCAAAGGAAGGTCAGCAATGTCGCAAGCGGGAACTTACTGCCATGAGATGTTAACAGCACTGACCCAGGCTATAGATTAGACTCCGATCCATTTCAGCCTTGGCATGAGACCTATGGATCATGTATTTGGTTTAAGCTTCTCGTTTCAACTGTAGGTAAGTTACTGTGCAACTTTAAATGAGTTTTGGAACTTAACCCATGTTTTTAGCTGCATATTTTCTTTTTTGTGGAAAGATCATTAGTTAGTTTTCGGACAGTGAAGCAGCATAAAAAATACATAAAAATAAATAAACAACATTAAAAAGTTAAGCAGCAGTTAGGCTACATCTGCATGTAAGAAACAATCTGTTTTTGGTATAGGCGTTGGCAATAATTAAGCTAGAAAACAAGCTTCATTCTTTTCTGCTCAAGTTTAAAACATTCTTAAGAAATATCTGTGGTACAAAGATTGACAATGCTGCCTTTAAGAAACAGAAAGGCCTGTGAAGAGTAGCATTTACTCTCAAAAATATATTACAGCATTCACTAGTGTACTACTGATTGGCTGTATGGCCCCAGTTTGTTTGTTTGAGTGACAGTACAAGAACAGAAATCCAGGGGAAAGTCCTGCTACTTCGTAAAACCACTACATTACGCCAAGATCAGCAGGTCAATGACTGAAATTAGCACGGGAGTCAAGGGCCTCATGAATGAGGCATTCAGTTTCACTGTTACCTCAGCAATGGCACAAAAATACAGCCGAAACTAAATGCAATGACGCTCAAGGTCTAGAGGTAAAACAGGTAGTGTTAAGGAACAACGCACATCTTATACCTTTCAGAAAGCTAAAGTTCCAAGTGGGATTTTCCTATCCACGGCAATTTAGAGGCTCGGGTGTTAACAGCATATGTGGTTCTGTGTGTTTGGAGTGGCCTACTGCAAAATCAAAACAGAGATCAACACACTGATATACAGACCTGCCAATACTCTGAGTCAGTGGTAAGGTTTTTTCCACCCCAAAAGGTAATCATCTAAATCAAGTTACAAAAAAGATGCTATTTTATCAAAAGCAGCACCTTTATTCAAGCTCATTCCACCAGAGATACTGAGACCATGTCCACACTAATCTGGGTAAATTTGAAAATGTGTTGCCACTTCTTTCTCTGTGTTGGCCTGGGGGAAAAAACACTGAGAAAGCATATTAAATCACCAAAACAAACATTTAAGTGTGGATGAATGGGATGGCTTTTCACATCCACACAATTCTGAAAATACCAATGTGGTTGTCATGATCAAACTCACAAGTACAATGACTTGTACACATTTACTAACTAATCAACCCGCCCTGTGTTGACACCTTGCTGGCTCTTCATGCATTCAGCTAAGTTACCACCTCTAATCTATCCATGACCCTTGTTTACATGAGCAAACAGGCTAATGCAGCCATTACTTTTTGTCTGACCCATATTCCTTAATAATACCAAACACAGATATAAGAAAACATAGATTGGCAGAAACATCATACAGGTCTTGAGCCCAAGGAAAACACAGTGCAGTAGATTTCACTGATTATGTCTTGTTGAACATCATCAGTGTGAACAAGAAACTTTTCACCCAGTGTGGACCAAAGTTGAAAGACACAAATTTACCTGGTTTAGTGTGGACATGGTCCATATAGAAGGCTTTAATGTAAATGTAAATTAAGTTGTCTCTTTGCTGTATGAGTGTATGCAGTGGCCTTGCACTTGAGCACCTTCACAGGACAATAACAGCTACTGATCAGCTTCCTTATGTGGTTTCCCTCTATAGATGTTGGTTTCCCCATGCAGTGATACGCCATGACTGGTTTCTCTCTCTCTCTGTGTGTGTGTGTGTGTGTGTGTGTGGGTGGGTGTGTGGGTGTGTAGTTGTGTGTGTGTGTGTGAGTGTGAGTGTGCATGGTGGTAGTCTACAGTTTCCCCGGCTTTTGATGCGTCTACCACTAGAGTGCAGCATAGAATAACTAAACAGTTTTCAGGGCTGGAAAAGTAAACTCTCCTCGTGTATCCTGTGCCACCAATTGACAGCGCTGTTTAAGTTTCCTGGAGCACACAGCGAGGGCATGTCCTTTTACTAAGATAGATGCACAATCTGAAAAAAGGTGCAATAAGGTGCCTTTTCTTTGGTATTATGGTGAAAAACTGTAGCTACAGTGATGGAAAATGAACTATAGTTCACTATTCAGAATACCCCTATACCATGTTTAAAATTATATTAGTCTGTATGACTGACTGGAAACCACATGAGGTTACTCTGATAAATACTTTAAGGGAAACTCATCTTTATAGTGATATGTATGATTTTATGGCAAGCTGAAAAAGGCTTCATCTACTGTTTTTGAACAGCCTCATGTGAGTTGCTGCAAGTTCAACAAGCTACATCACCAAAGCATCCTTGTGAGACAGGCCTGCATTTTTAATATTCAGACCCTTGTCTCAGTTCAATGAAACAATGCGCATTATGCAGCATCAATACAGTTTTCATTTTGGTATTTCTTAAGAGCCCAATGAAACAACGGATTAAACAAACATTTGGGCTGCTCGAGCCAGCCTATTTCCTGTGCTGCTGTGTGCAAATCCACCAAGCAGCAGTGATGATTACCCAAATATGCAGCTTGAATCTCTCCAGCACTCACACACCAGCTCTTCTCTTCCTAAACAGGCACCTCTTTTCTCTGCTTGATTTATTTATTTGATTCTGTACAAAAAGGAGCTTATAGTGTGCATATGATCATGACGAGGGAACGCTTATTAAACTTGCTTGTAAACCAGGTAACCTCGTAAGAATGGGGATTAGGTAGAGAAACACTGACAATGCAAATTCACCCCGCTGAGCCATCTGTGCCGCGCCGCAAGTTAAATCAGGCATGGCAAGTGCATCCTGCTAAATATCCCAACTTTCTCTTCCAGCCCTTCTTTGTTGCTGTAAAGCAGAGAAAAGCCTCTCCAGTAGCAGGGAGAGAGTAAACAAAAGCGCCTTTGTAGACTAATTACTCTCTGGCCTATTCTTTTGCTTACTCCTCAACCTCTTTTATGATTAATTCCCTCTTTCTCCTCATATGAATCCAATTAGAATGCTAAAAAGGAAAGGAGAAAGACAGACCTGTCAGTTTGGTAACATACAAGTTGCTGACAGCCAAAACTCACAAGACAATGTAACTCTGTTTGCGTAAAAGTGATGCAGTAATTTAAATAAAGGTCATCAGTCTGTATTATTCAAAGTCAGTATATCACTGAAACAGAAATTGAGCCAGTAGACAGTCTAACTTAAATAGTGTAGAATGTCTTTGACAATTCATTTTTATATACATAATGCACCAGCAATGCACTTCTGTCAGCTTAAAAAAATTCTTATCTTAAACTTAACTTTACATGTTGTTGACACCTTCCATTTACCCTGGTGATGTAGTCATATTCGCCGATTCCTTAAAAATTCAAGCACATAACTAAAGGGATAAATCTTGTTTGCTGAATTGTGGTGAGTCACTAAACTGCTTTAAATATAAATGATTTAAGCGACTAAATTTCAGCCTTTTAAAGACATTTTTAATGCCATAAAAGAGAAATATAACATCAACATGAAAACAGCTATAGAGCTGTAAGAATATATTCTAGGTCTCCGTGTCTAATCTTGCATCAGAAAAATAATGCATTAATAAACTGCAACATTTTAGGAACATAGACTCTAAGACCTTTAAAGGCCTTGAGATAATTTTTACACTGTCTCTTGACTAAATCAAGATATTCAGTAATATACACCAGTGGAGTGGATGATTTCTGTGTCCTGTAAATAGAGGACACAAGACTGAGATGTGCACAACACAGACTATCATCAACATGCTTGACAAGTACCACACCAAGACAGCAAGCTGCACACATTTGGTTGAATAAATTGAAGAATTAATAAAACATAATGTATGTTGGGGTCCTTACTGTGGTCATTGTTACTATTCTACAGTCAGAAACAAAATTGGATACTTTTGTGTTACTTATTTTCAAAATTTCCTTCAGATTTAAGTTTCCACATTCATGTTGATAGACTGTTTATATCATAATTTCCGACTATAAATACTGTCTGAAAATGTTCAGGTTCCTGGTTTAGATTTGTTAAGTATTGAGAATGTAGCTTTAATTGAAAACATTTTTGATGATGTTCTTGTGTTTTCTGAAAACATTTCTAAAGCATGAGGAAGGAGGAAAAAGTAACATATGACATGAATTTCTCATACTCTGCTCTATTTGGACTGCTGATTATTGCTTTATCAACTGGATCAAATAGGCAGTGTTGTGCACTATTGGATGCAGGTGTACATTTTGTTTTGCTGAATTTGTGTATTAGGTCATGTGCTTAGGGGGCTGTGTGTTTATGTTTTTTGTTTGCACATTTGTTGTTGTTCCCTTGTGGGATATCTCCTGGAGCACAATCTGTAGGAAGATTATGTTTATGTTGATGTGTTGACGGTGTTCATATTTCTGTTCATGTTTGGATGACATTTATGTACTGTGCTGTGAATTTATGGTGGGTTAATATACCGTAATGTTTCGCTGTTAATATGCTTGGATAATGAAATGAGGGAATGTGTCATGTAAATAACTAGATATGAAAACACTCATTCATTCCTTCATTTATTTAGTGTTTCTATAACTGTCTATATATTGTAGAGTTGTTGTTATAGTTAATCTGTCCATGTTAACGTTGTTTTATGTTCACTGTCTCTGTGTGTGTATCTTGAGATGCAGGACAAATTTCAGTTCTTCTGATGATGAAGTATAATCCTAATCTTATCTAATTTCAACGTGACACCTCTGCACATGATCCTGATGCTGTGGGTGATGATGTAATGTTGCTTCTCGCAACCACTTTGTTAGCCAGCTACATGTTTGTGCATCGTGCCTCTGGCAGTTTGTTCTGAGGTCAAAGGTCAAAGAGCAACTGGTCATGGGATCAAATCCTATGTGTATGTCCTGTTTTTACTCAGCAAAAGTGTTTCCTTCCTGAGTTATTGCATTTCTTTTTAGTGAATAAAAAGTGTATCCACCTCAAGTATAAACTTTTAGTCACATTTTTGTGATTTCACTCAACATTAGCAGTTTCCATCAAACTGTTTTTTATTCAAAATGGCAAAATGCACAATCCAAATGGTTGATGAAAACAGTTACTGATAAAAATCCCCTAAGTAAAGAAACTGTTAACACTGTCTGCCAATAGGATTACGTCAATTGGCATTAGCATGTCTGTTAGTATATCATGTTCAATCAATCAATCAATCAAAACTTTATTTATAGAGCACTTTTCATGCAAAAGGAGCAGCCCAAAGTGCTTTACATAAAAACACATAAAAACAATAAAAACAATGCAACACATAAAAACAATACAACAAACAATAGACACAGTTAGTATATCATGTTTTCATATTAGAGTCAGCTAATAGTTTAGAGACACTGGGATACATAAACACAGGCAGGGACACAACTACCCAAGACCTTATATTATGCTAGTTTTTTTTTTTTTTTTCTTAGATTTGTGCTTGACCTCTTTACAGCAGTGCGTTTGCACGGCTATCCAGTGAAAACTTTGCCAATGGAGTGAGCAAGACACATACAACAATAGCCATATGTAAGGTTTAGTTGTGACTGGCCATCATGTTTGGTCTTACCTGCTCTTTCTCCTCCTGCCCCACCCACCTGACCCCAACCTGCATCTATTCTGCATCTCCCTTACTTCTTCACTGCTGAGTGAACATAAAAACACACATTTACATTAGGTTTCTTGTTATTCACAGGCGATTCAGCAAATGAACATAAAATGCCAGCAGTTCTGTTTTTGTTTAATAGCTGATTATTTAATCTGGCTCAACTGTTAGTTACTGACGATCCTTAAAGGACCATTTTTTTCATGTTTGGTATATTATCTACAAAATCTGTATACTTAACATTTCTGCTAATATTTCCTGAAAGCAAGCAGTCATATTTTAGAACTCCAATATGATTTTTCCTTCCCTTTTTCATTGGTTTCTATTTATTGCACTATGATATGAAAACGAATTTTCAGAAACTTTCTTCACACCAGTATTTCATCACTGTAATAAAGTCGGCTCCATTGGTTTTCCTAAAAGCAGCAGCACTGTTGTGTTTTGATGACTTGAAATTGGGTGAAGGAGACAAACAGTGGAAAATGAAACGACGGGGTAAACATTTGCTTTCCACAGTCAGTTATCAGTCGTGTGGTTCATGAATGCTGCTGACTTTGTTAGTCACAGAGTCAGAACATTATAAGGTGGGTGTTGCAGCCAAAAATTATGATTTTGATTATATGTTGTGAAATCTTTAGCACCATATGAATTGCAAAATGGTTTGCTGTGATGTAAAATGTGGGGAAATTGTAGTAAACAGGCCAAACATTCAACATCACTGGTGTGGTCCTTTAAGTTCAGAGAGGTTATACACAAACTGTAACTAATTTGACAGATCATTTGACTCAAGTCTGTCCTTATGTGTTCCACAGGCGTCACATTCAAGGTTTCTACCAAATTCCAACAGTGTGTCCCTCGCCATAGATAAGTAAGTTGTGATGGAGGTGGAAGATGTGCACTGAGTTAACGTTAACGTAACATTAACCAGCTAACTTGGCTAAGATACATTTCTAAAGTCAACGGTAAAGAGTTGAAAATACTGCTCCATGTTCTCCTCCTGTTTCCCCATCCATCCTTCAAATACTAATTTTACTTTTCCTTTTCTTTTTTCCATTTTCAGCGCTATACAGCTTCTTTTTCCTGACACTATCCATTTTGTGCACTGTGTCAACTGCCAAACATCTTCAACACAACAGATATAAGGCTGTGTGTTACAAAAAATGGCTGTCAGGCAAATTGTTTTGTTTACTTTATTTTACGGAATGCTAAAAACTGCTCTTAATGTATCTTTCCTGTAACATATAGTTTTTATGTATGGTGTATATTTGTAGAATATCAGTTATATTTATTAATTTCTTCCTTTTTTGTTTTTGTTTGTTTTTTAATCTTGCAGCCATGGTTCTGTAGCCCTTTTTTTCAGCACCCTCATGCATTACACATGCTGCATACCTCTTATCTGCGTCTGTGGCTAACAGGCTCCACTGCAACACTGCTGTACTAGTTGTACTATAAGAGCACTATCTATAACTGTGTACCAGGCTTACTGTCACTGCATATAGGCATGTATGCCAACATACACTGGTGAATAAATCCCCATTATTTGACAGCTAAATTGACCGTGGGGACAATTTATCAGAAAACTCACTGCATTCTCTTAAGCCACCATACCTAGTGCTCGGTTTGGCTCAGTGCTGCGTAGGGCTTCTCTGATTTGGCAGACAACGTCTGTGAACATATGGAGGCCATCAATTTGTGTCTCTCTCCCCTCTGTATCCTGGCTCTCTCAGGTCAGGATTTACAGCTCAAATGGCACTACATAGAACGACTTTTTTTTTTTCTTTCATTGTTTTTTTCCCCCAATCCTTCTCCAATGTGTTTGTACTTTAGCTGTCGGTCATGGTGTCTGGGATTCACATGGGCGTGTGTGAGTATGTCTGTATGTGTGTGTGTGTGTGTGTGTGTGTGTGTGTGCGTGTGTGTGTGTGTGTGTGAACTGTCTGTTAAAACTTGGCTACATTTACATGTTAGTTCACACATTGTTAGCAAGACAAGGCATGTGTTCTCATACTCCACGTGTGTTTAATGTCAGATGGACATGACTACTACTGTTGTTGTTGACGAAGGCAGCACTGATGCCCAAAGCGAGGCCTGTGGACCTCCTGCGCTCATTAAATGGGTTCCAGTGGTACTTGAGAGGTTTCAGGGGTCACCAGCAAAAATAGGAATGGTTACATTTTTCTTTAAGGCACAAGAATCTCTACTGCAGTCCTAAATTTCACTCTCCCCCTGCATACTCATAACAAAAAAATTCTCATAGTGCTAGAAAAAAATAACACTTTAGGAAGTATATAGCACTATACTCCAATGGCTCTACAAAGATCTGCTATTGTGCTGACATTAAACCTTTAACAATACATGACTTGTTCCAAATATGCAGTATCACAAGAACTTCTAGAGGTTATGCAACCACCTCTTTAGTCTAATTTTAACAATTTATTATTTTAACAAAAAAAGGGTTCCAGGAACCCATACAGGAGGATAGCAGATCTTGATGTTGTTTTTGTTTGGTTTTTAGTATTGAATCTTCTAACAGTGTACACTGTACACAAAAAGTTCCTCCTTTTTTTGTTTGTTTGTTTTTTTATCCTTAGGTTGTTGGTATTGAACCATAACAATTCAAAGAACCTTCGAGGAACATTCCTCTTTCTCACTGTACAGTATCAATACTAAACCAACAGTGTGTGAAGTCTTCCTCACTGAGACTAAAGACTCTTACAACACAAACCTATCATCATGAAATTAGTCATGAAAGTTAGAAAAAAATACTTTAAACAAGTTTTATAGTGGAATAGGTTTCATTATCCCACGCTACATTTTATATTTCATGTTGTTGTTGTATTTCATATAAATATTAGTTGTTTTCTCCCACTTAAAATGTAGAATATTGTCTATACTGAACAGTATTTACATCTCCCTTTCACCACTGCACCTAACATTGTTACTAGCTATCAACAGACCTTCTTCACAGCCACCATTTCGCCATAAAATAGCAGGTAAACACAGGTGGTGCTGATGATATTCAAGTCCTCTTCCGCTTAAGTGTATCAGAGTGATGTTTCCAGTGAGCCAGCACAGCAGCAGCAGTCTGGCCCTGTTACACCCAGATGAAGCAGAACCTTAATTACTATCATTAATAACACCTGGGTTTGAAACAGCAGGTAAGCTGTTTCATCTCAACAAGAGGGTGTTACAGATATACACATTTCTGGTCAATACAGAGTGTAGTGTTCACATGTTTGGTAGTTTTAATAAATTTTATATTTTGATATGTGTTGTATTTCAGGGTTTTGTTTTGCTCTCTCCCTTTGTTTATGTCCATGAAACAAAAGAAAGCATGGAGACGTGTTCCCTGCATGCAGCACAGGCTGCTTGGCTGATAAATGACCTGTGGTGAGGATGCAGTGAGTGCATACACATACCTGGCCTCAGGACACCGCCTGCATGCAGCTGGGAGCTCCGGGGTGTGAGCTGCAGCAGGTAGGCACTAAGACTCACCTTGGCTCCCAGCAGGGTGTCTGTCCGCAGGGTGCCAGCCGTGTTTTGCTGGTTCAACACTGAACTCGACACAAAATAGAAGAGAAATTACACGATGAATTTTTAAATTAACATCATAAGCTAACATTAGTCAGGTTGACTGCAGTCGGTGTGCTAGCTAGCTAACAGGGGAAAGAAGCCAGCCTGCTGCAAAGTTATTATAGTTAACTAAAACTAAACTATGAACTAAAACTTGGTGTGAAAAACATTTTAGCGAACTGAAATAACAATAAAAACGAGACAAACGAAAATACGAAAACAAACTGAGACGATATTGGGTGCTTACAAAACTAGCGAAAACAAAATAATAATATACCAAAAACGTCTTTGGTTTGAGTCTTTGTCAGATTTGGTCAAATTTGTCAGCACAACAAGCATGAGGAGGCGTTGGTGCGGATGTTTATTGAGACTTTTTATCATATAAATTAAAGCTAATACTGGAAATGATAAAAACTTCACTGAAACTAAACAAAAACTAAAGTGAAACGAGCGATCCCACTCTGGAAAGTAGCTGAAACTAACCGAACAAACAAACAAAAACATAAATAAATAAAAACGAACGAATAAAAACGAATGAAAAATACAAAACCACTATGACTCTGCCCTGGGGGAGGACAGCTTGTGAGCAGCTTTGGACTTGCTGGTTACAAACCTTCACTGTGAGCCACAGAGGGCCCGGCTCCGATCATCCGGCTGAAGCCTCCTCTGTAAAACGTCCTCTCCAAGCCCGCACATGGTCCACTTCACCGGGCCCTAACCTTCTTCCCTGGACCTCCAGCAACTCTGTAACCATTTTACAAGACCTACTTGGTCCTTTGGAACGACGTGTAAGGGTGAGTCGGCTCATTTACATCCAGGGACGATGCAAAACCGACCAGTGACAGGTACAGGTGAGGGCTGTCAAACCGGGGCGGGAGGCTTCAAAAAGTGAGTTAACATGTGATTTCACAGCGCTGATATTTTGGGCGCGCTCTGTTTTAACGCCACTTCTGCCGACGGCGGAAACGTCCGCGACACGGAGAAAAGGAGAAAGGACAGAAGCACATGTTATGTCTGTGCTACTGGAGTGAAAACGGTGCTGTTTTTTAGAGGTTGTAACTAAAATGCAGCGCGCCTTAACACTGGCTTTGTATTTCAGTCCCAAAAGTTAATCAGCCGGATAAACTGTGCACCAATCAAGCGCAACCTTAAACTGATCCCTGCACCGTCATTTTGCACAGCACCTTTCAAACTTAACACACACACAATATTGCTGTTAAAAGTATAGTAAATTCAAAGCATTCACTATATAAAGCAGCACAGCCTTGGCTTTATGCCAGCTGTATACTGGAGCACTGGATGTTCAAATCTCTTAAAAAGTAATAATAACAATAAAAAATTCAAAGTTTGACAAGGTCATAACACACAAATGTACTTATGTTGGGTTCTCAGTACATATTCTTTTCCTGCATCATTCACATCATTTATCTTGGTATATCATTCCATCTCTATGTGGATGCAAATGTATGTACATTTTTAATGCATGTGTGATTGCGTTAGTGAATAAATTTCAATGTGTTGTGCAGTATCAACACAATATTTCACATACTTGATTTTGATATGTAATTTCCCCTCCATAATGAAAGCCAATGGGATAAGAGACCAACCAATTAAATTTGGTCTGAAAACAAGCTAGACAAATGAAACTACCTGAAAAAGACTGTGTTAATGCAGCTGCAGATATTCAGTCATGTAAAAGTAAACAGTGTGATAATGTAGACGCATTTCCAAATCTAGGTTGTACTGTGAAATAAAATATCTAATCTCGAGCCATGGTCTCTACTCCAAAACCAACCAAATAATTGTCTGTCATACAACTTTGTGAAATGACCATTAATTCTCAAACACAGATTATGTGTTGTGGGGAGGAATTATGTGAAAATGACATTTCTTCCATCACAGTCCGAGTCATAGGCCTACAACAATACCACAAATTTCTCTTCCATAATGAAAGCCAGTGGACAAAAGACAAACACAGCATTTTCACCTGTTCATCATGTGAAATGCTGGCTAAGTTAGACAGGTACAACAACTGTACTGAAAGTTTGGGCTGCGGTTGTGTTTAGGGTTAGGCAGCTAGAACGCTGGTTAAACCTGCAATGAGGAACTTTCCAGTACTGAAAGACTCATCTCCCTCTTGTGGCAGTAGATTAAATGCTTGGAAAGCACACTTCTACGGTGCTGAGGGGAAGGATTTCATGTGCCAAACAGAAAGTCATGGAAGTGTATGACAATGTAATTAGGCACACTGTAATTTAAATTTTAGCCTACAATTGCAGTTGAATTTGCTAATTGCACCCAATGTTAAACATGTCATTCAAGAAAATGGTCAACTGTGCACCAGCAGCCATGTCACCACAGACAGCTGCTCTGCATCATCAGTAATAATTCAAAAAACTGAAGGGACTTTTCTCAGTGGGTGATAGGCTTAGTCATCCTTCTGGACTGACTTTCCATGAGACTGAATGTCGCAGTTCAGTTTATTTTTATGGAAAAGCTCCAAACCATAGGTTTTTAGGCAACTACGGTTGCCGAAAAGGTTAGGGGAAAGTTTTGGTCAGTGAGAAAAACTTTTGTTTAAAAAATAAAATAAAAATACTTACATTAGAAAGCCTCTTGTCCTGAGCTGGGGATTGTTCCTTGGTTGTGTTGCCCTAGTTGAGGGTAATATCTTTTTTAAAATAAAGCCTTGAAAAATTATGTTCTCCTCTTTAGCACAATGAAGTAGTACACAAAAGTCCTTTGGATTAGGGTGTGTGTGTGTGTGTGTGTGTGTGTGTGTGTGTGTGTGTGTGTGTGTGTGTGTGTGCACCTGGGTAATAAGGGATGCTTTGAAATCTCTATAACCATTACCTCAGAAAGGTGACATTTTGGCGGTTCTTAGAGGTCAAAAGGCCAAAATCAATTATTTCTGTCAAATATAAAGCAGATACGAGTTGTAAAATTAATGGAGTTGATATCAAGGCCCCTTTTGGTGTTTTTGCAAGAGGAAGAAGACTGGTGCTGCTGGAAAGCCATCAAGGCAAACAAATGTGAACAAGTAAAAAGGCAGGAAAGAGATGCAATCTCTGAATCAAAGAGGGAGGAGAAGAGCAGACAAAAAAGAAGGGCATGGCAAGGTTTATTTTTCAATAGTGTCTCTCATCCAGTCTGTCCCTCACAACCCTCTGACAAAGACTGGAGTCCAAAGTGTCCTCGCTTCTCTTCTTTCCCTCTCTTCTAGAAAACAAGCCTTAGGACTGTGACAACTCCCAGCTCTTAGGACTGCATCAAAGCCTCATACCAAAGTGTCTTCCTTGTAGTCCATTTTCTTTCAAGTTCTAATTAAGTCTGCTAGTCAAAAAGCTGGCAATATCAAGTTAGCTGCATTAATATTTTCATTTAGAACATGAAAACACTTAGTGACAGTGCGTGGATTCTGCATGCAATCACTGCTCTTGCACAATGGCTCTTTTAGCCATTACAGGATGTTGTTTTGAGAGCTCCCACTGAGCTTGTGAAACAGTCGCTGCTTCAAAAAGTCCTCAACTTTTTTCAAATTTCATCACAAAGAAGTCACAACATCAGTGGATATTAACAATGACAAGGCGCCACTGTTCGGCGGCAGCGAGGTGGAGGCAGCCTCTAGCAAAGATGCAGCGACCATCGGCAGTGATGGATCCCTGGAAGATGAGACTGATGAGGAACAACTGCAAGTGCAGCTGCTGGTCGGGGCTCAGAGTCTGCAGAGCTCACGCTGCCAGCCAGACGAGGACCACTTCCCACATCACTCACAGTGTGAGAAGTCACAGACGCTGCTTTGTGTAGATGCTGATTTGGTATTGAAAAAAAAAAGAAAAGAAATATTCTGATAGAGAAGAAACGTGAAAATATTAAGGCTAGTAGGCATAATAGCCATTGGCTTCACTATGGAGGTATTGCATCCTTGTTTATCAAATGGTCAAGTCTACTGGTGTCTGCACTCTCCATCAATGTGACACGTTCACTGTTTTCTTGCAAACCATTCTCCAAGGGGACTAATCGGTTTGTTGAAGGGTTTTGCAGCTGAAATGCATTTGTCAACATGAAAGCAAAGTGCATAGAATTGGTCTCGCGTGTTTGCTTTACTCCAGAGATCGAAGGGGATTGCGACTAGCTATTCAGACCTCAGACAGGAAATGACAATAGTGAGAAATGCTAAAAAAGAGTTTGGCTCTGACTAAATTCTTTTGGACATCCTTGTAAAGTGCATTAGATAATCAGGCGTCCTTATGACGACAGTTTTGAACCGAAATTGCAAAACTGATTAATTGTATGTGTTCTCCAGGGCTCTCAAGTGTCCCATATTTTCTACCATACTACATTTGTTAGGAATAGTAAATTTGGCTGTACACTAGTGCTGCTGTTTCCAAAAGGTCAGTGTTTCCCCAAACATGCAGTCTCCATGGTGACATTATTGGCAGCTCTTACACCAAAATAATTTGTTTTTTGCCAGATGCTTCACTGATTTAGGCAAAACAGCGTTATGTCTAAGGTCTTGATCCAGACTGGCCTTTACTTTAGAAAAAACACTTTATCAGTTACTCTAGTTTGGTATACAATTGCATGCATTTTCCCCAAGGTAGCCATTCGTTTCCATTGATTTCAACATTGTGCAAATCAGCTTGCAGATATTTGAACTCAGTTTAATACCTGCACTTAAATGAAAAGTCTAACATCTTCTAGTGTGTTCACATGGTGGAGGGAAGCTCAGACATATGGAAATTTTAAAAGTTTCACAAAAGCCAGAAAATCAAACCCAGAAAATGGACACTGTGAAAAGGATAATGGTGATTTGGCTACATCTTGCTTTAAAAAAAAAAAAAAAAAAAAAAAAAATGATAGTCTGTTTAACTATCAAGAGGAAATTTTGTTTTTCTGAGCAGGCAAAAGCCAAAACCAAAACTTGCAGAAGTGGGCTGGAAAAGCAGATGAGCAGAACAGATACAGACAGGCAGGAACGAGCTAGAGACAGGCTAGGACGATCTGGCAAGAGAGAAACTGAGCTGATGAGGAAACAAGAAAGCATTCAGTAAACCGGATTCGGAGTTGGAAGTTCTAGTTTGTGCTAAGCCACGCCCCCTTTCTGCAAGGCTATGGTTGTGGTACACGCCCCTTTTGGCGAATGAGCGTGGAAAGTTGGTCAGCGCCACCTTGACCCGAGAACAACCTCCTCACCAGGTCTCATGATGTGACATGGATGTGTTTGGAAACGAGGGCCCTGTTTGTGCTCAGTCCAACCCATTACCACACCCCCCCAAGGTCGTTTGGCCTAAAAAGTTCTTAACTTCTTTCACAGGCCCGTGACCAACCTTAATCCCTCTACATTCAATGCAAATCAGTGAAGCACTTTCTGAGTTATCCTGCTCACAGACAGACAGACAGACAGGGCTGATCACATCACCTCATGCTGGAGGTTTCATCTTATTGGACATGAGACACAGGCAGAGACGGGAGGCGGGACAAGAGGACGTGGACAGGAACACAAGGAACATACAAACAGGAACCAGAACTGGAAGACCAGAGTAGGTGTTCGTGTATGACCTGGGCTGTACCTCCAAGTCAGTTATGTTTCTAATAACAGAAATATTCTATTGTTTATTCAGGTGAAACCTCCCCCACCATGGACAAACATACATGACAAACATTATGTTTGACTGTTGCCACCCACTGAAATAGTTTGATTGGTTGGATCACTGGGCTGGTGCCATCACCCACTCTGTACTCAGTGCTGTAGGCATGCTCAGCAAAGTCAAAAATCGTCAAAACAATATAATTTGTTTTGCTGTTAAAAGTCAAAAATCAATGATATCAAGAAAGTCCAGTTTTGCAAAGGGAAGTGTAAACTGCTGAATGTGTGGCAAGAGGCATTTGAGTGTCGTTTAAGTCGCCATTTGAATCTAATATTTTAAATTTTTATGGCATTTGGTTAATGACATTGTGAATTCAATTTCTGAAGTTATTTGAAGTTATTTGAGACACTGTGTATTTTATTATGAGAGGAAAACATCCCCATGTAATACACTGTATTTTCAGCTTGTCTAAACAGTTCATTAGTTATAATCCACAAGTTAATTACTCTACAAAACCTCATGTAATTTTATGCTCACTGAAAACTTGATGTATCACACACGATCTGTGAATGAACGCAAATGACTCAAGTATGTCTCCTCACGCTGCAGTACTGAATATGCTCAGTGGAGGGCAGCCTTACCAGCAGTAAAGACCAGCAGATCCACAGCATCTCAAGTATCCAAGCAGTGTGCCTCATCTTTGTCTATGAATATTTTTGAGTGAAGAACAGAGTCCTGACACTTGATCTACCCCTGTTTTCCATAAATCATTACTGACTACATGAGCTCTCATGTATACACAGCACTAAATAAATCTTTCAGTTTGGGGTTTGAACTCTGGTTTGTCCTGCCGTATTACTGTATCGATTTCTTACGACTTTGCCCGTCTGTCATCCAAAAATAATTACGAGTAACGGCGGTTGAAGGGGTGAAGTATTGCACATGTAAACTGGTGCACTCAAATGCACTAATAGGTGCACAATTAGGTGAAAGGGTAGACTCTGACTCTTTAACCAGCGCTCACTGGACCTTGTTGTAACATGTCTGGCTGATGAACACCTCAGCCTGGTCTTTCTCTCCTTTTTAATAACGTTAAAGTCAGTGGTAATCACACACGTCCCAGAAAAAACACCCCGCTGTGCCTGAAACAACTTGAGATTTTTTTTTTTTTTTTTTTTTTAAAGTAGCAAAGAAGATAACGAGCAAGAGGACGTAGCTTTTAAGAGGGGCTCTTTGAACTGACTGCTATCAATGGGCTTACTGTATGTGTCCATCTTTATTAGCCAAATCCAACTGAGGAAATAGCTACCACACCACTAACTCAAACGTGCCTGTATGTGCACCCACACACACATTCAAGAACAACATGCACCATGAGTCATTCTTACATTCAAATAATCTAAGGTCAAGCAGGCACATGCCAGGGCTTTAATATATTAACTTGAATTGGGGGAGGCTCAGAATGATAAAAAAGCAGCAGAATCTAATCATGACTATGACTCATTCTGTAATGAGACATTTAATTTTCAGTTTATTGTGACTTTACTGCACTTGCTGTTTATTTCGCTGTTACTTAGACAGGTAGCTGAAGCCTGGTAAAGAGTGGACTATGATGTGCTAAAGCAGCGGTCAGGGAAGCAGCAGGACTATAGGAGAAAGGCATGACTCTGGGTAATGCTGACAGTTTTTGTCAGTGTGTCTCATTACATGTGTTAATATGTTGAAAAAGTCATGCTTTGGGTGCTTTTGGAGTTGATGTACCGTGTCCAGTGAACCATCAAGACTAATAAACAGCTAAGGAAGATATAAGTGGCTCTATAGTGAGGGAGTTGTGGTCAGAAGTGATCTGTGTGACAGAACAAGGTTAGAAAAAAGGGCTGAGGTGAAGTATATCCACTAGAAGGTTTGATTGCGCTGTGTTAATCCTTCACTCCCCGATAATATGGGTTTATCTATAACCTGGATTGAAGGAATTACCTTTTGAACGCCTCCATCCAGCTCACCTGCAGTTCCAGCTGCAGAAACCTGCCTTTCAAACCAGTGGGTTTGGAAAAAGAATGATGCCTTTGTTTTTGTCTCATTACTGAGTATTTCATTTTGCACAATTTATCAATTATTTAGTATTTTAGTCTGTCCACTGTTCTGAAAAGAACAGTACAAAATTGACATTCAAAACTGTCTGGAACAATAAGCCAACACACACACACACACACACACACACTTAACCACACCAAAGCCCTCTGTTCTATTCTGAGGGTCCCTGAGACACCCACTAGGTTCATGGTTCACAGGTTAATAGCTTATCTGTTTGCATACTGCATGGTGAAGAGACAAATGCTTACTGTAATTTCAACAAAAAAAAAAAAAAAAAAAAAATGAAAAAACGTTACTTGGTAGAGAACTGGTGTCTTTATTTTGAGCCGGTCCAGTAACTCTGACTCTCCTAATTTATCATAGCAAAATAGTATTATTTACACAGAAATACGCAAAACTTTTGTGTATTTGTGCAAAACTGGCAACAAATTCCCAATAATGAGAACTGTTTTCATGTACAAGAGACAAATGGTTACAAGGGAGCACAGCTGGACAAAGGCTTTAAATAAGAGAGAAAGCGGGTAAAAGCATGAGGGCTGCATGTGTTCTTTGGCCTGGTGTTTCTGCCAAATGGCACAGACTTTTTCAGTGTGAGGGGAAAAAAATAGGGTTGCAAGTTGAGCTCTTTGGTGTTTTTGTTTGCTGAACCTGAGAGGCGAGATGTTTCGACATCCGTCTGTCTCTCTGTACAAAGAGCAACGTCAGTCTAAATTTAAAAAGGTAAGCCTATAGAGTATAAAGACTTTTAAAAGGAAAGTCAACCTGATGAAATTATGTTTACTGTTATCTTATCAAGTATCCCAATTACCTGTTCGACACACTGCTTCTCATGTGGACAGCAGCCTTCATCCAGACTGCAGGAGACCCCACTCCAGCTTACCAAATACAGACAACCTTTCCCAAAAGGCAGGAATTTGTTACCCCATTTTTTCCAGAGAATGAAAAACCTTTTGATATTTGTGGAAAAAGTGGGAATTTGACGTGTGTTGTGAGGAGTGTGTAATCTAAAAGTCATTATAACTCCTCTGTATCATTTTCATTTGAAGGTTACCTGTATATTTATAATGACAATATAAAAGTTTTTACTATATTGAGCGTCCTGCACATAAAGTTTCTATATCTAACTTTTTCTCCACAGACTAGGAATACCTGGCAGTGTGACGGAGTAATGAGGTGCTGCAAAATAAAGCGCTGCCATGATTTTTTTTAAAAACATATGTATGTCAATATGAGTCCTGACGTAATCAAATTGCTCTGCATGTGAACAATATTCGCCCCATGGGCCGTACCTTGGAAAGCCCTACAGTGGCTAGCAAAGCTGAGATCACTGCTCAGGTGTTTATTATGATGGAGGGAAAGACTTACAGCCCCAAAACACAGCTTAGATTAGCAGGATGCAGCAATACAGCACAAACAGCGAATGGGCAGCCATTATTACATTGATAAAACAACAGTTTCACAGCCGTGTTAAACCTGAACCCGGTTCCTTTACACTTCCTCAGCAGGTGCTTACAGCTCCCTCGATACCTACTGGCACAACTTTGATTAATAACTAACGCTACAGTCATATCCTGCCCTTATTGCCAAGTAAAAATGGAAATGTTGATGTTGATTCACACACATTCACTGTGGCCTTTGTTAGGAGAGCAGCTGCCCGCGGGTGATATCACTCTCGTCCAGCTGTGTAGGTATGGCAACATGACCAGCTGTCAGCCCCCGACGGCGGCCATGTTTTTGGGAAAGAGCGAGGAATCCTGCCGACACCTGTCCTTGCTCTTCCACATTGTGTGAGATGTCTGGAGAACAGAGGACATGGAAAATCCAACACTGCCCGACATGATTCCAGTTCCCATTGCAGTGTTTGGTGGATAGTAACAACCAGAAATAACAAGCAGTTGTAATGGGTGTGGCTTTGAGAGGCACAGAGGGCCCAATGCAGACGATGTAAAATTATGTTCTTCTTCTGCGGATTGAGATCCGCACGTTAGAGTTTGTTCCCCTTCAGACTCGACTTATTCAATGTCACACTGGGGATTTTGGGCCTTTACTTGTTCATGGTTATATTTAAAACCTTGTCTTTTTTTGTTCTTTCCGTCAGTATGGTGGAAAATCGAGCCATGGACGTTCTGCCTGACTCATTGCCTTTAAATATCAAGCACCTTTAATTTACTTTTTGGTTAGGAGGACGATGGCGGAGGAAGATTGAATTGGAAACTTGCCCTTGGGACATTAATTCTCATCAACAAGCCAGTCTCCACTCGCAGTGGTCATTGAATTGAAACTGTGCAAATGTTTCTTATGGTCATGTCTGAATCGCATGCCAACTGATCGCTCATGTGCCTGTGTGCTGGCACCTATCATGTTTGAAAGACAGCATGATGGAAAATGATCCTTGGATTTTTACACATTGATGCTTGGTCAGAAATCATATATGTTCTTTGGTAGTATGTCTGCTCATTAAAGGAAGATGACACCCTGTTTAACACTGTGTAGAAATGGGAATAGTCGACTTAAATTGTGTTTTCGGTGCCATTTATGGCTTTCTCCCTGTATGGATGTTGTGCAAAGAAGCCCTTGATCTTTTATTTTTAGTGGTTGACACTGAAGCCTGACAGCTAATGTTTCTGTTTTAGATCATTTAATTTCTCCCCCCTGTTAAACACCATTGTAATTGCACTGGGAATATCTCTCAGTGACGTAACTGGATTAACTTTTGGCTAGTTAGCCGCAGAATAACAAAAATACAACATCAAACAACAAAACGATACCAGAAATGCAATGTAAATTGCCGATCCAAGGTTTTAAATAGTCTTAGTGGGTTTTAGGCTGGAATTTACCTTTAAGAACTGAGCAGCAGGAGAGAGAGGCCTTCGCTTCTCAACCTGCATCTGTTGCCAGACTGGAAAGGCCTGGAGGGCGCTTACCTGGCGCAGCATGGGACCATGTTGGCTGGAGTGACAGGTTACCTGGATTGGCATGGAGGGATGGGAGCTCTGTCATCTGCCTGTGCAAATCTTTGTTCAAAAGACAGCAGGGCTTAGAGATCAAGGCTCTGTTCACGAGGAAACACTGGAAACTCTGTTTGTTCAGCTCTTCGGGTTTAAATTTGTCTGCATCTCCAATACACCCTGGAAGTGCCATCTCCTTTCAAAAACTCACGCATAAAAAACAAAGTCACATCTTCAGTATTTAAAGTTTACATTTGTAGAGAGCCATCAAATTGCCTAAAATAGCATTATCCAAGTTTTTATGACCCAAAATTTCACATCTTATTTGCTGTGTTTGGGGTCTATCAGTATGCAGATTTCAGTTTAGCGTCAGTCAGGACACTGATGGGACTACAAGATCTATTGCAGGGGTTTGGGAGTGCACCAGTGGACTGCTCCGACCCAGAAAGTGTAAATACTCATCAGATGTGCGTGTTGCAAGAAGCTGCGTATCTCTGTGTGGAATCAGAGGCACGGGGCTGAGTGTCGAAAGTCTGCACCACCGTTCAGCAACTGAACCTCTGAATGAGGCCCAAAAGTAAAGGAACCGACTCATTTCAGCACAGTGGCACTTTTTGTCTCTTGACCCTCTGAATGTATCACTTCTGCTTTCTCACTGTCTAAACATAACACACAGTGTCTGAAGCTGGAAAGATAATTGATTTAGATCACATTCAGTGTGTGGTTTTCTCCTAAAAGAAGAAAGTTTCACCATGTGAAAATAAAAACATTTACAACATAAATGCAAGTCACTGTAACAATACAATGCCCTTAAGGTTTTTGAGAGCATTGTTCTTTTTTTTAACTGTCTTGTCACAGCATATTGTCCTAAATAGAGGGCAGATTGATGCAAATGTCCTTTTTAAACCTTCACAAGAAGAAGAAATGAATGAATTTTGTTTGTAAAGTTTGGAGTCTGCAGGCTTGGAGTACCTACCAGTCAGAAAACTGTTGGATTTGTCTACAGAAAATGATTTTTTTTTTTCTCCACCTCACTCAATTATATAACGCAAAAAAAAAAAAAAAAAACATTTTGGTTTTTGAAACTGGCAACTGAGGAAGACAACGGTGTCCTTGTGTCATGTTCCATTTTTCCCCCTGATCAAACAGGTTTGCATTTCTCAAAATTGTCCAAATCTGAGGAACAATAAATTGTTTTTTCTTTTATTAATAGTCTCGACTCTAAAACAGTTGTAGTTTGAGAAGAGGCAGCTCAGTTAACAGATGATTTGTAACTCTATGTGCCCTGTCTTCCCCTTAAATTTCCCTTTCTGCAGTGTCAATGTTAGAAAAAAAAAACAAAAAAACTTTACAGCAATACCATGCCTGTGTTCTGTTTTGGGCATTTGATTGAATTTTAAGTGCATTGGCAGTGAGCGAGATACTGCAACACAAGACACCATTTTTAAGAAAAAAGTGTTACAAATTATTTTATTCACATGATCCTGTAACTCAGCAGGACATACTTTTATGTATCTTGGAAACCTTTGCATCTCAAACTAAAGCGCTGTGGGTTTGAACAAAGCTTGGCTGCATAGCAAACATTTGCAATGAAGAATCAGCATCAGAGAAGTTTGATTTCAGTTTCAGCCTGCGACTACAACACAAGCCTCCACTAGATACATCTTTGTATGCATCAGATTGAAATGAACAATGAGATTGCTGATCAGACACCAGCTAGAACATGGTCATAAACACAAATCCATTTTTTTAAAATTCTGCACTCCATATTGTTTTCGATATGATGCAAAGATTCAGTAATGTTTAATAGTAAATTGAATAATAAGGAGATGGTGCTTATGGAAAATGAATGGATTCATGCTGGCCATATGGCAACATATAAAAACCAAACGAAAATGTACTTGTTCCTATGTAACTGTGTTATCCAAACAAAATAGACCTCCTCTTCATACTTTCATACCCATAACTGGTCACTGGTTTTCTATAATATTGTCTAAACGTCACTGCACCTGTTTTAATACAAATGTAGTTTTTTTAGTTTAATATTCACACACATGATGGAAGTGATGGACTACTAGTGTGATTGCCACCATAACTGAACTACTTTTTAATTGGACAATTTCCAAACATTTTTCTTTTTTTTTTTTTTTTTTTTGTTGTTGTTGTTGTTGTTGTTTTGAATGTTTCCTGCAGCCTAAATAAAAAGCAAACAGCATGTGCTGATATCATCTGTGTGCGTCTGACAACACTTACCATAAGGCAGTAATTTTCAAGTGTATGATAATTACTATATCAGAGCGTGATAGGATGAACACAATGTACACACACTGAAGGGGCTCAACAGTTCATGGAGCAACTGTACAAATAATGACATGATATTCAATTGAAAACAATTTTCTGCTGTTTCCCTGATTATATTACAAGAAAAGTTTATTGCCGCTTATAATGGGATTATAATCCGCTGGATGCACTTCAACCCCCTCAGTGTTTGTGCCACTGTGTTTACCATATCAGGCTCTGATTATCATACACTCACAATATTATAGTTCACATATGACGCCTTATAATTCCTTATGAGAGCACCACCTCAAATGAAGTGTTACCATTAAATTGAATGCAATATTCTGCTGTTTGCCTGATGATTATATCGTAAGAGAGGTTCGTCTTAGATTTTGATTGGATTGTGATCTGTTGGTGACCAGAGTGAGCTGCAAACAGGCATTTGAACACACCGTGCATGTCAAGTGCAGGAATGTGGATGAATTCACCTGGATTCAGATTCCAGGCAGGTGGGTAAGATGACATGATGGGAAGAGAGAGAGAGAGAGAGAGAGAGAGAGAGAGAGGGAGAGAGAGAGAGAGAGAGAGAGAGAGAGAGAGCACAGCTGCCGTTGCACTCTCATCAGCCTGGCTGGCGATGGGAAGAAAAACATTATCCTCTCCCCCTTCTCTCTTTCTCTTTCTCATTACACAACTCTCCCTCTTTGGCACAACATCACAAGCCCCAACCCACACATACATACATCTGTGTGGGACCAATGAGCTATCACTGGGTGAAGGGCTGAGGGGAGGGGGAGGTGATCTCAGCTGTTGGGCTTGTCAAGACCCTGGGAAAGTGCCGTGTCCCGGCTCTCTGTGGCCTTGATACCCCTCAGTCCACCCCGTGCTGCTCCCTCCCTCTCCCCTCAGCCCCTACCCATGTCTGGGTGAAACCCGAAGCCCCGATTCTGATCATTTTTTGGGGGTGACTGTGTGCTGGGACAGGAGAACAGGACCAGAGGGCTTAAACCGCCATTTGGATGCAGGCATGAGAGCTTTTTATTTGCCAGTGATTCATGGGAAGTTGTGAGCGATGTGCAGTTGAAGTTAGCCAGGTTCCTCCAGGCTCTAGGTGTCAGACTGGTAGAGTTCATCTTTTTTTTCCATTTTAAGCTTAATTTATCCAGGAAAAAAAGTCAACTCGATGCCACAACCACATTCATACCGTTCCACACATTCACAATAGGAGCTGCCCAGTGCAACCACAGTCTTCTTCTTGTGGCCACTCAGCAGATGGGGGTTCATTGCTTTGCTCAAGGGCATTTTGACAGCAGTGAGGGAGAATAGAGCATCCCTCATTCCCTCTTCCCACCCACGATGTCCCAGCAGAGCCGGTCACAAAGCCAGCTCTCTAACCTCGAGACCAGGGGCTTTCAAAGTGGGGTACCAGGACCTCCAGGGGTCCTGGAGACACTTCCAGGGGGCCCTCAGCAAAATGAGGAAAAGTACAGTTCCACAACAACAATAATAATAAAATAATAATGATAATTCAGTTCACCAGTAATTGTTACAGCACAAAAAATGTATTATTTTAACAGGATGCTTTAGTCTTAATAATGATGATGATGAAAAAGTGGGTAATGGGTTCTGGTAACTTTTTTATTGATTTATTTTTTTCTTAATTTGATTTAATTTGATTTTATTTTATTGCTCAATTTCAGGCAATTTTTAAAGTTTTTATTTATTTATTTATTTATTTCATTTTTTATTATTTTTTTTTTTTACATTTTAATATATATATATATATTTTAGTAATGTTCCAGTAATTTTTGGATAATCATCTTTATTAAAGAAATCAAGAGAATTTGCTTATGTTTCAAATGGAAAATCAGTTCAAAACAAACCAAAATATCTTTTTCCCATATCAGGATGCCTGGAACAAAACCAAATGGGGTCCGTGGCTTCATCAAAGTCAACTCGAGCATCCACAACATGAAAACGGACACTATTTTCATTTCGATCAGTCGACCCAACATGCAGTTTGTGTTTCCTTGGCTTGTTGATTCGGTGTCATGGTGCCGGTGTATTACTCTTTCCTGCTCAATATTCAAGGATTTGACTTTCAGTCTTAGTTGAAAGTGAGAGAAAAACCCTCAGCTGAAATATACTTGCTTGAGAACAGGTTAATTTGTCTATGGAGCCTTTTTGAAACACAGCGCTGTAGCTTATAGATGTAGAGCAGAGTCTGTGAAAGGTTACTGATATAGATGGGGTGAAAAGAATTAGCATAGCCACTGTTTTCTCCTCTGTCTTTTCATGTACCACAACCCCTAATTTGATCTGTCCTTTTTTTTTTTTTTTTTTTTTTTTTTTTTTAAATTGAGTCGCCAAACCCTCGTAATCCTGTGCCGCCTGAAATGTCTCGCAGTGTGGTGTTGGATGGGACTGATTATCAGCCAGGCCTCTGATCCTTCAAATTAAATTTACCTCCCAGGTCTGGAGTTTCCTCATCCCAGCTGGAGACGGCGAATACCTCAGATGGAGCCACAATGGAGGGTGGGGTCGCCCCATCTCTGATAGAAGGCTTTTGTAATCCTGAGCTGTGCTGTACACGAAATCCCACTGTAATTGCCTTCCTTCCCAAAGGCAGGTTGGTTAGAGCAAAGATATTCCCCGTTCTCAAGACAGCTCACAAGGACAATAGAGGGGGATTTAGTTCCTATGCAGATCCTCACAGAGGCTGAATATTTTTAGTCCAGGTGCTTTAGTAAGACTCTTGATGCTGCTGACTTCCCATCCCCACAATGCATACTGAGCCAAGCTGTGTGAGAATTAAAAGTTTAGGAGGAAAAGTGTTTACTAGCTGAAAAGCTTTAGAATACAAATAAGCTGACACTGCAGTCTCTTTGCACTGACACAACACCTTCCTGATATTTTCAGTTATGCCTCACTGTTGCAACAAAAGATTATTGTACGGCATAGTCCTTTGTCTGGAGCCTTAATTTTTAATGTACAAGCAAGGTTAGATTTCCAAGGCCTCATGTACTGCATGTTGAATTTCAACTACAGAAAAATAAAAAAATAATCTGGTTTCAGTTTTGGATGCAGGTTTAGCTTTTAGGTTGGTGGTAAAAACTAAGTTATCACGTTTTCATGTATCTAAAAATTGTTCGTAAGAGAAAATACAGTGTGTTGGCACTACAGGCAGAAGCAGGTTTAAACAGCTGCTAAGTGCTCTATGATTTCTATAGAAACCAATACAAATTACAACAACACGAATAGAGCTTTTCTATGGCAAAAGTCCTCTTGGCGTATAGTGACTGTAACTGGCCAGTGTTTCCAGAGTTCAACCACTGTCACAGCTGTATATCTGGAACATTTTCTTTTTTCTTCGGTGATTCTTCAATTCCACATCATCCAAGCCATCTGGGAGTCTTTTAAAAGTGAAAAGGACCGTTCAGCATCACAGTGATGTCTGTTTGCTCCTTTGGTGCGATGTGTCACAGGTTGAAAGCTAGCTACTCAGCCAGCCGGCTGCTGATCACACTGGTTTTTGTTTACCCAAACTGCAGGTGTCATTAAGGGAGAAAATAAAAAAAAAAATTAAAAAATAATAAAAAAAAAAACTATTACGGCAACAATTAAGGCAATTTTTTTTTTTAAATTATGTTTTATGAGCCTAAGTCTAATTGCTTGCAGTTCACGTGTTAACGCTTACAGCCTTAGTACAAATGCAAACTGAGTGGAGTGAAGATCAGTGGCAGGTGTATCTCCCATTCTCTGGTGCTCAGACTTAGGCAAAAAAAAAAAAAAAAAACAGCTCAGGGGTTAGCACTCAGCTGTGGAGTAAAACAGATTTTTCAAAGGTTTTGAATAATCACAGCCACAAGAGGTGCTTGATCATGCAGTCATAACAGTGCACAAAAAATATTAGGCTGATAGGCCAGTAGCATATAAGACTAGCTGCAGACAGACACACACACGGACAGAAAAAACAGTGTTTTCTCTGCTATCTTAAGACTTTTTGCACAAACCAACTGAACAGGAAATACATCAGGAAAAAAGGTTTTTAATATGCAACACTCAAGCTAAAAAAAAATCTACCTAATAAAAATGTTTTGCCTGTCAGCCTGTAGAGCGCAGCCTCCACGGTGAACATCTAGTAGCTCTGCCTTAAGGAATGGTCCAGAAAACCACAGTCAGGTCAGCTCTGGTTAGATACAGAGAGCAAAAAACAGAGAAAGAGAAGAGCAAGGGAGCAGCGGTGGTTAAGCGAGATAGAGAGTGAATGAAGAGAGGGAGCAAAGGTTCTGAATCACTGCAACCACAAGAGTTTCTTTATCATACAGTCATAACCATGCACAAAAAATACTAGGCTGATAGGTCCAAAATTATGTGAGAGTAGCTGTGATTAGATAATGTATATACACACACACACACACACACACACACACACACAGAACCAAGCTAGTGCCAGTCACCACTAGAACCAAAACTAGGACCAACAGCGATGGACATGGAACAAAATTATTCACCAAAAATGACTTCCAGCCACCACCGCTACAAAACAGCTGCAGAGGAAACACTGAAATGACAAAAAGAGGCAATGATATTGATCAACAACCGTATCAGTGCCTCACAGACATATTGTGTGCTTAACGACAGTAAAAACCGTAATGTTTTTCCCCGCTAAACATGACGCATCTTTATAATACATGATGTGTGTGTGTGTGTGTGTGTGAGAGAGAGAGAGCGAAAGAGGGAGAGAGAGGGGGAGAAAGCAAGGTTTTCCTCGCAGTGCTGCAGCCATGTTTAACTCCTGCATTGTGTTCACTGACAGCGCTCTTGCTTTAGGCGGCTGCCTGCATGCTGCCAGAGTTGCAAACCAATGATCCTGTTCCTATAGCTCCTCCATTGTACGGCCTTAATCGGGAGCATCCACAATCCCGTCTCTGATGGCTGAAGTGCAGATTGACTTTGCCTACTTACACATGTGTCAGATAGTCAGGACTCCCCTGATCTGCCCAAGAAAGCCATCAGAGCCTAAAGCCCTGCTGCTTTACTAGTGGAGTGGAAAGGGACTTACGGACACAGGCAAATGTAGGGAGCACAAAGCGCAGGGGGGACGTGCTTTTAAGCACTAGAGTGCCTGTTTGTGTGTGTGCATCTGTGTGTGTGTGTGTGTGTGTGTGTGTGTTTTGCATGAGTGGCTGTGCTGGCTGTCTGTGTTCCCCAGCTCACCCAGGGGAAGAAGTAAACAACAAGACACGATGCAAGAAAATGAAAAGTCTTTGTCGAGCGAATCAACAATGAGCCTCGGTTTGGAGAATAACTAGCAACATTCCCAGTATCCCCTCGGTAAACACTCTCTTTCTTCATCTCGCATGTAATAAATCAGACTTGGTTTCGAACAAAACAATCAGAAATGTTCAACTGATCCGCAGTCAAGAGAGAACATGAGCAGGAATAAAGAAAAAGCCACATGAAATTGAATTAGAAGAGATAGAGGGATCTGTGGTCTGTCTTTTTCTTTGCGTGGCTTACAAGACACTGGGGAGTGTTGGGAGATAGTCATTGTGCATGTATGTATTGCAACTCCATTCCCAAACCCCGGCAACCCTCAACAAAAGAGATCTTCACCACAACAAGTCACACTTAGGGGTTTTGTGTTTACTGGCCCGTCTTGTTTACAGGCTAGAAACAGAGAATAAAGAAAAGAAGAAATAATGAGGAGTGCGTTTGGATCCATGTGCTCCAAGACACAAGCATTAAGCCTCTGAAGGTGAAAGCATTATGCATTAGGAGGCATTATGAATCATGCACTTGTAGTTGCTGCTTCCTCTACTTGTCATTGTGCTTAATGATCCACAGTCATGAGCCTCACATGAACAGAGGGTTAAAACACACTTCAACAGGAATTAGCTCATTCTCTTTGTGTTTCTCACGGTGAGCGACACACTCAACAAGTCACCTGATGCTGTCTCATTTCTAACAAGAAACTTGATGGCTGAGAGAAGTTGCCCACTGATGAACTTTTCAACTGTCAGTCGTTTTCCATCCTGATGAGATTTTTTCGTTTTGTGAGTAATGGTGAGAAGGCAGACCACGGCCACTCAAAGCTTACAAGGCATCTTCATTTGAAAGACTAGAGGAACAAGCATCTCAGAAACACTTGGAGAACAGCTGCTTCCGCTGTTGAAGTCGATAATAGGACTTATAAAGAGCTAATTTTTCATTAACGCCACCTAATTAGCATTTTCCTTGTAGTGATTATGGGCTGGTAAAGAAGCCAAACATAATAATAATAAGAAGAAGATTTAAGAACAATTAAAAGTTGAAATGGTATGAGTATGACAGTATGAGGTGCATATTAAGTACAAAAAAATTCAAGAAGGTGAAAAGTGAAAGTGAAAGCAGGAATGAGGGATTTTAAATTAGTGGAGTATAAAGACTAAAGGTTATGCCTGAGAGAGGAATAAAATGTGTAGGCTAGTGCACACAGTTAATTTCAGCTAATTCCAGCTGGAGTGAAGTTGCACTGATTGAATCAAGTGGACTGAAAAAAGCTAAAAAGTTTGAATAAAGGACTCACCAAGTCAAAAAGAAATGACAAAAAAGGAAACAAAAAGTTCAAATAATGAGGAAGGAAATATGGTAATGCTTTTAGTAATGGTTGTAACAGTAATACTAGTGATACCAGTAGTTTATTAGTGCTGGTAGTTAATGAGAGTAATAAAAGTAGAAACATAGAGTCAGGTATTGAGCTCATTAAAACAATGTATATTATTTTTTATATCAGTATTACAAGACTACTCACAGATGATAGGCTCAGAAGAGTTGGGAGACTATCTTTCAACGAATGAATTTTCCCAAGCGTATTGAAGCATATTTTGTCTTTGTGTAAATATTCCGTGTGAGCGAATGAGCTGCTGTGGTTGTTTCCTGCTACCACAACAAACTCTACTACTACTACATATGGACGCTCTGCATAGTAAGTAGTAAAGTGGTCGGCCACCCCCAGTCCAACTGGCAGATTGTGACAATAACAAAAAATAAATAAATAAATACATGAGAAATTAAGTAAGTAAGTAAATTAATTAATTAAATAATTAAATTTATAGAAATTAAAATTGGAAAAGGCATTAATAAGGCAGTGGTTTTAACAATAAAACAATGAAGTAAAGGCTGTCTGGCTACATAATGGGTTGTCGTTGAGAGTCAAGGGCGGGAATACCATCCAGCTACGGCTCTATCACGACGTCAGACCTTCAGAAAAATGCAAGAATTGATCCCCAGACCCTGTAGATCCTCTCTTCTGATACACAAATTGAATGTTTTTTATTTTAGAAAAGACCTAAGCCACAGGGAGTGTGTGGTAAACTACCAACTTGAGTCTTTCTCTTTCTTGATGTTGTGGATTTGGTTCGGCATCCTATGGCTCTCCCTCACACATCCCTCTTCCCCCCGCACCACTGGAGCTTGTAGAAGTTTGATTTATGGTTTATATTGGGGTCATGACAGGCGGTGTAAAGGGCTTGGTAGGACATTATGGCGACAGAATTGTAAATATTGGAAGGTGCAGGGGGGGTGGGCAGAAAATGGGCAGGCCGAGGTGGAGGCAAATTTCCATGGAGCCTGCTGAGGTGCAATCAGAGCGTGCAGTTACCATGGAATAGATTTTCCATTCGAGTGCGTCACATTAAATTTTTGGAGGTGCCGGGATGGCAGGTACATATCATTAGTAACACTTTAGCATTGTAATGAAGCTTTTTATTTAGCCACAGCGGCACACGGCTCATGAATGCATAAAGAGGCAGTCTCCAGCTGCGGCCGCTAACCCGTGATGCAACGTCAGGGAGGGAGGGGGCGTGAAGTAATGCAGGAGAGCTGCACTATTCAGAGACTTGAGAGATTTGCCTGTTAAAAAGAGTCTAAGAACCAACAACTCGAGCTACACTGATATATGCAACCAGCATTTTCTTTTTACTGAAAATGGGATCTGGTCCAGCCTGATATGGTGGATATGATGCAGTTTGATTATATGTGTATATGGTCACATGTTTATTGCAGAGTTGATCAACGCTGTACTGACTGCCTGTGTGAAGCCCTTAACCTGAGTTGAGCCTGGACAGTTTTCCACCATTTAGAAGTTTACAGCCTTTTTTTTTTTACTGATTCTCTTAGAAAGTTGATTTGATCATAACCAAATTTTGTGCACAGCAAAAGTGGACATATTATCAGAGACAGAATTGCATCACCATAGATGTTGTTAGTTCACCTAAAAGAATCAGCACTGTTGATGACTTGAAATTAGGTTTAGTCAGGGCTGGACTGGGACAAAAAAAACAGCCCTGGCATTTTTGGCTCAGACCGCCCCCCCCACAATCATTTAAACACCACCCACCAGTACACCATCCTTGTGGTCCCTGTGCTATTCCCCCCAAACCACCACAAAGCTGAGCGGTAAGTGCTGTAGTCCAGTGTACTTACTACTCTTTACTGTCTCCCTGGTGCCATCTGTGCATTTTTTATTTTTTATTTTTTTTGTCTTTTTAATGTTAATATTCAGAGAGGAGTAACAGAACCTGTATATGTAATAGGGAAATTCAAACTTATAAATCAAACTTGTACTTGTTTTTTTTTTTTCTTTTTCTTTTTTCTTTTTTGTTTTGCATGCTTGCTGGACAGCAGCACCAAACATTTTGAACTGTGGGTAGAGAAATATTTGGAGTAGGCAGCATGTAGGCCTATGTTACCCCACACACATCAGTATTCCAGTGCATCCCATATGGATATCATAATAGTTACCATATACCTGAAAATGGACAACTTTGCTGCCCCTAGAAGGAAATTAAAGCTATTTCCCCTAATACATGAGCAGGCATACATTATAGCACAGTAGAGCTACGGTGTAAGCTATTATACAGCCTTTTCACATATCTTTATCAACCCTTAGCCTCGCAACTAATAATATTATTATATGATTTGACTGAGTGAGTGAGCGCCAGCAGTAGGTGATGGTCTCAACCATTATGTTATCTAATTAGCATTGTTGTTAATTGAATTCCTCATCATTCATAGCACACACACCACCACCCTGCACCCTGCCTGGCTGCTCTGTCTACACTCTCCTCCTGCTCCCTCTGTCCCTCGGCTTCCTTGTCACACACCTGCTCCTCTTCCTGCTCCTCTTCCTGCATTTGGCAGCATTGGCGTCTAGATTTTTCCTTTTTTTTTTTTTTTTTTTTTTTTTAATCTGGTCAGCAACTTCTCCACACCCACCTTCTATAGTTTGTGCTTATCCATCTTGACAATGACAGAGACGGCCTCCTTCAATTTGGCTCTGAGCCATGGCGTCTGACACGGGGAGGGACAGAGAGGGAGAGGTGGGGCCAGCCCAGTACAAGATGTGATTGGGTCTGTCTCGTGTCATCATAGAAAATAAACCAATGGGACGCTGTCCCTTCCTTTACGGGCCAGTCGTTGGAAAAATAAAACAGTCCGCGGGAAATGTTTGCTTACACAGCCAGTTATCTGTGGCTCTGTGGTTTAAGAGTGGTGATGACTTTGTTAGACACAAAAGCAGAACTAGATGCTGGGTGTTTTATCCAAAAATTCAAATTAGGAAATCGAGAGATTTTGAATTTAAAATGTGGGTAAATTGCACTAAACGGGCCAAACATTCAAGATCCCTGGCGTGACTTTTAATGTCTTTGTGGCTAAACTTCCTAACCACCTCCACCTGTGCGACACCTCTTTAAGACAAAGACATTTAGTGCACTGGCATCGCTGCAGAGGGTTTTCCCAAAACTCAAGCCACTTGAGGCCGGTGAGGTGTGCAGGTGCCTGGTGCAGCTTCAAGGAGTTAAAGCACATGCTGATTTGTGAGGGGAGATATTAACAAAGCAAGAACAACCTGAGAAAACAAAAGAGAAACAACATGGACCCTTAAAAGGTTCTCATTTCATTGCAGTGCCAACCCCGAGTTGCATTTAGGGTTCAAATCAAATCCATCTTCCCTTCTTCCTCTCACTGCTTCTCATTCTCCAGCTTTCCTTCCCAGTAGTAAAAGCCAGTAGGGCTGCAAAGGAGGCCTGTGGCGCTGGTGGCTTTACTCCCCAACACTGCTTTTCAGAGTGGGTCCTACTGTTCATTTCCTTTTGATCTTGGGTGTGAAATTGCTATCGGTGCAGCAATGCCCTCCAGTAACGCCTGATCTGGGCAAAGATCTAATGTGTCACTTAGGCTCGACAGGAGGGGTACGCAACAGAAGAACGGTGGGCCATCTGCACGCAATAGAAATATCTGGAGCAGGAGACCTCTCAGTGTGGGAAGTGTTTGGTTACTGCTAAGAAATCAAAAAACAAAAACTACTTGATTGTCGTTAATTTGTGGCGATTCATGTGATTTACATTCATGGGACAACCGCAGGTCTGTGGGGTGATTTAGCATGCTGCTGGAGTATTGATATGCATTCACATCTCAGCTTGCGCCACCATAAAATCCAACCAAATGAAATAGTTTGTGGCATCACACATTTTCATATGGCCCACAGCAGTCACACCCCTCCCACCCGCAGCCATTCTCCTCACCGCCGCCAAATTAACCGCTTCTCCTTTTATATTGCTTGTGATTGCTTTAAACTCTCAATGTGAAATGCCGAAGTTAACATCTTTTCTTCTCAGGCAGATTCATAATCAGGTATAAAAACACTTCTTTGGTGTCAGGATGGGAAGAGGATGCAAGAAGGGAGGGGGGCGAGAAACATCTGAGAAGATAACCATTAGACGATGATTCCCGTGATAAGACACCGTAATTTAGCTTTCAGAGATAACTGTGGGAGCTGCCAGGCTCAGGCGTGGCAATTTGCTTTTTGTTTTTTTGTTGTTTTTTGCCTTCTCTCTTTTGAATTTTTTTTTTATCTTGTCTGTTGATGTTTTTTTTCCTCTCCTTTTTTTCAACCCACCCCCAGAAGGTGATCTCGCAGGCTTTGCAGAAGACACAGGCGTGTTCTAAAACAGTGGACAAAATACAAATATTTGAAAAATGTATTTCATGGCAATTATGTCAAGTTTCATGGCCTATGTGCTGTACTGCGGTGAAGCAAGGATGCCATAATTTGTATAGAAATTGTAATCATTTGTTCATTTCAAGGTGAAAATTGCATTTTTTTATTTAAATTGTATCCCGCATGATAGGCCATCTGTTATCTAAAAAAATGGTCTCTGTATATTAGTCTGTGCCTATACTTTGCGCCTGTTAAGAGCTCACTTCTCATGAGAGTTGCGTCTCCCCTCCGTTAAATACATTGCCAGTGCATATAATGTATGAATATGAATGAAATCCAGCATTGTTTACGTCAATCAGAATAGCCTGATAAGAATTTTTGATCAGCTGTTTATCTGCTAGAAGAAATAAGTCGACACGATTTCTTCGGAGCATTATTTTCCTTGTCAGGCCGGCTGGGCATTGACGACTCGTGTTGCCATTGAAAGGAGTTTTACAGAGCGGCTGTTGGCTCAGACATGTCGACTCAACTCTTTTTTGTCAATGAGGCTGATTGAGGGCCTTGTGTGGGAGCAGAGAGGTTAGTAAGACCCCTGGCTTCTTCCCAGCTTAATTTCAAAGTGATACTGGAGTGTGGAGATTAGAGGGTGTGGGGTGCTGGGAGTGAAAGGGGGGGACGGGGCGGGGGGAGGGGGTGGTGGGGGGGGGGGGGGGGGGGGGGGGGGTGCATAACACCAGAGGTTGGTACAGAGCACAGTAATCGTACATTCAGGGGATTGGCGCGATAAGACATGAAAGATGTGAGACTTAAGGAAAACCCTGACAGTAAATGAAAGGGGAAGAAGGTGATAGTGGTGGCGGGCGGCGGCGGCGGCGGCGGCAGAAGCGGTGGCAGCGGGGCATAAAATAGTTCCCCAAAAAAATGTAAGGCCTCGCTTTCTTTTGTTGTCGTGAGGGGGGAGAGAAATGAAATCTGGAAGGAAAATAAAAGATGGAATACCAAGAACAACGGTGGCCGCTGAAAGCTGCGGTGCAGCCGGGATGGGGAAGGGCGAATTCTTTTACATTTATTCTTCTTAAACAATCTGTCTGTTTCACACAGCTTAAGCGCACCACTTACGACCCGGGGTTATTAGCCAATCATGCCGATCTGTCTCCCGTAAGCTGATTGTAGGAAGGCGCAATCCCCTCAGTGTGGCGATCAGACAGCTGGAGCCCAGGTACATAATGTATCCTGGAATAATTATGGGATTTAGGGAGATGTTAGGCTTTGTAAGTGCTTTCATTGTGACAGTCTCGAGTGTTTGACACAGCAGTACTCGTAGTGCACAATACCCCAGAGCCTTGTGAGGTGGGGGGTTGAACTTCTACAGGCATGTTCTTTAATCACTGTGCTCCTTGTGGCACTTTCGGCTCCCGGGCCTAATGATAAGGTTGGTGCTGACCCTTAGTAATCATTACTGAGAAAGTGCCAGCTCCTCTCTGATCCTGCCTTTCAGGTTAATTACTTTAATAAATTACACTTTCTGCTTTTACATCTACTGTTCTAATTGAAAGTATCAATTTTGTTTTGTTCTGTCAAACTTCTTCTGGGATGAAATGTGCACACTATAGAATTTGAGTGGCCACCTTGAATACAAACTATTTAAAGAAGAATATACTCTTATTCTGTTAGTTAGACAGTATATGATGAAGCGGAGATGAAAAACATCAATAAGTTGTTGTCATGTGTGTGGTTATGAAAGGTAATCATCATGTTAGCATATAGAGGTTGTGACAGTCTGTGCAGTAGAGGGCCTGTTTACTCTTGAAAAGTCTTGAATTCTCTGAGTAAGGCGTTAGATAGTGAGAATAAATGAACACAAAGGCGGATGTAGAGGCTTTGCAAGTGACTAATAAACGTATTTACCACAGATGATTCCATCATAGTGGACCACTGGAGAATAGGCAGTTTGTTAATAACGTCTAAAGACATTCCCATAGTGGGAGAGGACCACAGTGGACACGTATGCTGACGTCAAGACTGGTGGACTGTCTGCAGACTTCTGCCTTTCCATCTATAGTAAAACCATGTTGAAAGCAGATGAGCCCCATCTTATACCCATCATTTCCCATTGTGTTTAAACATAAGCTATACAAAAATAGTTGCATTATTGATGAAGAGTCACTAACCTGTCAGTCTCTTGCAGACCCATCACAGAGGTGTTTGTACTTCCTCACCTCCTCAGCAAATTTGTGTTCAAATGCTGTCTCCATCCTCCTGTCAAGTAGTCTACCAACAACACAAAGGGTGTTACATAAAATGCTGCGGGGTGTGTGGAACTAACAGCCAAGCCATAGTTGGTGTGACACAGGGTTCACTCAAAGGTGAGGACAGCTCTGTTAGGGGCTTTTGACACTGTATTTAGCCTGGGGCTAACAGCTCCCCTAGCTTGGGGCTAAGAAAGCTTTCACACTGACACAATCCTGGTGCATTCCAAAGTAGGCTAACCCCGACAGTAGCCTAGGGCTTGTCAGCCCTGCTCTGGAAGGGGGTTAGCCCTGAGTTTGTGGGGTTATCCCGAAAAAGTCGGGGCTAAGATGTGTAGTGTGAATAACAGCGATAGAAAGCTTTTGAAAAGCAGCAGAATATTTGTTGTCCGATTAAACCTGTGCTGCACGTGTTCTGAGGACATTAAGCCTGGGCTTTGATTTTCATATGTGACTCCTTAACCCAGGCCTAACAGTTAACCCGGGGTTGATAAGCAGTGTGAAATGAAGCTAGTTAGTCTAGGGTTAAGGAGCCCAAGTGTGAAAAGGGCTTTACAGACTGAAAAAATGACTGGCACAAAGACTACAAAAGCAGACATTTTTAGACATATTTTAGACATATTTTTAGATATATTTATGCCTACATAAAACTGTGTGTCCACATCCTTTTTGGTGACTACGTATTGGCCTTAAATATGTAAGAACGAAGCAGAAATGAGAGATACATGAAAAGCTAGTTGTGGGAGCAATGTGTTTGGAATTAGAGCTGCCCCACTTACTCAAAACACAATACGCCTTGTGGATGCATTGCATTCTAGTCCGCTGGGGCCCCTGTTGATGGACAAACTCCTGTCTTTTCAGGATGGACCACCCCTTGGATTGTTGAACACTGATGCCAAATTTTGAGTCTAGAAAGAAGTTGGCTTGTTGACTCTGACCTAGAGGAGTCTCACAAGTTGAGAAGCGTCTCCCTGACAGCGATTTCACCAGGAGAAACAGCCACCCAGCAAATTCAGGGCCAGGGTCAGAGCCACAGTGAACCTAGGAAGTTGCTACCTGCTGGGCCCCTTCAGCAGTACAGGGGACTGCTCCCAGACTTACACTGGCTGAGGTGGAGAGGAGGGAGCTGGGAAGGGAGAGCCAAGCGGTCAGGAGTGCAAACATCCACCCAAAGACTGATAAAGTGGATAAGGCCTGCTGAAGCTCAGACTGAACCCTTTCTGTGTCCTTGGACTCTTGCTGGACCTTGTGGTCTTTGACTGTCTTTCTACACTTTCTATTGCCACACCTTCCTGTATGGAAGTTTAAATGTCTGCAAGTCCTAGGCTTTGCCGCAGTCTACAAATGGTGCCTCAGGATGTGTTACTGTAAAATAGGCTGGGTGCTCGATATGTTCAATCTGTGCTTTACAGAAAGTTGTTTATGATTCCTCCATATCGATCCTCCTTCAGCCATGAATGTGAAGTAATTCCAGGAAAGTGAAGAAAGTGAAGAAATTCCAGGACAACAGATGAGTACTAGGGTCCCTGATAAAGATCAAATTATACTTAACCTCTTCCAGCCTGGGTTCATCTTTACAAATTCATGCTGCTTGAAAATTAATTCAAACTTTCAGTGGCAATCCTAGGGTTTCCAAAGACACCAAATATTTCCTGCTGAATTACAAGGAAATGTGTATAAAATGATGCCCAAGACATCTAGATATTTTCTATTTGTGATGCTGCAGCCATAACACACTTCAATCAGCACATGCAGAATATGTACATGTCATTGTTATTTAATAAAACAAAATTCTTTTTGTAACTTTGAAGCTACTTAAGGGGAAATTTAAGGGAAAATCAGACTTATAGGGGTTAAACTTGTGCATGTATAGTGTCTTCATGATGCTAAAGGCACAGAGCCCCAATACAGCAACGTGAGCCCAATACATCTGCAACCGGCAGAATGTGAAGTGACTGGCAATGCGTCTTCCTTGGCATGATTCCTGTCAACAAACTGAATTCTTCAAACTTCCCGGACAGCTGACGAGCCTCTCTGGATGTACATTTGGCCGGGGTCCAAACGCGATGCACCGCTGAGTACGACTGAATTATCTGGGCAGTAGTCTTAGTAGACATGTTTCGCATCTTGAATGTGAAGAAATTAACTTCTTTCCCCAATAACAATTATTTGCTGCAATCCTTTCTACTACTTTTTCTCTACTTTCTACTTTCTTTCTTAACTTTGTTTTTTTTTTTTCTCTGTCTGAGCTCCTGATTTCTGACTTTTTCACTCTCACATACATGCACATAAACTCCCTGTTTTTCAAAGTTAGGATTATTATTGTGACTTTCTGTATGTACTTGAGTTATGTTGACAGTTGGTAGTATAATTACTGGCACACATTATTGCACAGTAACCTGCTTACTGCTCTTCATTCACTGATGAAAGCCATCCTCTGCTCCACAAGAATCCACAAGCCTCCAGCTCTTTCATTTAAATCACTAGTACACAACAGTCAGCCAAATATCAGCTGGAGAAATCTGTCGTTTTTGCCGTCTTTCTTTTCGTGTTCGTGAGTTTGAGACAGATGTGGCTGTGTGAGATGGTTCTGCAGTAACTAACATTTTGTCAGCAGCTGTGGCTCCACAGGATCAGGCTGCAGCTGTAACTGTGGTAACAAGCAGGGGGGGAAGAGTCAACACAGACATGAAATCTGAATCCTTGCAGTCTATCGTTCCTTTCAGCAGTGACCCTCCAAACTTGTGGGTTTCAATGATAAACTGATTTTTTTGTTTTTTTAGATTTAACAAGTCCCAAATATTGAGTTTAGTAAGATAATCAGGGACTGCAGATGGAAATTACTTTGTATGGGCAAATGTGTCACATTTACATGATGGAGCCAAGTGCTCATGTTCATTAATGTCTTATTGTCCCTTCTTAAATAAAATAAACATAACATAAAGGTTCCATATCATTATAAATACACATTACAGGCCTTTGAAATTGAGGAACTAAATTGAGAATTAAATTCAGTCATTCTAGTCATTGTTTAAAAATCCAACAGGTATGCTGGTAAAATCTAAATCTGAGGTGTACTTTTGTGTATTTGGATGCGACTTGCCTTTTTATGAAGTGATAATAACGGAATTATACGAAAGTTACTAACTAACTATAGATGCTATAAACACCATCTAACAGGGCAGTCTGCGCAAAAGGGCAGCGGCCACTGCCCGCTTCAGGAGCGTCTGTGTGCTGTGTCATCCAAGTTCGTCCTCTCAGTCTCCAGCCAAGGCAAACCTCGGATCGGTCACGGAGACCTGTGCGCCCTAAACCTCCACTCATATCCCGGTTTTTAGACGACTGGAATATTTTAGTGACGGGTTTCCTAAAAGGTGAATGGGATGTCATGGGAGTTTAACAGTGCCCTGCCTCCAGGGTCACTCATCTATGTAAGAAAATCAATTGGAATATCAAAGGCAAGGTCGCTAGGGGCCTGGTTGGTACAATTATATTGTACCTGGGAGATACAAATATATGTGTACATGCACATGGACACACACACGCTTAAGCTATGGCTTTTCTGCCATGCTGGTTGATGCTTTCACCTTGCTCGCTATGGGGAAATGAAACGGCAACATTGAAAGGATGGCTGGAGTTTGCAATGGCCTGTGTTATCATAAAGCAGGAGAGCTTTCAGTTAACCCAAAAAAGTACTTTAAGTGGCACATGTTTGGGTCATAGAGAAACTCACTCTGGACTGACTTTTGAGGAGGGAGTGAATGAACCAAAACCATGCAGTAAAATATTACCTCACTCAGTTGGAGAAGTCCAGTGTTTACCCATTGTGCTCTTGTATTGTTCCTCTTGTTTGTCCTTTTGATGTTGAATATGGCCATAAATCAATTAATTCACTTATCATTTCTCTTGTAAAACATGTGAAATTATTTATTTTTAACCCCCTTTCAACTGTGTAAAGCATTGAAAGATTTTGAAAGGTGCTATGAAAGTAAAGTTTATTGTTGTTATTAGTATTATTATTGCTATTACTACTACTACTACTAGTAGTAGTAGTATTGGTTGTAGTAATAGTAGCGTTGTGGTTCAGTTATAAAAATACTTCTGTCTCATTTGGTCCTTCTGAAAAATCAGAAAAATGATTCATGACTTCCTGGTTTGAGTGGTTATAATAAAAGCATCTGAACATATTTCTCTCTAATTGTGTTGTAAAGCTTTAATTCATGCTCCAACTAGACACAAGCAAACCATCAGGCCTGAGCGCCAGACCTCAAAATATATTGCCCCCCAAAATAGCCTATTGTGGTCAGGTCTGGGTCACGGGCCCCCAGGCGGCGGCTAACACTGGCTCGCCGCAGGCTCACACAGCCCTCCCTCATTAACACTACTTCATTCATTCTGCTTAGCTTTAACAGGGGATTTTTAGTATCTTCAATCACTGCGGCTGTCATGATGTACTTGACTTCAAAGCCTGGGGAACTGTAGATTATCAAAGGGAGGATTAGATCATGATTAGGGTTTATGTCACCAACGCAAAGGCAAAAGAACTTTGCCAATGGATTATGAAATTCATCATAAAATTTGCTGGTGCGTGCTGTCAACTGGAAAAGTATCAGATTCGTATATTTTCATAAGAATAAAGTACATGCACCACATACAAGGGATTGTCGTGCTTAACTGCTGTGAGAAGTCAGTTTCGTAGTCGGTGTTGCGATCGTGTGACGGGACAATTCAGACGTCTGGTACAGAAACCTGATCAACTTAAAATGTGAATGTTTTAATTAATGTTTGATAAAGCTTTCAACTGATGTAGCAGTATATAAAAATGTCTGTAAACTATGACCTCAAACTCATCAGGCAATTACAAATAGAAATTTAAATCAATTATATTTTCAAAAAAGCTTGTTTTTTTTTCTCTGAAAGGCCAGAGCCAGCTAACAATTGAAATCAGTATGACAGCAATGATGTATACTGTTAATTTACTTCAAAATGATAAACTAAAAGGTGGATAAAATTTATTCTCCAAGTTAAGTTGCACTGCATTTGTCCCCCATTTCATTCATATTTGTAACTCATGACTGTAAAATGCTTTTCCTGTACTTTATGTAAACCACCCTCCATGTGTTTTCGCACTATTAACAAATGAAACACCTGTTATATGCCATTATGTCATTTTCACTACAGTGTTGTTTGATTGCTTATTGCCTACTTATCCAATGAAAGAAAAAAAAAGGAGAAGAAACTGAAAATCCCCTGAGTCCTTGAGGTATCACATTATAATGTGTTAAGGAAATATATTGGATTCATTCTTCAGCTTGATCATAACATCAGTCATAAGAGTCATAAGAATTATGCTCATTTAAAGGTGTGCATGTAAAATTACCAAGGGTTGATTTAAGTCAGGACCCTTTATCCTAAACATGATTAAATAAATAAATAAATAATACAGACAAGCATGCAATTTACATCAGTTGGGCCAATGATGAGAACAATTTAATTACATGCTTGTTATACTTTTTTTTTTTTTTTTTTTTTGTCAGCTAAGTCTAAAGTCGACCCTCAGCAATTTTGTGTAGTGCACCTTTCAGGTTATGCATCTGTGCATTATGAACACATTAATAATCATGAATTGTGCGCTTGACCAAGCTTGATAATTGAATAATCTAAACAACGACCAGTTTAAATCCAGACTTCCCATAAAAGGGTCTTTGTATTATTGGACTACGATAACAGTTTTTACCACAACTTTTAACTCAATGCAATCTCCTTTCTTTCTGTTTCATTGCAATTTTCTGCTAAACTTTTCACAAGTCAGATATTACCGTATTCCCTCAAATAAAAGCCAGCTCTCAAATAAAAGGCGGATCTTCAATAATGGCTCTGAGCATTGTTGACATGAACAAATAAAATTTTTTTAAAAATTATCTCAAATTTGTTCACTTTTTGTGGATAATTTCAAGAGTTTTTCACACATCCAACTCACTGTATGTATGTGTGCATGTCTGTTGGCTGTTGCCTCCTACAGGCTGTTAACACATAGCTGTAACATCATTTAATAATGCTTTCACCCTGCCAACAGAGTTGCGTTCACTCAAACTTGGATATCAAAACACTTTGACAAGACACTACCCAAACAGAAGCAGATCAGAAAACAAGGAGGCTTCATACTAAAATATGAGGAAATACACCTCTCAAACATTAGAAATAAAGGCCTCTCTCTAACAAAAGCCTCCCTCAAATAAAGGACTGGTGCCCTCGGCAGCTGAGGTAAATAAAGGCCCAACCACTATGTGAGGAAATACAGTACAAGGTACACTAGGAAGATAGAAGAGTGATCAGTCCTGTGATTACTGGGAATCATTTCAAGAGAAGAGACGGTGCTTGTGGATGATGACTGTCACTAAGACAACAAGATCAGCGTCTATTAATGGCAGAGGAACAGAAAGGCCGGGTAGCCTTGAGGTCTTGGTCCAGTTGTAGAGCTTTAATGAACAGACAGTTACGCCAGTGTTACAGTTGACACACCAACAGGCTGAGGGGAGTAAATGCCAATACAAGTTTCCCACTATTCTAATACTTCATACAGGTAGAATAAATTATGCCATGGTAATATACACACATGCCGAACAAAAGCATAACAAAACAAGCATAGAAAAGAAACAGGTAAACAGGAAGGGGCGGGGAATGAATGAGCATATCTGTACATTTGATCCTCGTGGTCTCCCCCCTTGGTTCGCTTTCATAGAAAAAATATACACAAGGTAGAGGGTTGACACAGCAACCGACTAAAGAGTTTCCATGGCTGTTGTGGATATGGAGTGTGCTGATAAGTGTAAGGGGATCAGTGATAAGTGCCTTCAACAGGGGCACACACACATACTCTGTCCACCAAACCTGCGTCTGAGAGGAATGGAAATGAATTCAAAAAAGATCAACGCATATCAGTGACAAATTACAGTTTCAGGGACGTTCCACTTGCATCATCCTTATAATGATCGAGAAAATCATTGTCATTGTCACCTTTCACCACCTAGGATTTTGCACAAACACACTTCTTTATAAAACGGGCAATTTACAATCTGACTTTCGTTAAAAGTACTTTATTCACAGTTTGATCAACACGTAAAACTCCATTGTGCTCTGTTTCAATTCATGGCATTATGATTCAGTTTTTATTACGATCAAATGAGGCCTGAACTCTGCGGGTGTCTGGAATGTCATCAAATATAGAGCAAAGAATGATCATTTTATTAATGGTAAAAAAAAAAAAAAAAAAAAAACTCACTAGTGCAGAAATGCATTTTTATTGTTCAAGTATTTCTGAGTGTTTGGAATGATTTTATTATGGGAATGGTTCTCTATTTGGTCTGAAAATGTCTCCAACCGTTAACCTTTAAGTGACTCTCACTGGCGAATGGGAAACAAAGCCTGACAGGACGGCGTCCTTGGAGCCTCGGCGTTCCCCTCCCGAACAACGCACCAGGGAGGAGTGGGGCTGCTGAGGAGTTCCCCCTCTAGTCGATTAGGATTAGACTGAGGAAGGTCAAATCTCTGAGAAAAATCTCTTCCTGCGTTCCACGTGGTGACTTGTCTGCCTGTGTGAATTGCTTCCTTCCTTTTGTTGGTGAAAGTGTGGAATTTGGCCTACCAAGCCCGAAACGGTGCTTTCTTTACAGATAAATGAAAGGGGAAGTGGATAATTTGAAGGTAAATTATAAACTCTCTCTCAGTCTCCACCTTTATCTTCCTCAATCACCCCTCCACCTCCATCCTCTGTTTAGATCATATTTAGGAAACCAACAGAAAGTAAACATCGAACCAACGAGAATCAGAATAAGAACATCCATATGTAACTTCCACAATTAAAAATGACAAAAAAAGGAATTGTAATTCTTGGTTCCGAGGTTCCTTAAAGAAATGACATGGTCCAACCAAGCAGGGAGTGAATATGGCTAAAGGTTTGCCAACGTCCAGTGCATTCAGGTCGGCCGGTCAGGAGCTTTCGTTCGTCCTCCGACCCGTTTCAAAGCTCTTCAAGAGTCTTTGTGTTGACAAGAGGAGTAGCAGTCAAACAACAGAGAGAGGACGTCTCTCCTGCAGGAATGGCTGAAATCAGTCCATACCAGTCTGCCAAAGAAGTGCTGTAGTCTGTTGGTCTCATCTCCCTCACACACACACACACACACACACACATGCGCGCGCACCCACTAGGGTTTGACCGAAAGGGGTTCCTGAAGACTGACACTGATATTTTTGGATTAAAGCTGTTGATATTCACTATCTTTACATTTGACCAGTTTCATACCAAAAAACCTGCAAATATTCACTCTTTCCCCACATTTTTATTCTTGTCAGTTTGGAAAAGCCTCGGAGCCAACGTTTAAACCATCACAGGATACTAAAACTCTCCACTGAAACTCAAGATTAATGGTGGGTGAGCAGTTTCCTAAAAGACAAATCCCCCCTTGGATCATCAGTTTTCATCAAACTGTGATGTTCAATTCATTTGAGTTATTTTATGATGTGGCATGTTATGATTTCCATATTTATAACCCCTCCCCAAATTGTTGAACACAGATATTTATCCTCTTTTTCCATTTGAGACAAAGTGAGCAGAAGGAACAATGTCTGGCTGTTCAAATTTCAAAATGCCAATGGAGAAAATGAATTTGACACACATAATAAGAATAAGAGAATAACAAATGGAGCCAGAAATACAACATGTTTTTTTTTTTTTTTTTAACAGCACTGAAGAGTTTGAGGGTGTGTTTTTGTTTTCATGCAGCGTGAGGTAAGTTTCATTGCGGGTTTTACAGACTGCCAACTCTGAAGCTGTTAGCGATATTCTTCCACACTACACTGGAATGATTTCTCTGGTCAGAAATGAAGTGAAAGTAGTAAAAGCAAAATGTTGTTCAGTAGCTGTGTTTGAGGTGGGCAACACTGACCAGCCAGTGTCCGTTTTTCCATATAAAAAAAGGAACATATCAGCCCCAAGTATCGGTCTACCCTTCACACACACATACTCACACACGCACAGCTCTCCTGAGAGATGTGTATGGATGGTAGCGGGAGGCGCGGGTGGTGCTGGTGACCAGGTGACGTGTTGTATACATCGTGTGGGTGAGTCTTAATAGGCCTGCCCCGTCTCGACCTGCAGCAGTCCCAGTACAGCCGAGTGGTCGGCCAGCTTCATCCTGCGCTGGCTGGACAGGCTGACGTTCTTGGCCAGGTAATCCACAGCAGCTGAAGACCACACAGCACAGGACAGAGGGTTAATAATGATCATCTGTACTCTTAAACTATCCCTGTAACACTCAGCAGCATCTGAAAGCAGAATTTGTTAAGAGCTTCAAACAAAAGAGGTTTTCTTTCTTTTTAACCCCTTTGCTTTGACTTTTTCTCAGCCTTATTGATTCGTTTTTGAGGGCAGTCCGACGCCACATCAAAGAAAAATCACGAATAATTGCACAGAGAGTATAAAACAAGCAATAACTCCTGTCGGGCCCAACTACACTGCCAACAAGGACATCCAACATCCATCCATGTCCTCGATCAAACTACTAAGTCGTGCCAAGAAAGTTTTGCCGCGAGCTTTTAACAGAATTTATACTTGCATTTGACACATATGGATGCTGATTCTGATCCTGATATATTTGGACTCAGGCTGTTCGCTGATTAGCCCATTTTTATTTTTTTTGTTGATATTCATTTTGACCATTTTAACCCCATAAAATGATTTCATTGTTTCCCTGAAAGTTTTGTTTTTATTAAAGTGGAAACGGCTTTTAGATCATCATGGGACACCAAACCTCCAGACAAAAAGCCAGACTAATGAAATTCTCACAGGGTGAGCAGCTCCTTAAGGCAGTGTGAGGCCATGTGAGGCAGTTCGAGGCAGGCTTTGGCACACGTTCACAGAAGACAACCCTGAAGCTTTTCAGAGCATTCCTGTCCTCACCTCCATCACATCAAGGGAGGGAAAAGATGGACAGATCAATATTCAGCTTTTACGAAAAGGCCAATATCTGCCTAATATATCACCAAACTACATATATCAGTCTAACCCTACTTTATACAACGTGTGACTACTGTGCAATGGTTTGACGTTCAAAAGTCAAAAATGTTTATGTGACTCCAACAGAACAATATTAGATTTAGGATGTGCATGTTTGTGTCTATTTATGTGTTGAGTTCTGTTCCTACCCTCTATTCTGACATCCTGTGCCTGAACTGTGACTAAAGCCTTGCCTCGCTCGGGGCAAACTGCGCTCTGATTGGATGGATCTGCGCTCCACAGGTTGACTGACACGGTAGAGATGTTTATCAGAAGCATGTGTGCACGCTTTCACCTGCAGGCATGCGGGGGGTCAAAGGTCATACAGGAATACTGATTTATCTCACACCTCACCCGCTTTTTGGTGTCAACCGACACACACACACACACACACACACACACACACACATACAAACAGCTGAGGATGTTAATAAGCGTAGTGGACCTGATGAGGGCAGGAGGACAAACCAAGGGCATTATGGGAGCAAATCTGCTTTTCATTGCTGCATTCTGCTTAACTTACTCTGCTGTTGCATCTTTGTATAAGACGGTCAACAAATTCACCACAGAATTTTTTTTTTTTCTTTTAATAATCTTTTATCGAGAGTTATGGCCTCGCTGTGTCATAGTTGTCGTGTTAAGCATTGCACAAGGTGCTGACTGGCTCTGTGAATTCCAAGTCCAACTTTTTGGATTGCAGGAAGTCGAATGGTGTCATTTTCCTCAGACAGCGTTCGCCCATCTGAGAAACCCAACGCTATCCACAGTTTCATTGATATTGCATTCTCCTGTAATTGTGGCTCATCATCTTGTGGTGAAATGAAACAGGACAAACTGGTAGTACTGCCAGCAGAAACGACTCTTCACACTGCACCAAACCAAAAGACACAGATGGAAAGCTACTGTGTTATTTTTACACAATAAGCAGTGTGATCAGTGTGTGTGACTGGGAGAGCGATTGCCATAATGATCCCACAGCATACGACCACTTTTGCCTTGACCTACAGTAAATACATATAAACTCCACTGTTGTAACTATGAAGATACAGATGTACATGCTGTGTATTATTAAATTTTAGAGGTGTAACATCTCATTATGAATCTGTTGGACTCCAAGAGATTCTAAATCTAAATTGCGACATCTTTGTCATTTTTTAAGAGAATAAGTAATGTAATAAGTAATAAGTAAAGTCTCTCCTGAGTTTTGCGCAGCACATAGGGTAGCCTATAGAAAAGAGGAGATACACATGGTGGAGACACTCTCCTTGTATGTCTCTTGTAACGTGGTGTGCTACCACACTGACTGATGTTAGGACAGAGTGTGTCACAGACAGACAAAAGCCAGCCAGCCAGAGCTCGGCTTTCTCAGACAGACACAGACGCTGACAGACAGGGGAAGGCTGGCACATTTCTCTTTTTTTAGAGTCGGGGATGTTGCTTCCTTTAATGCCCCTCCCTGGTTCAGGTGATGTTAACCTCTCTTTTATAGTCTCGGGGAGAGGAGGGCTGACAGGAGACATGATGTGACATGGGGGGGTTGTGTCTGTTGGAGGGGTGGGGGATAAGTAATGCACGTGTTAGCATGTCAGTTAGCGTGTTAGCGTGCACAGAAAGGAAGCTGTCATTCTGTGCGGTGAAACGGTAGGAAGCGGCGCACCTATGGGTGGGCAGGCCTGTCTGCCAAGGTGCCAGTCACCCGGACAGCTAGTGGGGGAGCAGTGTGTGTGTGTGTGTGTGTGTGTGTGTGTGTGTGTGTGTGTGTGTGTGTTCCACAGGGGTTTAGCAAGGCCCTCCCAGGGAAGCTGTTTTTTCCTGTCAACTAGGTTTATACCTTAAATCCCTGTTGAGCAGGCACACTGAGAGTCCTCTGCCACTGAGATAGAGCCTATCTGATAACACACACTAACATGCACACACATAAACACACACACACAGACACACACACACACACACACACACACACAAACAGACCCTGCCATTTTGATGGTATGTACTTTAATCTGTCAGGTGCTTCCTGAATTAGAACAAGAGAAGAGTCAAGTGTCTGAAGCGAAGTGAAATGTTAAATCTGTCTCCAGTCGGGAGCGGTGGAGGTGGAGGGCCACAGCCAAACCATAACCCTCACAGCAGAGCAGGGATACGTTTATAGCACTACAGCCATTTTCTTAGTGATATCTAAAAACGTCTGAAAACAAAAAAAAAAAAAAAAACTTTAGTCACACTTAAGCTCTTGACAAAATCTAACTTGCCGGGGTTATATTACTGGGGTCAAAATTCAGTAAGATTATTAACAAAGCTAGAAAGTGGAATTCAGCAAGGAGTGGGCAAATATATTCCAATGAAATATTTATTTTACTGCCAATAAAATATCCATTAGATTTTTAAAATGCTACCTCAACAATAAAAACAAATGTAGTTTGGGAATAGTGGACACATTTCTGAAGGTGGGTTTGTCAACGCAGAGTGGTCGAGCTTTGTTTACACTGACAAAACTTTATTTTAAATTCTCAAGATTTCCAAAAATATCAAATATGTCCTGTTGAATTACAGGATAATATGTATAAAATGATGCACAAGACTAGATATAAGTAGATGTTTTCTAATAGATGTATTGGTGCAGCTATAAGACAATGGCTTCTTGGGTTTGAATATTTCACTCAAAATTAGTGTGATGTAGCTTCAATGAAGCGCTCCAGCCAGCAGATACAGAATATGGATGTGATGTAAAATATGGGGGAAAATGTCTTTTCTAATTTTGAAGCTGCTTAAGGGGAAATTTAATGAAAAAAGGTTAAATGTAGGCAAAGTTATATTCATCCCAAAATTGTCTGTTTCTGTTTGTCAGATGATGTGTTTACCTCGATCGATTACAGAGCCACATGGTGCCACAGGAATCCCCTGGACTTCCTGCCCTGAAGACAGAAAGTTCCCACCAGACCCGAGTTCATGATAATTAAAAACTCCTACATTCTACTCTGTTTTGTGAGCTTGCGTTGTGAGGCAGTGGAAGATGAGATCAATAAAACTCCAACCTGTGGTCTTTGTCTTCACTGAGGCTCGGCTTTTCTCTTTTCAATGTGCTGTTTTGTTTCTTTTGCTGTGTTTTACTTGGTTTACATGCTGTGCTGCATTTTGTTTCCTGATAGGTGGTCACGTAGATCCTGGTACGCTCATTCTCGGTAAAATCCTCTGCATTTAATGTGGGGATTTAACATGTCTATCGATTTAACTTGTCGTGTCCTTTGTTGCTGTAAGGTTTTATTTTCCTTTTCATGCATCTGGTTCTCATACTGCTGTTTCCCACAAGGTTGTTTTGTCTTAGATGCTGCTATCCAATTTTGTAACCCTTGGAGCGTTTGGATGGGTATTATTACATGGGTGTCACAGTTATCACTGTGCAAATAAATAATAAAAGTAAAGTGGGAACCCAGGGGATCCTTGTCTTTTTATTTTTTGTATTTGTGTATTGTTTTCATTTTGTGAAGAGTCAATCTGCCGTGATGTTTTCTGTCCTTCCACCCTGGTTCACAGCATGCAGGGCATCACATTGTTTGTTGTATGTGTACCTTGATTAAAAAGTAAACAGCCTGCAAACTCAAATGCTCTAATTCAGCTAATGTGTACGTGCAGAAACATTCTTGTGAACTCAAAAATTAAAGAACAAAACAAGAAACTTTACTCTTACACCACAGATTCCTCCTTTGTAACATAATTACGAATTCCCCATTAATCCCATCATGTCTTATGTGAAAGCAAGTATGTTTAATATTTGCTAAAAAAAAAATGAAGGAATTAGCTAAATGAATAATCTCATTAGCATAACTGGTGATTAGTGATTATCGTTTATTTCGTCTGCATCTTCAGTACTACGCGCTCCTTGCCAAAGGAAAGTAGTGGTGCTATAAATAAATGCGACATGCCTAGACTAGAGACACACAGGACTCACTCTGGCCATATTGACTGTACTGGTATCCTGCGGCGGCCACGGCTGGATCCACGCTGTAGCTGGGGGTGCTGTAGGTGGGGGGGCAGTAGGACTGCGAGGACGGGAGGCTGTCCACCGTCTTGATGGAGGCCTCGCCCGAACGCTGGCTGCAGCTGGCCGAGATGCTGTTGGATGGAGAGGAGTCCAAGCCGCTGTGGAGGGGCGAGATGGAGAAGTCGTGCTGCGGCTGGGAGGGGACGCCACTGGGGTTACTCAGGATGCTCATCACCTAAAAACCACACAGGAGAAGCTGCTTTTAAAAGGAGGACTCGACAACAGGTGTGCAAAAACACAGGAGCGCCAGCTGACTAAAACCCGAGCTACAGCAAAGTCCCTGCATCTAAGATCATTCACCACCAAAACGTAAAAACTCACATATAGAAAACAAGTGAGGACAAGAGGAGCAGTAACTGATGACTGACAAAGTCTTATTTGTTCAGTTTGATCAGTTATTACAAATTAGTTTAGCTTGACTTGAAAAATCAGCAGTGAAAATGACAATATGCAACAGAAAGCCCAGCCAGCATGATGAATGAGACAGTGTAGATTAGCTGAAAAAAAAATATATATATATATCAGTAGTGTCATTTTTTATTTTTTCATTTTTCATTTTAATTCTTCTACAAAGGTTTTGGCAGACACACTGTTATTATCTTCTATAGGGAATCTAGCTTTTATAAGCCTTTTGGTCAGATGTTAGTGGTTATTGGTCACAACTAGCTGATGGTCATTTTCCCTGCTGTAAACACTAGCTGCTGGGAGATATTTACCGATGTCTGGAAGGAGTTCTACTGTTTTTCTTTTGCTTAGTGCCTCAGGTTGAATTCGGAACATCCCTGCGCCTCAATTCATGCCACCGTGCCACTCTGTTCACATGCCTCCATTAACTTAATGTGCATTCAAGCCACATCTGACATCATGCACGTGGACATGATAGAAAAACTTACTTTGACACTTACTTTTTATTACAATGCACTCTACTGTCAATGATAATTTAATCAGCTGTGACACCTGTACCAGTTCTCATTTAAATTACAGTTTAAATTATTTGGTAGCTACAGGTCGACCTGCCAGTTATCCCTCTAAACACTTGAGCAAAGGGCAGCCATAGCCCACAGGTTTATGGGAGCACGAGGACAGATGAAGTACCGGTCCAACGTTCCACCAGTAGCCAGCAGGTTTTGGGGGCACGACCAGGAGACCAGACTGATTTTCCAGCTGTGTTTACTGTCCAGTGTCAGTGTGGAGGGTTTATTCAAATTACTGTCTGCTATTTCATTTTTCATCTTGCTCTGCTGTGCATATTTTTTCATGTTCTGTCTGAAAGCAGGGTAAGAGTGTGGTATGAAACACAAGAAGATAAGCGATGGAGAGAGATAGATTGAGATGGACCGATAAAGACGGAGAGACGGGAGCAGGAGAAGGAGGGGCGGCGAATGAGATGATAAAGAGGATAGGGTAAGGGGGGTTAGGGGGTGAGCTGTGTGTGTGTGTGTGTTTGTGTGTCTGTGTGTGTAGGGGAGGGGTCCTCTTGACATCAGTAGACAGCTTCATGTCCTAAGGCTGTGCTCCATAACCAGCGTTCTGGGACCGGCGTTAATCTGTAACCCCCGCAGCCACCTCCCAGTCCTCCCAGTGCTTCCAGCCACTTCATGAATGATTCAGCTGTTTAAAGATCATAAAGAGTTCCCATCAGATGCCTCCAGACATCAGAGGCTAGACGGAGCACAGCCAGGCCCTGCTGGAGCGCTGCCAACCCAAAACCAGCCTGCGCGAAGACACACTCACACACATCCTGAACAAGGCTAAAGCAAAGCATGGGAGCCATTTATTTAAAATGGGATCTGGTCCAGTCTGATATGATAGATGTGACACAGTTTGGCTGATTACATATTTATTGTGGAACTGATCAACACAACACCGAACTGCTTCGAACGAGACATTGTGATATGATTTTAGTATTATTTAACCCAATTATTATCAATTTAAAGACACTGGACACCAACGAAAAATGTTATTTATGAACCTTCAAAGGACCTTCATCCTAACTCGGATGCAAACAGCCATTTGATCCAGAGGAAGCCTGGCTGGTAATAACATGCGGTTTGTGTTGTGTGTTTGCTGCCCTTTGGCTTCTGGAAACTGAATCAATTATTTGAGAATGGAGCTGGCGGTAGAATCAAGGCCACATGCAGCCACCAAGTAATAGTTCACAGGTACATACGGGCAACTTGAGACACACTGAGGTATTCTGAAAAAGCACTGAGAGCTTAAACTTTACTGCACTCACACACAGAGATCCTCAGAAGGCAGACATCTTTCAGACGTCCTAATTACATTGCAATAAGTAATATTTTTACTGTCCTATGGCACCAAATGACTATAAGATACACTATGTGTGGATAATGGAAGGGTAGTCAATCAGCACCAATTACCTGTCCTAAAGCAGACTGTCTGGCTTTTAAATCTTAAACCTTTCCACTCTGTATTCTGTTTTGGAGCAAAAATAACCATCACAGACTAGATGCAAGTAAGGTTTTGCTTGCAAGAGTACGCATGTTTAGACAAATAATAATAATAATAATAATAATAATAATAATTTGGTGTCTTATACATAGACAAAGGATTGTTCTACAATAGAAAACAATTTAAATGGATGGCCCCTCTTGTTGTCAGGGTCAAACAAGATGTTATTTGCAACAAGATTTTTTTTTTTTTTTTTTTTTTACAAATGACTAAAACTAATTAAAGGATTAATAAACTCCAAAATGAAAAGTGATACAATATCTTCTCCATCCATCCAGCTCCATCTCAGCCTTCCAACTATTGAACTTAGATTAAAGTCACCTTTTTACAGCAAAAAACAAAAAGTAAGGTCAAATCAAAAAGGCAGATTTGGGATGAATTATTCTTTTAAGTTTAAAATAATATTTGCATTGCTGTAGGAAATTGCTGAAGCTGCTGCAGGTTTTTCATCCTGATACCCTGACCAGAGAGGAGAGGAAACCCCCACATGCTGCTCTCACGCTACAAAACCATTTATTCCTTCAACAGAAGTTTTGGTTCAGTCGGATCTTCGTCACAGAGTGGAAATCCCGGTTTTGCTGGTTGGCTGTAAATGGGTGTTATTTGATTTTTGTGGCTTTCATGGTTGTTGGGGTAGCAATTTTGATGCTTAATTTGTTCAAGATATCTACAAACAAAAAGCCAAAAACAGTGAAGTGTTTCCAGCTTTAGTAATATAAGAGTTGCATCCTGGTAGAAGGTGGGGAGAACAAGGATCTGTCGTGCGAAAGAAAAGCGAGGGGAAGCCCTTCTCATGTTCTGATTTAGCTGGAGGGCAGGCAGGCCGTTTAAAAAGGCACTTGAATAGCGGCCCGGCCTCCTCAGCCACTTGCTTTTCTTTTAATCTGGCCACTAAATTAAATGCTGGCTATCAGCGTGGTTCCAAATTTGGCATTGCCAATTAAAATTCAGGCCATGTTTGCGCTGCACACTTCCTCAAAAGCCAAGTCTTTCTCTTTCAAAGAGGGGAACAATTATCTTAATAGTGCCACACTTGTGCTAACATGTTTTCATTTTTGTCTCAGTTTTTTGAAAACTCTTTGTACACATTTGTGACAGTCTAGGATAGATCTTTTTTTCACTCTCTAGAATAACTGCTAATTCTCATTATTTTCCTTATTATTTATTACTTATTCACTTATTTGTTTCCTGTGACAGAAACTCCAAGTGACAGAAACTCTTTAGTAAAATACCTGTAATCGGCTTTTTTTCACCCCGCTGCCGTTTTTTCTTTAATTTGGGATAATTTCCATTCTTTTGCCCCAGAAAGGGCATTAGCTGGTGTTTGTAAAGTGTTTAAGGGGCCTTGAGACCCTGGCTCGCCCCAGGAGAGTGGTTCAGATTCAGAGAGACGGAGAGAGAGAGAGCGAGAGAGAGAGCGAGAGCGAGAGAATGAGAGGCAGAGAGTCATAGGCAGAGAGCTGGAGAGGGAGGAGGAGTCTCCAGGACCCCAGGAGATGTCAAAGCCCTACGTGGGCGAGGAGGTGAGGGGTTTCCAGCAGCCTGACACGTCTATTCAGGGCAACAGGGAGGTGGCCTGTCACTGCAGCGAGGGCTATTGTGTTGCTTGAAAGCAGGAATTATTCAAATCTTCATATTTAGCATAAACTCATTGACATCAATTAAAGGCGCTTGGATCATGGGGTGAAATATTTGGGCTAGCATAATGCGAGGTAGCACCAGGGTTCCTCAAAATGACAGAAAAGAGTTGGAGTATTATCAGCTCCAGCTCGGGGCCTGAAAACAGAGTTGTTTTTTTCACAGGCAGGCCCATAGAGATACTTTCTGGTATGCTGCGAAAACCTTATAACTCCAACTCAAAAATTTCACTTGTCTATGATCCCTGGGGTCCATAAAACCCAGTCAAAATACACTGTATCTTTGCAAAAACTCAAGTTAGTCAATCTTAAAATATTCTATTATTCTTTGTTCTTGAAAAGCTGCCAAGCTGGCTTTTTGGATATACAAGGTTATCATCTGACAGAGGCTGACTTGTGGCATTTGCTAAGTAATAGGCTTAAGGCAAAAAATCTCTAAATTCCACATGAAGCTAATAATAAGAGTGAGCATTTATTTTTGAATAACTTATCCAGAGTTTTGGCTGTTTTGCTATACTATCTAATTAATATAACATAGTGACTCAACCTAAATCTGGTTCAAGAGAGCTTCTACATTTGCTGTTCTTAAGACCCGATGTCCGGTGGGTCTTTCCTGATAAAACTCCCGTGGTGCACAGGAAGTTGTGTTTTGCATTTCCAGTTCATTTGTAATAAACTGAAGAACTCGGTAGTTAGAAGAAAGAGGATTCAGAGGAAGCGAAGAGGTGTAGCTCAGGTCACACTTTGAGTTAAACACACTGTAATGTTACTTAGATCAGACATTGTTTCAAATTTGTAGAAGAAGAAAAATGACGTCCAGTATGAGCGATAGCCACCATGGCTGAGCAGACAAACAGAAGAGCGCCTCCTACAGAAACTCAAACATCACAGTCCCGCCCACACTGTTTGATTGACAGGTGATCACTGGGAAACGTGGTGTAAAAACAACAAGGTGATAAGTTTGTAACACCAAAGTTGAAAAAAACAAAAACAAAACAAGGATCTGATAGGGTAACCCTTAAAGGAACAGTTCACTCAAAATGAAATGTTGTCATTACCCATGCCAACTGAAACACAAATTACGCCGTTGTTGATCATGATATCTTCACCATAGCCTTTGATGGCAAAATACTTTTCACTGATGTGCACCCAAGCTTTGCACGTCTACGTTCAGCTCGACAAAAACTTTGCGGTCAGAGGCTGAGGCGTGGCAGCTGGTGAGAGGCTTAGCAATGAAGCTGAATCAGGGAGATGGTATGGTGCTATGTGGCAATCAGATAGCTCTGGCACATCTGGTATTTCCATCTAAACGGAGCATACATGATCTGTTGTCATATGTGAAATGTCCTCCTCAACATCATTTTTTTTCTGACTGACCCCATACTTGTGCCTCCCTCCCCCACATATTCATCTTTTCATCCCTCCTTCCTTCCCTGCACCCTTCCCTTTATCTCTTAGGTCTTTCAGAAGCTGTTTTCATGTTTTGATTTTGTTATTGGAGGAATCCTGAGAGCAGAGATAATAGAAGACAAGACACACACTCACAAATACACACACACTCACACACACACCCTCACACACATTCCTCTATAAATGGTAATAAAAAAAAGTAATTAATTCTCTCAACTTCTAAGAAGCAGCTAGCCTGCAGGCATGTAAATGGAGAAGTAAGAAGTGTAAATTGATACAATGTGCATCCTTTCAGATAAATAAATAGTGCATTTGAGACAAAGAGTTTGGCTTTCATACAATGTTAATTTCCTGAACTGTTCCAATTAAGCCTTGTTTTGTTTGCGCCGGTGTCAGAAGAAACCCTGCTCTTTGTTTGGTTTCCATGCACAGCCATAGGAGAGTCGGCTTCTACAGCTGAAACCAAATGATAGCAGCTCTTACTAGAGATGGCCATGATGTCATTAAGGGCTTCTCAAACATGGAAACTGTTTTGAACTGATCTCTGAGAGACAGTCAGTTATGATTTCACAAAACTGCAGGTAGCAGCTCTGAATAACTGTGGACATTTAACTTTGACACTACATTTACGCAGGTTTTTCCTCACATGGCTGTCCTATCAACATCTAGTCAACACCTAAATGTCTGCTACATATTTGCATTAACCACCCCAACTACACACACAGATTTTTTGGTAAGTGCAAAATTGCATGTTCTTACAAATACTGCAAGAATTGTTTGAATGAGACTAAATTATTGCAATTGCAAAATCCCCCAAAAATCCATAAGGGACTGGTTGATGGCTTTAGTTTCCCTAAATTCTGCATTCGGCTAGTAAAGATTTTTAGCTTGGCATCAATTATGGTGTCAGGACATATTACCCCGGTACAGTGTATTAACAAGGCAGCGGTGCTAATGGACTGTGTGCCATAAGTGTTGAGCTCATTCACATGTGACTGAATGGTGGTGATGAATGAAGAACAGGCTATTATTAAAAAAAAAAAAAAAAAAAGACATTTGAAAAATGACAATCAAGTGGAATCAACTCAATCAAGTCCCCTAATCAAGCTGAAGGTAGAATCTAAATCCGTTTTTATATGTGGGGCTCCAGGAATACCCAGCAGCCTCCTGACACCACAATGGGCCGTACAATATGCCACACATACCGAATCACCGAGTAATGAGTAATGAAATGTAGAAGCTGTCCTTCCATAAAGATTTTCATCTATGTTACTGAACTCCCCAGTAAGGATGGAGAGGAAGGAAAAAGGAAAACACACACACAGACACACACATTCACACCGGAGGTGAGTGGATAAGCCTCTCTGCTCCAAAACTGAGTGATGTCTTTAACAGATGAAGAAGAGATGAAAATACTCAGGTATCCAGATGTGCCAGAGTTATCTCGATGCCACACAATACCATCTCCCACATTCTGCTGCTCAGCTAAGCCTCTCACCAGCTGCCACACCTCGACCACTCACTTTAAAGCGGTGACTGTCCAGGCCCTGTTATTTATTTTATTTTGTCTCTTTTGTTGCTGTAAGTCCTCATTGCTGTGGTATTTCTGCACCGCACGTTCAAAAGGTCACCGGCCAGTCAGTGAGTCCACTATGCTCTGTTCATTTCACACAAAAAGGAAACAAGAAGCACAGAACTCATACACATCCCTGTATGCCAGGAAGGATCCACATGCAAAAGACAGCAAATGTAAAAGCTTTCATGAGCTGGATATAGGTCCAATCACTATTGTTATATCAACTGGTGATAAGGATTAGCAAAATGTAAAAAAGACATTCATTTCTCAAAAAATACCATCAATTATTCTCTTATGTTTGATATTGTCATGCATTACACAACAAGATAGGACAGTGCATATAACCTTAGTATCAAATGTATTTGTGGCTTATTCGGGATTTACCTTACAATATCAGATTATGTTTTTGCCACTGTTGGTGGGTATCTTGATTGGGATTTTCAAAACATGGGCACACGGCTCACACATAAAACCAAAGCCCGCAGCAGTGTTGCTAGTGTCAGACTTGATCTATCACTGTCTTAGATGTAATTTTGAGATGTGAGGCATTAATTGCAAAGCATGTCGATGCTGAATGGAGAATATCTGATGCAATCAGAGGTAATTATGAGACCAGCTAATGCTATTTTACTACAAGCAGATGTGGTTTTGTCACAAGCAGTAATCCTGAAAATCCCAACTCCCCCATCACTGGCGCAAAAAGAAATTGAATTCAATGTCACGAAGAAGACATATTTAAATATATAAAGCGGCAATAACAAACAAATGTATTCATACCCTGACAGGACTGAAAGACAAATATCATATTGCGTTATCTGGGGAAATGGCGTGCTAAATCCAGAGACAGATGATGGTGACCTTGGTTTGTGCCACTGCCTTTGACATTATTAAAAGAGGGAGTTACGCTAAATACCACCATGAAATATAGAAGGTATCGGTCATATCTTTGAAAGTTACAATAGCTAGTGCTCGCAAAAGCTGACCTTTTCAGCCTTGGGTGAGCTCATTCAACTTTGAAGTTCACATAAAAATTGGAACGGAACAACATTCGACATATTTCAGCAGGTAACAGCCATGACAGATAGCGGGTATAAGGAGATGGAGAATGACGCTCAAGCTGCTGTGACCAAGTTTGAGCACAATGGCTTTTTGAAAAGTCAACAACCGGCACGCACTAAATATAATTAACAGCACTAAAATGGCTAATTTTACTTTTTTTTCTTTAATGACTATGTTGCATTCAGTTGAGAGCCAAGCCATGCAAAATTTATTTCTCAGTGTGTGTTTGCTCATGAGAAATCTGGCTGGCGAAGGACCCTCATCTGAGCTCACTAAATGTCTATTTCCAAATAAAAGCCAGTGCATCAATTCAATTAGCAGGCTTCGTCATGCTGAGGGCAGAGTTAGCAGGCAGGAGGCCTCCTGCTCCTCAATTTCCTCTTCACTTCATTAACAGAAATGTTTACTCTTCCTTGCCTTATATCGTCCTATTTCCTTTCCCATTGTGTTTTAATTGATTTCTGTTTCTTTTCGCCCACATTTCTTTTTCTCCAAATGCAATTTTTTCTCTCTGAATATAATTGAACGTCATTGTCCTTGTCTGAAAGCTGTACACTATGGACTATACCAGCACGTTTTGAATTGGGGTTCAGGGAATACTATGGCTCCTTAAGGGACTGACAAGTGTCCTTAAGGGGGTTACGTCTTTGTTCTGTATTTTTTGTTGTTTTTTTCTGGTGCATTTCTAAAATTAACTACAATGACTTTAAGTGCACAGACAACTCGAACCAAATAATTGAATACAGAATACCAGAGCATGACCATTAGACTGTGATCACTTTATTTCAGATATTCAGTATTATATTTAGGTGCTTTCGAGCATACCTCAGCTTAAGCCATATGACATCATTGTCAGGGAAAAAATAACAGCACCTGGAAAGAAGGAGGCAGCCTCTACTTTAGAGTGTACTTCTCTCCCTCTTCTGCAAGAGCAAACAGTGTAGTTGCTAATTTCCTCTTGTCCATATTTACTTTCAGCGTTATCCCTTCTATTATTTCAGGTTAGCACAATTTTGATACTCTGTGACTTTTTGTCAAGCTTTATGTTGCACTGCAGTGAGAATGATGTGGCACTTTTTGCACCATTTTTCCTCTGTTGCTTGCAAAGCTCACAGCTTCACTTTGTGTTTCAGCGGGAGAAAAAAGCTTCCATCTGATCACTTAATGTATTAGCAAAAAAGGAGCTAATTTGAAAGAGTGGCTGATATAACAAACCCAAGGCATATTATATTTGTGTGTAAAAACTTTTTCTTGCCACTTCTCAATTTCACTTTCTTTGGTCTTGTGGTCAGTAAGTAGATGACACCATGAATCAGTGAGTTGTTACAATTCAGAAAATTACATATCAAGTATAGAGAAGAAGTTGAGGCATATCTGCTTTGAAATGGGTTACTTTGACCCGTTTGTCTTCAAATGGCAGTGTGATGGTGAGCAGCAGAGGTTGTGGGGAAACTAGAGTGAGTCAGGCCAGCAGCGCAGCAGAGGATGGCGGGGGGAAGTCTTTAAATTAATTCAAATTAGCCGTTTGATTGGCAATGACAGGAGCTGGGAGAGGACAAGTCAGGCGCAGATCACAGCGATTAGTGTGCAGCCAAACAAGCTGTCACCTCTCACAACAAGCGAGCCGAGGGGAGCGGCAGACAGATGGCTCTTTCTGCTGGGGCCTCGCTCACACTGCTAAGAGAATAAGATCAGGGAATAGCATGCACATTTACCTTTTTAAAATCATATTCATCAACTTGGTATGACCATTAAAGCTGTCATTTTTTTTTTTTATTAATAATTGGATTTCAAGAATGATCAGTCCATGCTATCTTTGGGTCATTATAAAGTTTGCACTTAAATTATCTAAACCTAAGGTCTTAAACAGTATTAAAATGTTGTAAATGGAGTAATTATTTTTTGCTGTATGGTCCGCGAGTTTATTTTCAAAATTTTTAGATTGCAAGAGAGCATATTTGCTGAAATACTTGAGTTTTGTGGGTTTTTTCCTTTTTTTTTCTTGTTCCAAGTGGCGCAAATTCTTAAAAATCGTAAGTTTGTCTGTCTGAAACCTGCAGATGACCAGCTGGACACAAACTACCAAACCTTTTAAGTCTTTGCAGGTTGTGGTTCTGCACAGTGCAGCCTGGCAGCTCAGCCTCAGCAGCTCTGCAGAATTGGGATGGTGTAACATTACAGTTCTCTTAATCACATCTTTTGTTTTATATTTTCATGCACAGCAACAAAACGACTTTTCCCATCCGTACGCCTCAGTTCGGACATTTTCCTGACTTTGGAAAAGGGTGCAGGTTGCTCCCATTTTTCAAAATAGTCCCTAAATGTTACCCGTGTTGCAAAGGCCCCATGCTAAGCAAGGGTTAATAGTTTCTACAGGGCTCCCATCAGAGAGAGGGAGCATTCAGCAGTCGGCTTATTTTCTCTAGTTAATATGTAGGGAGATGGCACAGGGGGTAGATTCAGGCAACATGGAAGAATCCCCACCCCTCCCCTCCTCCTTCCCTCTGTATACTCCTCCATCCCACCAGCAGCACCCCGAGCCTTCACCTCGTCCGCCTCCTCTACTTCTGCTCCACCAAATTAAACGGTAGCCTTTAATGATTTGAGGCCGAGTGGGTTTTCCAGAACAGGCCGGGGTCGAGGCTGATGATGAGAGGGAAGAGGAGCTGTGCGCTGAAACAGCAGGGAGTTGGCCCAGTGAGGGATGTCAGGTCAAATAGTAGTTGACAGTGTTAATATCTGCACCTCCCAGCCATAATGACATGTAAATAAACAGAGAGATGGCTCTCAGCTGGAGGCTGACAGGCAGAGCGCTGCTGGGAACAGCAGACAGCTGGGCCCTGAAAGCATCGCAGAGAGACAGACGGGGAAACAGATACGGAGAGAGAGAGAGAGAGGGAGAGAGAGAGAGAGAGAGAGGGAGCAGAAACAGGCAGAGCAGCAGACTGTCCTGAGGTTTTTTGTGATTGTTGCAACCAAAAATCCTTGATTATCCAGCACATTTTCTCCCAAAACTCTGACACAATTTGTGGTGTTTTACAGGGTTTTGCAGTGAAATTACAAGCTTATGAAAACATATGATGCCAAATAGAAACTGTACTAAAGCAGCATTAGAGAGATAGTAAAAAATGTGATTTTTATAACTACCTTCTATTTACTAAGCATCATGTTTAATCTCTCCAGATACTAAGCCAAGTACATAACAAATGGAAATATTGTAGTGCTCTTTTTTATTCTCAGAAAACATTTTTGGATTCCAGCTTCAATAATTACACCTTCAATTCAACATCAGCACTTTAAGCACCAACTAAAAGTTTCATTTATGTCTGAGGTAGGTTCAAAGTCCAGCAATCCTGAAGTGTCCTGGAGCAAGGTACTGAGAGGGAGCAAGAGAAATAGGATTTTTCTATTGATAAGACTGTTTGATTTTTATCATTTTGTCGTACTACAAACTGGCACACAAAACCGGTATCCTGAATTCGTGAGCTGACACAAGTCATGACCCTACACCTTAGCCGGCTGTTTGATAAGCCTGTAAATAGACTGTAGGGCAAAATAACCACTAAGCTTAACACTTGTTAAGCTTAGTGAAATGTGTGATGAAGTCCTTGAAGTCTTATCAGGTTGATGAAGTGCTTGTTTTTATCACTGAAGCGTTATCACAGAGTTTATCACAGAGTTTAGCTGTCCGAGTAGCTCTTCCAGATCTTTTTTTCTTAGGAGTTCATTCTCATAAAAAAAAAAAAAAAAAAAAAAATCCAAGAGGAAGCATTTGGATTTGAAGCATATTTGAACATGTATGTTTTTTGACCTGACATAAATCACAACCCTCCGCCTGTCAACTTGGTATCTGGAACCAAGAGGAAGCACATGGACACAGGCTGACCTTTGACCCTCTCCATGTGTCTGCTACAGGTTGACATGGCTGGCCAATCCAGACTCCAGGACCTCTTGAACTTTAAACTTTAAGCAGATGACAATACTGTAGGAGCAGTTCACACAGCTGGCCCACCACCGAAGAAGAAACTAGGCCAGGGTCAGAAATGAAGCTACTCGTTATATATATACTTCTATATTGCACTGCATAGTTCTGGATTTAAAATACTAATTCTCCTTTCCCATTTGACAGGGAGGGTATGACAGGATGTGTCCAATTCATGTCATTACGTGGCAGCTATAGGTCCCCGCTCAAATAATAAAGAACTCAGGGAATAAATAATAAAAGCACTAGATTGAACTCTCCTATGGAAGCCCTGCATGCACACATTCACTCCCATCAAATCTCTTATGAAAATGTGGTGAATATGTGAAGGCCTATATGATCTGCACTGAAGATACAGTCAGAAGATGCCCTAGAGTTTTAATGTGGAGAGCGAGCCGGTGATCCCCACATTGTATGCAGTGGTCTCCTTCAGACCCTCTCACTTAAATCCTCATCTTCTGGGATTTACTGAAAGTCATATTGGCTGCCTCCACAAGATAAATGTAAATCGCATTCCCTTATATTTACTATTTATCGGTGAATGCAACAGCTCCCCATCGGCCGGGGAAAGTATCTCTCACCCGCACACAAACGGCCTTGCATTTAAATAGCATTTTGATTTGTCCGCCCCAGCCTTTCATCTGGCAGCATACAGTTTCCTCTCCAGGGGGAAGAGAGAGAGAGACAGAGCAGAGGCAGAGGAAGGTGAGCCAGCAAAGGAAACCTGAAGGAGGTGGAAGTTACAGGCTAGTTGGGGTGGAAGGCAGAAGTCAGAAAAGTAAGGGAACATGAGACGGGTTAAGGTTAAACAGAAGAACAAACAGAAAGAGACATGAACTAGGGGGTCTTTGACACTTACACCCACTCAGTATAATTATTAGGGGAGCAAACAGGGCTATAGTTTAGTCTCCAGTGCTGTGAGGGAGGGGGGAGGGAGTACACACTGATAAATAAAGAAATAAAGAAAAATATATTCTATAAACATTCCACCAGTGGATATGATTTAAATTCCTCTGGTTTTCTTGGCAGCTCTCTTGAGCAGGTCTCGTCTTTTATTTATTTATTTAGTATAAAGCTCCTTGCTTTCCTTCTTGCCAAATTGAAACAGCATCTGCATTTCGGGTGATTTCTAATTAACAAGTATCTACCCCCCTCCCTCCTCATCCCTCCTCTATCTCTCAGTATGGGAATGATGTAAATATATGCGCTCATCCTTTTTGATTTGTTGACATGGGAGCGTGCCAGCTGACAGCGTGCCCAGTCAAAGGGCTTAATACTCCCAAGTTTTAATAGCAGCGGAGACTAATATTAGGCACCACACTCATTGACATTCAGGTGCATACTGTCATGTCAACAGTGAACGGGGGGACGCTGGGAAAGGGGTAGGGGAATTGGAGTGGGTTTGCGGGGTGGTGGTGGTGGGGGGCGTTAAAGCCAAAACCTGTTTTTTTTTCCCCCCCCACTCTGGTATTTTTGGCAACTCCGCTGTACTCAGTCTTCTTAAATATAATTCATCCGCGTTTGCTCATTGATTTATTTCTTTAAAAGTGGTGGCTGTGTTAATGGAAGTCTATGTGGTGGTGCACGGGGCGGTGTGAGGAGAAGCCACCCCCCCCACACGCACACACACACATGCACCCCCACCCCCACCCCTTATCTCAGGCCGACAGTTGTCAGGAATCACTAGCAGAGGCCTGAGTTAGCGAGGCAGGCAGGCAGGCCTGGGGATATGGATCAAAGAGACAGAGCTGGGAGAACCACAGCAGCTCTGATCCCCCAACACTGAAACCCAGCCTATTCTATCCTCCCTCACTCTCTTGCTCTCTCTCCCCCTCTCTCTCTCTCCCTCTCTCTCTCCCTCTCACGCTCTCTCTCTCCAACATCAAATAGCTAGCCAGAGAGCTCCACCATTCCAAAACACACTAAATCTTCCTCTCACAACAAACTGGAATGGAAACGAAGAGGAGAAGAGGAGCGTTTTCCTTTCCTCTCCTTTCTCTCTCTCTCTCTCTCTTTAAATTTATTCCCCTGCTTGTGTGATGGGTTGATTTGTTGGGGTCACTATAGGAAATAATAGTTTCAATTTCAGCAGCAGGTCAACAACTTTTCTGTACTGACAGAAAGGGATTAGTGGTCCAACATCACTGCCTGTCTGACTGACGATATACCAAGAAGGAAAAAAAAAAATCTCTCCACTTAATGGGCTCAAAATAGCAAAATAGATTCATGGGTATTTGTCAAAAAAGTGTGGTTTAAATAAAACCAGCTTTATTTTATCGAGCTTAGGAAAGGGTCGGGGGGATGTAAGAGCACTGATGGTGAAGCTGTGAAAGGGGTAACTATTTACACTTACAGTGTGTTTTGCCATCACAAGGCTGGCATTTTCATATTGTTGTTTTCCTTTCCCTCAGTAAGACTTGGAATTGGCTGCACACTCACACTCGTTCTTCACATGAAAGTCAGGCTCTAATTCTTTCCCATTCAATTTGAGAGGAGGAGGCGCAAAATGGCTTGTGTGAATTACATTCCAAACGCAATATAGCAGTTTCAAATTGAATTATTGCCTGTCACACAAGTGCACGCTCTTCCCGCTATTTTGAAGTCGGATCTTAGGAAATTCACCCTACATTGTTATCTCATGTAAATGCTCGGGAACATGATGAAAGGGTCAATGGCAGTGAACCCACAATGGGAATGCTTCAGCTGGTGCCATTCAAAAACACTGGGAATATAATACACTAAAAATGCATAGTACTCACTCCAGATAAATTTTCTATATTCCACCTCGTGAATGAATACTGTTTCAACCAAACTGATTTACTGAGACACTGGTGCTATTTTGATTCATATTGGATGGGATTTCTTCCATAATCAGAGAGTTCATTCTCTGTCTAAGCATGTGCGAGTGGATGGTGGAACCAATCATAGCACCGATCTCAACCTATAGGAGCCTCAGAGCTCACACCAGGCCTACAGAACACATGATAGTCGTTTTAAGTAGAATGCAAATAATAAACCACTTTCAGAAAACTGTATGCATGTAAGCAGATGTTGCTGTCACATTATGTACATTTTAAAATGAACATGTTTCCATTGCAGCCTGAGCTTCCAGACGGTCCAGTGGACTGCGGTGGAAAAGGACCTTCCTGGCAGGACAGTGGCTGGACAATAAAGAACAACACAGGAAGGAGGTAGCAGCAGGTTAAGCCTACAAATGGGAACTGAACATAGAGTGACGATATTATGTACAATCAATCTAATTAAGCCTCTGTGGAGAATAAGTAGTGTTGCCTCTATCTGCTTCTTAACATGAAATCATAAAACAACAATTTAAAAAACGTAAAATCATGAAAAAGCCGCATAGATTGAACTTGGTGCTTGCATGCACATTATGATTACCAATACATTTAGATTGGAGGTGCCAATAGCCAATAGTTTGTGTTGTATCTTTAAATGTGACCACTAGACCGCTGTATTATTGTCAGCGTTTAGGCCACACTGGACCACTCAAACCCCTCACTGGAATCCAGACTGATGAAAATCTTTCATGGTCAGCAAACAGAACATAAAACACACAGTTCTTTCAAACTGCCTCCAAACAAGGAGAGAGAAAGAGACAGAGGGAGGAGACTGAAGAGGGCTAAAGTGATTGGATGAGAGAGAAAAGAAATTGAAAAAAAATACATGTATATTATACACACACAAGCACACATTCACTCTTTCCATCACATCAAAAGTTCAACATTTACTTTGTTTAGTGTTCAAAATAATTTCCAAGTCCATTTGTTTTATTCTACCCAAGTTACAAAAAATGTCAATCAAGTAGCTTGGTGGATGTTTTATTTGATTCTTTCAAAATCTGAGGGAAATTGAATAAAAAAAAAAAATCAATTAATGTACCATGTTTAATAATACAGTAAGTCATACCTATGTAAAATCTAAGTACGGATAATAAAACAAAAATTTAAATCTTAACTCTTTCCTCCTGCAGTCTGGTAATCCCTAATGTAAAACAGCAGCGGCTTGTTATTTTCCTCATAGCGAAGGATGGGGATGGTTCATAATAAAGGAAGCTGGCCCCGGCTCCTGATATTTATGCAGGTTGGTATTGCAGCGAGAAGCATTAAGAGCAAAAGCCCCACCACTATGATTAACAATCAAACATGCTGCGAAGGAAGGGAGGCAGGAACGCCTCTGTTATCCCCCAACTCTCCAGTACAACAGCAAATCTCTTTTTTGTCACCAAATCCTTAAGTCTCTTCATGTCAAAAAAAAAAAAAAATGAAGGAAGAAGGGAGTACAACCAGTTTCCCAATCAGCTTTGAGAAAATATTTGAGGTGGGGGAGGGGGAAGGATGAAAAAAAAAAACTCCCAATAAAATATGTGTGAACGAGGGGGTAATTGCAGACAAATGTGGCATTGAATTTCATTTTCCAACTCTTTCTAAACACCATTTCAATCTTATTTTCTGCCTGTTAGGGAGATCTTGTTGCTTGGGGTGGGCTGGACTGCCCAGTTTTGGTGAGTAATTGCGTATAATTTCTTCCTCACCCAGTGATTTGCATTGATATCAGCCAGTCCTCTATTCTGTGGCGGCTAACAATCCCTCCCCAACCAGAAAAGTCTCATTTGGAATGGTTATTGTTCAAGACACCAAGAAAGGATAACATTGTGAATCCCCCCCTTCCCTGTTAGCGTGGACACACAAACACACTGACACATAAATGCAGACACATTTGTGCCGCCAATTCCTTGTGAATGAGAGGAGACGATGTGTTTAAATCTGGCAACAACTGATTTAAAGTGGCATTCCACTGCGTTACACTATTGCTTTCCAATCAGCCTCACAGCAGAGTTCAGTGATACTCATGCTATCTGTCCAGAGAAAACTGCACTGCAATCCCAACGGACCAAATACTCTGCCTACTGCCACTATAACACCCATACCTATCTTCAGTATCACCTTTTAGAGATATTATGTCATTAAATCTCCCAAGAATTAGGGATGCACTGATACAAATATCACAGAGCGAGCCTTGTATCAAATACATATCAGTCATCAGCAAACAGGCCTAAAATAAGAGACTAAAACCACATGTACTCATGACCGAAATTTGGGCAGTAAACTGATACTCACAACTTTCATCTAGAGCACATTAAAAGTTCTCTGTATTAGAAAAAAGGATTTTATCACAATCATTTTTGTCCAATGACCCCTAACTAATCATCCAAGTCTGCTTTATTTAGTAAAAACCAACAATAAGGCTTCAATTTTAGCACTCAGATTAGCAATGAGAAATCAGCTCATACTTAATCAAAGATAATACACAGCACCAGACCCAATGGGACTCGCAGTGACAACAGGGTGAAGCACTATAGGATATCAGCTACAATTCATTAGACCAGCCCGCATTGACAGCAACATCTGTTAATTGCAAAAAAAATGACTTTGAGAGACACTGTCTCAATTCCATGATCAGACTCATTAGTCGAGTGAGATTATTCCTTTTCTTTTCTCTGATGTCTCTGCATTAGTTGTTTCCCCCGTAGAGTGGGAAGGATTTGTCCTCTGACGAACATCTTTGTGGTTAAAAGTTCAAGCCGGAATCCATTTGGAGCCACGGTGTCGAACAATCCAGTTAATTAGAGAGACTCAGGGATGTGGGATAAAATTAATTGTAAAACGTTATCATTGTAATTCCCCCTTTAGCAAAGGGATATTGGTATCTAAATACAGCACTTATTGACTCTTTCACTCAAAGTCAGCTGAGAGCTTGCTAATTAGAAGGCAGGCACTCAGCCGTGTTCAATCTCATCTACTCACTGGCTTTCAGCAAGTCAAGACACTGTGTTCAAAGGCTGTCTGGGCCTATTCTGAAGACACAGGCATGGAGCACAGGCTTACATAGACAGTTTCATACACATAGTTGCGCAAGGAAATAGATGAGGCTGCACACACACACACACTCACACACACACACAGACAAACACACATACACACTCACCCATACCTATGTGTGTGTCATTTGAGTATGGAAAGGTGTGGTTCTCTGCATACTTCAACTAAAATGTATCCAAATTTGGTCTGTTTATTTTTACTGTTATAATGGAGAGCAAGAGTCAAGCAAAACTGACCTATTTGGAAGCCAAATCCAAAAAAAGAATCTGTAAAGAATCATTCAAGCCCATTGTTCCCTTTAAGCTGATAGTTTGGTGGCTTACAACCAGTAATTTATTGTACTGACTAAATAATAATACCTTGTCAGTTCCTATGTGTAAGTATTTATCACACTGACTACATAATAATATCTTGTCAGTCAAAAATGTGTTGGATATCATGAGGTTTTTCAGTTTGGTGGTAAATGATATTGGATGCAGCAGCGTTATCACACCTCAGTAGATATTCTAAACCAAGCACTGTGCACACATCTACCTCTGCACGGTACAGAGGGTGTGTTGTTACCTGTGGGGAGAGTCCGTTGCTGACAGGGTTGACGTGGTTGCTGGGTGCTGCTGAGCTCATGAAGGTGTCTGAGTAGCTGGAGAAGCCGTGGCGACTGGAGGCCAGGCCGTAGGCGGAGCTGCTGTCGGCGCTGGACAGGCCGCCCTGGTGCATGGTGGATGGCGGTAAGGGCTGCGGACGGTGGACTGTCCCACCGCCGTCTGAGCGGCACAAAACACAACAGCAAACACAGCTCAGCAGCACGAACCAACAACACACTGTCCAAAAGTTTCCCTAAGTTTCCCTTCACGTCTGTTGAACTGACCATGATAGAATTTAAAATGTGAGTACAAAATGCCATAACAGGAAAAAAAACATCACAAACTATCACCAGCCCAATGAGATAATGTAAAGAAAACTGCCAATTCCTACATGCTTGGTGGACATACAAAGGAAAATTACAAGTATGTCAATTATGGTGTAGTTTTTACTGAAATCAGACCAATTTATGAAAATAAAATTATTTCAAAAATTATTTCAAAGTTATTTTTAAATAATGTTATTTCTGAAAATAATAATTCTAATTATTATTTTTATTATTTTGGAATACTGTAAAAATGATTTACTATCTTGACAAAAAACGATTTCAAAATAGTGACATTTTAGAAGATGCAATCATCTGCATTTTCATGTTAGGTAATAATAATAATATAATTTAGATCGAGGTCAAGTCGTGTTTTCAAATATATTGTTTATCTTTTTAGCAGCCACAGATGAGTGGGGCTCACTGCAGGATAATTCAAGGGGCACTGGCTAACTTGTCAGTCATCGATAAATATAAAAAGACTTGTCAAGACTTGAATAACATGAGTTCTGGTACATTTAAATTGAACTGCTGTGTTAAAGGTCTTGCATGTCTTTTTGACTCTTTGGGACACAGCTAGCTAGGCCTGGCTGTGTGAGGACGGTGTAAAGGTCGTTGCTGTGCACCTTGTGACAGAGTGGTGGTGGGGTAGCTGGATTCTGGCAGCTGGTACGTCGGTAGTGTTGGCATCCCCGTGGGAGGAAAACCGCCCGGCAACAAGTGGTTGAACGCCGCTAGCTGATTGGCTCCTGCTTGCTTTCGCCACCTGGCTCTTCGATTGCTAAACCACACCTGTCAGACGAGAGGGGACCTGAATTGTCAGTTAGGTGAAGCACCAAAAAAAATCCTTTCGTCCTGGAAGAAAAACATTTTATATGTTGAACATGGACACAAACACAAACGCTAGTTTAATGACTACTATTTTATCAAATCAGTTATCTAATTTTTTCCTTAGCACTTTCAGTAGAGTGCATTTCCCCATTTCACTCCAATGTTTTGCTAAATAAATGGATTTGTAAAATATTTTTTTTTAATTACTTACAAAATGCTGTTATATAAAAAAAAACCCTCATATTTCTATTGTTGCTGAATGTTATCTTCCCATTAACTGGAGCTGAATAAATACATAAAAATTACGGCTCATTATTATTAAGATGTAGCAACTGGTGGCCACATGTACAAGTAAATAAGTAAGTAAGTCAATAAATAAATAAAAAATATTTTTCTAAAAACTGTTAAGTACGCAGAGAGACTGGGGGAAGGAGAGAAAATGCTGATAAAACTGCCTCTTAATTTTTCCTTTTCTCAACTGTGCACTTGATGTACTTGTATAAAATATATAAATAAAATATCTATGGTTATTTCTGATGACTGTTTGGTATATGTTATGTAACTGCAGTAATTACAGAAATGAAATATTGTAAAAAAACGACCAATCCTGCAACCAACAACACCTGACCTCTGCACACCTGACCATTCAAACGGTTACAAACACAGCATTTGTATGAATTCTTGTTCCCCAACAGCAGGATAGGTCCTAGTTATTCTGTTGGTATTTCTTTCTGGTTTCTCAGATGAAATTTGGAGACATAAAAACAGGGATTTACTATCACTAACACTATGTAGACCTGATTGTGTTTCCATAGCTACATAACATTTGTGTGTATTAGAACAGCAAATGTTGTCTTATGCATGAGAGCAAATATGTGTGGGCAGTCTCTAGAGCAAACTCTAAATTATCATTCATTTTGTTCCTGTCTAATTAGACCATTAGTGCTTTAATTGTAAACAGCCACCACATCCTATTGTAAATGTGAAAAGTTTAAAAGCACTGGTTGATCTTTGGCTGGAAGAGGCAGTTAATAGTCCATTAATGGAGTGTGTGTGCAGTTTATTAAGTGTAAATGGAGTGTGTGTGTGAAGTTAATCATGCGTTGCTCTCCAAATGGGGCTGGCCCATTGAGGACAGAAAGCTGAATGCAGCCACAATAGAATGAATGGAGGCCAAAGAGGAGGGAGAGGAGGCGTCAACGTCCTGACAGCTAAACGCCTTTAAGACCAATGATCAAAGGACACACACACACTCACACACACACAACACAATACACACACTCTCAGATCTGACCATATGGCAACATGGTAACAAAGTGCAATACTTTAAGAAAGTCTGAGTTAGACGCTTTTGGTAAATTCAATCATTCAATTTCCCGTCTAACCATAATATTCACTTTGCAAAAACAAAATACTACATACCAGCAGGGTATCTGAGGCAAATTTAAGACTTGTTAGGTCCTTGTCTAGGCCACCTGGAATTTACTTTTTTTTTAAAATAAATAAATACATTTTAAAAGGGACAGAAAATAGGAAGGAAGTTGTCAGGAGTCAGGACTAGCCATTTATTGACTGAGCGTAGCTAATAAAATCTCTGAAGCTATAAATCAGTTTGAGAAAAGGGAAACCAGGCAATAAATTAAGGTGCATGGACTTCAACTCTATGACAACCCTCTTTTGTCTTGAAAAACAAGGTCACTATCAACTGAATTTAAGACATTTTCATACTTTTTAAGGCTTTGATGGTGTAAACACTATCTTTCCCAGATTTTTATTTTCATGGGGAATCATTTGTCAGGGTGAAAAAGCGTCTGAAATGGCATTTAGATCTTCATGGGACACTAAAACTCTCCATTGAAACACAGACTGATGAAATTCTTTTAGGGTCAGTGGCTTCTCAAGGCGGGGTGCCCCAACCCCCTCCTCGCCTATTCAGTCGTAGCAAAACTCTGATGTACACAGCGGCCCTGCCCTTGACAATGTGCAGTAGATTGAAACAGTGATATATTTCAACTGGGAAGAGTAGCAGCCATGGCACAAGACATACACACACAAGCACAGACAACACACACACACACATACACACACACACACACACACACACACACACCCCTTGTCCAGTAAAGTGAGCCAGATCAGGCAGATTGAGAAATGAGGAAGGGGTGTGTGTTGCCAAAGGCTAAACTGGCCTCTTTTTCAACTCAGCGGGACACTAATTTCCAAGGTCTTAATTAAACACAACTAAAAAGACAGAGCTTCATAGCAAGTACCAGCCTGTACCTCCACTGACACACATCAGCCCTCTCTGTCTATGTCTCTCTCTCACTCTCTCTCTCTCTCCCTCTCTGTTCTACCTCTCTCTGCCTCACTCGCACTTATGTCCCACATCAGACAGGAAGATAAGTGTGTTTTGATCACGTGTGTCATTTGAATGAGGCCAGCTACATGCACTATACCACTCAGATGAGTTAACACACACACACACACACACACACACACATGCACACTGCAGCGGCAGTAGCAGCAGCAGCAGTAGCGGGGAATCAACGCATTGCCTCCAGCTCTCCACCCACTTACTTTCTCCAGGAATCCTCCTTTTTCCATTTTGTGCAAATGAAAACATGCCTTTCAAGTGGAGGAGATCATTTGGACTCCTATTTTTGTAGAGGAGACTCAAATAATTAGAGCAGGTGGTGTTGCCCCAAGGTGCTATTGCAAGAGTAGGGGAAGAAGTGGAGTCTTACTTTTCAGTTCCACAACTTATCAAGCTCTCTGTGCAGCAGCAACATATTACTGTGCATGGGAGAATATATATATATATATATATATATATATATATACACACATAGATATATATAAAACTTCATGTGCATGTGCGTGGCTTTATAGATCTGGTCATGTTGTTTGAAATGATGGGTGTTCCGCCCTAACCAAAAAACAAACAAACAAACAAAAAAAATACTGAAAAAACAAGCCAAGTGTTTTATTCGCTTGCACAATTTATTTATTCATTCAGTTGTTTAATAGTGTATTGGAAAATTCATGTTTTCACATAAAGGCAGTAAGTGGAGTGAAATTGATTTATATTTCTCAAGGTTCTGGCCAGACTATTTTTTTTTTTTTTTTTTTTACTTATTGTTCTGTGTGGTGTGGGGGGAAAAAAGACAGAAATAGTTTGTAAAAAAAAAAAAAAAAAAAACCTCAACAGTTTGGTGGATATCAAAAAAGTGTCACAACCACAAAAGAATTTCATTTTTTTGTTTTGTCTCAGTCTTTTGAGTCTTTTTGTCTTACACTTACTTTTTGGCATGAAATTGGTCAAATTTAAAGATGCTGCATGTTCTTCAAATCAGTAACTTAAATAATAATTTTGATGCAAAAACACAGTTTGTGTGTCAGCCTCCAAACCCTGATATTACGTTTGTGCGTGCAGGCGAGCACAAATGCTGTTGCTACAACAGCATTTGTGTGTCTGTTAGTGTGCACCATTAAGTGTGTGTGTGCGTGTGAGTGAGTGTGTGTGCATGCGTGTGTGTGCAGTAAGCAGTGATTTTCTAAGAGGCTTGACGCTTTGCTCAGAAATCACACTGCAATGTCACCTTGAACTGGCTTCTGCTCCTGTTCCTCCTCCTGGCATCCTCCTGACACTCTCTTTCTCTCTTTTCTCATGTTTCATAAAAAAACATTCACACAAAAGGAAAAATCTGCACTGATTTAAGTACCAAAAAAAATCTCTAGGAATGGAATGTCAGAGCCTAAGTTTCATGTTCTGTTTCCAACTTATATTTCAGTTTTTGCATTTTTCCACATATACCCAAATATATATATATATATATATATATATGTGTGTGTGTGTGTGTGTGTGTGTGTGTGTGTGTTTATAGCACAGGCTGTCATATAGGTATTTATCCCAGTCCCCAACAGCTAAACATGGAATGGCAACAATGCCAACAACACATTTTAATCAAAATATAGAAACATATAAAAATATAGAAACATAGTTCTGAAAGTAAATAAGTGAATAATAAAAGTGGCTGACATGGAAATGCCACGCAGCGTTGTGTGTGTGCATGATCTTGAGTTAAGCAGCTAGCAAGTTGATGTCTCTCCTAGGATTACTGAGAGAGCTAGTGGTGTGTGCGTGTGTGCACTTGTGCAGTATCTAACAGGCGTGTGTGTGTGTGTGTGTGTGTGTGTGTGTTGAGGGGTAGCTGATGTCCAGGACGAGCAGTAAAACCTGGATAACCTGATTGAATTTCACAGCAGAGAAGTCCAACAGAACGGAGACTGAGAGGCATGAAAAGACCTGACATCAATCTCTCTCTACCTCTAACTCTCTCTCTCTCTGTCTCTGTCTCTCTCTTTTTCTCTTTTTTCTCTCTATAACCCCCCCCTCCCTGATCTACCTCTTTCTATTTGCAGCATGGGTCTACTCCAATGTCTCCACTGCCTCTTCATATGAATCTCTGAGCTCTTTTCTTAGTAAAAGCCTCCCATCATTTCTCTAGTTCTCTCACCCCCGACTCTCTCTCTCCCTCTCTCTCTCTCTCTCTCTCTCTCTCTCTCTCTCTCTCTCTCTGCAGTGAAGAGGTCACTGGCCCAGCTCTCTCCTTTTTCTCTCATTTGACATGGGCTTTTACTGCACACAGATGGACAACAGCAATCACACACACATACACATGCAGATTCAAAAGCAAGGACAGGTTCATAAATATGAAATCACACGACACATGGACACACACACACACACGTGTCTGTGTGTCATGTGTCAAACAGGGACATAACACACACACATTTCTGTAATCGCAACATGGCGTAGGATAGTTAAACTGACTTTTTACTTTTTACAAAATGCAAAAAGCGTGGAGTGGGTGTGAATGTTTGTGAAGCCAAAGGAAGGAGGCGAGTGGAATGAGATGGACGCAACTTCACTCTGGGTGACGCCAACTGAGGTGAAAAGGCATTCAGCAATCGGCAGTAAACATTTTCCCAAAGCGTTATCTGTGTGTTTGCTTGCTTTCAGGAACAACTCTTAGATGTGGTATGAATGAAGCAAACGAGGCGTTTGGTTAATTCAAAATTTTTCAACTCGAGCCAGAAATTCACCTGATGCAATAAAGTGAAAACCAGTCAGCTTCCACTAGGACTCTATCCAGGCACTGGTAAATTTCTCCTCCTGTCTCGTTCTGACAGCAGGAAGATGTCCATTGGGTAATTGTGGCCAATAACACTGACTAATGGCATCTTGCACTCAAAGTTTAGGAGGGCTCGAATCCCCACTGAAGACAATGGTGGCACTGACACCAAGCCTGGAGTTAACAGTTTAAAATGGAAGATGACAGACCAAAACACAAAATTATGAAGCAGAGTTTTAACTACTTACATTATCTTATCAAGAGAGATGTCAGCTGACGACACTAATTATAATAGGACTATGGGAAGAGTTCAAAAAGTCTTGATGAAACTTGATGATGAGCACTTTCAAAATTGCACTGATTTGCCTGAGGTGGACACTGCAATTACACGTCAAAATGAGGTGGCATATTTGTTTCTGATTGGCCCAGAGGGTGTCTGAATCATTGGCGGGGGCGACATGTTTACTGCTGCCGCTTATAGTTTGGTGAAACAGATCACATACTCTTGTAACCTGGTGAAACTGATCAGACATCAGTGCCAAGTACTAACCAGGACCCCAGAGAGGAAGTGGCTGTCTTTATCACTCCCTTTGTCTCTTTGTCTCTCTCTCTCTCTCTCTCTCTCTCTCTCTCTCTCTCTCTCTCTCTCTCTCTCTCTCTCTCTCTCTCTCTCATTGGGGTTGTTGCTGCTAATTAAAGAAGAGCTGGGAGGGAGAGAGTGGAGGGGGAGGATTAGCCTGATAACTATCAGAAGTAGAAAGAGAGACTGAAAGAAATTCATTTAAATTCTAATAATAACGCTTTCTGTTTGAACACTGGTCCTGGTACACGACGACCGCTTCCAACTCATTGATTGACACAAATCCCATTTGTTCCTTTGTGGTGCCTCAAAACCAGTGACTCCAAGGGGTTTGCTTTAAGCTGACTTTGATACATGCTGTTTTTGTACGAAGCAAGGTTCACCACAAGGATGGATGTACAGTACCTCTACCCCCGTAGACAAATCTAGGTCAGTCTGGTTTGCTCTTATGGGCAGAGGTATGAAACCCAACAAGTTCTCACATTTTTAAGTTCACTGTGAAAGGGCTGCTTTACAGACTTTTAAAGTGAAATGACTTATAAGGTGTGAGGCCTTGCAATCCTTCGAAAAAAGTATGGAGCTAATTTAATGACAGATTATTAATACTAATATCTTCATTTTGTGGAGCTTTGCTTTCTACTGGAATTTCAGGTTCTGTGGTTTGCAATAGAAAGATCAAAGGCATTAATTCCAGTTTGCATACTAGTTACAGAAGTTTTGTACTAATAACTCAGTTATGTAAATCTGCAGCAATTGTAAAATTAGTCTGTAATTTGTATGTAATTTGCCTAAACTGTATCTGAGAGTAGAAGACTGGTTAAGAGCAAATAGCCCACTGCACCGGTACACAAAGCCAAGTCTGAAATTATGTGCCAGGTTTGCCTTTTTGTTTTTTTGTCTATAAAAAGATAAAAAGTTTTGGAATAAAACTATGCATGCATATAATCATGCTTGTGTATAAATGATAAATTTGCAAAATACATTGAAGAGTATGCAAACCGTAGTCAGAGATGCAAAACTTCATTACACTCGTGCAAAACTTATGCAAAACTACATGTGACCTTAAGTGTGAGTACAAAACAGTGGCTGCAATTTCCTTTCAAAAATGAAGACACTAGAATAAATATTCTATAATTAAATTGGCTCTAAAGTCAAGTGTTTGGTTGTGGCAAAACCAGAAGCAGAAATTGTTTGTACTTCCCATCGCAGCGTGTGATATGCGGAGACATGTAGGTGTGTGTGTGTTTGTGTACAGGTGTGTGCATGTGGATACCTCCAACTTAAATGTCTGGTGCATCCTTACATGACAAGAGTGCTAAAATGTAAGGGATAAAACCCTTCAAGGCATACACTAAACGATTTGAATGGATGACACTGAGGCGAAGAACCACCAAACATAAAGTAACCTGCACCTTGAAGGGTTTTATCCCGCTTATTCCATGGCTACTCGCCTAAAGATTAAAATAAGGGGTTGTCATTCATATTCTGGGGCATGTGGAATTCAAAACTAAATCTTCTTTGTTTGTAATACCTTTTTTTCCTCGGTAACACCCAAAGGTCTGACTAATACCTGGAGCATAATCACTGCCATGCCGCAATTAAAATTAGATTTTTATCCGACAGAGATGTTACCTCAATAGATGTTACATCTTGAATTTGTGTCCTTCCCTGAACTGAATAAATACTGCATATTCATAAATAATATTTTTGCCTTTACATAGATTTAACTGGCCTTTGATCACAGTCAGCTCCACCAAAAATTTCAGTGTAGTTCAGAAAATTCTGAACTCTACTTCCTCTGAGGCTGATTTCTTGATGTTTGATGCGTAAACAAGTTGTTGGTCACTGAACTGAACACATCAAAGCAGCAAATGAGTTTGACATAATCTGCCAGTGCCACTCCTCATATGGGTGGACTAATTTAATATACCTCAGCTCGGTAATGTTGGCACAGTATTACAGCGCATGTGTTAAATCTGTTATATGTATTGCTCTGTTAATCATCACACATTAGGAATAGGAATAACAGGTTCTCTATGCTTAGTGTGAGCCACAGGCAGCTACACCAGCCTGACTGTGCCACAGGAACAATGAACCCTTTTCAACCCAGCTCTCCTCTTGCACCTGCAGGTGCTAAAATCATAAAGAAATGACTTTTTCACTCTCTTAGCTAATTATCCCTATGATAAAGTAAATGTAAAAAAAAAGTAAATCCGTTTTCATTTCTTGCATTTTTGGTATGAAAATCACATTTTACTTACAGATTTTGCACCAAAGCACAAATTTTACATTTCTCAGAGGATTGCTTCACTCACTAAACTAACCATGCAGTGGATGTTGCTACATGTCTGTCTCTCCTTGATGGAAACTGCTGCCCCATTGTTCCAGTAACGGGGGTGATGGAGGTGTTGAAGGAGGCCAGCAGTCTTTTATTATAGAATGCAAGTTAACATCCAAATCTTTTCATGTTTGCTACATTCCAACCCACCCAGTTTTGAACAGGCCCTCAAAGCGCTGTATCCTGACCCAACATCCTGTTTCAGTCAGAAAGATTACTGCAAGACAGCAACAAAATGTCTTTTTCTTATGACTTTAAGTTTTTCCAAACCCAGTGGCTGAAGAATTTAGATGTGTTTGTTTTGTTTTTCTTTTTTAGGAGTTTTTATTTTTGACTACCTGCGCTGCACTTGAGTTCCTGCCTTTCTTTACCTCACACACATTTCTTCCTTACGGATCCACTGCAGGCGCTTTTCAGAATGAGGTTCAAAACAACTTTTCAGTGTTGAAACTTGACCGCCGTGCCATGGCAATCACACTCGCTGTTACATGACACTGTAAAACACTGAGAAAGTGTTGCTGCTGTGTTATTGTTTGACATCTGAAGATCAGGAGGAATAGGAGTTTTGTGGTGTCACTTTGTTTTCCAAACTGAAGTCAAGCAGTTTGATGAGATTGCATGGTGAGCTATCTTCTATTGTTAAAATAATTTAGTTCAGAAACAGTTTTGGCAGTTTCTCATCCATCCCCCTTTGAGATGTTAAGGAGCTCTACCACGGGAAGACATACAAAAATAGTACATCAAAATATTGACATGCAGTATTTGGCAAACACTGCATGATGCTGAGAGGCATAACCTTTTGATAAAAACCCAGTTTGTTCGTTCTCAATAATACATTAATCCACAGCTAAAACTACAAACCTTTTTTTGCATATTTTCACAAGCACTTAAAGTAGCGATTGTCGCATGTATCAGAGAATTTCCTTCTTCAGTTTTCTGTGACCTTTTCAAAATTAAATTTGCTCTAACCTTCCTGGGATTTTTTTTTCCAAAGGCACAAATTAGGTTACAAGGAAAATCACCAAACAAAATTACTGCCATATTTTAAATAACTCAGAGCATCACATGACATCATTTAAGCCTTTATATGTCTATTTCATGCATGATCTTGATGATGTTTTTTTTTTTTTTTTTTTTAGCCATTTCCAGTTATTTTGAGTGCAGTTAGCTCAGCAGACGAGAAGTCACATGTTGTTGTTGTTTGACCAGACCCAATTTCAGCTGGTTATTCATGGTGACGTGAAATTACTCCACTGACTGCTATTTAGTCATCAGCACAGCTTGACTTCTGGATTCCAGATCACACTCTAGTCTAAACCAAATATACATGTGAAAATGGAATGGGGTATGTGGGAATATACAGTTTTTTGATGATTTTTTTTTTTTTTTTTTTGGATTGCTGACTAAAACAGGCATGTCCCAATGACAGGCAAGAGGGACACATGATGATTTACTTTGTCTGATCTCCACTGAATGTGGGTTGGTGTCAGGTTAAGGTAGATTATTCCATCGTCTGCGAGGGAAAGAGGTACGCGGCAGAGTGCAGACTGGTTTCCATGCCATGCTCCCTTTTTACTCCCTGCTGTCTTTTTTTACTAGGCCTTGATTGATTCATGTTGCTGTTGGGTTGAAAGCTCCCAAGAGAGAGCCAAGAAGTCTTCTCTAATATGCGGCGAATTTTACAAGGAGCGGTGGGCTTGAAAGTGGTGGGAAGAAAAGATCCCAGCCAAGATGTTGGAGAGTGAGAAATCCATCAGGAATGCAACCCCAGCTCGTTTTAGCCCCCACCCCTCCGCTGCACACCTAACAGCTGTTGTTATAACTCTACAGTATATTTCTCCGGCACTACATGGAGACAGTGGAGCTGTCAAAACCTAACTGAGAAGAAAGAGAAGCTTCTTTGGCAAGATGCGAACAGCTGGCAGACTCTCAACAGCATTTTATGTATGTGTGAATAGAAGCGGGTAAATATGTAATGGAGTGTTTAAAAAAAAAAAGCTAGTGATGAAAATGTGTGGAATGGTGAGCGTTCTAATCCCAGAGAAATACAGTAAGGTGCTCTCGGTGTATTACTGGACATATTTAGTCTTGCTTGATGTGACTGCGATGATGCCTAATTTCTGTGTATGAGCTATCCTTATTTTAGGTTTAACGTGACTGGTTCAGATTGTTTCTAATTAACGCTAGATAACCGACTTGAAATAACAAAGGGAAAGTTGGTAATTGCTCTGCTTGCTCTCACAGAAGAGGTTGAGCAAGCAAACAGAGGATGTAGGAGGTTGTTTGTTTTTTAAAGGCTGTTGTTACACTGAAGCAACAGGCACTGTGGTTAATGTTAATGTTAAGACATGTTCCACTTGGAGCCCCGGCCAGCACCCACAATGCCAGGCACATAGTTTGGAGATTTGTTTCTACCGAACCACTGAAAATAATTTGAAAAAGCGCTCTGTGTGATCACGGCTAAATGTTGATGGAGGTTTTAAACAACTTGCCAAACAAGATCAGGGTGGCCAACCCACTGAACTTATTTAGATTTGCTGTTACTTGAACTTGGGTCTGAATGCATGGTTGTACTGCAGGTTTAATGAACCAGGCGCATTAGTCCTTTCGTATTTTCTAGGCAAACATCGCAAACATGTTGATGCTGAATAAATATGGATACAATGTACAATGCACAGTGGCCTGTACGTATCAGTTAGTGGGTGTTATTTTGGCTTCCCAGTTAAGCGTGTCTACCTGGACGCGGGCCTCGGTGAGTTTGGTCCTTTGGGCCAGCTCCTCCCTGGTGTAGATGTCGGGGTAGTGGGTTCTTTCAAATGCCTTCTCCAGCTCTTCCAGCTGCTCGGCTGTGAAAGTGGTTCGACTTCTCCGCTGCTTCCTCTTCAAGGGAAGGTCCGGCTCCGACTCCACATCTGAGGCATCGTCCATCCGACCGCCTGGACAAACACATGGAGAAACAAGACAGTCAGTTTCCAAACTCTTCAAGAGAGGATTTGCTCATTTTGTGTCACTGGACCACAGTCTCCACATAGATTGCTAGCAAAGGTGTTACAGGCAAAGAGGAACTGGAAGTGACATAAAACCTTTTAAGTTTTACCATCTGGAAAAATACATTTTGGGAGCCTGAAATCTCAGCATGTGGCCAAGTAACTGCCAAGTCTTTGGTACTCATTAACAAAACTAAAATCGCTCCAAAATGTTCCTTGCATGAGTGACTGAGCTTTATCTCCAGGAGAGTGTACACTAGCCCATGTAATTAAAGAAATTTCAGTGCCATTTAGCCAGTTGCCTCTATTCCATTTATTTCCTCCACCTAACAAATCCAAGGGGTCGTCACTGTCTCTGCCAGCCCATTGGCCGTCGAAACTGAAGCTACAGCATTACAGAAGGGCAAGCTGCTCTCTAGCACTCACTGACAGAAGTAGAAAGTAACAGCAGCACTGTGAACGAACCTGAGTCAAAAACAAAACAAAAAAGCAGTGATTTTATTTGTCAATAGCTCACCACTGCCACTACCTCCAGAGGAGAAACCATCCCCAAAAATTACATAGAAAAAACAGTAAAGATGTTTGTGTTGAGCTCGTCAGTCTGCAGAAAGAATTACTTAGGAATATGAAATATACAAAAAGAACATAAACTCATTAATTTATGCATGTCTGTAATTTTTAAAGCACTGTCTGCTTTGTTATACTTGAATATCACATTAACTACACTGGACTAGAAGTGATTTGTCCAGGCTAGCGGAACTGTAACTTTTCTAGACGAGTTGGCAAGTGGCTGCAATCCTTAAAATTCCACCTATTGTTGTGCTACAGGGCAGTAAAAACCTTATTTATTGCATCTTTAAGCCCACTCACTCAAATCCTATTATCTTACACACCTTGTCAAGATCTATGTTTGAAATTTGTCTATAACTTTAGCAGCAGAATAGCCACAGAAATGATTCACTAATGGTAAAAACCAATGAAACACAGATGAGTAGGAGTTATCCCAACAAAAAGATAAAGTGGAATAGTGAAGATCCTGTGAAATTAAAAGCAAACAAATAAAAATGGCACTCCAGTAAAACCAAAACATCACAACAGTCACTGATTTATGCAACTACATCTCAACGTAAGCTATGCCATTTCATACCAAATGAAAATGTGGCAAATGATATTTGAATAATTTCTCAAAATTTTATAAAAAAAAAATGTCTCCATGAATTGTATCATTTAACAAAACTAGTGTAATACGCTACCAGATGAAAACATCAAATTATTGTGGATTATTGTGAGAATGTGACTTATTTCATTCTTCATATTCTCTTCTGTTTTAAACAATATGAATTAAAATATTATGATCAGGCTTTACAAAACCCCTCATGTAGTCTATCCAATTAATTCACATTCTACAATTTATTTACATATGTCATTGTCTTTTAAACATTTTAATACATTTGAAAAAGTCATTCCATTATCTGATAGAGCTTACATTATCATTTGGTAAAAAAAAAAAAATAAATAAATAAATAAAAATAAAGCTTCTAGCAACATGCATGTTCACAATTACTGACAAAAACTGGCGAATACTGAGAGGAGGCAGAAGAAGATGGGAGGACTGCTGCTTCAAATAACATGGCCTCCTGTGACGTTTCTGAGGGCTATATTATTTCACTGTGTGGTTATTTATATGACAGAGCCTTTTTTCTTGATAAATACAATCCAGCATCAATACCCACATATCCCAGAATCCCCTGGGGCATGGAGCTGAGAGTTGGAGGGGAATGGGGGGTGCTAATCTCTCCAGACCACCTTGGCGATCTGTGTACCACCATTCTTTCACTATAGGCCCCAGGGCAACCCAGACAAAAAACTGGCAGGGTGTAAATATTCCCAATATATTTATTGTGCAGCTGATTTCATTGAATCCCCCACGCACAATGTATCCACACTGTTTTTTTTTAAGTAGCTATGGAAGATTATCTGATGCACGCAGCTATCCATTTCAAATATAGCTCCTTGCTATTTGCCAGGATTTGGGAGTCGGTTAAGGGAAATGTAGATTTATGATGGTTTTGTCTCTGAAGAAATGAGTAAAAGGGCCAGTTGTGTGATATATGTCTATTGTAAACATGTGTTTGTCATGTGTTTTAAAGTTTGGTCAGTCAGGAGATTATAGCACCACAGTCCACACTGGCATGGAGTATTTCAGCATTCAATGGTATCACTTAACCAGCCATGCTAAGACAACATTAAACATGACAAACAACACCTTGTGTCCACATTATAACCTCTTCTGGTCAACACTAGACACCAGAGGACCAGGGACATTACTTAATACACCTTTTAAATTACAATTTCAAATTTGAAGATTCATACCAATTACCATTGTCATGATAACATCAAATTAATCTGAGAGCATCATTCTGTAAGTAAAAATGAATTTATTCATATTTATTTGCATCTCCCTTTGCCACTTCCTAGCTGACACTGAAACAATGTGAAGCGTGACCTTGAGTGAGACAACTGATTAACAATGTCTGGTTATTTTATTGTCTAATTTTTTAGCAGAACTAAAAAAATTTAATGCAACAGCTATGGGCTCACCTACTGAGGAGGAGAAGGACCCTATACCTTTGTCCAATGTATCTTCACGGGATTCATCTGAGGTACAATGGAAAAGTTGACTTTACCCATAAGGCCAGAGTTGTACCGCAGTTGAACCGGTGCCCTTAAAAACCTCCAAATTCCTTCTTCGCTTCATTAAACTCAACATGATTGTATGAAAACAGAAAAAACAGCATCTATAAATACAGCCATAAAACTATACCTATTAAACAATTATCAAAAGAAAAGTCTCAACATTGAACTTCTTATATGCTTTTATGAATTACATGATCATTTTTTCTCCATGACTACTTGCATATAATGAACACCCAAACATTATTGGGCACGATGGACTTTTGGACTGGACTGTAATGGACTGTACTCTTTGTCAAATATGAGCATCAGTGCAGTCTGTAATACATTTTTATATGCTTGGCTCTCCAAGCACAAGGAACTGCTGGCTATCCGATGTCAACATCTGTCTCCTGATATCAATAAAGTTGGTGTTTCCTGTTGTTGGATTCTCACTCCTAACAAATTGGGCAACAGTTCACTTTCAAGAAGACGGCGTCCACTTTATCAGGCATCTTGATGCAAGTGAAATAGCCCCAAAGATGCTTGGTGTTAATGCACTCTTATTCTTCAGGGAAGACAGTGTGACTCATTTTCTCTCTCCACCCACATGTTCCCAGCTGGTCTGGGAATTTGAACCAGCGACCTTCCAGTCACAAGCCTGCTGCTCTAACCTCTTGGCTGTCGCCGTCTATGTCTGCAGGTGTCAGAGAAGCTGGTCTGAGGCCGCTCTTATCCACATTTCACCCTTCTAATTTCATCTGGCCTGAAGTTTAGTGGTGCCCTTATTTATTTCCCGATGGTTTGAGGGCAGAGTGGGAGCTGATCCCTCTCCACATCTAATCCAGTGCCCAGCCATGGCTTTTCTTCTCTGCTTTAAGTCATTGCATGGTAGGGTTCGCTGCAGTGCCTGCCTCTAGCCTGCACCTCATAGATATGCATGGAGGGATGGAGGACTCAAGAGGACGTGGGGGGTAGAGAGCAGGAGATTGGAGGAAATAGCATCCCTGAGGAGAGGAGAGGAGAGGAGAGGGAGGAGAGGAGAGGAGAGGAGAGGAGAGGAGAGGAGAGGAGAGGAGAGATGAAACGAGACAAGACGAGATGGAGAGATGTCCCTTGTGTTCCTCTGCCATAGAGGCATACTAGGGGATATAGTCCCTCCTTCTGCCATGGGGTCTCCTCCCAGACTACTATGTCTATTATACATCCAAAGAAAGGCCAGATTCATCTTTACTAGATGCCTGAATATGTCAACTGGCTTCTCTCAATGTGGAAAGGCAGCAGCTCAACCAAGGTCCTGCTGTATCCCTGAACTCCTCACCTCTACCATCCTGTGGAAAAACATCATTTCTGCAACTTTGATCTACAGTCTCAGTTTTCCAGGACATACCCAGAGCTTATGACCCTAGATGAGGGCTGGACCAAGGATTGAGAGCTACATTGAGAGCTTTTTTTTTTTTTTTTTTTTTGGTTAGCTCTCTTGAGAACCACAGTCCTCTCTCCAGGAGAGAACCACTGTCTCAGATTTGGAGGAGCTGACGTTCATCCCAAACTGCTCCAGTGCACACCAAAAATCACAGTCCTGTGAAGTCAGTATGTCAACACCACATACAGAGATGCCATCCTAAGGTCAGTCCCCTGTAGACGTTGGGTATTGAATTAAATTATTTACAATATGGGAGGGTAAAAAAACTGGTGTGCTGTTCTCCTGAACATGACATAATCCACATCGCTCCTCCTGAATCTGACGTTTGACCATCAACCAATAATTTCCTTGACATAATCTTTTCCAGGGAGTCGGAGCAGTGTCCACATTTATATTTCACCCTCCAGTTCCCCTCAGAAGACTCACAGCCTCATGGTGGTGGAGGCTTTGGTGAGCATCAGTGACTGACAATGTTGTCAGACACAGTGTTGACGTGACCCTGGCAGGAATATCCAAAGCAAACCGGTCTCAGGGGCCACAGAAATAGTAATTCCTGAAGATCCCTATGAGTATGTCAAAAAAAGAAAAACTTAAAGAACCATGCCTCACCTTGAAACAGCGATACTGAAGAAACTGGTAGATCCCCATAAACTAGCTGGGCATAGTCCAAAAAAGCCAAGGATTGAGTGACGGCAGGCATTTAGTATTGTGGCTCAGCATCTACTTAATGTCCAAATGTGTGATGGGAAGAGGAAGATCAGGAGAAGCATGGAGCAAATTAGCAAAGGTCACAGTAAAACATACTGAATCTCTGATATTGCTTAGCATTGCCAGCAGCCTTCTCTCCTCTAATGCTGGTGTCTCTGTTCAGGTCACTTCTCTGGGACAAGGAGGCCACTTCACAGACAGATCAAGTGGCAGAAGCGAAGGACTGAGGTGTACAAGAGCTACCTGAAAATGGCCACAAATAGACTCAACCAAAATGACTGTAGCCGCTGATAGTGCTTGAATTTGGTCTATAAATAACATTATAACTAAATGATTGGGAGTAGCTGTAGCCTAAAGTGTGCACAGTTGACTTTTAACTGTTTAAATAAAGGTTAAAAACATCTACTGATTAAAATAAATATATATATTTGAGCTCATCTCGGCTGACTGCATCTTGTCAGTCTGCATTGAGCCTGAATGCTTCTTCTTCTCTACAATTAATGCCACACCTCTTTTTTTGATAACTGTGACAAGGTGACAAGGCAGATGTAGACATAACCTGTTTTGATAAAGAGGATTACTGTCACACCCTAAAAAGAATGACGAAGATGGTGAAATTGATATGTGAGAGAAAAAGATAGTGTGAAATAATCAAAACTGCGGCCATAACTGCCATTCTTCCTTTATTAAATTACTCTTGTAGAAGCTTGTAGACACATGTATGCTCACAGGTGATATATATGCATGTGTATGTAAGAGATGAAGTCTGTCCACTCAGTACTATGCAAGCATGTATAACTGCATGCCTGTGTGCGTGGGTGACAGCTGTAATGTAGACAGCAGCATTGTGGGAATGGTTGGTCTACACTAGAAATGTCAGCACTGCTGTTTGGCTCCATCAGAGCCCCTGAGGGGACAGCAGGAAAGCCAAGTTGCTGGGTGTGGCAAGAAACTCTTCACTTCTCTGCAAGAAACACTTTAAAGCTGGTATGCCTAAAGTGCTAATAATGGCCATTTATGTCGGAAGTGACAGTTCTGACATAATGATACACTTCAAAGCCACTTATTACAGCAATTAACGCTTAAGAAGTAATGCGGTGGTAACTAAAAAGAGGGAAAACTGTAACCTCCGGTCAATGATCATGATAGAAATAAAAACTTATTATATTTTCAGAAAACATGAATGTTTTCTGTGTTTAAACACCTAATACAACTTAGTTCAGTTTCATGGTGCTTACATACCATGATTAAATTCTGAAGTCTAGTCTGCAAATTAAAGTCAGTAAAATGGCTTTGGGAGGTTTACTTTCTACCACATGTCTGTACATAGAGACAACAGCAAACAATTTTGGTCTTGAATGGACCAAAGGTCTGTATGTCTAAATCTGATATAAACATTTGAAAAGTCTTACAGGTTCACATACGGCTATATTCCAAATTTACTCAGATGCTGATGCAATGACTTCTGGGTATTGACTGGAGAATGTGTGAGTGGAGGTGGATATTTTTTCACAGTCCTCCCGCTGGTTATTTGGTTGTTTGTGTGTGTGTGTGTGTGTGTGTGTGTGTGCGACTGTATTCACGATGTGTAAAAGTTGGTAACATGCCGGTGAAATAACAAAACACCGAAAAAAGAAAAGGCCCATCAAACTGGCTTAGAAAACTACAGGGTCGGCTCTGTAGTTTAATTAAACAAGGAATTATGGGATTAGTCAGAGGCTCCCATTACAGGCCACTGGAAGAGTCTCACGGAGGATATCTTTTTGTATTCCCCCCAACCGCCCCCCTCGAAAGCTCCCGCTAGAGAATTCTCAACGGATTACATGTGGCCGCAGGACATGGTGCTGCATTAATTAAATCAATTCCTCCACCATTTTAGTCATCGCTAAGATTTGTTTTCCTAAAACGAAGGTAAAAAAAAAAAAATATATATATATATATATATATACATAAATATATATATACACATATATACACACACAGCCTTTAAAGAATGTGTTCATATACATATCTTGTTTGTTGTTGGTGGGTTGTTGGAGGGATGGGGTGGGGGGATTGCTGCAAAGCGATTTGGCGCTAACACGGCGTGACAACACTTGAGGCCGGTGCAGTGGGCTGGGATCACTTTCCAAAAGGCACCTCAGAGTCCTCGGGGTGCTGCAGCGACGGCATGGACCTTATTTGTTTTCCCTCCACATGCTGGTGGATTTAGGGGAGAACAGGGGCAGAGGTGGGGGAGGGATGGTAGCAAAATTACGCTTCCTTGCCTCACATTACTTTCTGTCTCTGACTCTTCCTCTCTCGCTCTCTCCCTCTGTCAGCCCACATTGCATAGATTTGGCCTTGTGTCTGAGGATAGCTGCCTTAAGGTTTTTTTTTTTTTTTTTTTCTATTTTTTTGGAATCATCGTACTACCAAAGCCCAGTTCTCTCTCTCTCTCTCTCTCTCTCTCTCTCTCTCTCTCTCACTGTCTGTCGCTCTCCTTATTTTTCCTAAGACTTTTAGGATCGGTGTTACATGTGTGGCTCTGTGAGCAAATGCAAGAAATGATTGTGAATGTAAATGAAAAGAGCTGGCAGGCTGCTGGAGAGTAAATGTTGTGCCACAATGTCGCCGGCAGTGTCCAGGCAGCGGTGCTGACAACCTGAACACCATTCACGGTTTGGTATCGCATGCTAGCAGCAGCTTCATGCAAGCTTTGGATAGCAGGACAATGAGGATCCCTGGGATGGAATAAAATAAAGTTTGACAGCCCACTGGATCGGGAAGGTCAGCTCCTCTCTCCCTGTCTCTCTTGCCGATAATGGGAACCGGAGATTATGGTAATGAGACAGACGCCTAGAGCCGATAGAGAGGCTCAACCTGGACCTCATCTTTGTCTCACCAGATCCCACGATTGGCATGCTTCGTCTTATCAGGCGAATGGGAGCATGGCGAAGCTCCTCACATACAGGGCTTGCAAATGTGCCACAGCATAAATAAAAAACACATGCTCTGATTTCACAATCGAGACTGGGAATAAAATTGCTATAGAAATACATCCATGCCTTTTTTGCATCATATCGTTGGCGCATCATGTGCAGCAACTACAAACAGACACGCTCTCTCCCTCTCTCACTCCGTCTCTCTCTCTCAAAAAACAAATCTAATTAAAACGTTATGGTCAAATTCAAAGCCAGTTATTCATTGTTGAGGTAAAAAGGGACATTGTGATTACTAAATAATGATAGCTGTAATTTGATTTGAACATTCGGGGAGAGTGATGAAACCATCAGGAAGTCTGGGGTTTTATCACCAAATTAACACCTAATTAAATATCACAGAATGTGTAGGCCTGCTCTCCTTCGGGGTCTGTGGCATTCACAAATGCAATATATTTGCAACCAAAAAAAAAAATAGATTTGCTTGCATTCCTGTCCCTCTCATAATTGAAAAATCAATCTAAAATAGAATCAAAATGAATAAATTGTCTTGTCCTGTTGTAATTAAATAAGCCTGTTAATACTGAATGTGAATGCTTCCTAATGGGGTCATCTTGTTGTGATAGCAGGAAACAACTGCAGCTAGGAGCTGTGGAGTCAGGGCATCCCTGTGTAGCCAAGCTAACAATAAACCATTACAATACACATTTGCCAAGACCCAAATACACTGCATTTCTATTTACATCCTAAAGGAACAAGTCAAATATGAGTTGAGAGTTTCTGTGTTATCTTTGGTCATTCTCAGATGTATGCAGGTTTTAAGCATTTCTTTAAAGCATCTGTCAGTATAAAGTAATTGTCTCTGGGGTTACAGTATCATGTAGGGACAATGTATATTATCTTGGAGGGTATTATTTTAAATCAGCGTGATTCAGCCTTTCCTACAACAGTACTCACACCTCAGAGGAAGAAGGCCTTGGATTTTAAAACCTCATATCAAAAAGCTTAAGGAAGATTTGTTTCCATAACAAATACAGGTAGTCACTCAGCTCCAAAAAACTCAGTCTTATTAGTTTATTGTCTGCAATAATTCACTTGTGTAAACAGTAATTTTGTGGGTTTTGGTGCTGAATGTTGACACCAGTGGTGTTTCGTTCCGGACTTTGACCAAGACGGGGAGAGACAAAGACTGACAGAGCTCTGGAGACCAGCATGAAACTCATTATGGGTCATTTTGAAAAGCATATTAGTTCCAGTATAATTACAATCAAGCTCCTCTTTCAGTTTTGTACCATGAGCACTGACCAAGTCTTCACTAACAGAATGTTCAGCAAATGACAGTCGGGGACAAATTTACTACTACAAAACAACAACAACAACTAACATGTTTTGCCTGCTGATGTTTAAATGTTACTGTATCCATTCTTCAACCACTCTATTTGTGTGTGAGAGTTAAAAGAGGGGAGAGTACAGTACAGACAGCCTATTATGGTGTGCTATCTCTGACAAGCATCTGTTTCTCTACTATCTGCATGGCCTTAGGGCTGGATTTAACCAACCTGTCTGCTCTCCTGTCTGCTGGGAATGGGAACTTCTGACACCACGTACTGCTGACAAGCTGCTAGAAACCTCTATTAAAATGTACTATTCATAATATGTGATAATGACAGAGCCTTGAAGCTCATCAATTATTACTTCACAGAGTGGGAGTAAGATCCTCTTTAAAAGAAAAGATTTCAAGTCATTGAAATTTGTAGAAAATCCACACACAGTAAGTAATCCTGGCAGCACTAGTACTACTCGCAGCACAGCTATTATCATCAACAGTGGCAGTAATAATACAGTGGTAGTAGTAGCAGTGGGAGGAATAGTTGTACTACATGAAGACGCAAAATAAGAACAAGCTGGCAATGTCTAATTGTGAGTATTTTCATGAATAAAACATCGTTTTCCTAAATATGATAGCTATTATTGCTTTCCGGTGCAAATTGTTCCTCACAGATTTCCCATCCATTTTGAGAATCTGATAAGAGAACCAACACATAGTGCGGGACGAGGCTGTGGAGGGGCAGCACTACACTCAAAATGTACACTTATGAGCTCTTCTCTCTCCCGGCAGTTCAAGTGGTTTGGTTGGGAAAGAATGAATAGAATGGAATGAAGAGGAGAGGTGATGGGTGATGGTCTTTTAGCCGTCTTGTCATGGCTCTGAAACCTCTTTGGAAGCCCCTTTCTGGTCGGCTGCCTCTATGGGAGAGTAGGCTCACCTTAAACAACGGAGGGCCGGGAGTCTCCCAGGCCTTTCAGGCCCAATAGAGGCAACACCTCAGGGGGCCGCCCGGCATGAAAGGAAGGCTGCCAACCCCACCGAGCTCTGCGGGCCTTCAATAAACGCTGACATATTGACTCTCTGTGGCCGAGCAGTGCAGCAAAGTGCTGCCTGCATATTTAAGAACTGAAAAGGTCAGATGGAGCAGAGCTGTGACATTGAGGAGATAGTTGGAGGGGGGCTGTTGGAACATGCCTCACATTTTTTAGTGGATGTTGTTTCAAGAAAACAAATCAAAAGTTTGATATTCATTCCTACAAGCTACCTGAGGATGAGCACAATGATGATGAGCATATTTCAACAGCCAGATTAAAAAAAAATTGAAAAAAATGCAGTTTACATGAAATAAAGAATGATAAATAATGATTAATACTGTCATAGTAAAATTGACAGCAATTTTTCAATTAAAAAACAGTTCTTATGGCAATTAATTTTTTAAACATATATATTTAATATTAAAAATGCAAGGTGCAACTCTTAAACAAATGTCTACTATGATAATATAATTTTAACTCATTTAATTTGACTGAATTTCCATTTGAACTGAAAACAGTGGTTTTCCACTCACCACAGCTACTGGTGATGATGACAGCTCCATTAAGAAAAAAACGTCTGTTTACAGTGAACTGGCTGTTCAGGTGCGTTTACACTGCCAAAGGTTTTTTTCTTTTTCACAGAAATGTTTGGATTAAAATGTGGATGTTTTCCAAAATAGACGGAGGAGTAATATCTGCTCTATATGTTTCTGTTCATATCTGCTATAATGTCACGTTTTCCCTTCACTTGAAAATCTTTATCTTCACACTGACAATATAGGGTCTTGATTTCATGGTTTGAAGACTTGACTAATTGAGGTCAAAGCTTAAGTTATAAAATTATGAAAGAGCACAAAAGAAAGTGAGGCAAAATCTGCCAGTTGGCACTCAAACTCAATCCATCAACAAAGGGCCTAAAATCCAAGTCCAAGCGGGCCCATTATGGGCAAAACTCAGCTGAAGCCTAGACTAGCGCTATGTTAGACGCTGCTGCCTCTGTATATACTCCCATTCAGACAGTTCAATATTGTTCCAGCCATTGTTCTGAAACAGCTTGAACACAATGGTATTTAGTCACAACAAGCACAAAAAATGTATAGTAAGCACCAAAAGTGGAGTGTGCAAAGTAAGCAGTTTTAGCAGTGATGAGTAATATGTTTGCCAAAAGATTTAGAAACATTGCACACTGGAGCTGATCATGCTCAGAAACTGTAGCCATAACTAGCGAAAGCAAAACAAAAAAATATATATATATTTTGTTGTTGTTGTTGTTGTTGTTGTTTTACTGTGGACAAAGTACACTGTTGTCATAGAAAAAAAACACAAAAAAGCTGTAAACTGCTATAGGACATTTTGCAGACAAATTGTGTCCTCTGAGTAAATACTACATAGAACTGGCACTGAACTCAATCCAGCCCTCACCAAGATGCTCGCCTTATCAAGGCATTATGTCTTAGCAAACTAACAGTTATTAAATGCAAAGTCTTTATCTTCTTTCTTCCTCAGGCAGTGGCATGCAAGTGTCTTTATTTACTGATAAAAAAAAAAAAATAGCCATATAAACAAAAATTGCTGACTGTCAATATAAACACTGATATAGATTATGGCTGGGAGCAAATACAATAATATTAAGAAGGCATATTTGAGATATACTGTACACACCAAGGCCCTTAGTGGACAGCTCGAGGCTTAAAAAAAGCAATTGCAAAAAGTTTTAAAGAGCAATAGAATAATCTTATTTAGAAAAAAGCAGATTAACAATCATAGGAGTGGAGTTTCTTACCCCTGCAAACAAAATGAAGTGATTTGGGCTTGTTGAGTCTCTTTACAGATTATGGTTAAAAGGTGCTTTGAAATGCACCCTGATACGTTTATTGGAGAGGGAAGGGATAGCTGAGCACTTGATCTGGTGGCTTGTCACTCCAGTGGGGAGCAGGCGCTTAATACCAGGCTAGAAAAACCCCCTCATTCCTTCCTGCTTCTTCTGCTGTCCCTTTTCATGCAGATCTGACATCTACTGGGGGAACAGCTGGTCAACTTATGACTTCAGAGAAAAGACATCTTTGTTCTTGACTGTTACTGGCAGCATGCAACTAATTATATAATAACAAATCAAACGAATTCATACAATTTTAGCAGCTACAGTTTTTTTCTTTTCTTTTTTTTTTCTTTTTTTTTTTTTTGGACACGAGAGTGTTTGATTTTTAGAAATGCGCCTAAGGTTTGGTTGGACTGTAGTGTGTTTTTGGTTTAGAGCGGTGCGTTTTGGGCTGCATGATGGATTGGAGCAGTGGTGATGCATTGTGTTTGGAGGGGAGGAGGGGGTTAGCCTGAGGAGATAGAGCCAGTGGATGCTTAAATAAGCCCAGTAGTGAAAAGTGTAAGACAAGCCCTGCTGTTTGAAGCTGAGCCGTCCCCTTCTTGCAGCTGGCCAGCCCAAAGTGGCTGCACTCACACTGGCCATCACATTCACAGTTGGTGGGGAGAAAAAGCAAATTTCTGATTTGCAACACTCTGGGAACATGTTTATTGCCTTTGTGTATGTGAGTGGGGAAAAAAAACACATATAAATAAAGCAGGGAGGATTCCAGGGCAAAAACGGCTAAAGAGCAGAAAATGGGAGATTTTATGGCCGTAAGTGGCGTGGGCTGATGGTGATTTTTAAGCCATTGGCCCGTGGTGTTAACTACTAATCAGGCCTGCAAAATTGGACAAAAGCCTGCGTGCCTTATTATTTTATGTCACGCCCTATTGTGAAATAGAATTAGCACAAAATTATGGCTGTTCATTTTCAGCACATTTCTCGTCAGAAGATGGAAGATTTGCACTGTCACGTGTAGAATTAGTGACCAAAGCAGAAATTTATGGTGTAAAAAATGTTTTTTGACTGATTTTACAGTTGGTTTGTGATTGTTTTTTTAATCCAGTGACCTTAGAATAAATGACAGAGGAAATCAGAAAAATAACCTTTTTTTTTTTTTTTTTACATTTTACAGAGGAAACGATCTTTTAGCTACAGAAGGAGTCAATCTTTGCCTCTTTGACCCTTTAGGCAAAAAAGTGATGAGGTGAAGTTAAGGGAAGATGGTTTTCAAGGGCAGAGACACAGCATCAGCCGGTCGTAACCCTCAGGTCAAGATAAACCAGACCTGTGGATCCAACTGCATTAAACTTCACAGATAAAAGTCGGTGTCAGCCATTTTGTGCTGTCTGCTACTCAAACAATCACTTAAACCAACACAAAAAAAGCATCTCAAGCAATAAACAGCCTCAAGGCAAAATTGCTGCTTTCGTCCACTGATGTATGTGTAGTTTTGACCCGTCATGACTGTCTGGTAAAGTCAGTGATCTATTCTTTAAACACCAGGCAGGCTTTGAAAAGACAGGTTTATGGTCCAATAAAAGCAGTTTATTTGACAATCCTGTCTGATAAACAGCTTTATTGCTCAGGTGTCAGCCCGCCTCTTTTCACAAACACTGAGAGCAGTCTAGTTTTATATTAATTATTACAACATACAGCAAAGATAAATAGCTAAAAGTGTTACTCAGTTTTAAGATTTAATATTTTCATCCACCATATTGGTGGACAGTTCTGACTGGATTATATCTGAATTTTAATAATTGTCAGTCTCATGTATTGGTCTAGCCATAATTGAGTCCATTGTATTCCATGTGCTGATTAACTCTCATGATCCTGCAGCCCATGAACCCCATTCAAAACCCTCCATGTATTTTTAAAATGAGGAGGTGTTGATAGAAAATAAATCTTTTTTCTCTGACAGCATTTCTTCAAAAGTTTCTAGCAACTATAATCATTTTTATATATCTGCCTACCGGGCATTTTCCAAAAGCATTTTTCTGGTCAAGGTAGAAACTGTGCAAATTTCCCACATCCCAAAACATTAAGTATTAAGTGTCTACACCAGACATCACTCAAGACAATATTACTGAAATATTGTCATCTCATTGTGTCAACAGGAATTATGTTTTCTGTCAAAAAAAAAAAAAAAAAAGTAAACTAGTGAAATCAGTAAGTAGCTCAGCACCTTCTGCATCTTTGCTGACTAAGAGTTGGGCAGCAGGGGGAAGGATGCCTGTGCTGGTTGAGCAACATGCCATGAAACGTGGTTTTTGGACATTAAACATGCAAAAAACTCCTTTGCGTCTATTTCTGTGCCTCACTGCCGCATGTTTTCTAATAGCAATCTGTATGTAATTCCTGCCTTAATCTGCTTCCCCTTAGATCTATGCCCATCCCCCACCCAGCACCCTGCGTTTTGTCACCCTTTGCACCGCAGGAGCGCAGCTTGTCTGTAGGTGGGCACCCAGGGGCCCGCAGCAACACAACCAGCACATGGTGTCTGATTGTGCTGCTTAATGGTGACGCCTGTTGCCTTGCAAATACAGGATGTTGCCGGGTCACTCCCCCTGGGAACAGGCTGTGTTCAGCCACAAGTCATCATCTGCATGATGCACATTATTGCAGCCAGTCAGTGCAGACCTGGGAGATGGCTTCTAATCACTCCTGAGTTTCATAATATGTGGGCAGGAATAGGATCGATCCAGGTTCAAACCAAGATTTTAAACCTCCAACTTGTAGAGCTGGAATGAAGAACTTATGGGAGAGAAATATATCTTATCACAGGCGCAAAATTAACACTCACCAAGTGCAAGACGCAGGTAAAAAATGCTGTTAGTGAATAAACTTACTTGGCAGTAACTTTTTGAAAGGATACCTCTGAACGCCTCATGATGCTCTGTGTGTAATTTTAACTCTATTGCACTTCATGATTAATTACAAACTCAACGCACTGATTAAGTGAATCAGCAAGTTGTAAATTAACACACAACACCTAACATCATATAGCACTGACGGTAGGTAGGTTGACATATTTTTATGAAAATTTATATCAATTAATTAAGGCAGGAAAATGTATTCTTTGCAGATATTTTGTTTTAATCTACTGTGACTTCTAGAGAAACAACAGACAAAAAATAGCAGTATTTCCATAATTTCAATGTGAACACAACTTTATGGAGATATTTTGGGGTCTTACAATGTGTAAGAAATTTCAGCTGCGTGAAATTTAACTTTGCTCAGAAGGCACAGCATTATGTCTGTCTCAACTTCACTCAACTTTCTCACCGCCTGTCCCTGTGATAATGTCAACTTTATTTTTTTGCATTTATTGATGCTGTTAATAATAGTTATAAACGGAGTCCTGGCATTACACATAAAATGATCCCCAGAACCAAAGGTGTACCAGCATACAAAATGATACTGGTCACACATTCAACTGATGCAACCGTGACAAGAGTGAGAGCTGCAAAAGTAAATGTCTCTCGCCCTCTCTTATCCATATCCATTAGCATTTTTCCCTCCTAGTGCCATGACACCTGCTGCCTGGAGTGGGCGTAGGGAACACCAGGCTTTTACTTACACACCAAAACACCAGTAAAACCCACTGCATTGACTGGACCACAGCAACCCCTCCCAGCTCCACCCCTCCCACTGCAGATGTACATTAATGCAGGGCAGAAGAATTAGAAATACTGATCGGCTTGGTAGCGCAGAGGAGAAACCTTCCTTTTTAGCATTTTGCCGTTGTCTAGCTCAATCGTGTCACTTTGAGGGAGTCTATTCAGAGGTATTCATGCATCTGCCTCTGGGCCACAATGGCCGCCTCTTTATAAACTGTCAGCCTGGTTGCCTGAAGCTTTTGGTTCATATTGTTTCCTTCCCCTTAATAAACTTTTGGAGGAGTTCATCAACTCCTTGAATAGCAAATGCAGACACAAAATAACAGACGGGCCTCTCTGGTCCTTTCACAGTTTTTTTTTTTTTATCCTTTTTTCCTTGTTAGCGACTGCTTGTCTATCAGTGCACCCAGATGAAAAGCATAAAGGTTGTTTCTGTCCGCACCCTCATCTCCCACAAATGCCTGTACAGGGCTAAAAATACAAAATAATGCTAAATGACAAAAGTCACAAATAGTTGACTTTAAGGCTGCCATTTGTAAAGAATTGCTTCAACCAAAACCGAGAAACTTTAAGCTCTAACACTGATTTCCACAAGTATCACATTTTTATCTATTTTTTTATGCTTTTGGTAATATAAACAATAATCACTGTTGACTTGTTACACCTACAAGAGACTCCAGCTATTTCTGGCCTCTGCACTTTTATTAGTTTTCATAAATTAAATAATGTCCTCATTTTGATGATATTTGAATCAGTATAAAAGAAATAATTCATAATCAGCATAGTATTTTTAAATGGTTCCTCCATTTCAGATTATTAATTTTGATCAATATACACTGTAGTGTGTCTCACTTTTCTCAAAAAATATTTTAGACTAGACACGTCACTAAATGCATGTACTTTAACCCATGTTTTCATTTCATTTAGGACAATGCTGCAACCTGCTTTTTATGATTTTTAGCTGTGGATGACATTTAGGTCAGAATGACTTGTGGCATGCATGACTCATTTAACATTAGAATGTACAAAATGTGTGTGGAAATGTAAAGAGGTGACTGATATTTTCCTTCCCTGCTGCTGAAACCTCACACCTTTGGTTAGCTGTGGTTATTCAGATAAACACGTGTTCCAATCTGTGCCAGGGATACACTGAGCAAAATGCCCAGCTGAATTTAAATGAGAAAAAACAGATTTTTTTTTCATTGGCTGGAAGTCAGAAAACCAGATATAATGCCTGATCAAGTCTTGGTTTTACATTTCCACTTCAATATTCAATATTCAGTATTCAATATTCAATCTGAACATAAAGCTACCATCTAATTAAAGCTGTCCGCTGTTCTCTGCTTTCATTTGATCACCATTTTATCAATTTAGGAGCTTGTAATTATGAGGTAAAGATAGAAACTTACAATTCCAAGCTAACAATTTGTTACTGAATGTGTTAAAAATATATATTTTCAAACATTTGCTGTTGTCTCTGCATGACAGAGTACAGAGTACAGACTACAGTACAGTACAGTACAGAGTGTCCCTATTGCATTTACATGAGCATGAGGGGGTGGCTCTCCAGCTTGTGAACTATACACAATTCACATTATTGCCTGATAGCATGTTAAATATGTGGCTCAAATTATTTAATGCAGTGACTTAGAAATGGCCATTAATCCACTTTCATACCTTTCAGTAGCGTGAATGTTAACTCTCCAAAAAAATTGCGAAGCCTTTATGGCCCCGGTAATCTCTGTATATTTAAGGTCATTTCCTAGCCAATTACATTGGATGGTTGCATTTGGTGAATGTGATTTACTCCATGGATTGATAGAGAAAACCATGAATAAGCCATCTAATAGATGCAAGAAGAGAGACCTTTGTCTGGGAATTTCAAACAGGATTTTAGACATGCATTCCCTTACTCGCTAAAATAATTCCTTCTTCCATTCCCCCAAACCCAAGATCTTCACATTAAAAAGGTAATCAGTTATGCACACTTCAATTTGATTATGCGGGTATCTCTTCGGTCATTTTTGGCTAATTCTCTTTTCTTGAAAAGTGACCAAAAAGAAAAGAAGAAAAAAAAGAAAAACAAAACAGCTCAAGACATAGCTGGTTTGAGATAAAATGTGAAAAATTACAATACCCTACTGCAATTTTTCCCATAGAGGCCTGGCATGCTTGCTCTGCTGAAAGCCACTATTTATTGTACTTTATGTGTGTCTGTTTTTAAGCAACTGTTTCTCAAAGAGGCTGAGGTGCTGTCATTCAAGTTGTTCATATTCTGAAGCGGTGTTTTATTTACTTGTTTCACTTATTTACATTATTGCACAGCCTATGAAAAGCAGCCACAGTGGAGTCACAGTATTTTTTTTTTCTTCTGAATTTCATCCTCCACGGATCAAAGACTATATTATATATTCCTATGCAATACGAGTAACAGCAAGGCTATGCAAATCAGTGTTGCCTATTGTAGATGTCAAACATATGCAGATGATCTTATCTATTTTTAAGTGACAGTTGCATTTACCGCTGGCATAAAAATAAAATCAGTTATAGTCTGACACACTAAAAATCATAGGACGTTTTGTTGCAAAGCAGCACGTTTTGTGGATAGAATACATTTTGAGATGAATTTGGTAACGCTGTTTCTTTCAAACTGATACAGGCTCTTGAGTTTCATGTGTTCGATCCTGCAGCTTGCTATGAGTGCCTTTTCTCTTTGTTGAGTCTAGGTGGAGGATGAAAGGTTTCTGGATAGTTTTTCCATTTTGTTCTCTAGCAGGTTCTTGGGATGGATTCCATGGGAGAGCCAAATGAGCTGGATTTAAGCGGACATCTCCAGGCCCCTGCGGCTCATGCCAAATCCCTACACAGTGGTAACTAATAAACCAGCCATGCACAAAATATCAAGTTAACCCAGTGCAGACACCATTAGCCCTGTCTACGATCAATTTCTGTCCAAGAATCACAGATAGTGATACAAATTCAATATCAAGTTCATGCAATAATGTAGCTCTAGGACAATAGTTGTGACGCATGAGGTTTCTAACTCTGGGGGTTCTCCAAAAGGCTCGCCAAGGGCTCAATTAAACACCAACAAAAGTGTTGACATTTTATTAATTTGTGTTTGCCATATTGTTTGTGCTGTGTGTTGTGATTTCAATGTCTCCCATTGTCCTGTGTGTATCGTTTGCAAACGGGTGTTAATGGGATGCCCGAGGCTTCTGACTGCCCTCAACCCCGTTTTGCCCATTTGGTCTTTGTGAACTGCTTCTCTTTTGTTGGCTGATCAGCCTCCCATTGGGTCGCCAGACAAGATTCTTGGCATTTGTCGGCAAAATGAAAGGAGGATTAAGGGATGGCTACTGAACACTCCATGGCAAAGAAGTGGGCTGCTATTCTCCTATTCAAACCCCCTTCCCAGTTTAGTAGCTCCTCTTTACATATATTTGTTTTCTCAAAGACATCTTGGAGTGGTCCGAAAGGAGACGAGGAATAAAAGAAAATCAACAAGTAGGTCAGGCCAGAAAAATGGATGAAGTCTTGATGGATCTTGAAAAAGAGAAGCAACACTACAATTATCCCTGCTTTTGGTAGATTTTGATACATTCCCTGTGATTTAAATTTCAACATAGATGCTATTTGGATTTGTGATATTCACATTAAGGTTGTCAAATGCAGCCTAATCTAAATGGAAGAGAACATGAATTAGACTATTCAATTTATGAAAATAGCCTATATTTGTCAACTGAATCCTACTTCTTGTGATGCTAAAATCAGGTGAATACTGGGGTTATGATGAGTTCTTGGGACTTGTTTTTTCAAAGCTGAGGCATTAAAACCACACATAAGTCATAGTGGAAGCCTGGAGGCAGATAGGTCTCTTCTACCGGTGTCAGCAGAGCCTCCTTTGTTGTTGTCGGACTGGATTTCCTTCATCGGTCTCATCACATGAGTTACATGTTGTCATTTCTCTCTATAAATGATCCTCTCATACAAAGCTTTGATAAGGCAAACAGCTAGTAATGCACATACTGTATCTAAATGTACAAGGTTTGTGCATACACACACACATTTTGTACATCATGTATATATTCTGTAAATGGCTGCTTTTCTGTTTCTGTTATACATTGCACATATTGTATTTTTTTTTCTTTACAATTTCATGCTGAATATTCGTGATATTTTGTCATATTTGTATTTTCCATATTATGCAATGACTGTCTTAATGATGTTATTCTGCACACCCTAACAAGGCTAAAATGCATACTTTCCTCCATACTACCAATTTGCACATTCTACTTAGCATGTTCCAGTGTTGCAGTTGCCACTTGCGTATGATTACCCCTATTTGATGTATTATCATTTATATTATTTTATGTTTATATGCTTTTTTTCTTTGCTTTATCCTATTACTATGTGCTGCTACAGTGACCCAGTTTCCCCACAGGGATCAAAGTTTTATCTTATAATGCTGTCCCAGGCAGCCTGAACAAACTGATAAAATCATCAACCCTTTCATTTTACATAAGAAGATGGCGACCCAAACAGACCTCGTTTTGCCTAAATGGGAAAAAATGATATATAATGAAAAACAATGGCAATTGGCAGCATTATAGGCTGAGTGCAGTGTGGTATTCTATACCTTGCGATGTGGGGGCGTTGGGTGAGGGGGCTGGAGCGGCTCCTTTAAAGTTATTGAGCAGGGAAGGATTATATGTTTCCCTGTAAGGAGGAGGTGGGGGTGGGGGTGGGGGGTCCCCATGTAGTCTACAGTAGACCTTTTAATTTTCCCCAAAGTATTCCAGAAAGAGAAATTGTCCCTTCAAAGAGAAAAGCCCCTGCAACAGCGATGGGAGCAGTACTGCTGGTGGCATGTAGGCCCAGATAGGTCCTGTCCCACATGGCAAATGGGCTTTAATTAATAGACAGGCAGGCTTGAAAGCAGCGCTGGCACTAGCTAATATGATGAACTCCCATTGTGGCGGTGTCACCACAAATGTTTCTGATAAGCGAAAGCACCCAAGGATCAAAGACTCTAAGCTTCTCAATTTCCTCTAGCCGCTTCAACGTTTCCTCACCTACTTTTTTCCTCCTCTTCTCTAAAATATTCTGAAACACACAACGTGAAATCCCCTTCCTGGTAACGGCAGGGTCCGCCTCAGGTTAGCAGGTCACCACAGCTACTGGATACAGCTCAGTGTTAATATTCAGCATGATGAACAGCCTTCCGTTTATTATTCTCACCACTTCAAATGACAGAACAAGGTAACGCCACTGACAAAATAATATTGCCTTCCCTGCTGGACTCTATGAAGTATGCCAATATTTACAGTTTTACATAGAATTATATGTATATTTATAAAGGAGTAAAATCCCATGGAATTGTCCTCCTGCTGGGTGACACTTTCCTTTGGCAATCAGCTTACTCCCCAGAGGAGTCCATTCATAAAAGCCAAAGCTATGCCAAAGTTCCTGCGTCTAATATCATTTACCACCACAACTACCCCAAACCTGCTGATATCAAATGCATTCCTGGCTGATGACTTACAAGACATCATTATCTGCAAACTGTGATCAATTACTATGCAGGGACTATTTGGTCAGTGTGATAAATTATTTGAGGTAACAGCTCACAGGATATTATTATTTGGTTTGTATGACAAATTATTAGTCATAGATCACCAGTCTATCAGCTTAGATAGTTAGGAGATATTGTCCGTGAATGCTCACTGATGGGATTTTCTTTTAGGTGTCTAAATAAATTTCTGGTGATCTTTGCTCTACACTATAGTGATAAAAATACAAAATAAAATGTAGACATGTTTAAGCTTAAGTTTGATGCCTTTCCATTTCTGTTTCAGCGTGTGGTTTCCTCCAGTCTCAGCCTCTTGAAAAGCCACTGTAAATAAAAATCAAGTTGTTTCGCCATATGGTACAAGATGAAGCCCAAAACACCATGTTAACTACAACCTGTGACCAAATGAGCGACTAAAACAGTGGTTTTGATATCTGAGAAGCAAGTTCCAGAAATAATTTGGACCCATTACGGAGGCCTGATGACTGCACTGAATTACTGTAAAGAAATGATGATACATTCACACTTTTTTTTTTTCAATGGTCTATGTGGTGGTGGGGGGATGTCAGGTCCTCAAAGCCTTTGTACTGTGGCTTTTTCTTGATTAAGGTTTTCTATGCTATAAATTCTAACCTTCACATTTATTTTTGTAGTTCCACTTGCTATTTCAAAAAAAAAAAAAAAAAAAAAAAAAAAAAGTACAGGAAAGCCAAGTCATATATTGCCACTACTGGACTAAATTATTATTATTATTATTATTATTATTATTATTATTATTGTTGTTGTTGTTGTCATTTTTTTTTTTATTGTTGTATTGTATTGTTGTAATAAGTATTATTTTTATTATGTCTCTGCGCTAGGAGTGGCTCACAGCCTCTTGGTTTTTGTTTTTCTTCTCTCACTCTCTCTCTCCTTTTTTTTTTTTTTTTTTTTGTGTGTGTGTGTGTGTGTGTGAATATGTCCCTTAAAAAAATAAGTGTTCCACTGAAATTTGGTGTGAGGCAACGAGGGGGAAAGGGGAGGTTAATCCGAGTTTAATACACTGATGCACAGCCCAGGACCGAGGCTGTGATGATTGTGTTATCTCCAGCCAACATTTGGGTCTCCCTCAATTTCAACCCGGCAAAATAGCTGGGAGAAAGTGCAGATGGAGTAGACTAACTGTGGATGCCCGGGGAAAAATGTTATTAATAGCTAATAACTTCCCATACTCTCACTAAAGCTGCTTCTCGTCACTCCGCCTGGATTTGTTTGAAGTGCTCTTTCCATCCGCGCCGTCGACCTTTTTCTTTCAAGCGGGCTTATTTTGGACTCCAAAATAGCCAGTATATTTTTTGGGGCTTTCTTGTCTACAGTAGGTTATGAGTATCTTCAGGAAACAGCACATCGAAGAAATACTGCCATGAAAATGCGGGTACAGAGGCTGCCTTTTTTTTAGGTTGCTGCTGTTTTCACTTTCATTTGACAGAAAGCCATGCAGTCAGACAAGGACTTGACAGTGGTTGGGCTAATTGCTGACACCAGTTCTACTTGGCCTATATCGATTACACCTGCAGACACGAAAATGTAGAGTGAAATGACCTCTCCATTTGTTCAAGTGCCATTGCTTTCCATCACACAGCACGGCTCTCTATTGATTTAATCAGGTGACACAGAATTTCTCTCAGCCAGCCTCCTCTTTTCCCTATGTTGCTTGTTTAATTCAAAATGAGGTCACAGCGTCTGAAATACGGCAGCTCTAAGCCTGCTTAGCATCTTACATACAAGGCCTCGAAATAAAATAATTATACTAAAAATAAAAAATAAAAGACGGCGTAGCACATGCATTTAAAAAAAACTTTGTAGTAACCACTTGCGGTTGAACATCTGATAGCATGCATTCCTACATCAGTGTCCAGTTTAAATCACAGTAAATCAGGCTAAAGCATGTGTCTGGCCCAGGCACAGCAGCTCGTCCTATTGCTCTCAAGCCTCTCTTGCAGTGGAAAGGCTGAGGCATCACATGCAGCTACATCTCCAGCCATAGTCCTGTCTATTTAATTTGATGCTTAAAAAATTTACTACGACACTCTGGCAACATGATCTGCCTGCACTGTGCACCAAAAGAGAGAGAGCGAGGGAGAGATAAAAAGCAACCAACAGCAGCGTCCTATAAAACAAATGCAAAAAAAAAAATATTAAGAAAAATACAATCTAAACAACGAAGAAGGAAACCTAAAATCTCATGAATTTGCGCCGCGGGCTCCAGCCACGAAGTGAGCCGTTTAGAGATGAAAGTGAAAAGAAATAAAAGGCTCAATTTAATCTGCTTTAAACCCCTTCAACACAACGTATGTGCTTGAAACTCTGAGAGTGAGGGCTGATAGGGGATAAATACATTTCTTACCATGCCTGCGAGCTATTACACCCCTCTCCAACACAGACGCCCATTCAACAGACACCGGTTTCATTACGAGCTGTAATAAGTCTTAACATTATTAAATGCCAGGCCGGATGATAGAATGAAACAAGCGCGCGCACTGATCTTTTTAAGAATTAAAAAAAAGGAGGGACAGCTGATAGCCCGCTTTCAAAACGTCAAAACGTGGGCAGAAATCCATGTCACCAGTCTAACCAGTGGAGCCAGTGGTCAGGAGGCACTGGGAGCCACTGTCACGTCCAAAGTCTTAACGATCACAGCAGGCCTCAAACGAGAAAATAAAAAAGGCCCATGCAGAATATACAAAATAGGCTACTATCCAGGCTACTTTTTATATCGCTTCATCTACTTAGAATAAACCCACAGCATTTCACCTCAGTGGTTAACAACCAAATAGCCTAAAACGAGGACGACACATTGTTTTTTTGTTTTTTGTTTTTTGTTTTTGTTTTTGTTTTTTGGTTTTTTGCATCAGCATCAACCATTCTTCATCTAATCCAACGGAGCACAATATTACAAAAATCATCTACAGACTACAATAGATTCCTCTCCTCATGGCCTTTTATTCAAGATTTAAATAACTCTAATTTTAAAAATGGGAAGGGGCTGTTATTCATCACGTTGAGACAGAAAAAGGGTCATGTTCAAGTGTAAAGATAGAGAATTTTTTATTTCAAATTTGATGTGGTGGACTCTAGCCTCTACGGAAGGCTATTACACATCCAAGGCTTTTGTGGAGGGCCTGAGTCGCATCGGTAATGAATTTGAATTAATTAAAGCGCAAGGAGGGGAAATATAGATTTATGGTCGCATTCTAATCAGAGAGCCCCCGAATCCCAACCTCGCAGCCCACCTATGGCTATACCAGCAGCCGTGTGAAGTGTCCCTCACATCAGAGCCGGGTTTCAGACTGGGCGTAATTGATATTGACTGTCACATCGGTCATCTGTCAGCATCAGTTTCAAGGGACCGTTTAAGCAGCGCCACAGGAGCCTGATACACTCAAACGCTATCCATCAAAGCTCATCATAAATAATTAAGCAGCTCCTGTCTCTTGTGGGCAAACAGCTTAAATGAGAGGGGAGATGGGGGTAAAAAAAAAAAAAAAAAAAAAAAACACAAGCGACAAAACGCCAGTTAGGCCCATTTGTAATTCATCATCTATATTCCAACCAGGACAGGGCACAGCAGCCTCCTGTCCCGCTCCCGCTGCAGCTGGCGCAAACCAGTCCTCTATAGCCGATCCAGCGTCAGGTTTATCCTCCGGCCTACCTTTGTCACCGAGGATGCCGTCAATGCTGTGCTTGGTTTTCTTCTCTCCGTCTTCGTCTTTTTTATCACAGTCGTCCTCGTCGTCCTTTTTCCCAAAGCGAGCTCGCAGAACACGGCTGATTGAACTCACTGCAAATACAAGGCCAGGTTTCACGAAGGAATAATAATAATAATAATAATAATAATAATAATAATAATAATAATAATCGCCCTGTTACTCTGCAACAACCACTGCCACTATTAGGTTTACTGATAACGTAACAATAACAATAATAATTATGATAATTATAATAACAATGATAATAGGCTAATACCTTCCAAATAAATCCTTCGTTTGCCTTATTTCGATGGCAACCACCATTTTGCAGATTTAACTGCATTTTTCCCGCTTCTAATTGTCCCAGTCATGTTAAAATGGGAGAAACAGTTGAAAAATTGAGGATGAAGAAAGTCGGCTTACCAGAGGAGGCCTCACCTGAAGGGACTGTGCTTCTGTCACACACCCCGTCCTTCAGCAGCTTGTCCCGGATCTCCCAGCTGAACATGCCGGGGTTGTCCCGCTTGTACTCCTCTATTCGCTTCTCCACGTCCGGCGTTGCTACCTGCTGTAGGGGAGAAACGACCAGAGAGGCAAGGAGGAGCAGAAGGAGGTGGAGGAGGAGAGGACACAAGTGGAACAAGCACACAAAAACAACGAAATTAACGAAGGGCTGTGAACTCTTCTAAAACATGCAGGCCAGGCAGTTTTTGTAAGAAAGTGTTGATTAGTCTGTTTGAACCGCTGAACTGATAGGAAATAACCTAAAGTAATTTTTATGGTGGAAAAAAAATGTAAAGGTATTAGGCCTGATTTGTATGGGACGTAATTAATAAATAGACAAAACTATTATTATAATTAGGCTATTATTATATTATAATTATTACTATACTATTATTATTAGTAGTAGTAGTAGTAGTAATAGTAGTAGCTGTAGTAGTAGTAGTATTACTATGCATTTACAATTTCTCTATAATTATTTTTATTAGCCTGTTATTGTAAATAATAATAATAATAATAATAATAATAATAATAATAATAATAATTTCCTGGTGCTCACCCTGGGTTTGCTGCCTCCTATGGCTCCGGGCCGGATGGATCCAGTCTCCTGGTAGCGGCAGAGGATTTTGGACACGCAGCCGTGGGACACCCGTAGCTGTCTGGAGATGACGCAGGGCCGGATTCCGTGGTGGGCCATCTCCACTATCTTGTGTCGGATGTGGTTGGGCAGGGGCCGGCCATTGATGAAGACACCGCCAAGCTGATTGACCCGACCCTGGCCCAGAGGAGTGGACACTGTGGAGGACACAAGGACTGCTGACTGAACCACACCACACTGACCCAGAACAATGCACATCAGGCCACTGGGAATAAATAAGCATCTGGGGGAAAAAAATCTGTTTTAAATTTAAATGTATATAGGCTATAGACAATTACGCAACATCCAGTTTTACCCCACTTTTTTAAAATAGAGTCTACAAAAGATTCAAGTTTAATTGTTCAGCAGCATCACTGAGAGGCTCAAATATCCACTCTATTTACAGATTATGTGAAGTAGATAGAGCCTGGTGAATTATTAAAATACATTGTGCAGAAAATGAGCAGCAGCAGACTGTCATTAAAGCAGACAGCACTCGACTGTCCCATCCGACACTGGAGAGGCGGTGAAGAGCCTGGTCTCGTCCGGTCTCATTATTCACCGTCATGCTGTCCAAATATTGATGTAATCCTTTGATTCTTCGTTTTGCTGTGTATTTTATTTTAATTTCCAGCTGCAGGACACTTGAGGAAATCCCACATCGAGGCTAAAACTGTTGCTTGGTGTTCTTGGGGATTTAGTGGGGCCACTTGAGCACGAGGTTTGCTGCTGAAACGCTCACTTGGATGATTAATAAATGCAAATATGCTGTGTAAAAAAGCCCGGAGATTGTGTTTAAATTTGCCTCTTTTTTTCTCGCAGAAAAAGGCGTCCTTTAGTGGCTATGTACGCTGTTTTGGAGTTAACAATTTGGCCTTGTCGTTTATTTTAATTTGTAACATTATAGGCCTAAAGTTTGCAGGCTTTACTAAAAAGAAATATCTATATATTTTGAAGACTACGTGTGATATGTCGAGGCTGTTTTGAAGTTCTCCGGTGTGAAGCGAGACAGCGGCCGGTCAGAGTGGAGCCTACCTTCCAGAGGGAAGCCGGTGCGGGGATAGTTCTGTCCGGGCGCCGGGCGCATCATCCGCGGTACCGTTCCTGGCAAAGACGACATTTGCACCGTTAAAAAAACAACACAACACGGACAAGTTTCAAGCCTTCCAAACCAGGTCCAGACTTGTTTTAAAGATGGAAAATGTGTGGGCGGTCCAATGTATGACGGAGAAAGAAAAAGGAAAAAGTAAGCGTCAACATGAAAGCCCCCCAAAACGGTGAAAACAGTGAAGCTAGCAGTGCAGGCGGCAACAAGGTGGAGCAGTGCTGTGTGTGCGGAGAGGAGAGGGGGTCCCTTACACTGAGTTCAGGATAGGCCTATTTAACTGGACTGCCTACTTGGTTCAGCTTATTTAACTGGTCTGTCTACAGGCTGGAGGTCATTAAACTGGTCTGAAGGCTGGAGTCTGGGCCAGTTCACGGGCTCCTGGACAACTCTGGACCAGCCGAGCGCGAGAAAGGGGGCCGGGTCGCGCGCGCCGATAGGTTCGTGGAGCTTTCTCTTATTCATGAGGAGAGAGCGCGAGCAAGTTTCGCCAGCCAATAGGAGCGAAGGGATAAAATACATACACACTAGCACACCAAATACACTCTAGGCTGCATACACACTAAATATAGGCCTAGACAGTGCATAGCCTACACAATAAAAAAACATACACTACATACAAAACATGCATAAATGCACACAATAACACACCACATGCGCACTACAAAAACAACACATACTGCCCACAGTATATAAAAGTACACCCTACACACAATATAGCGTACACACACCAGGGTATCATAGCCAGACCAGAATTCCAGAGAGCTCAAAAAGTCTAAACCTTAGAGTCTGTGGTTCCTCCCCTAGACACTGTCTGGCCACTCCAAACCAATTTCTAGCAATTTTACAAAACATTTGCATACTTTATGCCCATCTGAAACTGCTAAAAAATGATTTTAGGCCCACTGTCCTGCAGTGCCAATGATCCCACCAGCTCTGTTATTATGGTAAAATTAGATGGATTTGCCAGAAGGGCCTCCTACTGAAGAGTCACTGGGTGTACTGCGTTTTGATCCCTGTTCACAGCTTACTAACACACACAGTGTTACATGCTAGGACCCTTTTAAAAGGTACTCTATTGCAGTGTGATGCATTTGCTCACAACTGCTTTTTTTCCAAGCTTGAACATTAAAATAATACATACAAGGATACAAGGAGGTTTATTGGTCATTATACAACAGGTTGTATAATGAAATTAAAAGGTTGTATAATGAAATCAACATGCTTTAGCCCATTATAGGAATGTAGAATAAAAACAGAAAAAAGCCTAATTTTGGAAAACTTTTCAATGCTTATCTAAAAGACAGCCTACTAAAGATACACTATAATTGCCATAAAAAAAAAATCAACATGTCCACAACAAGTGACAGAGAGGCTAACTTTAGTAACTGAAATGTGATTGGAAAACCCTCTCTGGTTTTTCCCAAAATCATTTGCTCTAAACCACAAAAAAGCCTCTGACGCCACTCCATCAAACAAACAAACAAACAAACAAACAAACAAACAAACAAACAAACAAACAAACCCTGGAGACTGTAAGATTTGTCCTCACTCTAAATTTTGAATATTTTTACGAAAATACTATGTGTCAAGAGTAGCTTAATTAGAGATCAGTGTTACACCGGTGTTAATAATAAAAAGGGTTATATCACATGTCTTTGTGTCATTTAGCTCTACAACACAGGCTGAATTATTTCTGATGAACTGTCTTTCTTTCTTTCTTTCTTGGAAATGTTTTTAAGGCAGGAGAGTGACTTGTGTTGGCTATGATGTATAAATATATGAAGAGAAAACATCGAAAGGCCAGCAACTACACAACAAAGTGTTTCAACAGAGATCGTGTGGCTGAGATAAAGCTGAGATCATTTTGTTGGAGCTCTGACTGGGCTTGCTCGGCCTTACAGTCTTCCATATCCCAAGTGAGGCCTCGCTTGGGATATGGAAGACTGAGGCATCTGCCAGTTCCTTCGAGGACGGCCTTGAAATAACAGCTCCGTGGCATTTTTAGCAAAATATAGCAAAATCAAAAGCAAGCCACTATGTAGAATCAATCTGGTGTGCCGCCTTCCTCTCAAAGAATCGCACACCAACAGACGTGACAACTGGTTAGTTTAGTTTGGTTTGAAATGGCCTACAGGCGTGTCACACAAAATCATTTCTGTCTCTCTTTAGCTCTCTGTTGCTTTCTCTGTCATTCTGCTCAGTTCTGTTTATTCAAATCATCTATCTATCTATCTATCTATCTATCTATCTATCTATCTATCTATCTATCTATCTATCTATCTTTGCAAGTGTGACATGACTTGCATCATCAATAAATGCTTTTGGTCTTAGTGAAACTATTCTTGACTGGCAGCCAGTATATTTGGATATAACAGGCTGCATGCTGGCAAAGAGTTTGTTCTTGTTCACAAATATTGTAGGTAAAACACATGAACTGCCAAAGTGAGAGGCATGTGCCTAGTTTAGGAGGCAGAAGGTCTTAAATAATAAATTGCATGAATTTACTTAGAGGAGGTCCCATTGGAATAAGGCAAATGCTGAGGGTTTGTCAGTGTTGAGTTGTACACATTCAGCACTAGAGGGCATGCCAGGTCCAACCAGAGCTGCAGCTTCCACCAGACTGAGAGCGAGAAGTCCCTCAGAGCAGAGCAGGCTTCACATGATCAGGCCCCAGACACTGTAAAGCTGCAGCGTGTTGTTGTAAGCTTGTTACAATTTATTGAAACCCTGAATGCAAGACTGTATTTTGCAATTTGTAATATGATAAATACTGCAAATTCTTGTGGATGGTTTTATTTCCATGTAATCCTACAACTGCTGGATGAGATTGCCTGTTTAAAATAAATTGTCCACTGATATGGGAGGGATGTAAATGAAAGGCCAGTGTTGTGCGATGGTAATACTGTCCCTGGTGAAATAATGGTCATGAACTAGGGTTAGACTTATACTTTGCACAAATCTTGTTTTCTTAAAATTCCAACTTGTCCTGTCTGAGTGTAATCAATTATGTGTGTATCATAGTTTGTAAATATTGTGGAGAAAGAGAGAGATTGAGAGAGAGAGAGAGAGAGAGAGAGAGAGAGAGAGAGAGAGAGAGAGAGAGAGAGAGAGAGAGAGAGAGAGAGAGAGAGAGAGCATGGCATGCAGCAGGGGTCCTGAGCTGGATTCACACTCACTGACTTTGGCTCTAAGAAACCTTTAACCTGAAACTGATTCTCAAGACACATTTTGATTGCATTTGATACGAGGAAGACAGCAGCACAGATAACAGGGTTGCAGACATACAAGAACACATGCCAAGTTACAAAAAAATAGGAAATAAATTACAAAGTCATAAAATAATCTAAAATATTCATCAGCATCATCACAACATTGACACTAACATCATGGATCATAGAGAGGCTTTATAAATCAGTTAAAGCATCTGCAGCCAGATGTGCCTGCCTCCAAATCATTAAGGATTACTTGAAATGTATCAAGAAAGAGCAGCTCCTGCAGATTCAGGTCATTTTGCAACTGATTCCAAGCAGAGGGGGCTGCATACTTAGACGCCCCTTTTCTCAGTTCAGTACGGGCTTTAGGGACAGATAGCAGGGATAGGACCTCGGAGCAAAGACAGTAACTGAAGGATCCATAGGTAAGATGGAAGCAAACCAAGAACTGCCTTGTTAGTAAAAATATGCCAGTGCTTAAGTTTTCCAGATGGAGAAGGCAGAGCATCCAACATGAGCATAAAGGGAGTAGCAGTGAGTATAGGGGCTTTAAAATGTGTAATAAACCTCAGTGCTGCAATTCAGACAGTATCCAGTGCATGTAGGCATTGCGAAGACGCATGCATGTGCATAACATCGCCATAAGATAGTGCTGTCATAAAACCAACTGTTGAATATGTGGCTTAAAAATATAGAAAATCATCAGTTCATAGTTCAAAAGTTCATATCTGAACATGTGGAGAGTGACAGGTATCACTGTCTGATGGGTTTGATCCCATTGGGGGATACATAAGGTGCAGACACACATGGTGCTGTGCTCCTCTTGGGGGTGCAGCGTTTGCATTTGAAGTCAGCTAACAGGTATTTTATATATATACATACACACATATGTGTCAGTGGTGAGTGTTGAGTCAGGTTCACTCACATTTGACAGCAGTGCTGTTTTTAACCTCAACATGTCAGCATCTGCTCTGCATTACCAGGCTGGGTTAGAGCTTCCTCCTGCAACCTGACAGCCACTCTGGAACGCTACACACACACACTGCACACACCACACACACTCCACACACACACTGCATACACACTATGCACACACACTATGAACACAACGCATGCACACACCACACATACACTATGTGCACAGTGTATACACACAGTAAACACACTACACAGATACTAGGCACTTATTGCATGCACACTAAAACACATAACACAACACACGATGCACACAAAACATACACGCTACATACACACTACACACACACTGTATGTACACATTGCATACACACGACATACGCACTGCACACTGCATGCACACTGAACACAGAATGCACACTACATAGACACTACACGCATTATGCATACATTGCATGCACTCTATGAACACACTGTACACACTATGTATACACACACACGTACACTATGCACACACTGCAGGCACTTATCATACACACTGCATACACAACATATATATCATGTAGACACTACGTGCACACAATATGCACAATACATCAGCGTACACACTACATGCACAATTCTAGGGTTCTTCTGAGTGTTATTGTGTGGCTGCCTGCTGCCCCAGTCCTCCTGTAGAGGCCTCCCTGTACAATGTGAGGGGCCGGTAGTTTTTTTTTTTTTTTTTTTTTTTTTTTTTTTTTTTCAAGAGACAGGTGGAGGATATAAGGTTGAATATTTAACCCTCTGTCCTGGACCTATCTATCACCCCAGTTAATGCTTTGAGCCTGTCTCACTTGAACTCCTGGAGAAGGCGATCTCTTACATGAATTCTTCCACCTGTCCTCTTGATATTGTTCCAGCCAGGCTGCTCACACACTGCCAGCCATGGCTCTCTGGTTTATAGAATTTTCCCACCCAGTTTGAAAACATGCCATGGTTCAAAGCCTTCTAATTATGATGCTGCAATTTGAAATAAATGTGGAGCTGTTTTGAAACTGCTTTTTGTTTAAAGTTGTGGAGAAAATCATATTCCCTGAACTTTTCTTGGAATATAATTGACACTGCTTTCCTTAAGGTCAGAAAAGGACCTTTTACAGTTTTTTTTTTTTCAATTGTTTACACACAATTTTGAAAACAGGGCTCCTTTTTTCTAAACACCTCACACAATTAACCAAGCACCACACCCAATTTGCAGAACACCCCAGTTTGTTTGCAAAATGAAATATATCAGCCAAAACCATAAACAAATTGATAAAAATCTTATTTTGTTCTCACGTCACTAACAGTTTTTCAATGATCGTACATTGTTTCCAACTATTACATACTACCGTAATAAATTCAAAACACATTTGAAAACCCTTTATTCAGAAATATTGTTTGAGAGCATGGTTATGGGATAATTTAGATGACAAAAATATATTGACACTCAATACATTCTTCATGATTACTTTGAGGTATACAGAGAAAGTACACAAGTACTATAAACGTACTAAGCACTGCACAACACTGATACTGCAGACTGAAAATATTTATTTCTTACCATATACTCAGTTATAGTAACATGTCAATCAACAAGGAAAATCAGAACAAAATAGTAGTTTTCTTATCTGTAGACAAATAGGACGCTGAGGGAAGCTGGACTGAGAGTTCAGCCAAATCTCAGCAGAAATACAGCAGCGACAGTAATTCTTCTTTGTTCGGGTGCTATCACTTCTTCAGGTCCCTCTCTACCTCTTCCTCTACCTCCTTCTTCTCCTCTTTGAGCTCCTCCTCTCACTCTCACTTTTCTTCTAACTCCTTCCATTTTTGTTGAAGACAGGTGAACTCACCTGGTGGCTTTTATACCTTCCTGAGTGCTGTATTTTCAATTTAGCACGTGTGTTTCCACATCAGGTCGATGTGCTTATCCAGTTTGTTTATTAGTGTGGTCACTGGCAAGCCAGGGCTTTGTAATGAGAAGGAAATAGCCTTACAATCCTTATCTGTGTCTAAGGTGTGAAAATGTGTGTAGAATTTTGCAAATCACTGTGTGTAATGTTTTGCAAAAAGTGTGAAGCTGAGTCTATGCTTATTGTTGTGCAACTCTGCACAGGTGTTTTGCTTCTTGTGTGTAAAGATTTGTTAATTGTGTGAACATTTTCATTTTAGTGTGTAAACAACCGTAAAAAACTGTAACAACTGATGCAGGGGATTGTAAAGTGTTAAATATTTTAGATGTCAGTGCAGTCAGCCAGTGCATTTACCAACTGTGTCAAACTGAATGCATGTTCTATAACACTGCTCTATACATCACTGCACTGTTTTGCCAAATGCCTTTCCACATTTACACGTGAGAAAACACTTTTAGCTACAGGTAAACATTTGGACAACAATGGAGGCCAACATTGGATAGAGAGGAGGAGGAGTGAGAACTAGAGGAGGAGGAAAAGGAGGATGAGGAGGTGAAGAAGTAAGATGAAGTCTTACATATGGCCAGACCCACAAAGAGGGCGAGATATAGCTTTATTTTTTCTGTTGTATTTTTCTATCACAAATGTCTCTATTCTCTTCTTCCATGCTTTTGTGTTTGCAGAGTCTTACAGTGGAACATTTTGAGGAAAAAAAAACCTTTTCCCCCTATTTGCATTGATAGTGTGTTATGTTCAGAACACACATCCACACTTTACACATTTGGATACCTGTGTGTGTGCCCTGCTGCCCTGCATACAGCACAAACAAAAGCTACAAGTGTTTTCATTTCTATTGTCGGTGTTTAGTTGGTGCTTCTTGTGCTTATTCAAGTGATGGTGGGTGTGTACTGACACAAAAACAGTTTTTACAGGACTTTGAAGAGTTCTGCAAGAATCGTTTGCTTTTGCAAGAGATGTATAATGGTTTGCTGGTTTGGAGTCAGCAAGCAGCTAAAGTACACTATAAGCTAGAAGAGACAACAAAGCAGCTTGATGTTGGCTTTGCATCCTGGTCAAAACTCAGTGACAGTTAAGAGTCGGACTGCTGCGATGTCTCTGTCTGGACTCGACTAATTGATTAGCTGTGAACTATTAAATGGCCAGTTATTTTGATCATAGATTAATTGTTTGAGTCATTTTCAAGAAAAATGATTTCCAAATTCTCTGATTAGAGTTTCTCAGATGTGTTCTCTGGTTTCTTTAGCCCTCTATGGCAGTAAACCAAATATCTTTGACTGTGGACAGTTGGATGAGAGAACACAAGAAATTGAAGGATGTCAACTTGGGCTGTGGGAAATAGTGATTAAATTTTTTCCACCATGTTCTTACATTTTATGGACCAAACAACTAATCAATTAATGTAGAAAATAATCCACAGATTAACAGGGAATGAAAATAATGGATAGTTGCAGCTCTATGCACAAACACTGCCTGCTAAATTATCTAATTACCCTAATGCCTTGTGGAGATGGCCTGTGCATATTGATTGAGTGGCATTAATGTGTGATTATTAATGGAGGAGCATGCAGTCTACATGTTGAGGATGAATGTCCCATGCCCCAAGCTTTCTTTATCAGTAAGTGACCTAACCTCTGTCTTCTTACAGTGGCAGAAATAAAGTGGGCTGTTTGCTTCTTTACATAGTCAGCTGCAGAGTCCTTAGACCTTATTAATTTGAGCATGTAGCCCAGTGATATTTTTCTGTGCCACATTATATGACCATATTACTACACTGAATTTCATTTTCCCAGTGCACGCCACCTTTGTGATCTTATCCCTCACATTCAGCTGCACTTGTTGCTCCTAAACACAAACCTTCATTTAGAATGGAAATAAACCGAGGGAGAGGTATTGTTGATGCAAATCAGACACATTTCCATGAGTGTATCAGTGATAAGCATATTAATACTTTTGTTACTCTCCAAATACTTATCAGAAAAGACTCATTTCTGTAGTGTGCCCACCCATAACAGTGTACCAAGGTCCCACCTCCTGACAGTGACACTTTGAAAGAGCTGCAGAAAAAATGCACAACAGGCTCTACAGCTGACACCCGAACCTAGACATACAAAGCATTGAGAGTGGCTGTCAGATTTCAAAGTGCTATTCTTTGTATTATTTCGGAAAAGTACAATGCTCATAACATGGAGTCAGGCTGCACAGCACTTGTTATTTTTTAGCCAAAAGAGGTTTGACTATACTTTCTATTAAACATGGTTTACACACGTTGTAATGGACATTTAGACTGAGAAGGCACATGTGTGTGTATGCATGTGCGTGTGTGTGTGTGTCTGTTTTTACCACAGAGACGTGCTCATTTTTTAGGAGTCTTCCTCTGCATCCTTGGGCAGACAGCAGCAGCAGAAGACAGCTTGAAATACCCGACGGAGGACGTGTTGGATTCTTGTCCTGGTCCCTGTCTCGGTCTGTTTGACCTCTGAAAGGTCAAAGAGCAAAGAGAAAGGTCAGTGGCTGGACTCTTCTTGATGGATGTAACCATCAGCTGCAGAGTGAACAGGTCTGATCACTTAGACAGTCAGAGAGAAGAGCTCCTACCTGATGTGGAGTCGGAGGAGAGTTCAAGCTCCTAGTTGTCAACTGGGCAGAGGGTCCAGTCTCCTGCAGGATCTGTGGGATTTGCTTTCCCATTCAAATAAAAAAACAAAAAGTGTAATCCCCCCCTGCCAAAATGGCTATTGTGTGTTGTTGTTTTTTCGAATTGGCATATCCCACTTGATTGGCATTCATTTATATGGTAAAGTGTTATTTCTGGAGTTGTTTTGTCATGCTAGATACAAATACAGCACAGAGAGACACAAATACAATATTGTGGAGCTGCAGCCCAGAGGAGCACAGACCAGCTAATGAGGATATTTCACCACCATGTTGACTCATATAACATCCAGGTAATATACAAACCACCACTCCACCAAGGCTCAGTTTTTCTTTAAGGTTTACTGCATCACATTTTCATCCCTTATTTATTCAGGACAGACTTTTGCTGAGAAAGCATGACTTATTTTCAGGACCGACCAGCTCCATGCTCATATTTTTCACACTGAGAGCCACCACAGCCATCTGAGCTGACCAATACTAAATGGATGGTCTGGTTTTGGTTTCCATAACTCTTACCTCAAGGACTGCATGAATGTACTGATGAACATTTTGTATGAAAGATAATTTGCTTTTGATTGAAGTAAAGAAAAGAAAGGTAGTAGTTGTAGGCACATGGTAGCATAGACACTAGGCCTTTCCTTTGGTGTGCTTTGGTAAAATGCACACAGAAGTTCATAGAATTAGATGCTGCTTCTCTACATAGTGGCGTAGTGGTGACAGCAGTGGTGTGCAGTAAGAGAGCGTGGTTTCAGATTGTAGAGGATGTCTGTCAGCAGGGAACTGGGAGGAGCTTGCTGCTAAAATTCAGACTAAGTTAGAAAGTAATGCAACTTTGTATCATGCATCTCATAATGGTTTGTGTGGGTGTGTGTTTGTGTGTGTGCATGCATTTCCCTGGAAAAATAATGAAGAAAAAAAGATAGCAGAACTTAGGGAGACAGAAATAACAGGTGTGTTTCCTTAGTTAAAAACCACATGACATATTTAGCATGGCAACTTCTACTCCAGCTGCAAGTGGTTAAAGCTGCTAAATCACCGAGGCCCTCTGAGACTGTCACTATTTATCATCAGCCGAAACATCAAGGAATATCCAGGATGCGAAACCAGCATGTCCAACCACAGAAGGCTTTCAAGTGATTTAACACTCCCACTGGCTGCCATAATGGAGGTCCTCAGCTCTGGAGAAAACATAGCTGCGAACAGCTGATTGCCTTTGTAAATCTGCAAAGTGGCAGAGCTGGGTAGATAGCGGTTAGAGTCCATGCTGTTTTTGATTTGGAACTGATCATTTTTATCGCTGATATATCATTTTTGATGCATGCACTTTGTATTTAGGAAATTTGACTTTGTTAACTACCACATGATGGTAGCTGGTTTGCTTAGGGCACAGTGGCCAATTCTGCACACACAGCCAAGCTGAAGGTGATTTACAGTCCTACAGAGCTGTTTTATTTCACACAAAAAAATACAGACCTATCACTGTTCCCCAAAACCGTCATGACTATGTTGCACAGTGACACCAGTACTAGTGCCTACAATGTTGTAAGTGACACTACTGTGTGTTAAGGGTGCAGAAATATCTTCAAAGACTAACTTCTACAGACAAAAGGCCATTATTAGACTCAGTTTGGGTCATAAACAGCAATATAAGATAAATCAGCACTGTTTAGGCTTTGGCACACAGCACTCTGGTGTGAAAATCATGAAAGTGAAAATTGATGTTGAAAAGGAATTGGTTGTTTTGTCCAGAGGCTGAAATAAAAGGCAAAAGTCTGTGATGGTCTGTGCAATACCAACCTCAGCAGGCCTCATTTCTACACCAGAGCTCGCTTTTGTATTTATGACCCAACCTTCAGCTAATCGTACCATTTTTACACAAATAAACGTCTCCTTCGCTAGCATCTACCTCCAACTGTGACTCCAATTGTGCAATAAGTGTTTCAGTGCAATAAGTGATCTATTTTATTTTATCTTGTTTTATTTATTATATAATGTATATATTCTTATTTCTTTAAATTGCTATATATTTTCTTACTTTTAACTTTTCTCAGGGATGCACCAACTCAATTTCGTTGTATGCTGTCCTCAGTAGCACAATGACAATAAAGCTTCTTATGTCTTATGTCAACTGGCATGACACGATAGTAATTCGATTTATTGCCAGTTCGGGAAGCTGTCAGGTCTGGTGCAAAGGAGAAAATGTGTCGTACATGAGGAGTTTGTTTGGAAGAAGAACAGGGCGGTGAGCATGAGCAGTGATGGCCACCATAGCCTAACAAAGTGAGGAGAAACTCCTTCAACCAAAAATCTGGCACTTTGTCATAAAACGTGCTCTGCTTATTGGCCACTTAGGCCGCTGGGGGTGTGATGCTTTGCTCAAGGGCACCTTGAAAGTCGTTTTTTGAGAGAAAGGGTCAGTACATGGATCTGTTTTTTCCTAACCATAACAGACCTTTTTCACAGCAAAAAATTTTGACATGAAATAGCAGGTAAACACAAGTGTTACTAATGTTATTAATTAAAGTTGTGTTTCATTGAAGTGTATCAGAGTGTCTCCAGTGGGCCGGCATGAACAACAGCTCTGTTAGCCCTGAATGGACCTGAGCCTTCATTAATGTCATTGGTAACACCTCGGTCTATCGTGCTGTGCATGTTGAAATTACTGCTGTGAAAAAGGCTTATTCTCATTTTATTTCATTTTTCTGGAAAAAAAAAGGCAGAGGCCTGTTGTGCTGGCAGATAAATACGCTGCCTTATGGGAGAAACTATTATTTGCCAGTGTTTGCAGTTCAAATAAAACAAAAGCCTCGAAAACAGATGGAAAAATGCACAGCACTGCCTGACTTGTTCACCCGGCACTTTGACGAGATGTGCCTGGCTTATCGGTGCTTCAGGCCCCCCCCCCGGTGACCGGCGAGGTTGGAGGAGCATGTGATGCGAGGAGCTGAGGTCACGCCGATGGTGATCTCCAGTGTGTCATCCTTTCATCCACAGATAGAGCAGTGGCATGCTGTGAGAAGGTCAGCGGCTCGTGAGGAGAAACCAACTCACACCGCTCATATTCTTCAAGTTTCAAATCCAGTGTGGTGTGATAACAGGAAAGGTCAGCTAAGTATAGTTTCATTTGTGTGTGCGCATGTGTGTGTGTGTGGACGTGTGATACGTGCGTGTTAGCATGAGGGAACAGGACCAATGGTGATGATGGAGAAGAATACGCTTTTTGTGCAGACCATACAGAATGGGGTGGTTAGCCGTGTGTGCGTCATCTGAAACATTCAAAAAAATCCTTACAACCATAAGTTTAACAAAAAGTTAAGATTTTTTTTTTCAAGAGAAACATCTAATAAATAATACAAGGATGAACAAAAGATTATATATTTAAGGATTCTGATCTGAGCAGACGCCAACCATTGGGATGCTTAAAATAAAAACATAACCTGTGATATTATGCGATACTGAGGAGTATTAAATCATCACTTACCATGAAAAAAGAATGCTAAAATAACGTGTACTTGAAATTGGACGTGTAAATTTAAATGAAAAGAGCCTGTCCAAATGTTGATGTGCGTGTCTGTCTATGACTAGTAAGCGTGGACGCCACAATGGCATTTAATTAATTCTGACAACATGGCTGGCCTCCTTGTAAACGGCTTTTATAAGGTAGACTGGCTGTTCAAACAAGGTCAAAAGCTGCTAATTGGACAGTGACACGACAAAGACGCACTCGTTGGAGCACAGCATAAGGCCTTTTACGATTGCACATGACCTAGATTTTACGAGGAACTAACCAAAATTACTACTACTACTACTTCAGCTGCCGCACTGGAAGCTGTTAATTACCTCAAATAATCCAGCAGAGTACAAGCACTTTGTGAGAGCAGTGAAAAATTTTTTGCACCATTCATGGAACTGTCCCAACAGCTTCCTCTTCCCAAGATGTCCCCGCTGACACGAAGTTCCTGCAGCAGCCCTATCATGTGACGGACCGGTCGGTTGTTTTGGCATTAATCAGTTAGATCAGGCTCGCCTTTGAAAATGTCAGAAAGAAAAGACTCTGTTTAACTCAGATGAAAGTAGCAGGGCCGATTTTACATGCTGTCTCGATTGGTTACACTTAATCCGGGTGACCGAGCCATGAAAAGTGATGCATCTGATGCCCCACATGCCCCTGCTCCACCCAGCCACCGTCCCCTGCCCCCAGCCCCGTCTACCACGCTCACAGCACACAGGAGCTTCACTGTCCCGCAGAATCCCTCTCAGCATTTCACTTCATATGCACTGCAAGCCAGGTTTGCCTAATGTTCAGTATATTCCTTTTTAATGGGTTAGGGTTGATGTTTTACGCAGCAGAAGTGTAAATGTCGAGCTTTAAGTGTTCAAACGGGTGTTCAATTTGAAACTGCTTTTTGACACATTTTCATTAAGATCCACTTCTTTTGTTGCCTTTCCCCCCCAGTTTTTGCCACACTCCTATAGCTAGAAAACAGCTAGTGTTGGTTCAGTAAAGCAAGGCAGGTCACTTTCACTGTTTGTCAGTTCCTTTCAAATCATTTGATAATTGAGGAAGGCCGATATAACAGCTGGAGCATCGAGAAAACCACCTTATCTCAGCAAGAAACCATGATGGTAAGCAGGGCAAAACATTGACTTCAATCCCATCTATTCATTTGGCTAAATGTGTTGGACAGGAAGTCACATACTTAGTCAGAGTGAATTATACTGCAAAATTGTCCCCGTATCTTTTGGCTTCTGCGTCTGAAAGCATGGAGGTCTCACTAAACAAGTGAAACACAAACGTTAGCTCAAACGCTAATCCAATTTCAAATGGAGAGAATGATTCTCATACAATTTAAATATCCACTTGTGAGATGAGGGACTAGTTAGTTTTTTGGCCACCATGGCCAAACTAATCAAAATTATGAGTGGGCATTTGATACAGCGATGGTGCATAAACCCTGCCTCTTTGCAAAGACATGCACAAGTGTGTGTGGGTGAAATCTCAGTCCAAACTAAGAAGTGATGCTTGATCGAGGTTCAAACCTCAAAAGTTCAAATGCTGCCCTTTGTAGGCCAGGAGTCCAGCTCATGCCCACAGGCACTACTTCACTGGGCAGCCGACGACAGCAGCAACTTGAATGAAACAGAGCACGACTGCTGGGTAAATACTGAGATCCAATGGCCACTGAATCAAATGAAGACATATGCACTTAATGTGGGTCCAGCTCATGTCTTTATTCTTGTAGTGAAAAGACTAAGAACGACACAAATGGTCATACTGAGAGCATGAGAGCAACACCAAAATAAACTTCTTGTTTTTTTTTTTTGTTTTTTTTTTCAAAAACGGCCAACATTGGAAACATAGCTAATTTCTTATGGTGGGGTGTTTTGTAATGTTTGGCGGCATTTAATGGGCCCATCGAAGCATCGCTAACTTGTTTTTTCACAGGCGATTACAGCGAGAACAGACAGTCTCACAGGCCAGCAGAGCATGGGACCTTCATGAGGCCGAGAGCCACCTCTGGGATCAATGTTGCCATTTTGTTGATCAAGCAATGCAGATCCACCATGCAAGATGCATTTTGTTTGCTAAATAATTATCAGAAGCGCCTATTCATTGGCCGATTTTTCACAGGAGTAAAAGTGGATAGCATGATGATGATGCTGACGGGTTGAACAACATCTCCAGTCTGCACGAGATCCGTTTGGCACAATGTTTGTATTATATGAATCTGCAATTAAAGGTCGCTGCTCCCATTAACTTTGTACACTGCCAGTGTCATCACGTCCCATATTCAGTGTTAAAATCGTGTTTTTCTTAAAACAAGTGAAAAAAAAATCTGCCAGTGGGATAATCCCATTTGTTTGCAATATGGTTTCACTTGTTGCAGGCAGAATGAGGTTCATCAGCACACTGCTATGAAGAAAGTGACACTTGTTTCAATAAAATTCTGTAAAATAGATGATTAGCATTGGAAACAACTGGTATTGTGTATTTCATCTCACCGTCAGATTTTTTTTTACTTTTTGAAAAGAAAAAAAGAATGATTTTAAAGATGAATATGGCAGTAAGTGACCTTTAAAACAGAGATTTTGTTTGCAGTGTGACAAGTTAATTGGGTTTGCACTAATATTTAAAATTTGATAGAAATCTGTAAAACTTTGCAACTGTACCTCTTTAAGCAGGTACTATAATTTTTACATCAATCATTAAAGTTAATGTTAATGTGTAAATATTCAGCTGCTGCTTTTAAAGGCAAACGCAGAGGATTTCATGCACGCTGCTGCTGGGATCCTGAAAAGAATCAAACAGCTTTTGGTTCTGCCATCATGACACAAATATTGAAAACAAAGTGACAGTCTGCAGGTGTATTGTGTGGAAATAAGGCCATGTTTTTTGGTTTATACATGTTAGCATTACAGTGAAATGAAGCTCATTTGGAAGTAAAAGCACTAGACAACATTCAGAGTGGGAACAGGACTTTTCCAGGTTGGCCATGCTCGTGGCATCATAGTTCAGGCTCAGTTTGTGTTTCCTGGCTCTGAAACATGTTTTATTGCTCGTCTTGAATGAACAATCTAATTTCTGTCAGTCTGCATAATGCATGGTGCATTTCTATTATAAGAAGGTGCAGTAGTGTCTCTGCAATAGTTTGGCTCATTAAGATGTGGCAGGAAGTAACATTATCAAAAATATCAACTATTCCAAAAATGACTGACATAACTAAAGCTGCTGCTCCACATAACATGTGCAGCTGATGGATGAGAGAAGTTTTGGTGGATTATTTTTTATTGATGAGTAAATTATTTTTTTACAAAAAAAAAAAAAAAAAAAAAAAAAATTCACAAACAATAATGACTGTTGAAAAATGAATGTTGATGCAATGCAGTCACAGTCACATGCAACTTTAACTGAACTGATAACTAACATCTGTAAGCTGGTAATAACTGCAGCAAATTGCATGGGATCAATCTCCAGTCAGTTTTTTTTTTTTTTTTTTTTTTTTTTGTCTTTTTGTCAACTTGCACTGCTACAAATAGTTCCTGCTTTTGCAGAAAGTAGAGTTTTAACACTATAGTGAGTCTTTTCTACTGAGGTGCCTTTATCCTTTGTGCTAAATACAACACAGCACCTCAGAATTACACAAAACTGATTGAATCTACAGTGCTTCAGGTCAACCAAAATGTTCTGGGTCCTAAAAGTCGCTTCAAAATGCAGGAATGTCATTAAAGTAATAATCCTGTTGATTATTCTGCTGATTAGTCAAGATAATCAGTAGGGAAGAGAGAGACAGGTGTTCCAGTATTCAACAGAGGTGATGAACCACATTCAAAGGACGTGTCGGTTCCTCCTTGAAACCTAATCTCATGTAAAACTCTTCTGTGTGACAGGTGTCTGAGCACACACATTCATTCAAAAGATGAAAGCATAGTCAATGGATGAAAGTCAACTTCAGCATCCCTGCTAACGTGAGATACCTGCCGCTCTCTGGACTGACACCAGCATGCAGGCAAATTGACTGAGTGCCATTTAAAATGCTTGTGAAATCCTAATCTAACTGATCCAAGTCGTCGCAGTGTATTCTCTTTAATCACAAATTATCCAGAAACTCTCTGTCTGTCCATGAATAGGGGCCTTTGTGTGAATGTGAATGGAGAGAGTGGGACATCTTGTCAAATTAGAGCCTGCTTGCTGTGAGACTTCTATTTACTCCCGTCGTTGACTCTAAAATCGAACTTAATATTTAACTGGGATTTGACAGCGCATAACTCAGTGTCCCAGAAAAACATCTCTACTCCATCTCCGTGCACCATCCTCCACCGCTGGACAAAATCCCAAAGCCACCCGCTCTGTAACTTCAGGGAATGTATGTGGAAAAACAGAACAATTTATCTATTCATGGTGGCCTGTGTTGCATCTGGAGATAACTGTCACACAAGACATACATTTTAGCTTCTCAGTTAGACGAAATTTATTAGCCGTAACAAGTTAAACAAATACTTCAGAGACAGAACTCAAAATAGAAAAAGAAACACAAGTATACATTAAAGTCGAGCCCAGATAACAGATGTGGCTGTCCGGCTAAAAATAGGAAGATCGATGTGATGCAAATGGTCATCCAATTTGGTGTCACATTGTTTTTGCAGCTTTAAATAGGGGGGGACACAATTGACCTCTCTTCCAATTTACTTCAACATAATCCAAATTATTATTGCAAGAAATATTTATTAACTGCTATTATTGTGTGAACCAGGGGCGTAACTAGCGGGTGGTCATGTTTTGTTGGGAGGCTGCACTGTTACTCAACCTCATGCGGCTTAAGGTGGACAAACTATGTCGCTAAGTGTGGCGATGTAGATAGTTGTCCATATTGAATTTTGTTAAATTTATATGTACATGTTTGCTATATGCTGGCCATCAATTGCAGTGATTGGGTTAACCAGCTGAGGCCTTTATCATATTAAAGGTTTTTTCAGTCCAGTCCACACATTCCACATATGTGTTCAATACAAGAGCCGGCACATCTGAGTCGGGCAGTCAAGGCCTCGCCGTGTGGCTGACTAATTAACATCTGCCGGCCCAAGAGGTGAACACACACTTACGGACTGGGTTGAAAACCAGTTGTCCTTTTGCACTGTCACAGTAAAATGTCTTCTAGCGGGCTGCACAGCTGTTTCAAAGTCAGCGCTGTGAGACATGGGGACATTGGCAAAGAGCGGCCCCGACAATGTGCTCCCTGTTGTGCTTGTGCGGCGACACCGTTTATTTTTGTCCCACATCACTTCGGCTCACAACATCGTAAGAAGACAGTTACACACAGAGGCAACACAGGGCCAGATACTGGGCAGTGCAATTTTGTGATTCCTGAATCAATATCATTCAAGAAATGTAAATCGCAATAAATCGTAATATTGCATTTGCAACACTTAAATTGATGTGCATCGTTTTGGGAAATATGACTCATGGTACGCAGTCTCTAGAAGTGCAGGATTCGACTTTTTTCCATTGGCTAGTGTTAAAAAAAGCAAACAAAATTCACAATAAATCGTAAAAACCAAATTGCAATACTTGTGATGAGCATATCGTCCCAGCCCAGCTGTATAGCAGCTCGCAATAATTCAAGGGCAGGACGACGTCTCAAAAGAGAAACACAATCCCACTGATCTTTAAAGAAAGCCTGATAACAAATCAGAATCTGCATTACTAAGTGCAAACTTTGTGGAAATTTCTAGTTTAGAGCACAGTACACTTAAAAAGGAGTTAAAAAGGACACTGTGGATTCAAGACCGAAATATATCTCATAATATACAACAAGAACACATCACCCTAAAATAATACAAATTTACACTTTGTAATGTTTGAGAAATGTTTGTATGACACTGATATGTATCTGAATTGTCTCATCACAAATTTCACTCAAATATTAACACATGAAAGCTTGTAAAAAACACAGTGTGAAGCGCTTTGGTCTTCCACAACACCAGATATTGACTAAATTAATATGGTCCTCTATGCATTATTGTTGCTACTGGTTGTGTTTTGAAACAAAACTTCTACTGAAAAATATTTTCCAGCTGTTCGTAACACTGTGCAAAGAGCTTAGTGAAGGAGAGCAAAATTGTTCTCCTAGGCGCTGAATAAAAGTTTCTAAGGGGGCAGTGCAAAGCGATTTTCACAAACCAAGTCATTTTCATTCAAAGCAAGACCAGACTGAGCTTAAGTGACTACGCCGTCTGAAGATGAGTATATCCAGATAATATCTCAGACAGAACAGCATCTGCATCTACAATCATACAAGGACAAGTGAGGAAAAACACCCTGGTCCCAAGTACAACTGGCAAAGTGAAACTGGAGCTTTAATGACAGAGGTGCAGTTTGTCTGTTACAAAACAAGTCTAAATGTTTGCATGGGCCAAACAAAACCTACATTTTATTGCTGAAATTGTCAGGAAAAAAGTCTGGTTACCTCCACCAGGTGGCAGCCTGGAGAGGATCATGTGCTTAGTAGTGTGTATCTGTCTGCAGCTAATCTCACATACTACTGGCCCTATCAGCCTAATAACTTTATTGTGCACAGTTTTGCCTGCATGAAGGACGTCTCATTTTTTCATTTCTTTCTGCCAGGAAAAATCAATCATGTCTTGTTGCCACAGCTTCAAACACAATTGCGGTCCTGTCTTCCTTCCAGAGATTCAAAAGTTAACGTACGTGCCGGGGCATGTTAGTTAGCGGATTCTTTGTTCTTCTCACTCTTGTTATCGTTCTTGTCCAGGTTTGCTCTCCAAGCAAAGACAATTGTGGGCTGTATTCATTCAAACTGACATTACAGCATTGTGGCCGTTTGAAAATATTCAATAAACTCTGCCAGCAACTGAAATGCCTTTTCGGTTAACTTATCACTTATGGTGGCAGGGTAACGTACTCTGCATGTTGTCTCATCTTCATTCCACAAGTCTCATGCACACACACTGGACACACAGCGTGCCCTGCAGTTCCAGACAGGCCTGGTGGAGATCCGCACTCCACTTAGTGCACTCTCCTAGTTTACACATGAATCACAGTTCAAACTTTATGGCAGCAAGCAGGGAGTTTCTGTGAGGCGGCAGCAGCATGAGAGGTTAATGCAACAGTGCATCAAAACTACAGTCAAACATGGTGGTGGAAAACTTCTGGTGTGGGGAAGTTTTCATCTCCTCTATACGATGCACAGGAGCAAAGAGAAGTATCAGTCCCGTCTGCTTTAAAGCTGCGTGGAAGAGGATTCGTTTTCCAGCACATAGACCCTAAACACATGGTGCATTGATGCCAGGCCTATCAGAGGTCTTAATGAAGAGTAAAGAGCGCTGACTTGCAGAGCTTTCTCAACTCCATAGCTCCTCTTTGGCAACATTTGCAAAAAAACATAAAATGCAAAACATCTTCGAATGTCATAAGTCCAGCAGCTCTGAAAAAGTGGATTATGGATAATGTGGATTCTTGAATTCTGCAAAAACTTCTGGAAGCCAGACAGAAGAAAAAGGTGTGATTAAGGCAAAGATGGATGTACAAAATACAGTAAAATGTTGCTTTTATCTGAATACTAACCAACTTTTCTTTAATATTCGTCGGGACACATGACCTGACCTGAGGAAGATCCTAGGCAGATCAAAATGTTGTCTTGTTTATTTAAATCCTATTTGCAAGTTTGAGACAGTATGTTGGATTTTTAACCGTCATCAAACTACTCAAATTTTTTTTAGTTCTTGTTGAATGATGAAATAGTACTTGGTAATGAATTTTGTCCCTCCAACAGCATGTGACATACACATCTTTTGAAAACTGGGGCCAACTTCAGTTCCTTGAGTTTACATGACATGAAGGTTTGACATCAACCCAAGCAAGTAGACAGATTTAATATTAAAATGATACTAAAGTAGGAAAGTCTTTTTAACCGATAGAAAGAAAATGAAGTATTTTTCAGTAAACTTTGCAGGTGGCAGTAGTGGATGAATAATGACATTCTTTATTTCACCTCAGTATTCACATGGTTTTTCAATGTTATTGCGGGACGTTCTACTATCTACTCGATGTCTAAATGTTCACTGACTCCTTCACTACTTTGGATCAACCACAACCTCCTTGTTTTCAGATTTCCAGGATCCTGGATCATGTGAAGTTGTCGGCCTTGGTGAAGCTTCAGTGTCTGTAAGAGCTGTCAGATGGAGCCTGCTCCCAGTGGTAGATGGTATTGTACTGCCACCTGCTGGTCAGATTATCAAATACCCAACACGGAGCTCAGAAAAACAATTTGCTTTACTGATAGGAGAGGCAACTTGTGAAATTGTGAGAATTGAGTAGTATTTACTGTCATAGGACATTAAAATTGATGGATTTTCAAGAAATGTTACACAGAAGTGATGAAATACTGCAACTGGTGTTATGAAAAAAAAAATGATTAGCTTTTGTTCAATGTATTGATAACTATAGAATGTTTGACTAAAAATTTGCTTGAGCTCCAAACAATCAAATGCTACAAACATTTAAATCTTGGGTTTTGTAGGTTCTTAAAACTGAAGCAAACATATTTTCCTTAGACAATCTCACCTTTTCCATTTTATATTTTACACCAGTTTCATTTTCCGTTCTATTCAATGATTCACTCTCAAAACAGTTACCAGTTTCTGTATGAAATTTACCAACTGTGATAATCACATGGTCACTGGTCAGACTGGACTCATCATTCACTGCCTTCATGTGGTTCCCACTCTGGAATATAATTTTATGATGGGGTCTAATCATCTACGCTTGCATGCAAATTCTACTCTTTAAATCATGCAGTGAAAAATATATACTGTACGTCCTCCACATCTGTCTTGATTGGGAAAACTACTCTCTTAGACACACTTTAGAATGAGCTGTAAGGATTTTCTCATGGTGTCTGTGCTTTCCCCCAAGCCTGTCCTGCTACTGCAAATTACAGTGAACACAGAAAAAAAAAAAAAAAAAAAAAAAAAAGGACTGAAAATGCAGGTCTTGGTCCTCTTCCAAAAGAACTGTGCTGCAGTTCATCAGGAGAGAGAACATAATCCGAACCAACAACAGGTAACACCTCCAGATTTTCATGTTTTCTGGGGCTAAAGAGACGGATGTGAAAGCTGGGAGTTGTTTCTTGCAGTGTGATTGACTGACTGAAAACCAAAGCCAAGAGTGAACATGCTGCTGCACCAAATAACACCTGTACAGGAAAATGAATACACGTAGATTTCGTTACCATTATGTCACCTTTATTTATTGATTTATTTTACAAGGATAACTAACAGGACAACAAACTCTGACAGTCACTGCATGCAGGTGTACACGCACAAGCTCGACCCTCCTGATGTGTAACTCAACAGTCGACGTTGTCACTTTACATTTAGGGGGGTAAGGAGTTTTATTAGAAAAAAAGGAAAACAAAAGAAGCCACAAACAAAACAAAAGCAGCAAAAATATAAAGTGCACGTCTTCACTCTGACAGAAGTGTCTCACAGCCATCTTCCAACTTAACTTGGCACAACCCAGCAGATGTATGGCTTTATTTTATCGTCCGATGAGAAACAAAAAGCTGTTTTAACAGCAGAGTTTAGCGGTCAAATACAGACACACACAGTGATGTGGTTTCCACTCTTTTAGCACTACTGAGTTTTTACATTGCCTTCTCATAGGCAAGTGACATGAAATCATACACATCGCCATACACTATATTCTTGAGAAGCCAATTGTGAAATTTAACATAAGCTTATGTATGCCTGGATTTGCCCACTGCTGCATAAATAAGCATGTGTGTGTTTTTTTAATGTAGATTAAATTCACTTATTTGTGGGCCATAATCAACAGATATGGCCAAATGTTAGGTGGCAGCAGTACTGCATATGATAAGCCAAACCAAACTACTCCACACAGAAAAGGAAAAATGGAGTAGTGAAGACATTGAGGCTCTGAGAGGCAATCATGGATATTCAGGCGTTTCAGTTGGTAGTGCTAACATCTCATCATATTAAAAAGGTGTATTGTTCTTTTATTTGTTGCATTTTGTTTGCCAGGATTTGCGGATGCAAATTTTACTCTATTCACAACTATTAGACACAACAATGTTTCATCAAAATAAAACCCTCTACATATGGAGCAGTTAAAACCTAACATCCAGCAAACGAGTCTGTATAAGTCCTTCAGCCTGTTCAGCCTGTGTCACTCCATTATCAACATCTGTAACAACGAAGGAACTACACTCAGAGAAATGTAGAAGTCGGAGAAAATCTTAACAGGTAACATCTAGATCCGATGCCATCAGGACCTGACCGATCTCTGCCCGGTCAGAGTTACATGACTAACCTCACGTCCATCCTCACATCCCTCACAGCCAAATGACAGAACCCTCTGCAACAAGAAAAATCTAGCTAGTGTGTAGGAGTAGTGTGTAAGGACACACTACGATTAATTGGTGTTGATAGTTCAACCTAAGTGCTGCAAAACCATCTGACGGTAAATCGTGTTTTATTTTTAGTCACTTTTTTATGACGACAGAAAAACAAACAATGTGAGCATGACCATGGAATAGCCTATAATCAAAGGCAAGTGCATTCAAAATGGCCGCCGTCTCCAACCTTTTCTGGGACAACCTGATCATGCGGGGTCAGGTCTGACGGCCAACGCTGCTCCAGACTCTGAAGCGCGACTGGATTTTTCACCTAGCCAAACACAGTAGTACACTTGGAGGAATAAATAGCCTTGCATGTCTCTCATGAGATATATTACCCTATATACATATGATATTTTCTTCCATTCCCTCATTATGACTGCCTTAAATTCGGGGTGGCACTTAACCTCTGTGTTCAAAAGGCATGACATTAAATTAAACATACAAAAACAAAGACAGTTCATCTATTCTCTTCATGACAGGTTAAACGTGGCAGAGGGATATTTGGTATCAAATGAATTTCCCCTTTTCTATTTAGAACACCGCTGAGAAGTCGTTCTCCTCAAATGAAGGAAGCAAGAAGTGTTAACTAGAGAGGAAACGGTCGTCTAGTTAAAAGAAACTAGTTATCTGTTGCACTGACAAACGACACTAGGTCTTCACAGGATCTTGTGTCCAGTGGTTTTACCGGCCCTGGTGGAGGTATTGCTGCGTGAACATGTTGAGCTCGCTGTCCAGCCAACCCGCCTTATTCCTGACACGAGGAAACACACACATATAGAGGATATTTAGACACAGAAGTTTTTTTTTTTTTTTTTTTTACAATCAATAAAATAAAGCAGAAAAAATGTTTTTTCTTGACAAGGCAACACTGTATACAGGTATGGAAGTGAAATTTATGCACTTGCTTTCTTCAGAATCCCATTAGTGTCTTGTTTCACACTAAGAATTTCAGAAACTGTTAAGAATCCTGAAATGAGCCTGTGCTTTCTGGAGACTTTTGTACCCCTTGACTTTGTACAGCTCTTTTCTCTCTTTAATGTCACATTCTGGACTGGAATGCAGCTCGAGAATAAATAGACATAATAGAGAAAATATAATGCAAGAAATCACACAACCAAATCGTCCCAAACATCGATCCCCAGCAAAACAAAACAAAACAAACATTTTTTTCTTCTTAAAATTTGGTTTTGGACTGTGTGTTTATAAATGGAGTTTGAGCTCTCAACACCCTATAATGGTCAGAAAAATACTTAGTGCAGCTGTAAAATCAGTGTATGGTTGAGTAGTCACACACACATCAAGCTTGTATGTCAGGCTTTTACTTAATGACAGCACTTTGACTGAGCCTGTAAACACCAAAGTGGATTCCCTCCGCTCCTGCATATTCCTCACTCCACGTGAGCACGTGGAAAATGCTCACACCTCCTCATTTGGCTGCACCACAGTGTCTGTACGGGGGACCTGAGTCCAGCGGGCGTCTTACCTCAGCAGCTTGGCCTTGCTCTGCAGCGAGTCCAGCAGCTCGATCTTGCTGTTCATGTCATTGATCTCATCCTCCAGGTTCTGGCGCGTGACGTCAACCTGCTGGCAGAGCTGGGAGAAGACACCTGCCAGCTCCCTGACAGCCACAAAGAGCAGGCAGAGACACAGCGTTAGAGATAAGCACCCCAACACAGACATCAGTCATGGTTACAGCACTGAGGGAGCACAAAGTACCAGACAGAAATTTACAGAAGGAAGATAAATGCTGAAAAGATATATGAACAGAGACGTTTCAGTAATATCTGACACTGAACATCACAGTGAAAAAGACTTCCTATCCTTAGATCCATGTAGTTTAAATTTATCAGGCCAAGCTTTCAACCTACCAGACTTTCATTAGGGCGTCATAAATCGAACAAATCAAAGTGTGTAATTTTTTCCCACTGTGGATTTGACTGGTTTTCCAGCTTCTTTTTTGCAGTGTTTCCCCATACAAAGGTTCATCTGTGGTGCACCACCACCGTACTGACACGGCCCCCACCAAATAAAAAGTCCATCTAATCCAATCTACATCGGTCGCTAATGATGCACGTTCTGTTCTTGCATTCCCTGCCACGAGAGAGACTCATCTCGTGAGGCTTGGGTGCTCACTCAGGTGCTGCTTGGAAAAACACCGGATACACATGGCTTTCTTTCTTATCCGCTTGTGTGAGACAGACATCACCTGCCAAACAGACAAGGGCGCAGTCTGTCTCCAAAAAATTGTGGCCAGTGGAGATACTGCACTGAGTGGGAAATTACTTTTCCACTGCACTCATTATTTTTCCAGATGCACTCATCTGGCAGAGTAAAATATGAAATTATCGATCACTAAAGTTAATGTCGGTGCTGTGCAACTCAATATGTAAAAACCAGTAGCTTGGACTGACACACCAACCACACTAATGGTAAGTAATTAATCCATAACCCATGATAGGTTGTGATTTACTGAAGTTAAATCACTGCTCCCAGGACATGACAAAAGGTAAACACTGACATTCCAGTGTTTTTGTGTCACTTCCCAATCTCACCACTAGAGGACACTATTGAGCAATAAAGCACTGTGGAGAAAAATCACTTGTGATTTATATTTAAAAGCTCTTACATAAGAGCAGTATGACTAACCACGCCTGGCACATTTGACACTGGCGCTGAGCTACAGGGATTACATTAGGTTTGTAATACATAACCAGCTCGTGATGTGAAACATTAGAGCCAGGGAAGCTGCTAGAAACCAAGACGAGTCCAGATAGGGTGCAGTCCCACCAGAACATTCACACCTAGTAACTCAGTGACGTCTAGTTGATCACCTGCCTTCATCTCTTCTGTGGAGAATACAGTGCCACTAGCAAAAATGGAGAGACTCTGAGCACAGCAAGGTTTCGCTACAGATATTACCATACATCATCAAAATTCATTTGCATACACAGGATTAAGGAAGGTGTGTGAAAAGTCTAAAATTAAAAGTTAAATTTTCACATAAATCCAGCTTTGACTTCCTCTTATTACACAGATAACCCTCATAAATGTCTTTTCATAGGGTGTAAGGGAAGGATGCATGCTGAGTGTATGTATGTGTGTGTGTGTGTGTGTGTGTGTGTGTGTCTGTGCTTACTGCTGGACTTGGTGGCTGCAGTTGGATCCGGTGTAGCTGACGATGAGCTGCAGCTTCTCGCTGGCGTAGTCAACAAACTGCCTCTTGAAGGCTCGCTCCTTGGCCTTGGTGGTCCAGGTGAGCCGCTCGTACACATACAGCAGCCCGTACAGGCCCACCGACAGGGCGATGAGACGCCAGCCCACCGCCTTCCAGATCTGCACACAGGACAAACGCCTCATGACTCGCTGCTCTGGTGCATGCTGGGAAAAGGGTCGGTGCTCACTCCACCATATATGTTGTAATAAATCAGGTTTTGTCATACTTGCATGTTCATTTCATTGGTATATATATTACAGATACATTATAAATCCTGATGAGTTTAGATCAAATGAAACCTTTTTGATAGCAGTGGGTATTCTGGCCCAAGGCAGACAGAACACAAACATTTGTGGGATTATGTAAACATGCTGCCAACACTTCAACACTTAATGAGTAGGAGATAAACAAAAGAGATGGATTACAGGCATGTATGGATTTAGTGACAGATGATATTTACACATTAACAACAGTATTAACTTCTTGCTGAAATACAGATTTACTAAATATAAAATCTGCAATATGTCATAAAAATAGTGTAGGTCTACAGAGTTTCAAAGGGATAGGGAATGATGGACAAATGTGCATCATTTTCACGTTAAATGCATAAGTCCAGTTGTTTTTGTATACTTGTATTCATACATTTCTACTTTATGTGTTGGAATTGTCTTACGTCAACTGTTCTGTCGTGTTTAAATTCTAGTTTACATTTTGGATACTACTATTAATTGGTGCTGCAGTAATGCAGCTTAGCAACAGGGTGCAGAAAAGTTTCACCTGATCTCAAACATGATATTTGTCAATATATTTGTGTTCTTACCACACCGCCGACCACAATGATGCCCATGGACGTGCGGGAGGTAAGGGAGGCGAGGCCAGTCACCATTGAGACCATGAGCTCCTCCTGAGTCATGGCGCCCTGGGGGAATGGAGGCATGCTGCTGCTAACTGGAGTCAGAGCCAAAGGCCGAGGAACCTGCAGGAAAAATACCATGTATTACTGCCAGCTATCACTCAGTATTCCTGCTCTTGCTTTTGCCTTAGTGACAAAAAGTTTGGGGGGAATTTGGCTATTTTTTCCCTCGTACCCAGAGTTAGACACACCATGATGCCTTTTTTATGTCTTTGAATGCAGTTTTAAAGGTTAGGGAATGGCTAGCTTGGCTTGCTAGGCGACTTGCTGAAAATCTATGGGATCAAGGAGCAGCTCTTCTCAAAAGTAAGGAGATAGATCTTTTTTGCTCTCCTAAGATGCAAGACTCACTAAAACGCAGCACGTCCTTGAAGGGGTTACCTGGTCATTGTAGCCCATGAGGGCCCGCCGGGTATTCTTGGGCCCCAGGAAGCGGTTGACCAACATAGTCCAGCCCAAGGAGAAGTGGAAGCTAATGTCCTCCTGGAAGTCGCTGCAGAGCTTGTCGCAGGCCAGGTCGTAGCTGAGGCTGAAGCACTGGCGAGGCACCAGCTTGTCTACCTGCTCTCTGACTGCGCCGGGCAGCAGCGGCTTCAGACCCTCTGGATGGACAGACAGAGATCAAAGAGCTAAGCACATGCAGTAGTGTTGGCTAGGGAAGAGAGAAAGATTTACATGGTATTCAAACATTTTCACTGAATCAGAAACCACTAGTGGCTCCTTCTGCACAACTCATAACACAGCAGTGGGACACTTTTCATGAGGCTGGTTCTGAATGTTGGGCCACTCTACTACAGTTTCGTCATATTTTACATTGCAACAAACCATTTCACAAATCATGCGGGGGTACTAAAGATTTCACAACAAATTACCAAAATACAAATGTGATATTTTGCTTTAACACCCACCATATAATGTTCTGCTTCTGCAGGCAACAAAGCTGTTACCATTCATAAACCACAGAACTGATACTGGCAGTGTAAAGCAAACATTTCCCAGGGACTATTTTCCAGTGGAGAGACCGTGTCACTCTGCCCAATTTCAAGTTAACAAAACACAAGAGTACTGCTGCTTTTAGGAAAACTAATGTGGACGACTTTATTACGGTGATGGAATACTTTTGTTAAAAAAAAGTTTGAAGTCTCCGAAAGTTCATTACAATATTGTGGTGAAATGAATCGAAGTCAATGGCTGGGTAAAAGGTAGGAAAATTATATCAGAGTTCTAAAATAAAAATGTTTGCTTTGGGAAAAGATTAGCAGAAATGTCAAGTGTATACATTTTGTAGATATGCTAAACATTCAAAATCACTGGTCCTTTAACTACATTAAAACCTAACAGTTGCAGCAAATTATTATTTGCTGTTTTTTTCCAAATATATTGCAGAATGACTCTAGAAATAGACAATGGGAAGTAAGACAGAGGAAGGAAGAAAAGAAACAAAAAATATACATGCAACTGCAAATGAAAGAAATTCTATATAAAATTACCCCTGAAATAATTGTGCCTCAAAATACATTTGTTACGTGAATGTAAACTGTAGCTCCTCCACCGTGGAAGAAGAAACAGTACAACAGCTATTTTTGTACTCGTGCTGACAGCAAACTGTTCTGGTCATGAATGAATCGGGTGGTACGTGACACTCATCTTTGTCCCATTGCGTAACGTGAACATGCTCCTGTTCAGTCTGGACAGTGTGTGTATGTGGACATTTGGGTCAGATGTAATCATGTCATCAATGTGGATGGGACGTTTATTACCGATCATCTCAGTCTGGGTGGCCTGCAGAGCAGTGGTGATGGCGCTGGAGCATCTCTCTGACATGTTCCTGCCAAGACCCTCCTCTACATGCCGGTGGAGCTCCTAGGAAAACAACCACAACAGAACAGCAGTCAACAAAATGTTTACTTAACTAAAAAGCATTCACCTTATAGTGACATCTCCAGTATTACTGCTTCAGAAGCACCACAGACCATATGAATAAAACAAGTAAGAGCTGCCTACACCCAACAATTTCAACATTAGAACATGTTAGAAAGTAATGTATGAATGAGAGGCATACATATAGAGAATTATGAGAGGGTCTGCAAAACAACAGCAGAATAATATCCTGAGACAAAGATGCAATGGGGAAAAAAATGCATTTGGGACAGACAAATGCTTCCTGCGGGACACCTCTGGGATGAAAGGGGGATTTTCTGTTTTTTTTTTTTTTTATCGTTTTCACTTGCTTATCCCTTAATCTTTTTGTTTTTGATGAAAAACTAGAATAAATATATTTGTTTGAAACAGAAATTTGTTTACTTTTTCAACAACAATATAATATAGATATTAGAGAGGGAATTATGCCCTGTTTACCTTCCTAACACTACTTCTAACTAATAGCTTATTGTAAATACTTAACACTGCTGTCAAGATTTTTTTTTCATTGAAGCAAATATTTAAATAAAAATGCAATGATTTATTTCTTGATCATTTCAAAAGTATTTTTATGCTGATAACCACAAAGACAACATTTGAGATTTTTGAGTGTTTACATTCACTTCGGCATGGTTAAAATTGTTTTTTGAGACGGTGGTAAAAAAGTTAGTCTGGAGCCCTGACAATGCACATAATACACAAAACCAAATTCCTCACTTTTTCTGTTAGAGTATAAAAAACATCATTGAAAAAGCCCATTTATTGGCAAAATGTGGAGCTTTAGTCAGGTTTGAGATCACCAAAAGTAATTACAACTTGGGCTTGGCTCAAGTGAGCACAAACGCTTTGTTCAGCATTTTCAGACCACTATATACTGAATATCTTAGCAGAAGGCTTAGCTCAGATTGGCACTTTTGGCCTGTTTCTGTTGCTAAAATGAGATTACAGGGTTGAACAAGTACAAGCCTGAATCAATCCGGGCTGCTCTTACATAACACATCAAACAGAGCATGCTGTGTTGGGCATTATACAGATTCGATGGGCCAATAGGAATCCAGGAATGAGTATGAGTGTTGAGTGCACATAAACAGTAGTTTAGCAAAGATGTGGTGGGATGGACGGCATTCCTGACTGGTCTTGTTGGAGGCAGGAAGGGTACGGTCTGCACAGACAGTGGAGGTGCACACAAAGAAAGGCACCACATTCACATCTAGCATGGCAGTTTTATCTCAGGGATTCAGATTTTACTGTGATAGAGATGTGATTCATCACTGAAATCAACTGCAGAGAGACCTAAACATCAAAGTAGTCGTGATGAAAGCACAGTGTGGCTGCAACAGAGCCTCCATCGACATAACATCAAAAACATGCATGACGTAAGGGCTTATATACTTAGTCTGTTGTGAACTCTGCCTTCTGGATGTTATTCTTTGTCGTTTGTGATAACAGCAAACAGAAAGTATTGAATGGGGGATATTTTTTGGATATGCATATTGTTGAGTCCTGAGATCCCATTAGAGTGTTTGTTCAAACTCACATTTTTGTAGACCTTGAGCACCACCTGTGAGGGGTGGAAGTCCAGGTGGAAGTCATCCACCAGCACGTGGAGCCTCCTGATCTCTTCTGCCATGGCGTTGGACACCTAAACACGACCACACAAGCCTGGATGAAAACTCCTTCCTGTTTAATCACATTGTTTCCTCTTGATTACAACCTCTCTCCCCCTCTTTATTAGAACCTAGCTCAACTACAACAAGCAACTAATCACTAGTGATGGTAAGCTTTTCAGGGGCCAGTCTCACAAAGCAAGTTCCACATCGTCATTGCATTATTTGGCCACATGAAAGTAAGTCCAGTTGAACCTGTAGATACCCTGGAGTAAAAGGTTTTATGTTTTATGTCAGGGGTCACCTGTCTCTCCACTTCCTCAGTGATCTTCTTGATCTTGGCTTTGCAGTCCATGGTCAACAGGTCCAACTGCTTGTCGATGAACTCCATGCGGTCCTGACGGTCCTCCCTGGTTTCTAGGCAGTGGATCCTAAACACAGAGACACAAATATATAAATGACTGAAAATGATTGTCAGTTTCTACAACAACTGCTTAGACTTTTATACACAATGGACTGTCCCTGTGCTGAAATACAACCAGCTGGTGAATCACACCACTTATACAACGGAAAGGTGCCAACAAATCGCTTTTCAGTTTACTGCACTAGGCAAGTTAATCTGAACATACATTTGTCTTTGTCAACAAATGTTTTAACTGGAGTTTCTCAACTTGTTGAGGACAACATTTATATAGAATAATTTGAAAACTATAATCTGTTTGTACTGGTCTAAATGGGAGATGTTTCTCCTTTTTGCATTTGTGTACTCTATTGGTTCTGTTTCATGTGATCAAGTTTCAAAGCAAAACCATAATTTATTGACTAAAGAGATGTGGACAAGTCTTTCACTGGTGAAACATCTGCAGAAAAATACGTTCTTCTAAGGCAGAGGTTAAAAATGGAGAGGGTGCTTTTTTTCTTGCCAAAGTTGACTCTTCCTCAGCATTGACAGGTTTGTCTACCTGTCAAGATCAGTGCTGTCACTTGCCTCTCCACTGTTTTTTGTACCTTGCAGGCATCTCAAAATTCCACTCATTCTTTTTGGTAAAAGCAACGATTTACGAGTGCGATGTCACGTCACCCTACATAGCTAAGCACAGATTTTATTTCTAAAATATTTAAAAGATTAGAGTATCAACTACATTAAAGTGAAATTAAATCCACAATAATGTACTAACACTGCTAAAAACAGCTATTGGTCAGAGACTTGTCATTTCTCTGCCTGTTTTGCGCATTTTTCTGATTCCCATGAACAACTGGCCAAACAGACAACACAAGTAACCTCAAGATTTATCTTGAGCAGCTAATATGGAGCAGGAAAAAAAAAATCAGTCATCTAAAACATCATGTTTTCATGTCAGTCACATCAAAGAGAGAGGACTTCTCTCTGGAGCTCCCAGTTTTTAACCAACTCCATCATAATAATCCATAATCCATCATAAATGAGGCAGCCAGGACGCAAGAGACCAGAATGCAATGCAGCTTTAATGCATGCTGTGTTTTGATGGAATGTCTCACTTTCTCTATTAGAAAAACTCTCACACTCCCCTATACCTGTGACAGCTGACTAAAACAAGTTCAACACGTTTTCTGAGGGTTGTCCAAAGGCATTCTGGGAAGTATGTTTTATCACTAACCAGAAGAAGTAGATGTGGCACGCTGAGAGGTGGATACACCAGAAAAGTAAATCACAACATTTCAATACAAAAAGAACTCCTGGAATGTGCTGAGCACACAGACTGATGAAGTAAAACAGTTTGAGAATATCGGAGTGTTTTCCTTTAAATGTTATCACCTTTGCTGTAAATCTTTTGTTCACATACATAAGATTTACAGCAGCAAAAGCTCACCTCTGCTCCTGGGCAGCTACGTGCACAGAGTCCATGATGAGGCGCAGGGCTTCAGATATCTGCTTGGCCCTCACAGTGTGCTGCTCAAATTTGGTCTTCACCGCAGACTGGGAGATGCATTCCTACACATAACGTCAGAACACACACCATCAAACCAGGCATTAAATTCAGACATGGCAAATTTACTGGCAGTAAGGATGGGCATGATTGATCAAATAATCCACTACTCATAAAGGAACTTAAATCGACACAGTTTTTGACATGGTTTACTTAGTTAATTTTACACAAAAGATAATATACAGTAAATACTCCATTAGTCACTAAAATGCATGGGTAAAGGCTCCCTTGTTCACATAATTATTGCTAATGCACGGTGTGAGTGATGCAGTCAGTTGCGTAGAAACTGATTTGTATGCCAGAGACACTGAAATTATCTGAACGACAACAAGTATCCCCAAGTGAGGCCCTAGAGGCTGCACGAGCAACGGAGAAACCCCATTTTGAAAATATAATCGCATTTTTAAGTTGCACTACAAACGTATCAACCAGGTATGGCTGTTAATAACTAAATATTTAACACCCATTTTAGAAAAAAAAGAGATACCTGAAAAAAACAATGCTGTGATGTGAGGATCTTCAGTAAAGTTATTAACTTAAAGTGACAGGATTGCTAACACCGTAAAATGCATTATCTTTAGCCCAAGTCTGGACTGTGAAAGAACTAAACTTTGTAGGAGTCAGTCAAGTTAACCTGAACAAAACTGTTTTTCCACTTCATTAGGGGACTGACTAGCCAGCGGGGCAACTGAACAAAGCAAGCTATGTTCATGTTTATATGCAAGTAACAGCCATTACTATCACTGGCCTCTCCTGGAGAAGTTAGTGTGGAAATCATGTGTTCACAACATAACAGTGATGGTTCACCAGCCAGATGCTTCAGTCAGCTAGCTTACAAGCTGATATTATCTGAAAGTCCCCTTCCAGCCATTGATTAAACCCCTAAAAACCATCCCTGTTCATCAATAGTACAAATTTAAATGTTTTTTTCCCCATGAGAAAACATCCCTTTATACCTTATAAACAGCTTAGTTATGACTAAACACCTTGCAATAACTAAATATGCACAGATCTATGAATCTGCAAATAGTCCCTGCACACCAGCTCATAACTTGTATCATATTTTCTGATCTATCTGTATAAAAAAGAAAGAGCACCTTACCTCAAACCGCCTCTCAAAGTTCTGGAACTCAAACATTCTGGCCTGAAATCCTTCTGCGAGGGCACCGCCTACAACAGGACAACAATTTCTCATACACTGTGACAGAGCGAGCGCGTGTCTGCTTCAGGGTTAGAACAATATTTCGGGCTGATATAGGCCTGTTAATCAGTGTCAACTGTATCAAATTTTCTTGGCAAGTTTTACAGAAGAAATAACAGATGTGTAGAATATGAAAGCAACACAAATAGATTTGGATATATGTGCAGTTCGAGCAATGCCTTTCGAGAATAACTCAAATATCTAAAACCAAATATCGACTAATGGTAACTTCAGTCTAACACTACTGGTATTAATCATCAAAATCCATACAGGTTTATCCCTAGTGTAGCCTGTATATGTGTGTGTGTTTTTGCCTCTATCCACACCTGCTTCAGGCATGCCCTGGGCCTTCTGCACACGAGCCTGGAGGACCTCCTTGGCGGAGACAAAGAAGATGCGGTCGCCGGCCTGGGCTCGGTCCACCACACCCAGCTCATCCACCAGGAAGCTGCTGCAGCGGTCCATGTGCTGCCTGCGGACCTAAGACACCGACAACAGACTTAATCCCTGGAACATGAACTAACTCAAATTACTGACACTGAAAAATAAATAAATAAATAAATAAATAAATAATAAATACATCCACACTGAGAAAATGTAATATTTTTTTTACATTTTATTTAATTATGAATGAATATTAATTCATTTTATTACTGTAATTTATGGTATCAATTAATTTATTTAATTCATTGGATTTTATTTTATTAAGTTTATTTTATTATTATTATTTTATTAAGTTTATTTTAGGTACATGGTTGGATGGTTGGATGACTGAAACATTGATTTAATAAAATTGCAGTTTAATTTGGTGAATGTGTGGGGATTTTGTTTTTATTTTCTTCAAGATACTTAAGGGGCATTACACCGCAAACCACAACCTGAAAATGTCTTTGGAGAGTGTCACTTGTCTGATGATGTCTGAACACTATCAACTAATGGGTCAGGCATACAAGGAGGTTCCCCAAGTCAGAACACTCTGGGTGTTTGGGGCTAAATACTGTCACTATCCCTTTACTTCAGCAGAGAGTAAAAAAAGGCCTGAGGGAGGAAGCTGCCCAATAAAACAAAGTCACTAATTCACCTCCAACTACAGTGGAAGGGACAAGTGAGGAGGAGAATACAAATCCAACTGCAAAGAAGCAGAGAAACCTGTCCAATTAGCTTTCCGGTCTGAACAGTTTCTTTGTCAAATTTCTTTGAAATCCAGAGTCTGGCACTGGCACTGAGTTAGACTTACCTCAAAGACCCCAAGACTGAGAGGGGTGCCCAGTGGGAGAAAACTGAGGAGAGATTTCAAATGCTTGATCCACTAACAAAAAAGTGTGTTTGCAAAAAGGGGGAAGACGTGAGACAAATTCTGTCCTAAAAGGGGAACTGTTTTATGTTCATTAATGATGGTCCACGGTCATAAATATAACACATAAAATATATGGTTTCAATCAAAAACTGGGTAGGAAATACAATCTCATTTTTTGCTATTTGATTTCTGTTAATATATTTTGTTTTACTCATTAGATTCAAGGTGTGTTCATTTTTTTGTCATTAATGAAATGCAATGAATTCGTGTAAAGTCAATTAATTGGTTATCAGCTTTTTATCTCTTCAAAATACTCGCTCCTGCATGCCTGGAGTGGCACAGATCAACGCTAAATATACGCATGCTCACATGTCCAGTCTGTACACCATGCATAGCTTCACTGAGGTTAATCCTGTACTGTACGCTCACAAACGCTCAGACACACCCACTCCCTATCCGTGCCAACAAATACACAACTCAGCTGACTGAGGTGCTCTGTCCTAACAACCTACTAAACATGAAAATGAAATTAACTGTGGACCTTTGAGAATAGAACAGACAGCAGGCCTATGCAGCTGGGAAAATGTACCAGAAAACTGGTACGTGCAGAGGGTCCATTTTTAATGTCTGGAAACTAAACTTTAGGGTTATGTTTGACTGTTTCTAACACCTCCTGTTGAAGTGATATTTTAAGACTTTATCAGAATGTGCGGAGGCCATGTGAAGCAGAAGGTCAACCCCAGTTCAAGTCCACTAGGCCAGACAAAGTGAAGTTCAGGGTAATGCCGGTTAAGCAGTTTACCCGGCTACCTAATCTACTGCTGCTGCTGAGTCAACACCAAGCTGATACTGTATTACAGCTCAATGCTCTGGACACGCTCTCTCTCCCTAGAATTGTGCCAATTTTGTTCTCACAGTAAAAATCAGTGCATGTGCAAGTATGCCAGATTCTGTTTTATTAATGACATTATTCTCCTGGGCATGAGTGTTGTATGATCGAAATGCTGTTTAGAGGCATTTCCATACCAAAACAAATTCAATTCTCTGGAAAAAACTTTCTACCTGGATTTTTTGGTATATAAATGGTAAAAGTTAAAGACTCTGAAATTGAGCACAAAACATAGCTTAGCAGAAACATCAGCACTGGCCCTCAAAAACAAACATAAGTAGAGCTGAAAGAAGAAAAGAGAGACAGATACCTATCTATCCTCTATTCCTTTGTTTTTCCTGAGAGAGAGACAACAAGACTGTGTGTTTGTAGAGATTATATGTCCTGTTATTCTTTTATTTTGAAAGAGAAAGATGTGTCTCCTTGTTTTTAACTGTGCATGCAACCAGACTTTCTCTAGTCACGCCACATGATTGGCTATTTGTGCATCAGTCATGGAATATAATTACTATTATGGTGAAATGTATCAAAAATTTTATTGAACATTTTTTATATTTATAGTGAGAATAAAAATAGATTGTGATAGTTATTGTTGCTTTATTGCCCTGCCCTATGCACAAATGGAAATCAGCTACAGGATAGCAACAAACTACAACCTCACACTAGCATGGCTGTTTTATAATTAAACATTTGAGTGTTTGTGTTCTGTCAAAGTGAAAGGTAACCTACCTCCTCCATGTACTCAGGCTCTGAGGCCGAGGCGTCCCAGCGGTTGTTCAAGATGAAGATATTGGGACTGGAGAGACGCTCGTTGACCTTGTGGAAGAATGACTTCTCCTGTAGAGAGATGCAGTTTTTCATTGGTTATAAAATCAACCAACAACAAACAATAAAACATGACTAAGTTCTGCAAAGTTCTACTGATATGACCGCTGCTACTTTCTAACGATGTAATCCTGTGGCTTTCAATCCCAAACATCAAGACCCTCATCTGAGACATAAATCGAACCCTAATAACTGGAATGAAAACCATAAGAGCTCTGGGACCCTGAGACTATGACTGAAAACCACTTCTGTCATACATAACTTTCCATACTTTCATCCATAAATTTCTACTTGATATGTTCTAGGGCTACAGCTGTCAATTCCATGGTTATACATTTTGTCAGCAGCAAAAGTCTGCAAACACGCAGCTTTCCAAAACAATAAACAGTGGATTGTGGATAAGCTTCATTGTACTGACTAAATCAGCAGAGACGCTCATATCTCACCGTCTGCATCAGCGTTGACTCTGAGTTTGCCACCAGAACAAACACATCAGCATCCAGGCAAAACTTGTCAATCCAGCTGTCCAGCTCTGTGGTCACGTCAATTCCTGGGCTGTGGAGGAAAATTTTACCTTTAAATTTGTTGATAGCAAAACTACCCAGGTCAAGTCAAAATTGACATGTATCATTTTTTGCAAAAGAAAATCAAAAATGGAAGCAAAGATTTTTTTTCGGTAAATTGCAATTCCTCTGTGAAATATAAATGGTTTCTTTCCGCATCCATTTTTTAATGATTTTGCAATACTTTTACATAATTATGAACAGAGGTAGTACAACAGGCCGTGCATATATTAGAGTGTGTAGAAGTGTAAGTATCTCTATCTGACCTGTCGACCAGGACCAGATCATCTCTTAGCAGAGCACACTTGGCTTTGGGCCACATCACACACACTAAGCTGCCGGCATCCAGGTCCTCATCCTGGTGAAGAGCATGGGCGAGTTGGTTCACCGTCTGCAAGGTGGAGAGAGGGGACACAACAGGTGAGGTACTTATGGCACTAGCTGGGTTCAAATAAAACACTTTGATTGCAAATAAAACTAAAAGTGAAAAGGCTATGTCCCCTAGACATTAAGACCGCCTGGTGCAATTAACTTATTAACATAGCAAGCAAATCCTCTCCCTCTGTATGTCCTGTTCTAGCTAATCAAGTACCCACCAATTCTTATCTGTCTCAAAGCTGTTTTGATTTAACTGGCTTAAATTAGCTAAAAGCGCTTCCTAAGGCTTCCTCTTAGTAAGCACTAAAGACGTAGTTTCTGTGTTCCAGTGGTTCACTGTGGTTAACACTGTAACAGGGTGAGTTGACATGACAAATTTTAGCCAGGTGTCTAAAGCTAAGGACAATAACCACTTGCCTGACACTGATTATAACCTGAGAGACACCTTTTATTTTATGAGGAATTTTAGTAGGGCTGTACCCAATTCATAATTTCCGGAGGTGACTCACAGTCAGCCTTTCAATACCACAAATTGACTCAGGCTTCAGCACTGGCCTCCGTAATTCTGCAGTCGATTAATTTAATTAATTGCACATCTACCAGTTCTAAAAGGATATGAAAAATTAATATTTTTTACATTCCCTATTTCAATATATTCCCAATGCACTGTCATATTGCAATGCCCAGTAACTTAAAAAAAAAAAAAAAAATCTTTGATGCCACCACCTGAGTTGCCTGCAAGGTTTAAGACTGATGATTCAACTTGTTGACTTTCAGAGGGCAGCCCTAGATTTGCTGTATTTATTTTAAATATTTACATATTCAGGAAGCTAGATTAGTACCTTTAATGCAACCTTATTTTCATTTCATTTTTTGCAACATTTTTTGCTTGACAGTTGACAGAAAAACCTAACTGCTGAGGATGGCTAGTCCAACAATTTCATGGTGTAGTGCTCCCAACAAGTTAACAGGCTGGAGTCAGCATGGGACACAGTAACAAAACGAAGTACAGCATATGCATGCATCCTATATAAATAACTATATTAGTTTGGGAACCTATGTTGTGACCAATTTTGACACTGTGATTACCCACAACAAAAGGCTTCCCATGTGGACTTTGACAGGGATTGACTCTTTATCAGAAAAACTTGGCAAACAAAATGAACAGCGCTTTATGGTGCATGCAGCAAACACATGTCTGAGCTATGATGCAACTTGCTCCCTTGAACTGGATTCAAAACAGGGCCTTAATCTCTGAAAGTCAGTTTTTAAATGACTGATTGACGTAGGAACAGATTACCAGCAACAACTGGACTGAACCAAGCCCTCCAAATGCTGCTTATCTGTGACATAACAAAACAAGCACTGGTATTATATGGGACCTGTCAAAACCCTGCACATCTGACTAAGTATTTTCCTACTGAATGAACTTGGGTTTAATTGTTAGCTTGATTCCCATGAGTATTCAGAGGATGTGACCTATTCTAAGTTCACTCCCAACATGGGGGGTTTGGCTTAGAAAAAAAGGTCTCTGTCCATCCCATAATGACAAAAACAGGATCTGCAGCGTCTTGTGTTCAAGCCCCTATGTACGAACTGAGCTTTGATGTACGAGGAAAAAGGATAAGAGGTCTGTCATTGGGATTATATACTGGGCTGTTCCCATTTTAGATGGTTCACTGGATTAGACATACTTTATCTCCAATGAAAGCAATGAGAGGTTCTGGCATCACAAAGCCACTCGTTTCTACACTGATCACAGCCAAACTCATACCCTGTCTTTACATTAACAGCTTACATATCTGTCACCAAGTGAGTTTAAAACACATCATTCTGTTCAATAAAGGAAAAGTTTCAATCTCGATTGAACATAAAACTTTGTCCATTTTACCTGATGACTGGTCAGGACAGGATAGGGAGACAGAATAATTCCTTTCTAAGTCAATAAAACATTTATAAGATTTATAAGAATGTCAGTACAGGTGGAGAAACCCCTATTCCTTTATGTCACTATAGAGATATACTATATTTAATGGTGTCAGGCTTAACAGGGAGGAAAATTACCACAAAAAAAGCTTTAGATTAGATTATGCAGAAACTGAAAGTTTTACACTACATTTTTGAACCATCATGTTTCTTTCCTTAACCTGATATCTCATTAGGTTGCACCTCTGAAAGACCTTTCTCCACTTTATGTTCCAACCCAACATCCTGTTACATCAGGATGTGTGTCAATTTAAGAAGGTAAGGCGCTGTTTCATGGGGACTTAAAAGCCCTTTTTCATAGTTTCACTCCGAGTAGTTGCTGCCTCTTGCCTCTGTATGGCAACACTGGTCTGTAGGGGGTCCTGAGGGACGGCCAACCCTAATTTCAAACTGGCCTGTTCAGAAATTCAGAAACTGAACTGTATTAACAACCACAGGGTAAAGGGACAGCTCGTCATTTTTGGTTTAAACTGTTCAGCAGCTTACAAACTGAACAGTGGAAGCAAACAATAAAGAGTAGCTAAGCTAAGAGCTCAGAATAATGTGTGTCTGCCCACCTCTGCTGCAGTATCCAAAGTATTACTAGGTCAAGATGAAGTCACACACTTGAGGCCCAAATAGACCCTTTTCACAGCAGCCATTCTGACATCAAATAGCAGGCAAACACAGGGGTTATTAATGACAATAATTAAAGGGCTGTTCCATTTAAGTGTAGAAAAGCCTGTCCAGTGAAACAGCATGAACAGCAGCAGGCCCCGGCTATATTAGACATAAATAGAACACAACCTTAATGTTATTAGTACCACCTGTGTTTACTCTGCTGCTCGTGTCAAAATGGCTGCTGCGAAAAGCGTCTACTGGTGTCCTTTGTGTTTATCCAGAAACATTAAAATACCACAAACTGAAGCCACTGATCACAAATGAGACTAGAAAGCAGTGCCACTTTGCTCCTGTTGCTATGTTTAAAGCTTGGCTCTTCAAATGCATGCTTGTCTGTGCGTTTGTCTGTGTGTTTGTCAGTGTGTTGAAGACTCCCAGGTCAAATAGTGTAGTATGAGAAGTGGGTCATCATATGTAGAGCACACATGAGGCTGTAAAAATACCACATTCCCACCATACCACGGTGCTTGAAAACTGAGAGTTACCAATCACAGCTGTAACACCTTGGTTCTGTTGTATTCTATTTCACTCCTCTTACAAGTGAATGCTACCATGGGATGAATATTACTATGCAAATTTAAATAATCAGTATTAACAAATGTGTTCTTCTCAATCCTTACATGTCTTTACAATCGAGGGTGTCAGTGAACTGTATCAAACCTCTGTTGCTGTTTGGAGTGACTGCCTGATGAAGAGCCCGTCATGGATTGAAATGCTGTATTTTTATTCTATATAATTGATGGAGAAATCTGTGGAAAACATAAGGAGCGCATACAGTGTTGCGAGTCTTTCTACTTAACCCTACGGAACCCTACGGATCATCCTTTGATGGACTCAGCACCTGGGAATAGTTGTGCGTGCGTATCATCTGTTTGCTTCCGCACTATAGCCACGACATTTGACCTTGGCATGGCAGAAAAAACACTCCAAGTTAAATGAAGACCAGAATGGTAAGTAGACTAGCTCTACCCACGTAGTTGACCCACAGCCCAGACTTAGAAGAGAAAGCATGGCTGACAGACATGAGGATAATCCCTCCCTTAAATGAGCATGCCAAGAGGACAACAGCCCCACTGTGCATTAAGCCGACTTATCTTTTGGAAATAAACTACTTCAATAGCTGTAATTAGAATAGGCAAATCTATTTTTTTCCTGGCCGTACTGTTTCAAAGTAGTAAACTGTAAGAACTGATGTTTGTCACTGCTATTAAGAGGGGAACAACACTCGCATAACTCTTACACTACTAGAATTCATCAATGGGTGATGTTCAAAGCATCTCAGGAGTTATGTTCATGATGCAATGCTGTAATTTATTTTGTGCATCTGCTTTTTCCTGCTGACCTTGATGCTCTTCCTCTCCTCGGAGCCCTCAGTGAGGAGGAAGGCCTCGTTGCCATCGGTTCCCTCCACCCTTAGGAAGCAGTTGGTGGTGTGTCCAATACCCGAAGGCAGCACCTTGTCACACAGCATGGCGTTGATCACAGAGCTCTTCCCGTTGCTCGTCCTGAAGGAAGCAGAGCATTTCCAGCAAGCCTGTCAGCAGTGGCCTCGGCCATTTAACCTGCAGTCTTTTCACATGTTGGCACTCTATTTGTTCAGTATTTCTCTAATTTCAAGATATTTTAAGACCTTTTCAATAGCACTTGGAATTCAATGCGAGATGACTTTAAATACCAAAATAAAGAGACAAGCTGGGAAAACCAGGTTATTTTTCACTGAAACATTTTACAGGTGCATCACAGCATTTGAAATAAATCTGAAGCAAAAAAATTACTTTGGTAACCTTTAACTTACATACATGCAAATCTCTGCCCTGGTAAGTTTATATCTTTAAAAGGTTCTGATCCTTTTTGGCAGTAAAAGTTCAAACATTTAGCGCTCCACTGGTCATTAACTATACCCAAAATATATTTAGAAAGCAGGGGAATCTCTGGGCCCTTGAGAAGCTCAAAGGATTATGTTTTTCATTTGGTTGGCCCTTGTGATTAAGACAAACTGTAGTGTGAGCAAAGACGGGGTCATACCTCCCAAAGAAGACCACCTTCATGTGTCTGCGAGCGAGCACCTCTCCAATCCCGGCCACCTTGGCGAGGTAACCTCGAACCTCCTGGACCTGCTCCTCTGTGGTGACTGGGTCCAGCTCTTCATTCTTGTGAGTGTCTGATAGGTAGACGGCAACAGAGCAAGTCACACAATGAAACCAGGTAGGACTGAATTATCACTCATATGTAGTAGTAGCAGCAGTATATTGTTTGCAGCTACCAACATATAGCTTGAATTTTAAAAAATGCCCAAATAGAGTCTCTCAGGAGATGGTCGGTACTGGACTTGCAACACTCAAACAATTTAGTTTCCTCAAAACCCATGTACATTGCTAAGAAGTTAATGATAAAGCCTTTTCTTCGATTCTTGACTAAAGCAACTGTTCCATTCATTGTCTTCAACAAATACAAACACTGCTATCACATTCCGAGTGTGGGAATACTGTAGTGACATAGGGAACATCCACTTCTAGGTCCAATATGTACTATTCTCTCTTGTATGGAAAGAACATCACAAGCTCTGTTTAAAAAAATCTGACAGTTCAATGCTGTCTTGCTCATTAGTGAATCTACACACATCGCAGAACCAAACTGAAGGCCTTTAACAAATCATGAGAATACACTCTTCTCAATTCAACTCAACATACACCCAACACAACTTGGACAAACTATATCTGCAGTGTTTTAAATATTAGTAAGCAGTGTGAACCAATTCTAGAAGTTAAGTTTATATTTAAGTGCTGCTTGGTGGGTCATATTAACACAGATTTTTCATTTTGGCAGAACATACACTTTTCAGCACCCAGCTACAATAATGTCCCAGATATCGGAGTTTTCCACCAGCACATTTAAGCACCTGCAGTCTCTTTAAGCCAAAGTGCATAACAATAAGGTTATGTTTAAAAAAAAAAAAAAAAAAAAAAACAGGCACGATGTTCACTGATGGATTATCTATCTCAAGCAAGTTTCAAGTTGCTGAAAGTTTATATTTTGCATCATTATAAAATATTTGGAACAGAATGGTTGCTTAGACAGAAGGAAAAGCCATTAAAAAAAATAATAATAATAAAGTATGATATACCGTAATTTCCGGACTATAAGCCGCTACTTTTTTCACACGCTTTAAACCCTGCGGCTTAAACAACGATGCGGCTACTCTATAGATTTTTACGGGCTAACGGCCTCCAGGGGGCGCTCTAGCAGGAAGCGCAAGAGCAAGACAGACAGGTGGAAGAGATGATGCGCCGAGGAAGACGCTAGTTTGATTGTGTTTTGAACAGTCATTTTGCGCATCATGCACACCATAGATGCACACACCCTCATCATGGAAAACACACGAAGAAATTCATATGTTGCAGCTTTTAAGTTGCGTGATGAAGAGGACAGCACAAGCACAAATTCGCCTCGAGACGAAAGTGACATTGAGAGCGACAACGAAAGAGAGACTGAGAAAGTCTGTGAAGAAGTCATTCTGAGGCTATTCAATTCCGACACTGAAGAAGAGGACTTCAGTGGTTTTAGTGCGCAGGAGGAAGATGAAGATAGCGATCAATGACTTTTCTGGTAGGCAAAAGGCCTACGGCTGGTAGGCTGGTTATTTTTTTAACCAGCCAGGTTATTTTTTTAACCAGCCGTGTTACTGCCGTTTTACTGTCGCTGTACTGCCGTGTTACAGGCGCTGCTCGGAAAAAAGCATTTATTTAAGTAAAAATTTAAAAAAAATCTTTCTGTGTACCATCTTTCTGTGTAAATATCTCATGTTACAACGTGGACACCTGCGGCTTATAAAGAGGTGCGGCCTATATATGTACAAATTCTTTTTTCTTTTTAAATTTAGTTGGTGCGGCTTATATTCAGGTGCGCTCAATAGTCCGGAAATTACGGTACTTTGGAAAATGGTCAGTAATGTAAAGTATGTCTGCAGTGTAGCACATGGACTAAAACATGAATAGAAATTTTCCTTTACAAAGATATAGATAAGGCATTTGTATGAGGTGCTCAAAGGTTTCTACAGTCACCTAGGCTAGTATAAAGCTACACAACACAACAGTTTGGTATGACATTCTTTCCATTCAAGAGTGACAAGATCTCATCACAGCTGAGCCAATTTAGGAACCAACTCTAAAGAAGAGAAAGAAAGGCCACCTTCTAGAAAGGACGAGCTCTCCTTGATGTACGCTCCCAGCTGTTCGAAGATACCGTTGATCTTCTTCTTGGCTGTGACAAAGTGCTTGAGCGGCGACGCGTTCACCTCCGCCATTAGTCTCTTATCCTTCTTGCCGTGGATTACGTTGGTGTTGGGTCGTGGGAAAACTAGAGACATGGCACTGGGAAAAACAGAAAGACCAAAAAAGACATTTTCATCTACAAAACCAAATGCAAGCACAATCTGAAGAAGCAGTGCTGAATTCCAATTCAAAGAGCCAAAGTGAGGAGAGAGTACAAAGTTCAAAGTAGGAGTAGTATAAATAAAATATTAAAGTTAATTGCCTCCACCTTGGCAGCGATACTTGCAATGACTTCACAAAAACGAGGCACCAGCCTAGTAACTACAGACAGAGAAATCCAAGATATGAGGACTAGAAAATGTTGAAAAAGGGTATGTACGAAATTTTAACGCTCTAAAAGGCTGACCTTTAACTCAAAACTGCTGTTAAGTTGGTGCATGGAGTAGCAGTCAGCTGTCAAGTGTAAAATGCTGATTTGCCACTAAGTGAGGTGTGAAAGCAAGCCTACAGCTGGACAATACACATTCACAAGCCCACAGATGATGTTTCCAGATCCCTGTTCAACAAGAGCCTACCAGGCTGAACCAAGGCTTACAGAGAATATAAGGAAGGGTTTATTTGTGCAGTGAATGTGCATTTTTTTGTGCATCTGCTTTTTAACTCTATTAGCCTCTATTTTCCATTTTTATTAGCCATAATCTAATATCCACTACAATTAGACCTGCTATTAGTCTCTAGATAACACATCTTTGAGAAAAAAATGTACATTAATATCAGTGGCATGCTAGGTCATGGGAACATGGACTTAAAAAGTGACGGATGTAACTGTACAACCACAATTATGATGCAAAAAGCTTCACCATCCAAAAGGATAGTGAAGCTAATGAAGCTATGCTGGCTTCTTGACTGGCAGCCTAGGTTTCAACTACAGGTGTGTGGCTACATGTATTACTCCACGTCTTTCCAACACCAATACAAAGTGTGGAGATACGTGCAGCGATCCTCCACTCCCTGCCAAGTGACAGCCAAGCAAAGAATCCGTGGCTTTGAAGTGCTGAGTGTCAAGTGTCGCTCCAACATGAGTTACTCTGAGGCCAGAGGGTTCACACACCATCAAAACCAATGCTAGCATTAACACTACTGGGTGGAAAATGCTGTGGTACAGGACCGCGGTTCGACTTAAAGTGTTAAAATGCAAGTTCTTGTTTGTTTGTTTTTTTTAATAGATATTGTATCAGTGTGTTATACTAAGTGGTCACTGCTGTGGTGTTTCTTTTTTTTTTATTTTCTCTTCATCTTTAGGGTGCAATGCAATCTTCACATGTCTACAAATCTACCAAAAAAAAAAAAAATAATAAAATAAAAAATCAATAAATCAACATGCAATCAAACAAACAAGTATTCCTGTCCTGTTTAAAACAAAACAAAACAAAACAAAAAAAAACACTACAGCCTCAAGATTTTGGCAAGTTATTTTTAGCAAACATCACAGTGTCTTCCAAAGGAGCATTTGCCTCCTGTTTCTACTCAGATCAAATAAAAGCTTCAGGCAGTTTACTCCCAATATGTTCCACTCTCATATGTAAAGAAACAGCCAGGCTGAAGTCCATTTAGTATCTGGGAATTTTATGTTGTCTTTTTTACAGGCAATTCAACAGCTTGAAGAGCATGACATTTGCTGAATTATTAAGTCTCACTGTTAGAGATTTCAACGACTGGTATGGCTGGTTGGGTGTTTTTGGGTGTTTGCACCAGTGTAGGGCGAAAAGGAGCGATAAGGACTTTAAAAAGTTACCATTTTATAGAGATTATATGCTGTTTGGTGAATAACCTGTATGCCGAATTCACCAGAACACACTAACAATGCATAAAATATCTTTAGCCATAGTGTATCAGGTATGTTCATTTGCTGATTATCAATACATTATTTTTCCATTTTTTAACAGGACTTTGGTGTGACGCTCTCTCCACGGGCGACGCTGCTTCATGAGGAATATGGTAGCTCACACCCCCTTATGTTTAGCAAGTCAATGACAGATTATATGGTTTATTAAAGAAGCTTACCTTGACTTATTGGGACACTCTTCAAGAAAACTGTGATTACTCTATGAACAGGAGCAAAATTACTTCACTAGCAAAATCCCGCCACGGCCATTTCCAACCGACTTTAGCCGTGACCTTTCACACAATTTTCGGAGGTTACAACGCAAAACTACAAAAATAATATTTCGTCCTTTTCAAAAGATTACAATTTCACAAATAGCGTGTATTACAAACCGATAGGCGACCGACAAAGAGTCCGGACGGTTGGTAAATTAGGAGAAAAAAGACGTTACATTAAGAAGCAGGCACATATTCCCAATATGTGTGACGCCTGGAGCGAAGGGCACGCAGTCTCAAAATGACACCCCCGCTGGCTAGCAACCGTGTCCAAATGTCAGATCCCAGCCCGTCACGCAAATCTCTACAGTCCTAGCCAAGCTGCTCGCTCGCCAACACGAACGCTAGTCGTCAGTCAAATGACACCCAAAGCCATTGTGTAATCGGTTAGATAAAATCCCCGCATGACAAGGCTGACACTGGACAGGTCCGGGCTACACGGCTAGCTGCTCACTAGCCTCCCACTGGCTGCTTCCTGTTAGCTGCTTGACTCGCCACCGTCCTCGGCTTCATGACTTACCGTGGATTTGGGGGCTGGGGGCGTTATAAACAATCCTCTTGCATCTTGGTCCTTCAGATTTTGGAATGACTCTATGCTTTAAGCTCAATGTTTACTTGATGTCAGCAACGCTACCTATGCTAAGTGAAGGGGGCGTTTATCGCACATCATAAGGCACTAGCTAGCTATGCTACCGTTTAGGGCGACCAAGCGTCTTGTTTACGTTCACTTTATGATACTGGCAGTGACAGCTGGACAGGGAATAAACACACACGTTTGTAGTTTTCCACGCTGGTTGTGTTCGCTGGTTTTGCCAGGCAGCGGAAAGCTGTTTTAGCACAAAGCGATGTAACTCTGTTGTTTCTGACTGTGGCTGCTAGCGCGAGGTGTGTCTGCCCTCCTAGCCGGCGTAAATAGTCGCATATCGCCACCTAGTGGACTGGAGTGCGCATCGATATGACTTTTATTGCTATCCTATTTGCAGTATTATTTTAGATACAGTATAGTTTTGTATTTTTCATTTGTTTTTTCTTTCTCAGATTCAGTTTAGTTTCAGTTAGTTTTCAGTGTGAGATTGCTCATTTCAGTTAATTTTTATCGTTTAAAAATGTTTGTAAATACTTTGTGAAATAACTGCATTTCCTGTATCCAGTCTAGTATTTTGTTTATAGAAGAATGCTCTATTTTCACTGTTGCAACACTTAAAATGTTGTTGAAGCATTGAGTCAAAGCAGAGGCTGCAGCAAAATGTTTGATTTTAATATTTTTTTATTTAATTTAATGCAGCCTAGGACAGTGATTGTTCTGTGCTGTTCAGTAAAATACATTGTGAAGAGACTGCATTGTCTACATCCATTTGGTATTATTATGCTGTCCTTGTTTTTTTCACACCTACTTTTAGTTTTTAGCTTAGTTACAGTTAAAGTAATAACCTTGATCTTATATTCTATTAACTAGACAGAACATTTAGCAGTGGTCTGCTTCACCCACAAACTGAACTCTAGCTACTTTCCTGTCTGTCCTGTCTCACCCACTCTCATCTGGAAACTTCTCATCTAGATAAAATATTTGTTCCAATCTAAAAAAAAAAAAAATGTTTCATATAAACTCATGTTAATCTGGAACAAAGCTGTACTCAATCCTCTGTGTCCAAATCTTATTCTAATCTGACTCATGTCTCCATCACTTCCCTTTACCAGATCACACAGATTTCTGCATGCTGTGATAATCTCCCTACTGCCCATACCTCATGTCTCTGGACTCAGATTTATTAATTTTCATTAATAGATTATTTCTCAGTTTCAGATGAAGTTAAACTTGAAATGACTGCAGCAGAATCTGAACTACACAGGGCAGACCAATAATCTCAATAGCTATTTATGCTGTATTTCCAGAAAGTCTATTGCAGATTGAAGTTTTTTATTGATGCCAATTTTATTGAAGCATCTGTTAAAGTAATTATTTAGTTATTATTAATTAGTAATTAGTTATTATATACGGTTGTGAACCAAATGCCCAATGTACATATATTAAAATCTAATTTTTAAAAACCAAATTCTTCACCAGTCTTGTTAATTGTCCAACCAAACCCTTTACTCGTTTGTTTTTACTCATTAAGAATAATGATGTTGTTTTTTCTGCAGTGTAACTCACAATGCTGAGTGTCATGTCCTTACATGGTGATTCACTGGTTTCAGCCCAGGTTTTAATGCGCTGTGCTACATCCTGCGCATTTTTTTTCTAAAGGAGCAATTAAAGTCATTGAATTAAAGCTCTGTATGTGTCCAACTGTGAGTTTAACAGCTCCCTGCTTTCACCCAGAAACACATAAGGTGTGCTTCCTTTTCATGTCCCTTTTCTTCAAACTATAATCCTCTGTATTTGAGCTGCTATTCTTCTCATAGTTTCAGATTGAAAAGCCAGCCTTTTCTCACTTGCTCATCTAGTTAGGTCACAACACAGCACCCTTTTACAGCTGTAGTGTACAAATCCATGGATCTTTTGTTCAGTGTATAGAAAAATGAAAAGTATATCTAACAAACTTATTTTTCCTCCTTTCACATTTATATTATGCCTGAAGTAATAGAAAATGATTGTTTCACCATTCAACTTATTTTCCCTACACAATGTATCCACTCTAAATGTCTACACCAAGAAAATGAGTAAAAAAAAAAAAAAAAAGATTACTAAAAAAGAAAAAAGCCTCCGAGTACAAAGTGCACTCCATCCAGCTTGTGACTACATCTTCAAAATGAATGCCTTTAATTCCCTTTAATTACAACCCTTGCTAATATTAACATCATGAAAGTCATTACTCTTGAAGAGGAAAAAACAACAAAACACATTGGAAATCTAAAGAATGATTTATTGTGTATTGCTTTATGTTTTGACAACAATTAGAAAATAATATGACAACTGCTTATTTTCTTTTCATCTTTCTCTAATCTATTGGGTGATAATACAAACACCTAAAGCAAAATTGATCTAATTCAACAAAGTTAAAAGTGGTGAAACCTGCACTGTAGTGGTTCTCAGAGCCAACCTGAATGCAGGCTACACAACAATAACATTGAATTATCATCAGGTAAATTGATGGGTAGAATAACTAGCCTGGCGTTTCGTCCACCCCCTGCCCTGCACAGCTTCTCTACCGTTCAGTCTGGAATGCCCTCCACATCAGGTTATTGTCGCACTGACAAACTGATCTAACATCAGATGTTCCAGTTAACTTGATTTATGACCATGCATTTAGGGATGCAGCAGTAAGATGCAGATGCCACGGTACATTGAGGAATCAGCATTCCTGACTTGGAGTCTCTGAGCCATAACTATAGAGCACGTAGCTGATGTTTGTGTCCCAATATGACAAGTGGTTTATCACTCACCACTACATTACATCAGTTCAGTGTCTTAACACACACTGTGAACCACTGTTTCCTCTCCACATGTGGTGTCCAGTCCTGCACCACATTAGTCTGCTGGTTTTCACTCCAGCTTAATATCATAGCATCTGATTTCACTGATTAGCACACTTTAACGAGAAAGAAAGACCTGGGTGATTTACTAATGTGACTGCCTTAATGGCATGTTAACACTGAAGACATAAACAGAGAATCACTGGGTGATAGGCCAGTAGCTGCGTGTTGTGCATAAAAAAATTTGTCACTTTTTTAGTTGGGCTTAATGACTGTTGTTTTCGACACTGCTGGGCTCTCATGTTAAAACATGACAGATCACTCTTTACTGAAGCCCCCACTACTAAGAATGGGAAAATGAATTTGGGAATGTGTTTGAACTTTTACTGGACATTAAACCCAAGAGCCTAGGTACTCAATTCTGGTATCGAGGTCTGGTGTCTTGCAGATTTTTGTTCCTCAGTGGTAGATAAAGAGTCACACCTGTCCAGTGTACAGCATGAGATACTACCTGGTGTCAGGTAGATACAGACCAGGTGGAGCTCAGTACCAAACGAGGAGGAGCAAAAACCTGCCACAGACGACTGGAATTGAGTCCTATTGAGTACTGAGACTGTGCAGACCACTTGCAAATCAGTCTTATAACTTTCTACTGTAGATAATAAATTGCTATTAGTTAATCTATTTCATTAAGTCAGCATTAAGTTGGTGCTTGAATTTGGCCATTACTTCAGGTTTAGTGCTCAGAGTCGATACTGGCAGTGGCAGAGTGGCATCTGTACATCCCAACTTGCAATTGTCCAAATTGCAAGTTGCAAAAACTCCAAATCGGTAAATGAAGCAGGTAAACATTCCAGACTGAAAAGACACACAACAATATGAGAACAGAGCAACGTGGATCGCCTGGCAACATGGTACTTCTTGTGCTAGAAATAATTTTGCTCTAAGCTAACCTCAATAAAAAACTATGGAGCTACAAAGTACATGTGCTTGTTCACTGACAAAAATAAAACTCTATACAGACATCTTCTCTGTAGTTAGGTGGAGAGTAACCTGTCGCTCTTCTCTGAGGTAGTAAACAAGTAGAAAAATCATCAAAGGCATGTACAGACAACATTATCTGACTCCAGCATACACTATTAGGAATTGAATGTATACCCAGTCCTCCAAAGTTGAAATTCTTTAACACATCTCCGTATCTTCAAGAGCAGTAAAAACCGCTGAATTGTTATATGTTAAAACAATTTCTGATGATTTCTGCAGAAGAAAAAATTATGAAAAGATAGAGGTAGAAAGTTTGAGTGAATTAAAATGTCAATGTCTGTTTCTAGATAAAGAGTTTAGATTCATAAAATCTACCTTTATAGTTTCAATCTAATGGCACAAATAAGAGCCAAAATAACTAGAAGCAAATAAAAATATAAACCCACAGTTCTGCATGTTTGTTGAGGTACATAGAATTTCAAAAGAGATCAAATTCATCCTTTTTTAGAAATGTCATAAGTGCTTAAACCCAGTCAAGAGAGTAGACACTCTTAAAGAGGCACAACAGTAGCATTTTAAGACATCGGTGCAACACTTCAAGGCTTGAGACGATGCTAGTGAGGAAAGTCCTTCAAAATACAGCAAATGTAAATAAGGCAGAAGAGTGAAAGCAACCATTTCAGTAACTATCTCTCTAAGTATCTTCTCTCCAACTTCAAGTCAACCACACGCAACATCTAACGGGAAGGGTCCTCCACTTCCACTTGAAATGACCAACTTCATGACGGAAAGAGGCCATTTTTAGGATACTCGTTCAGATCCTTAATTCATGCTATGTTGCAGTGCAACTCCATTAAAAGGAGCCCTGGAAATGCAGCAGCTCAGGCTTGAATCTCAAGAGACCAATGTTCCTCCAATAGTTCCCTTCTCTTGCCTTGCCTGGTCTTGGCAGCAGAGTGGAGGCAAGGCCAAGAGGAGGGACACAGCTTTCCACTAGAAACTCCAAGATCCAAAAGCATCCCAACCTCATGGGAATGCATCGTAATAAGAACAGTAAAACGGCTGTGAGTTTGGACAGGCACAAAGCTTGCCCAAAATAGAAAACACATGTAAGTGTTCTGAAACACCTTGGTGAATCTTATGCTGCATTCCGAGTGGGACATCAGAAAGTCCCAGCTTCGAGGCCGTAATTCTAACCTCCTACAAACCAGGTGAGAAACATGGACTCTTCAACATAAAATCCTGTTCCTCATGCAGCAGCTATTATGATATGTAGCAGTGTTAGTTATCTAGTTAGCACAAATATTTCAAATACGTGTTGAACCACTGACCACACAGGTGGTTTGATATATTTAAGGTCATGCAATATGAAAAAAAAAAAAAAAAAAAAAAGAAAATCCAGTGTACTTTGAGGATTATTCATAGTAATGTTAAGTAGCAAAGAGGAAAAATGGTGCAATGCAGTGTTCAGAGTGTATGCCACTAAGCTGACATAACATCAGGAATTGCATCTTTGAAACCTTGGCGCTGAGAAATCTCACCCAACTTTTCTGACCAGGAATTCTGATCTGAAGGGCCGATCCACTGCATTTTTCTTTGTAGGAAGTTGGAATTTCAGATTTTCTGACACCCCTGGAATGCAGCATAACATCTGAAATGATTTTGTATATAGCAGCAATAAAATTCAAAGAACTGTGCATTATATTTTTGATCAATCACTCTTTCAGTTGACTAGGTCGGTAGGTTTCGGGAGTAATGGATTAGATGTAATGGGTGTACAGTATTTTACAGTATACAGTATTCTGATTACCAACAATTGGTAACCATAATCCATCTTTATGGTTACTGTTAATTACAGTAATCAGTTGGCAGACACTAAAAATAGGTTACTAATCTCTGAATTATGCAGAAAGAGTTAAAGGCTAACAATGTCTCACCATTTGAAACTATTGTTAAAAAAAAAAAAAAAAAAAAAAAAGGGTAAATCCAAACAAATATTTAAACCTACTCAAACTGTACTGTTTACTCAATATTTTCCAGTGGCTTAAACTGCTGATTAAAAATGTTTGCAAGTTCTCACTATTCTGTAATGGATAACATTTTGAAAGTATCATTCCTCATCCTGCCAGTTCTTTTGGAGCTAAAAAGTTCAACTAAACAAATTTCCACTGACTTGAAAACTTTAGAAAGCAAATCCATGGAAAAATTCTAACCAATCTGCTGTAGTGTGAAGGTGTCACTTTCTTAAACATGGTAAATTCCAGAAAAAAAAAAACATCAGTGGTCTTTGAGACCACAGATGTTTCCATTACTGATCTAAAACTGTATAACTCAATGACATTGTGCTGCACCTGTGTCCATTCTTAAGTGCAACCACTGTTGGTAACAGATTCTGACTGAAAGAAGTACTCTATTTTGGTTGCACTGAGATAATCTCCTCCCTCTTTCAAGCTTACTTTAAATAATGAGGTAATACTGATGAGGTGATTTGTTGTGTTCAACAAAAGATAACTAAGATTAGCATCATTAGCATCAACGGGCTAAATTAGCATTTCTGTTTTACAATGGAAGATCCCATTCCCATTTTTTGCCCTTTTCATAAAGTATCCATGAGCATGTGTGAAGCCAACGTTTGTGGATGGTAGATCTTCAGGGATAGAGCTGCTCACTGCTGGAAGGCCTGGTAGTAGCGAGGTAGGGAGCTGGAAGTGCTCATAGCAGGACTGCTGTACCCCTGAGGTAGCTGGCTGTGGTTGTGGGCTGCGGGGCCCTGGGGTACATGAGCCTGGGGAGGCTGGAGGAGGGTGAAGGGCCCTGGAGCCTGGGAGGACAGGCCAGTGGAGGCGGATGGGGAGGAGGTGGAGGTGGAGGTAGATGGATAGCCCATCACCAACCCTCCCATTCCCATGTGGGCACTGTAGGGCGGCAGGCTGAAGGGCAGGAAGCCCAGCAGGGGACCCAGGTCCATATTAGCGGTGCAGGACAGCTCAGCAGAAGAGAGTGCTGGGCTCCTGGACAGCAGATGGGGGTCACCAGCCCCGACACTCCCCACACCTTCAGCCAGCACTTCTCTCTGAGGGGAGGCAGTGGTGGAGGTAGAGGAAGGGGCTGCACTCAGGTGAGGGGGTAGGCCACTCTGCAGGTCCAGAAGGAAACTGTCCACGTCAGCGCGAGGATATGAGGTAGATCCATGCTGGTACCTGGTCATGTTGCCGTAAGGCTGCTGCTGCTGCTGCTGCTGCTGCTGCTGTGGCGCAGGGGGCTGCAGGTGATGGTGGTGAGGCTGAGGAGAAGGGGGTGGCATGTGGCGACCCATGCCCATGGATGAGGACAAGGAGCCCTGCATGAGGCCATGAGGGTGGCCCATTCCTGGGACAGGATTGGCCATGGGGTAGGAGTTGTACATGGAGAAGGCCTCCATAGGCTCCTTTGATGCTGAGCCCATGTCACAGGTCACCGGGCTTGGCTCCTCCTTCACTGGACACGGGGTGGCAGGAGTTGGTGTGGCCACAGGGGTGTTGGGTGTGCCAGTGGGTGTCAACCCTGCCTCCTGGGCGTGGCTCTTCTTCAGGTGGCGGGTCAGGTGGTCTCTGCGCCCAAAGCGTTGTGCACAGCGTGGGCACAAGAAGTCGCGGCGACCGGTGTGCACCACCGCATGGCGACGCACGTCCTTGCGGGTGTAGAAGCGTCGGTCACAGCGTTCACACGAGTACTTCCTCTCCCGCACAGGCACAGCAGCACTGGCATTGCCCTCCGTTGGTGGAGGTCTGTCAATGTGGCTGCCCAGGTGCTCCAGCAGACCGGGTGGCCCCTCCGGGCAGGGCAGGCCTGCTGCTGCGCTGTGGGCTGCCACCAAGTGGCGTCTGTAACCCAGCTGGGTGTTGTACTGCTTCCCACACTCCTGGCAGTGGAAGAGCTGTCTGCTGGCCGGGTGGCTCTCCTGCAGCTGGCTCTTCAGATGATCCTGCTGGTGGAACATGGTCTAGCAGAAAGAACAACACTGGCTCTGCTGGTGCACAGGAGATCTGGCCAGGAGCCTGAGCAGACACAGACAAGACTCATGGGGATTTTCCAAGGAGCTGACCATCAGACTGGAGACCTCTGGGCGTCTTGTTAATTCAGAGTGCTGGGATTAATGGTAAGTGCTGTTTGTTGAGTGTTCGATGGTCTCTTACAGCAATGACTAGTGGTCTGTCCTGCTATACTGGGGCAAGCTTGTGTCCAGCGCTTGGTTTCTGTGACAGCAGCTGCCATAGCAACCCCAAAAGGGCTGCTGTGATGAGGAGCTTTGGAAGCTCTGACTGGGTCTGTGTTTCCTGAGAAGAGCTCTTGTGCTGGCCCACAAGTCTATTTTAGTATTCAGGCAGCCCCAAACGCCAGAGTTGCAGCAGCTGAATCAGAGAGGCAGCTAAGCATTTTTACAGTTCTGTAAAAAGAACACAGAAAAAATACAACGTAAATTTGACTTGATTATTGTCACATAATTTAAGCAAAGCTACAGTGGGAACCACGGGCATATTTATTAGTAGCAGCAAGGGATGCTGCTTAAAAGAAAGTCAATGAAAAAAATGCAGGCAGGAATTAAATTATGATAACTGAATTTCTTGTTGATCACTTCAGTGCACTTAAGGCAGCTTCTACAAGCTCTGGGAGTGTTAACCAACTAACAGGATAACTTATAACAAGACATAGATCAAATTATATTAGTCCTTGCAATTTAGAGTATGTTAGTCCAGTACATTTCTCCAAAAATAGTGGATTGGTGAAGTCTGCTGTTATGCCACTGATCCAGGATCAAATCCCAAAACAACTTTCTCAAATGTGTCTCACCCCCTGCGTAACAGCTGACTGAGCGGAGAATCAAAATATCTGAGGTGAGTGGACTCCAGGGTCAGAAAGCAGAGGGGCTGTTTTCTGGGTGAAGCATTTTTGATCAGAAGACAACCAAGTGTGCAGGCTGAAGCAGCAGGAAATAGGGCTGAACAATCAATCTAAACATTATTGAAATTCCAATATGGCCAAGTGCAATACTCAAATCGTCAGAGCTGCAATTTCTTGAACAAGGTAAAATGCGTGAAAAAACATTTTTCGAAACATAATGAAGTATTTTGGTGTTGCAGTCACTCTGGCCAACAAACTGTATTTTCCAGATCTAAGAAAACATATTTCTTTGTACATAACTGAGAAAATCATTTTAATAGCTTTTTCGTGAAAATGAAAATTATTATGCCAAAATTATCATTCCTACTAAAATCGTGAATCATATCTCAATCGCAGTATCTGGAAAATTATTTTTTTTACCAAGTTGTTCAGTCCTAGTTGAAAATTTCTTGATTGTTTCTGTAATAGTTTATTATAATTTAGAATAAAACAAACTTTGTGGTGTAAGGATTTTGGTTAATGTGTATTTGATTGTAAATAAGCAATGTAAATGAGATATTTTATAATCTGAAAAAAATTGCCACCAAAAAGAACAAAATCATCCCAATGAATAAATAAAAACTTAAGATTGAATTTAAGAATGAAAGAAAATAAGCAAATATTCAGTAGTTGGAGTCCGAGGTGATTTTTGCACCCAGTTAAATTCCCGCAGTTCTCTAAAAACAAAAAATCCAGAATACTTGAATATGAGCTCCAACAATATCCTGACTAACAAGTCGGTGCCAGAGTTTGTGTGTTAACTACTGTGTGACGTAATGACCCTGAATGCCCCGTACACAGAGCTGCAGAGGGGCTTCTGCTTCAGTATCTGGTTTTCAAAGTGGACTGCACACTCTACTGGGAAGTGAACTTCTAAGATACTGTTAGGTTAAAGTTCAGGTCATCTTCAGTAATTTCAATTTTTTTTTCTAACCAGATCAGATGAACAGATAAGAAAACCACAGTCATGTTGATTTCATTTGTTGAAACATCATGAAGTTGTCTGGGACTTCCCCTGCCAGATAGCTCCATGCTTGTTATTTTATAAGCTTAACACATTTACTTAACTGCCTCTGCAAGGTTTGAACAAACGAAAAATGATTTTCATATTACAAAAGGAAGGGCAGTTAATATCGTCTAATTACTAAAGGTGTAACAACGAAAAATAAATATGCTAGCAAACAGTAACTGCAGTTAAATTAATAATGTGTTCCTAACAGTGTCACATGGTATTACTGTGATTCAAACTTGTAGGACACATTGAATTATGGCAACTTATGAGTTTTACTGTTTTTTTAACTGCAGGAAATTAGAGATTTGGCATAATTTACAATTCACATTAAACTTTGTCATTGAAAATCACAAACAAGGGGCTTGGTGCTTATTTTTTGGCATTTATATTTATTTCAAAAAGGAAAAGAAGCGTAAAAAAGGTTCCCACTTTGTGTGCTTAAAATGCTCTCCCTTCCTGGCCTGCTCATGTTGTTCAGTCCAGTCTTGGCTCTTTCTGAGCTGAAACTCGTTGTCCTTGACTTTCCCAACAGATATCATCAAATCAACAGTTTAATTTACATCTGTAAGTTCATACATATACCTAATCCTTTCTCTCTCACATGTCCTAGTCAAAATGTCTACTCAATTAACGCGTCGGGACTGGAGCAGAGTATGTTTTTACAATACCATGACTGTTTATAGTACGTTTAGTTAATGGATAATGTGAGTTTAACCACACATGCCCAAACCTCCCCCTTCTGGGACACCCTGTCAAAATTCCAGGGTGTTCCCGACCTGCCACGAGCGGTGGGAATGCCGATAAAGTGCTGAATCCTGCGTTGCATCATTCCCAGTAAGTTGATAGCTGCTGGTGCTGGTAGTGCCATCTTGTGGGTCCCAGTGCGGCGCTGCCATGAAAGCCTGGATGCCCCTCACTTTCTGTGCGAAACTAAAGCCACTCCGCCGAGGTTTAGGCTAACAGCTACGGCTGTGCCTCCTGCGGCAGCGAGCCGAGGCAGGATGGCCTGGAAACCAGAGGAGAGCTTCAAACACGCTGCATGGCGGCTTGAATGAAGTGAAGTCTGAACTGGTGGGAACTGGTGGGACTGGGACGGTAACAGGCACAGGCTAAACTAAGCTGCTAGCCCGGCTGCTTTCACGACATTACGCGACGGAGATGAATTTAAGTTTAACGCTCAGCGGTTAGCTACCTCCGTCGTGTTAGTACGGACCGAGCCGGCCGCCGAGCCGCGGTGTGGATGTGTGGGAAGTTAGAGAGCCGCCAGCCTCGCTCGTTAAAACACAAAAGATGAGCGGCTTCTCTTAACTTGTATCGGGAGTTTGTCTCGGTGTGCCTCCCGTCTTTCCCCCAGCACAGTTAAAGCTCCTGCCCGCATCGACGGACGCCGGCGCATCGCTACTTACCGCTGCCCGCGTCAGCCCAGCTCAGTCTGCAGCCTCCGCTTCATATCCACATCGACATTTTTAACTAGTTTTTCAGATGTTTATGAGAGTCCGGGCCTGGACTGCTCGGCGCCGCGCTGGAAGCCATGCATTCTGGGAGAGTGACGTCACACCCCGGGCTCAGAGGAACTACAGCAGGAAACAGCTCGTGGTGTCTCGAGCAAAAATAATATCAACAACTAAAACAACAATTATTTTTATAACAATTCCCCAAGGAAGCCAGTGTTGAAAACAGAGGTAAATCAGTGTAACTACTAGAAGTCCAAATAATAGTAACGTGACACCGTACTGACAGAAAACAAGCTCAGCCTCTCAGTTGTTTTCTTCTGAATCATGCATCTGTAAATTATCTTTAACACTGGTTATATATATATATATATATATATATATATATATATATATATATATATATATATATATATATATAATCAGTCTCTAACCTGAATTTTGGAATTAAATAAGATGGCTCTGTTGCTAAAAAATAGAACGAAGAATGAGGCTTAGCAATGTGATGGGTGATGGTGAATATTAGAATCTTACCCAAATGTTTCTATATAGATAGATGATTTTTGTTTGTATTAGTTTTGTATTAGTTATTTGTTCTCTGTCATGTGCATCATCTGTATCATTACCTAAAAAGGTTATTTTGACATGTACCATGGCATAACTCCTTAATATGTTGTAAATACGCCTGTGGGAAAATGTTCAAATGGTCCTATATTTCATATATTTTATAGTGCTGTAAAGAAACCTTAAAGAACTTATGAAATGTTCCAAACCACCAGTATTAAAAAAAAACTCTGTCTGAACTTTCTGAGTCCTTGTGGTTCCATATAGAGCCTCTGTCCCGACCAGAGAGTCCTTGCAGAGCCCTCCTTTTCCAGGACGTCTGTTTCTGCTGTGCTCTAAATCTGTGGCTCTCAAGCTGCATCCGCAGAGACTTTTGAGTCCTGAGAAAGTTATAGGATATGAAAAAAATGTGTTTCCACTCTCAAATTTATTATCATGTCTATTTGTTCAGATTTTTTCTCTAATTGCTGTTTTTCTTGTGAAGTGCTGAGGAGCTCTTAGCCTTTATAGACCTCCTCTGATAATTAATCAAATGAAACAACTTGAAGAAGGATTTTTTTCCTCTGGTTGAGCTGTTTGCTATTCTGCCTGTGACACAGGGGAGTCATGAGCAGGCGTCACTTCTTTTTAAGGGCTCCCAAGCCAAAAAGGTTGAGAACAAATAAAAGCTGATATACAGTCATCAGATAATGAAAACAGAAACCTTGTGTGTAATGGCTGTAAAAACAAAACTACAGGACTGGAGGTAAACACAGGCTGTACATCAGTTTCTATACATAATGTGACATCATTTCAAATGCAATGGTACTGCAGCAATTAGTGACAATCCAAACTGCCTATGGATGTTTTGGCAATATTGGCTGTCTTCTGAGTGAGCGCTGGGGTGAAATCATAGCCCTGGAAAAAACAGTGCATTGCACTTCCAGACAGCTGAAAACAATTCCATCTGGCTGGTTTCGGTCATTCCCACTGAAGACTCCTCCCTTTTATTTCACCCTGATGCAGAACTCCATCTTTACAGAGAGAGAGATGGCAGCATCATGTGTAGCACAGCATTCAGCAAGTGTATAGAAAATAATGTACAACATCACTGTTGCAATGAAGATGAACATTTGTTAAAATGTGTGGTATGTGTCTTTAGCTCTCCTCAGGAGTTTTCTCTTTAATGTAGTAGATCTAAATCATCAATAAATGTTAAATCCTTAGTCTCATTTTTTAGATGTTACCCATTAACTTCCAGCTGGTTGGTTGATTGTGATCACTTGGCCTATATAATATACATAAACTTCTTTTCAGTTTCAGTTTAGTTTTAATTAATTTCAAAGCAGGGTTACCATAGTTTAGTTTTTATTTTTTGGAAAATGCTCAGTTTTAGTTTGTTTTTATTAGTTTCAGTGTTAGTTTTAGTCTTTTTTGTAATATGGGGTATTTGTCAGGAGCAAGATTCAAAGTATTGTGTGATTAAAAACTCACTTAGGGCAGATGAACAACCAAATAAACTGACAAAAATGAAAACTTAAGACATTTTCTCCATAATTTTAGTTTATTTTAGTTAGTTTTGTAAACACACAATACAGTTTCAGTTATTATTATTTTTTTTTTAGTAAAGCCTCATTTTCATTTTTATTTCAGTTAACAAATGTTTTTTTTTTTTCATATCAGGTTTTCTCATTTTTTAGTTTTCATTAACAATAATAAGAGAAAAAAGAAAGAAAGAAAGAACCTGTATTCTAGTCATTCTGAAGGTGCCCTGTTTGAATATGCTGCAGCAGGGAGGACTGGCAGAGAGAGAGAGCATCATTCAAGAAGAGGACCAGGTTCAAGCTCTCAGGCATCATTGAACCCCCGAACCCTTGTTAAAAAAAAAAAAAAAAAAAAAAATTGAAAGTGTAACATGATGTCATGAATCTGTAGCATTCACAACCCTCTGATGTTGTGTATGTTGTGGTCCTTACACATTTGTATGTGCTTCATATTGTTTGGACATTTACACTGTGTTGGCCACATTATATACTTTCATGTGTATCACTGGGATCTACTCAGCACTGTAGTGGTTAATACTAAAAGGAGGGTGCAGGTGGTGATCATCATTAGTCACTATTCATTCATTTAGGTGTAACTTTTCAGCTCAAAATGCCATAGCTCAATAAAAGTGCCTCCATACACATAAGCTGCATGTATACATATAGAAATAACAGATCCTACGGTCAGACAACTTAATAGGCTTTAATTAGGTGGACCACAGGACAGGGTTGTTTTTTAATTTCTTGATATTGTTTATTATACTGTAATACTTCCATGCTGAGTGATGAGCAGAGGTGAACAACATGTCTGTGTCCATGCTGGAGGATGGACAAAGGCACTCAGAAATGGATCATCTCTAATATCTCCATGTTAGGGATGGACATTGGCATTGTGAGGAGGGCAGCAACATTTATTTGGATGCAGCAGTGGATAATATTTAGTGTGTGCATGCAGAGGACAGGACTGAGTTGTTTTGTTGCATTCCTGCAGAGGCTTTGACCTTTGACCTGGTTGTTGCATTCCAGAGAGGCTTGTCCTGCAGCAGCACCACAGCCAGCCAGCCAGCCAGCCAGCCAGCCAGCCTGCATTCACACACTGCTCCCCATGCTGAACAGAAACGATGTGTGCTGAACTAGCTTAAGACAAGGTGCTGGACACACAGTGACGGAGATTAACAGAGACTAGCGGAGAGCAGAGCATCGTCCGGAGCACAGGGAACACCTTCTTTTTTTAAGGGGCTAGTTAGTTAGTTAGCCATTTTGCTAAGCAGCTAAAGCGCCGCCGTATTGAGGTTGCTTTGTAGACAGCAGGGCTAGCAGCAGACACCAGCGCAGAGGAAATGAAGGACAAACAAAAGAGAAAGAAGGAGCGGACCTGGGCTGAGGCGGCTCGCATGGTAAATGGCTCTTTTTGAACATATTTGTGTGTACGGATGAATGTGAATTGACGGCTCCGGGTGCCTTGTTGTGTTCCGACATTCCGCTCACGACCACAGCTTTGGGCTCTGCTAAGACACCAGCTATTAGCAACGCCAAGCTAGCTAGCAGTCCGTGGTTTGCTTACATTTAACAGAGGGGGAACATTTTACGCTCGTAGCCTGCCTTTCTAGCTACTGACATGTAAACCAATTGGCGAGGCAACGCAAGCTGCTAACGTTAGCTAACTGGCTAATCTACGCTCTTCCGTTTTGAGCCCTTTGTTTGCTAGGCAGCAAGCTAGCTAGCTAACCTAACCCTAATTACCATCTGAGCAACCTGGCCAACGTAAAGCCCAGCTGGTACTCGCTTCAAGAGTTGGTTTCAATGGAAATTAACTGGTTAATATGTGGAAGTCGAGCCAGGGAACCCAGTCAATGTTAGCGAGTAGCATTAAGGTTGGTGCTGTTGACCATAACACATTAGCTAGGCTGGCTAGGCTAATAACCCAAAGTAAATGAAGCAGGGCATGAGCATTCACTAGCGTTTTAATAAACTAAACATGACCAGAAAATTAAGAAACCTATTATAGTTTTATCAGCCTGGCTCTGCCGAATAGCATCCATGAGTACATTAATGCTTTGGAAAGCAGTGAATATACCTTTAGAGAGATAGCTAACGTTAAATGTGTGCGAGCAATGCTATTATTCCCAGGCAGGCATATTAATTGGTAATCGTTATTAAAATCAGTAAAGCTGACATTAAAATAGTGTTTGTAAAGGTTATCTGAACATCTGCATCATGTAGTAATCAGATACACGAGGTCTGGCTTGTGCAGTGAACTGGTTTTTCATAGTGTTTTCATTCTGTGTGACAACGTTGGCTTACACTCCTTCAGACTGTTTTGGCCGTCTGATGGCTCTGTTTTTTCTGTATATATAAAGCGATCCATAGCTATCAGTCACAGAAAAGTACCTCTACAGCAGTCCTGGATTTAATTTTAGTTCTGTTTTTATGTATACACCAATCCAAGTTATTTTTTTTTTCTCCCTCCTTGGTAGTCAGGAAATACCCCCCCCCCCCCCCCCCCCCCCATTTATTTTTTGTTGAAACCACACATGTAATTTCATCCAGATGACCTCATTCCCTTAGTTTTAATTATGTGTATGTTGTTGTTGTTTTTTAATATATAGGCACATTGGAGTTGACTACATCCTCCACCCTCACCATGTCAGCCTCTTAGATATGGGTGTGAAAATAACTGAAATGCACAGGGATTCAGTTGAGGGTGTGGCTGGGTTCTTGTGACAAACCCCCTTTACAGGACCCTCCATATCAGTGTCAAGTAGCATCCATGCATTGCAATGCCACAAAGCCACACATCGCTTTCAACTTGTGTGGGAATGCACAAACATATTTATTTATAAATCAAGCCATATGCCGGAGCAAGATCCTGCGGTGTGCATATGGACATTTACAAGAGTCTAACACAGTTCAAAACATCCCGGACTATTGGCTAATCTCAATCTGGTTGCTAAATTGTCTGAATCTTAAACCAGTCTGCTACTTTATAGGTAGACTAATATGTTTAAAGCTGCAGTTAGTAAGATTTTAACCATCCCTGTAGCACCAGATGACCATAATATATCTGTGGGGGTTGATGTGTGGTTGTTGATCTGTACCAATGATGCAACGATCACTTGGCCGGGCGCTGAAATTTCTAGCTTTCAAAACACACATTCCAGCCCATATTCTGTATTGGAACAAAAACTCCCCACCCATTGAAGTTTCAGCACCCCTCCAGCCCCCCCCTCCCACACACCCACCCACCCACACACACACACCTACTGGCACTGTCAAGTGCTCAAGCACGGTTCTACGAGTGAGCCAAGGCTAAAGCGCCTCATTCTCCAGCCTTAAAGAGAAAATGACAAAACAGTGTTAGTGTTACTCCAGTAGCCTGGTTTATTTGGTGCTATATTATCGCTTCACCAGAGATTTCTGATGGATCTCCCCTCTCATTAGCCAGCTTACTCTTCTGTATTATGAAAATGTCACTTTATTTGTTAATTAGAGGCCGCTGTAAACTGTGCCACATATGAACATATATTATCTGGTGGCATAGGGTATCGCTTGCCCCCGCCCACCCCGCGGCTGACTTAATGTTTTTGGAAATGTTCAGAAAGTGCCAGGAGAGGGGGTTTATGGGCACTGCCATCTTGCTTCATGGAGTCTTAAATGTGAATGTGTCTGGGCTGTGAAGGGGAGGGTAGCCAGGGGGTGTGAGGCAGTGATCATAAGGATAATTTTTTGGGCATCTCTGCTGTATTTGACAGACACAGTGGAGAGAGACAGGAAAGACAGGGCAAAGAGAGGAGATGACATGCAGCACAGGGTCCGAGCTGAAATTAAACCTGGGTTGCTGGCACAAGGACTTAGCCTGAGTGGTACACACTGTACCTTTTGAACCAATGGGATGCCCCACAGCTGTAACTCCCAGCTAATGTAGCCTACCTAATGCTCATGCACCATATCAAAGATGCTACTGCATGTAATTACTGCACTCATATTCTCAGGTGTGTGTGACATGGAGTTCAATTTTGGCCCATTTGGCAACCCCTTAGCCACCCACTAATGACCACTTGACTGCCCTTTTTATCCCAGAGTCCTACCACTGTCCTGCTGGTCACCACTGAAGGGCAATAAAAGTCACAAATTAATTTATACCATTGAGAAATGCATGCCATGTTGTGCAGGTGAGTCCTGAACGTAGGGCTGAATGAATGAATGAATGATGCTAAAAAGATATGTCAAAATGATTTTGACAGATATTGCAGTTGTGGTCAAGATTTTAGAGGGAATGAACTTTTTTTTTTAATCATAATTTTCATTTTCAGTGAAAAAAATTCAAAATGATAATGTCATTTTTCCCTGGGATCTGTACCAGTGTTAAATTTGACAGGTATTTGAGTTTTAGTTTTAGTCTGAGTCAGCTCTTGAAATATTTTTTTGTTGTTGTTGTTTTAGTCATTTATTTTACATTAGCCTTAGGCACGTTTTACCCCTTGTCTAAACCCAGAATGTAGCATGAGCAGCACATTTAGTAGAGCAGCAGTTAGTGCTCTGTGTGTCTAAACAGGAGGCATTCAGGTATCAGTGTTGAGCATAGTTCATCCACCTTTTGGAAGCACTCAGAGATCAATACACAATGACTGCAGTTTTGCATGTAAAACAGAGGGGAAGTAGACTTGAAGTGTAAATGAATGCTTCGGGCTGCGATTACGTCTGTGAGACACAAGCCTGCATGAGGCGGGTGCATACAGCTGCATAGATTAAAATGAGGGTGTAGCTGTCGCGTGAAACATGCGACCCAAAAATGCATATGATGCGTTATATGAGTCTAGACAGGCTGTTTGTCTGAAGCACTTCAAATAATTTTAAGTTACATTCATTTAGTCAAATGACAGGACACTACCCTAAAATACTGTGGCATTTTCTGAGCTTTCTTGGCTTGTTCTGGCCCAGTCTACCTTACATTAAGGTGTAGTGTTTGCTTTTTCCTAATGTTTTATAATAAGTGAGCATCATTTTAGCATTGTATAAACTTTACACTTTAAATAATACAAAACATAAACTATACCTCAAGTTTGTCAATGTTAAATCTCATATTAATACTACAGCATGTTCTCTTCTTAACTAATGTGATTATTAGAGCTTCAGTGCATTACAAGGGAGTTTACACCAAAGTTTCACAGCAAGACGGGTTGAAACTACAGAAATTGAATGAATTTCTATGGTTGCAACTTGCAGCTACTTGCAAAAATAATGTCAGCATGTCTGATGTGCAACGTTCTGAAACCTGCCAGTTCACCAATGAGACTGGGCGAGATGGTGTATCATTTCCAGAGCCAATACTCTCTTTACTTCAGTGTTTCCGTCAGCTTTCTGTCGCTGGATATTTTCTAGCGTAGCTCCATGCTGCCTTCAGGGACGTGAGGGTATCACCTATAAAATTTCGCCAACATGGTGTTTAACCATGTCAACTCAGTAAAATGGATGCTGTGGTATTCCCCATGGAGGAAATGAAGAGTTTTTTTCTTGTAAACACTAATATCTGCCAAGGTTACATGCCGTGTTGTCACTGTGGTTAGAAATTTACAAGAGGGATATTCCACAATCTGACTTTTCATGAAGGCAGCTTAGTTGTTTGTCAGGTTGTCTCTCTTGTTGGTGAAAGGGGGGGAAATTTATGTTTATTTGTGCCTCTCTGTTAATCTACCTCTGACATTTTTGAGTTGTCAGTTTTTTGTCTGGATAAATAAAACCAATTTTATTAACTTTTGTTTTCACAGAGCAACTCATTAATGTCATCTTTTTGCCATTGTCATGGAAAAAGGGTTGTCAGTAACTATTTTCCATTGGAAAAAATGAACACTGGTCTGTACCAAACAAACAATAAATTCAAATATGATTTGTAGACCAGGGCATCTCAGTAGCACCACGATAATTGATTTATAATGACATTTTGTCACGTTTTACTGTTATCAAAAAACTGCAGCTCTTGTAATTTTCATAGGCATATTGCTCTTGGTCATATTACTATTTCGATACTATTTAGATTAATTGTTCATTTAAAAGAACTCATTGTAGCTTTGGCAGTGATGTAATGACATGAAGATGTCATGGCGGTGCCGTGATAGCCTCATCAGCTGACATCTGCACTTCTCCAACATTTACAAATGTAAATGGAAAATATGGTAAATCAGTCCATCAGTAGATTAATTAAATTATATCACATGTCCTATTACAGATGGTTGCCATGGCTACTGTGGTATATGACTGGTATTTCTGCAGCTTTACTTCACAAAGAACAAATACTGGGTCAGGGAAGGATTTTCTCCTGCTTATCTCATAGATAGTAAGGTGGACCAGCAGATTACAAACTAACTCTTACTGACAACATGATGGAATATTTACATGGCACATAATAGGTACCGTGGCGTTTACCCCAGCATCGTCCAGCTTGACTTTACACTAAATCAATCCTGGTTCTGCTCTGCTTTTTTTAGTCAAGAGACAGGTCAGCGTCAGGGCAAATTATCCTTCCTCTTTGGTGTATTAAATTTCACCCTTTGTTTTTCTTTTGTCTTCATCTTTAAGTCAAACGGTTTCTCTGTGGGTCGAATTGTCCAGTTTTTACCACGTTATCGCATCGATTTTCTGCACGTGATTTGCACTGCCAGTCTGCCATCCAGCCACTGTAGTACTAAGCAGATGCTGTCTTCATATGTTGTAGGGAAAATTGTGGGCAGAGCGCGCATGAATGGCGCAATAAAGTGGGAAATCAAAATAGGAAAATAAATTTTCATGATGCCAAGATGTGACATTCTCAATCTTCGTTTAACTGTTATTTCTGGATAAGATATGAATTTCGATACAAATATTGTCGTCTGCATTCTGCTGTTGTAGCACTATAACCACTTGGTCTCTAAAACAGTTACTGAAAAAGCTACTCAAAGTGGGGGCAGATTATAAATGTGTGTTGGGGCGGCCACGATCAAGACAAAGTTTTCCAGCTCAGTCTGTATAGAAAATGAGGCAAGTGGCCTGTGCTGCAGGTGGAAATCATGTCTATAGGAAATAATGGCGTTTTTCAGAAGGCTTCCTAAATTTCTTCTCTGCTGACTGAGCTGTTAATGAAATAGGCCTACATTTGGATCATTGGATTTGTTGTATTGTTTATGGCTGTTTAAATGTATTTTAGCCTATGTAAATTGTATTTGCTAAATATTCCACATGTCCACAGAGGCAACAATAAAAAGTCTAGTGGAAACCCTTTTGCTGCCTGTCTGTGTGCCGCTCTGCTGAGACTCCTTTCCAAACAGCTGCATCAGGGAATGGGTATCAAACCTCTGTTGCTCTTTGGAGAGCCTCACAGTAGATGGTCTCCTCAGAGAGAGAGAGGGAATAGTTTGGTAGCTCTGTGAAAGAGCGTCTTAGCTCAGTAGAGTTGCTTCAGATGTCTTCAGGACACAATTTAACTCCAAGTAGGAATGCGTATCACAGTAAATAAATTTCACGCATTCACTCAGGTTAATAAGTGTTCGAAAATCTCCTTGCAAGGCATGAACATTTTAGAAAATAGCAATCTTTGAGACTCCTAAAAAGCCATGGATATGTTTTCTCAGACATCAGTCAAAGCACTATCCAAAAATTTAACTGAAACTGTTAACGTTATTAGAGCAGAATCAAACGGCAGTTGGGACTGCATATGACAAAATGGAAATATAAAAAAAAAGAAAAAATAGGAAGGCATATGTAGACTGTGTTTCGTTTAAGTGATAGTTTTTTCAAAAACCTTGCATTTAATATCTGACACAGCAAAGACTAACTGTGGCTGTTTAAATTTAATGTAGCCTTGAGTTATTGAATTTTCTGTCGAATAACCTGATCATTAAAATAAAAACAGCTGCTACAGGCAGCTGCCCCGCCTCCCTCGTTGTGTAGCTTCAGAAATTCAACTGTGACTAAACCTGTATCACAGCCTCACTAGGGATGTGTGATACTGGATTTTTTTTGCTGATATCTGATATGCAGATATTTTCCAACTCTTTTGGTCGATTGCCGATACCAATATATGCACACATTTTTTCAAATTTTCATTTCAGGCCATTTCATTTTAACGCTGATGCCGATGCTATCTTATATCACTAAGCCTTACAATATCTGGAAGGCAAGAAATATAAAACTGAATAATAAAATGAAGATTGTCAGACTGGCAGTATTGTTAATGAGACATGAAATAAATTTTAGGACTTTTATGAAGCAATCAACATGACCATCTGCTGACACTGTAACACTAAATATATTCAGCTAGAGATGTCTCAATACTGTTTTTTTTTTTGTTGTTGTTGTTTTTTTTTTTTTTTTTTTTTAATTTGTTGATTGTTAAATGTTGAGTGTGTTTTGATACTGTGTGCCAGTTTGATATTTTGGGAGTCAACAGAAAAGTGTTTGTTTTTGTTTGTTCAGTTGTTCATACTCTGTAAAGATCAGCTCAGTGCGCAATCTCACGCATCAATGTCATGGGGCATGAGCCCTTGAACTCCACATGTCTGCAGTGAAACTAAGTGTAGTCACATCTTTCAAGCAGTCTAAAGAGGTGTTCACATGCCTCGTGTGGTTTAGGGAGGGCAGATTTAAATGGCCAAAGCCCACGTTTTCCACCACCACAAGGCACTGGTTATCCAACAGCATGAATTAAATAAGTGCCCAGTTTTTTTCCCAGCCATTGGGAGATAATTTTTGCTGCCAGGGTGAAAGCTTCTGGTGAGCTGCTGCCATTGAGAACCTGTAGCCGTGCCCTCTAGTGGTCTTTGTTCAAGGGCCTCCCTGTATTAGTAGCTCTCATGCTTCCACCTCTCAACACTTGCATTGCAAACAGTACAGTCGTAGTTGTTTCAGTGTTTAAAGTAATTCCAGGCCACAGACATGGTAGCTGCCCAGCTGCTTTAAAACCATGTGACACTAAATGGCACATGATGATTCTTCACAAAAAAATACCTTTATGTCATTTTGTGCAAATGGATTGGCACAGGGGATATGAAATACATCGGTGGAAGCTGAATGAACAATTAGTAGGCAATACTGTTACTTTCCTGTATTCAACACATCAAGTGTGATCCACACCTGAGGCTCAGTACGTGGCAAACAGCTGCAGGATTGTGTCTTTGGATCAGTCTACATTTAGTTAAGGGACTGCTCACTAGTGAGGGGCGATATGGACTAAAAATTTTATCACGATAATTTCTGGCATTTATTGCGATAATGATAAAAGTGACGATAAAAAATATAAAACAATTCAACTCCATCTTTTTGACTACAAATCTATCACCGCATTCAGTCTTGAGAACCCCACAAATACTGCTCAAAAATAATACTTACTGTAGTCAAATACGCTACTAAACTATACCAATTAAGTTTAAGAAGTATACCTGTACTGCATCCTTTGTAATCACCGCTTTTTTGCAAACTTTGCATATGACAGATGTTTGCTCCACGTCAGACTTACTGTAGCCAAACCAGTTCCAGATAATCGAGCTGGAGCCTCGTTTAGCAACGAGCTCTTCGCTATCAGCCCCGCCTTCTGCCATGCTTGTTATTGTGCTACACGTGTGAGCTGCCGGCTGCCAGCGGCGAGTGCGTTGCGCACGTAATTACGTCATCAACAGGAGTTAATCGTTATTATCGCGAGATGACATATTCTTACCGTGGGGAATTTTTTTGACGATATATCGCAAACGATAACATATCGCCCATCCCTACTGCTCACTCCATATATCAAAGGCTGCTTGTATAGCCTTTGTTTGCTTCCTTGAAATCAAGGGACCTAATATGAGCCAACAAAAGGTTCCCAAAACCATTACACGACCACCAGCAGTCTTTACTATTGAAACCATGCAGAACGGATGCATGGTTTTATGCTTTTCATGTGCCAAAAGCAGGCTGCGACAGAAACCCAGGATCCATTGTTCCTGGCTCTTTGACGACTGTTTTTCCACCTTCGTTCATATTTGGTGATCAAGTGTCCACATCTTAGTGTAAGCTAGCTTTTGTTGACGCACCATGGTCTTCTACTTCTGTTGTCCATTCACTTCAAGGATGGAGCAACATTATTCTTGGTAAACTCCAGAGTGTAGCAACAAAATTGAACATTGAAAATGGCCTAAATCAGCATCTAGATCATTCTTACATTGTCAGTACCACTGATCAGCACTGAATGCAGCCCTACTTGGCATAATCTTGGAGTCACTTGCTCTTCAATCTAGATTTGCTCACTGTTTTGCTGTGTATTCAATGGCATCTTTTCTAAAAATGAGTGTACAATTGAATGTCAAGCTGTGTGATGAAGACATTGTGGATATTTTACAGGTTTTGGAGAACTTCTCCGATGCCCCAATGACTCCTAAACAAATCCTCCATGTCATCCAGACCAAGGGGCTCAAGGAAATGAGGTCAGATGCGTGCATGCACACACACACACACACACACACACACACACACACACACATTTTTTTTTCTTGTTGTGTTGTCTGTAGACTAGGTGAATACTGACTGATTACTTTCCAGCCTCTGTAGAAGGCAAGTCTCCTTAGTGTTACTGCTTTATTGAAGTTAGTTTTGAAGTCACCATCAGACAGGCCTACTGTGTCTCCACAGTTCATTTCACCTGGTTTAAGTGCTGTTCCTGTGCACTAGAAAGGAGCTTTACAACTTTATTCTTGTTACATCACAGCCTATCAAACAGAGACACTTGAGTTGTCAGAAATGTATAAACTACCCAGCACTCAGATAAGGAGAACATGAGTACAATGCTTTTCAGTGGCATTGTTATTTTGACAACTCAGCGCTTTGATTCAAGTCAGCACTGAAAGGCATGAAAAATCTTAAATTAACTGAATTTAAAGTTACAGTTTGTATTCTTACCCACATAGTGGTATTTGCTGCAGTATGTAAGTGCAGTACATCCACCAAGTCCCCCCCTGTTGCAAGAATGAGAGCTTCACTGGGAGTGTACACCTCCAAAATGAATGTAGTAGAGAGATCGGTAAACAATAAGATTTTGAGCAATGACACAAAGCTGAAAAATTGTGTTGAAGGATGTTCAGCGCTCTTTTCAGTCTCCCTGTTTCCAAAACGGTAGAACTGTTTTCTCTGTATCACTGTATCACTGCCACTGTATCTCCACTCGCTATGGCAGCAAACAGTTCTGCCATTTTGGAAACCAGGGGGCTAAAACAAATGTGGTGTTGTGCATCCTCAAAAAAATCAGTTTTGTGTCACCACTCAAAAGCAGTACACTCCTGGAGAAGCTCTTGCTCTCAGTAGGGAAGGACTTATTGGGCCAGACTTGGTGGATCTATTACACTCAAACGGATCAGGAAATACCACTGTGTGGGTAGGAATCTGAACTATCACTTTAAGGCCTTGGAAAGCAGTAAAATGTCCCATATCCAGTTATTTGAGGTCTTGTGTTTATTTGCACTGCATGTCCACTTGTAGATTGATACAGAACACGGTATCTAGTATAAACTCCATCCTGTCTGCTTTACTGAAAGATACCCTGTTGATTGATAACTTTGATCGGCCACGGTGTATTGAGATTAAATGATAGTAGTTTAATAGTTTAGGGGCAGTATCAGCTTAACACTCAGATATTCAGCAACTGTTTCATTGCTCCATATTGAGTTTCAGGTTGAAGATAAATTGATGTAGGCCAGATGTGCTATTTCAGTCATCTGTGATAGAGGATTTCTGCATTTTTCTGTCTAAAACCTTTTGAGGTCACTGAAGTTCATATCAATAATGGATCAGTACTTGAACTGAACACACAGCTGAACAGTGTCATGAACCACAGTGATTCATCAATGTTTTTCTTATTTCCTCTAATATCCGACGCCGGACTACCGGACATGCTGGACACGCTGCTGATCTAAACAGGAGGTAAAATGGAAGACTTCACAACTTTGTCATGTTCAGTTAAAGGCAGTTAAAGTTTTGTCTACAGTTCTCTTTTTGTGTCAGTAGTGAAGTGGATTTAAAATCTATTAACCAAAAATGATTGTGTTAATATAACGCATTCTTCTCTTCCTGTTCTGTGTATCTTTGTCCTCAAGTTCATAAGTGCATCAAGGCAATATATGAGTGTATGTGATTTGGTGTCCAAAACCTTTGACATTTGGAGATTTCTGTACAAATTGCATTTTTTGTCGATTGGATGGCAAATTTTCCATTCTGGAAACTCTCCCTTATTGTCAACAGACCTAGGAAAGCCATGGATCCTCTGAATGCCCTAGGTCTCTAGTTTGTGATTGTTAAGTTTCATGAGGCCATGATTATCCTAGAGATCATAATAGGTCGTGATATACGATGACGTCAAGTTTCCAAAAGTGGTCGTAATACAATCAATTGGCTACTATGGGGGCTAACATCATCACACATGAATCAAATGTGGCTCATTGAATCCATGAGAGTCTTAGCTTTCCAGTCAAACCCAATTTATTCAACTCCAAGGCTGTTTAGGCCCCAGTCTGCACAAATTCACCATTGTAGAATAGGCCAAAATAACACTTTTGTACTTCATGCAAAAGACTGAATGGTTTTTAACCCAAACTGCATGGGATCAGCATACGATGGGTATGTCTGCAAAGGGGGAGACCTGTGGGTGCCCATAGAACCCATTTTTATTCAGATATCTTGAGGTCGAGAGGTCAAGGGACCCCTTTGAAAATATCCACGCCAGATTTTCCCTCACCAAAACTGCCTAACTTTGGCGCGACAACTTAGCATGACTTAACTCACAAAAAAAGAATCATGATGTTTAAGTGAATCAATTTATTTTCCCCTACCTCTAGTTTTCACCAGAGATAAATGGTTTGGCTTTTCAAAACCCTGGGTCATAATCAGTCTGTACATGTTGTATGCAAGATGTCTTTGAGAGCTGATAAACTTGCTTGAAAAAACAAACAAACAATAGGTTAGCCTTAAACCTCAAAATTTTGGAAAAAGTTGTGCAATAAATTATTTTTGCTGGCAACCACACAGAGCTAGCAAAACAGTTTTCCATTAAAGACATGATTACGTTTACGATTACTAACAAATGAGGCTCTATGATCTTGTATTGAGTGATGCTCACATGATGCTAAATGTGTGTTTTGTTTGAAGTTTAACAGTATGGGAGACTAGATTTATTCTTGTTAATATATTGGTGAATAGTGTGGTTATGTTGATCATTGCAGCACTATAGTTGACAGAGGGCCATGACGCTAATGGAGAATTCAGTGTTTGTGCACCAGGGTTTAAATGATTGCATATCGCAGTTCACTGTTGTTATTGAGTGTTTTATTTTTTTATATTGCTTGTTTATAGTTTCAGAAATGTCATTACCTACACTTCAGTCAGAAATAGTCTGTTTTGACAGCTTTGTTTCTTTATCTTGTGTGTTTTAAAAATGTCTTAAATTCAGTTCCAGCTGGTATTGAAACACCTTGGCTTTCGGACTCATGCTTGTATACTGTGACCCTGTTTCCAGACAGATAAGCTGTAACCGTACTCTCTCTGTGTGTGTGTGTGTGTGTGTGTGTGTGTGTGTGTGTGTGTGTGTGTGTGTGTGTGTGTGTGTGTGTGTGTGTGTGTGTGTGTGTGTGTGTGTGTGTGTGTGTGTGTGTGTGTGTGTGTGTGTGTGTGTGTGTGCGCGCGTCCGTGTGCAGTGGTACAGCTCCTCTGGCCTGCCTGGTCACCATGCTGCATTCCCAGGTGAGGGGAGACCGAGTCAAGAACAGCATCTTTTTCAAGCTGCCTGGACGTATGAGCCTCTTCACTCTCAAGGTACACGACCTCTGCCAGTAAGCTGCTAATAATGATCTCCATTATTTTGGCCTGTGATCACAATGATTAATCACCGGTAAAGGTCTAAGTGACTTTGGGAGCAGAAGCAGGGGAACTGGCTGTACTGTGTTCCTGTTCTTCGAAGTGTGTATAGCAGAGAGAGGATGAGGACAGGATACTGCAGCAACCTTGGCTGTCCTGTATTCATTGCTCTTGATTTTAGTGCTTATTTTTGAGGTGATTCAGTTTTGTTAGTTTTACGGTGCTGCTTTGGATGTGCACAACTTCATTTTCTTATGGCCAACAATTTAGCACATTGTTTAATGAAATGTGCAAATATTTTGTGTGTTATGAGGAGGCTGTAGGAATGGACCGCACTTTGTGCTTTCCACAGATTGGCTCATCTTTATCAAACATGTTGAAAACAAGGGCTGAGATCAGTTCAAGTGCTGATGTGTCAGATTGGTTCGTGCCATCTTTCTGGCTGGAACAAATAGCATCTTCTTCAGTTGCTCAATATTTACAAAAAATGTAAACAGCCAAATTCCAAAAGATGATCCCCCACAAAGGATTGTTTGAATTTTGGTCTTCATGACCCATTCCTATTTGACACAGTCTGGTTTGCATCCAAAATATTTTCAAAAGCCAGACAATTCTCGAGATAGAAATAGTATTACCAGCGCATGTCTTTTGATTGGTGATTTTTGACTTAGGATGCCAGGTATTTGATTCCATTTGGAACATATAGGTCAGGGATTTTCCTGGCTACCCTAGTTAAAACTCTGTCTTAAATTAGCTATACTATTTTGGGTTAATTCTTGTGTCTTAGGGTAATTTGAATCCTGTCTGGACTGGCATGTGATGTTCAACCAACTTGCTAACCAAGCATCTGCTAATCAAGGGTCACATAACGAGTGTCAAAGTTGAACAGCGTCACTATTTACACATTCAGACTGAAATGATGTATTGGTAAAATCATATTACCAAGCTCCTATGGGAGTAGTAATGTCATTCAGAGAGGGCTAATGGTCCATTTTTGGCAACTTAAATGATTTTTTGCTCACATTTGGAGGATGAATTTACCTCTGTCGTCTGTGGTTTTGGCTGTTATCACCTAACATTTGGAGTGATGAAATGTGAGCCAATCGCTCAGCTGTGGCTGTTCACTTAGTGTAAGTGCTAACAGCAGCATGCAGCTCTACTGTTTTGTTTCTGGAGCAGTGTGAAATGGGGGATGTAAGCAGCGACCAGTAAGCTGTATGTGTGAGGGCTGTGACAGAGAAGTCAAAGTGTACTTATTGTTGTATTCTACTACTTCTAATAGTGAAAGCTGCGCTGAGGCATATGATTATATACACCAGTCAGATGGACACAGGCAAACATAGGCACATAAGAGGCTCTGGTCTGTCATGTGGGTAAATACTGTTTCTTTTAAACATGTATAGGCGAATTGCTAACGGGTAATTTCTTCTTCTGAAGTTTGTCACAAATTGCAGAATAAAATGTTAAATGGCTCACATGCCAAAGGCGGTATGCTTTAGTATGAATTTTAAATGTTTGTTTTTCTCCCCCAAAATGGAACACAAGCCAGTATTATTATGGAAATTGTAGACAGAATTGGCGCCTGGTTGTTTATGGATGCTATTTTGAATACTTAATGTAAGGGTTATAAGAGTTGCAAACTCTAGATGTGACTGGTGGGTATGAGAGGATTAAACCTGGTTAGCAGGAATAAGCAGCGGAAGTTGCAAACAGTTAGTTTGGAACTCACTGCTGAGATGGTAACGTGGAGAGAGTGTTGTTTTTTCCTCAGATAAACCGCTGACTGTTGACTCTCTGCTGTGTCCACTGCAGAAAAACGCCCTCCAGTGGACCAAGACTGCAACAGACTCAGAGATGCCAACAGACGCGGCTGGCAGCGCTGTCCCCCCAGCCTCCAGCAGCACCCCTCCAGCAGGTCCAGCCCTGGCCCCGGCCGGCCCCACTGAGGCCACAGAGCAGGAGAGCTGTGACTCCACCGAGACCACCGCTGCTGCCAGTGGAGACAATGATGGTAACATCACAGTGCCCACTAGTCACCTTCTGTCCTCTACACTAAGCTTCTCCACCAAAGTCATGTCACTGACCCTCAGTCTGACATACATTTGAATATAAAGTCCTTTAGTTCATTGTTGATGGGGTATTAAACTGTAGAACAGTCTACTAATGGTGAGAGTAAAACCTGGTTTTAATAGTCACTCTTGCACATTCTGTCGTTGGGAAAATGTGTAGCAAAATAAATTACAAAGTTATACTATTCACGATTTTACTTGATACACCCTGAAAGGCATCAGCTTCATTTAAAGACATTGATTAGTTTGGAAATCAGTAAGTAAGTTTAAGTTTTTACTGCCCTAGAGAATGTGCCACCATAGTGTGCCTATGGTGAGCTGATCGGTCATGAATAACCAGTTACTTCGCCAGGTGCTGAGACTTTAGCAAAAATCCATTTTCCAGCCGATACTCAGTCACGGAACAAAATTTTATTACCCAGTGGAATTTGAAGACACCCCTAATATGAAATGGAGCCGCTGGGGCTGGGTTAAAATGCTGTGTGTTTGGTGCTTCTTCACATTTCAGTGAAGTTTAGACTGAAAGGGGTACAAATACATATTTAGGACGAACTATTCCTATAAATCTTAATGCTAACAAAGACTTGCAAAAATGGTCTTATGCAGGGGAGTTCCTGGTCTCTGCTTTGTCAATTATCCAGAGTAAGGGACGGTGTGTTTCCTGATAGGGTTCCTGCTAAACAGTTTTACATTGACTAAACGTTTAAAAGAGGTCTAAATGGCTGTAGATGTCAAGAACAGGGCCACAGAGGGTTTAAAGGTGAAGGTTTAGTAGATGCTTCTGTCTTAGACTACATCTTCTATCTCATATGACATCATGCCTGCAGCATTACCTCACACATAGGACCTTCTCTGGTGCATATGCTTGATGTCCACAGCTGTTCATGCAATACATAACAATTTGTTTATTGCTTGCTCTAAAGTTGGGCTGTACATAGACAAAAAGAAGAGGAAAATAATAAAATGGTTAAAAGACATTTAGGGTTAACTGGGTTGCTGAGAAGCTGAATCCAGTACCATATGTCTTTCCATCAGGACATAAAGCATGATTCAAAAATGGAAAAATTGTATTTTTGCATAAGGTCAAGTTTAAAACCTCTCTAAATTTCCCTGATCAGTATTTTTGTTTATTAATATTGTCCCAAGATATTCATATGAGAGGAAGAGGGATGAATGAAGTCTTTTCAACTAGGGCAGCATGAGGTTCTCTCTCTCTCCCCCCCCCCTCCCTCCCTGTCGCTCTCTCTTTCTCCCGCTTTCTCACTCTCCCTGTCTCTCTCCCTTTTCTCCCTCCCTCACTTTCTCTCTCTCTCTCTCTCTCTCTCTCTCTCTCTCTCTCTCTCTCTCTCTCTCTCTCTCTCTCTCTGTCGTGTGTGTGTATATATATTTCCGACTATGTTAGTTGCCATGGTTACAGGTGCGCATGACAGGCTGCTGTGGCCTAGATCAGAGATGCTTTATGTACAGTCGTGGTTTTTAATTGTGGTGTGTGTGCAACACAGAGCCTGCCTTCTGGCTTGGTGTGATAGTAGCCATAATTGCACATCTAACCAAACCACTGTTACCAAATCTTCCCCTGTGTTGATATAAGCCAAATTATCATTTATTTTCCCTGGTTTCATTGCTAACAGACACCAGCATGATGAATGTAAGTATATTGATTACAGGGACTATCTTTTACAGAGATGGGTCCAGGACCCAAAGATGGGATGCAGGAATGGGTCTCCACTTGGTGTCAAAAGTTTTAACCTTGCTTGTTATAACCTAAACCTAGATCCATTGGTCAGCTGCAGCAGATTTTCATTTTATTGGTCTGCAAAGTCTTTTCCAGTGCAAAAATTTGGATGACATCAGAGTCAGTTTGTAAAATATGTTTTCTTTCACATTGTAGCCTCAGTGGATGAGAGCTCGTCCAGCGCCTCCTGCTCCACAGAGCTCCAGACTCCTAGCAGCCAGCCTCAAACCCGCCTCAGCAGGGCAGCAGGACAACAGGGACGCACCGACACTCAAACCCAACACACCCAGCATGCTCAGCACGCCCAGACCAGATTGAGCCGCTCCAGACAGGTATGACCCCCTTTACCTCTGGCCAAACTCTGTTCAGTATTCACCATGGGCTCAAACACATAGGCCAATGGGCAGAGAGCAATCTATTTGGACTAATTGCTTCAAAAGACTACAGATAATCTTATGTTCTGATAGGACTATTTTATTTCTAGGATTTGAGAGCATGGAAACTACACGGAACAGGGCATTTTGTCTTTTGATGTTTTTAAATTTCTTTCAGTTTTGATTTTGTGCTACGGTATGAATTTCAATTGTAAAAAGTTTGGTATAGTGCAATACAACTAAAATCCAGATTTGGACCAAACAAATCTCCAGTTATTAAACCACCACCACCACTAAACATTTCACTTGTGTGAAATGTTTGGAGGCAATCTTGTAGTGTCTTTCCACTCTGAGTGCATCTTGCCAACAGTGGTTTACACTCTTACCTTGCCAGTTTCTCAGGTCAACATCATTAAAACAATCAAATAACATGACCAGGTTAGGGAGTTCACAACTCATGAAGCTATATAGTTTCACATGACAGGATTATTAAACTCATTCTGAAGGAATAAAGTTTTTCATTACCTGAATTTTTATTTTTAGAAAAAACAGTATTCATGATTAGTATCCCAAACTTGATTGTTAACCTCCCTGATTTTGATTGGACTTTGTCTGGTCAACTGTACTGCCTCAACATATTGACCATACCATTGTTTGCCTGCTGTCCATCCTACTCTCTGTGCCGCTACAGTCTGGGAGGCAGAGAAAGAAAGCAGTGATGATGCCTCGTGTCGTTCTGACTCCACTCAAAGTGAATGGAGAGCACGTACCTTCAGGTAAGAATTACACTCATTCGTTCTGTCACTTCCTCTTTGCCCTTGGACCGGCCTGTGAAACTGACTAACCTCTGCCAGTTGAATCATGTCTTAGTTTGTTCCCTTTGGTTGAGTAGTAAGCTCGGAACTCTACTGTATTTGATTATTAGCTCAGTTTGCATTCTCATGTCTTGTCTTTTTGATGCTGAATAGCCCCATCACCATGATGTCAAGCTATTGTAGTCTTGACAATGGCAAGCCAAATGTCAACACAACAAAGATGGTTGCTGTGGTTTCAGCACTGGCAAGAAAAAGAACAGTAAACCACATTTAACACACCAGGGTTGGCTTGAGTCATGGAATTTCTGGAAAGTCAAGGAATTTTAAAAAGAATGGAAAAGTTGGCGAAATTAATAAATTCTATGGACAAGTCATGGAATATCAAAGAATTTTTTCAGCCTTAAAAAAATGCTAACTAGTTGTTTACCAAGTGACTTAATATTTATTTTCCATCATGTTTACATGATGGGAGAATAAAACATATTATTTAACATGACCCCTGAAACTAAAGGTTTAACAATATCTGTAAAGGAAAAAAAATGTAGGTTCCTGCAGTTCATGTCAGTTTAACATTTTAATTAAGAAAAGTTTTGAAGAGAACGTTTCATTTGACAGATTAAGAACTCAAATCAAAAGGGGAATTTCTGCCACACTGGCCTCAGGGCTCACCAAAATTTATAAAATTTATAAAATTTATAAAAACATTCATGACACAAGGAGTTTCCAGTTTCAGACAAATCCCGACCTGAGCCTGTTGTGTAGTGTTTGCATTTCAGTTCAGCTTCCAGTTGTACATCTTCACTGTGTATGTTTCATGTGATATAAACATATTAAAAGGTTTTCATTGCAACTAATACTAAGGCAGTGTGGGGGTGGCGTATATTTAACTACACTGAACATTAAACTCAGTTTGCTCTGCACTTTCTTCTTATACATAGGATCCCATGTTTCAAACTGGCGTAAAGGGGACACAGCCCAGATGTAACCCCCACCTCCCACCCAAGTCTCTCTCTCTCTCTCTCTCTCTCTCTCTCTCTCTCTCTCTCTCTCTCTCTCTCTCTCTCTCTCTCTCTCTCTCTTTTTTAGGTCTGTGCTCACAGGCACATTGTCTGCCTGTGAGCCTGTGCCTGTGTATGTGTGGCTTCATTAATGTGTGTTGTTTGCTCTGGCAGGGCCTATGAAGAGGAGCCGAGGAGGAGTGGATGTTGACTTTGAAACACCAGGCTCCATCCTGGTCAACACCAACATCAGGGCCCTTATCAACGTGCGAACCTTCTCAGCCTTCCCTGCACACTCTCAGCAGCAGCTGCTGCAGCTGCTGCCCGAGGTCGACCGACAGGTTTGTTGGTTTTCTGTCCTTCCACTTTAACACCTGCTTTTGTGTTTGCACTGGTGCCACAGACTCTGATGTCGAAAGTCACTGAGATACTTCTTGTTTTGTGGATGTACAGCACATCAGTTCCCAGCTGGTTGATGCTTGTGACTTCTGTTGTACTGGCGGGTGTATGAGCACACACTCCTCTGGTGTAACTGCTCTTAAAAAAAGAAATCCCTTTCATCTCTTTCCTCAGCCATTTTCCAGCTGGTAATTCTACATGATGGTTCTGTGATCACAGGAGTATTTTTAGAGTACCAAGGGTCTGACGTTTTCACTTCTTACTGGTTGCTTATACTTAAGGTGACTGAGGAATTGAAGCTTATTTTACCGTTGCACTCATTATTAAGTCACTCTGCAGCAGCTCTTCAGTGAAGTGCCTCTAATATAAATGTGAATGCAGAAGCCTAATTTTTTTGCGGTGATTTCCAGACATTGCTCTGAATAGATATGAATGAACACGCGCTGGATGAATAGATGTGAACAAACAGAAGCAAAATAACTTATCTTTTTACAATTAGTTTTATTCTTGTGCTTTGTCTCAGATTTCCAAGGCAGTAGCATGCCCATATGAGCAATATGAGTAAACAAAAATGACTGATGTCAACATGAAGTTATAATACATATGGTTGAAAGGTTTAGTCAGTTTTAGAGCCATTAGAAGCATTATTTTCCCTCGACACTATACAAATGCCAAATTGTGAACCCAAAAACAAGATGTGTACCCAGCTGTGAAATTAATGAGCTCAGCCCTTACTGGAAGCTCAATTCCTCTTCATTTCGAATGGGTGCTTGTGTTTTGGTGCCTGTCTATTCAGTCCTATATTGTTGTCGGTGAATGCGTTGTGCTGATCACTTCCTGTCTCCCTGCAGATTGGACCTGATGGCATGGCCAGGCTCAGTAGCTCAGCCCTCAACAATGAGTTCTTCACTCATGCCTCCCAGAGCTGGAAGGAGAGGCTGGCTGAAGGTGAGTGATGTTCAGTTTCATTCAGCCTTCTGTTACACACATTACACATGGACTTATTTACAGCAGACTCTTGTTACCAACCCTTACTATTGTTTGTTACTTGTTTGAGCAAATGAAATCTCTACAGCCTGAGCATAGAAGTTGATATTTTGAGTGCATTTTTGTCCTTTTAATAGTGCAGTATTGAAACCTTTGCCATGTCTTTGGCCCATTCAGGTGAATTTACCCCTGAGATGCAGGTGCGTTTCCGGCAGGAGATGGAGAAAGAGAAGAAGGTGGAGGCATGGAAGGAGAAATTTTTTGAAGAGTACCATGGCCAAAAGTAAGAGGGCATACCATTCATCAAATTAATTTCTCTTGTTCACCAGACATTTATATCGTATTTATGGTGGAGAGTTTGTAGATAAATATAATATAGAGAATACGAAGGTGCTGACCATTATTGTTATCCAACATTGCAGATAAACATATTATTGGTTTAATCTTCATGGTCATGATGTCTTGATAATGAGAATCTTTATCCTCATGATGCTCCCTTCAGTTAAGTTGCAATAACCTTTGATTTTAATTGACTCCCAGCTGTAATCATCTTTTGGTAATACTGAAGTATAATTTTGGTGTTGATTTTAAATATTAACTGCTTAAGGAAGCCATGCCCCCCCTTTATTTTGCTGTTTTCCAGATAGTGTTTCCAGTCTCAAGTATGATGTGAATCAATTACGGTCACTAAATTTCAGTGTTTACTCAAAGTGCTGAAGCTTTGTTTCTGTACTCACAGGTCTGGTCTAACGCGAGAGGAGTCCCTGAAACTGACCATGAGCGAAGCCACTGATGTTGCAGCTACTGTGCTCGACAGTGATGTGGCAGTGGTGGCTGCCGGCGCTCCCAAGAGGCGTAGTGTGGGTCGGAGGAGGAGAGATGGCAGGATGAGGAGACGCACCCGGGCCGACCTGCGGCGCAGGGCACGCCGCACCCTCTGCAAACCTGCCCCACCAGCCCTACAGTCTCCAGAAGCAGCAGAGGCTAGCGCTTCCCTGGATGCCTCAGCAGTCTCCATTGGATCTCCTATGTCTGACAACACAGTGGTCCAGGGTGAGGTGGTGCTGCAGGCCGAGTCTGGCTTGGAGCTCCCTGCCGAGGGCGCCTCCTTGGAACCAGAGCCCTCCCCTGCTGCAGAGCCAGCCATTGTGCCAGCCCCGACGCCCACCCCAAGCCCCAGCCCCAGCCCGGCCTCCACCAGCGCCAACGAGGAGCCTGAAGTCACAGCCCGCTTGCTCCCCGAAGAGGCTGCGCCAGCACTGGCCTCCACCTCCTCCCCTTCCTCCTCCTCCTCCTCATCTTCCTCAGCCTCCTCCCCAGCCTCGTCTCCCTCCTCACCTTCCGACAGACAGGGAGCCTTTGCAGCAGGCCTCGACTCCTCTTCATCTTCCTCCTCGGCGTCCTCCAGTGCTGCCGCTGCAGCCGATCCCCTGGATGACACCGCCTCTGTGGTCACCTCCATTACAGGGGGCACAGCCACTAGCAGCCGCGAAAGCAGCCCCTCAGCCAGCCCAGCCGCCACCCCTGCACCTGCTGCCCAGCCCAAGGAGCAGAAGAGGAGGCCAGATGAGACTCAGGCCTTCTCCAGCTTCCCCGAAAAGAGGCCACGGCTCGACGACCGTCAGTCCTTTCGTACCACAATTGACGGTGTCCGTTCGGAGAAGCCGCAGCCGACAGCAGAAGAGCCCAAGGTCCCGCCTATCCGGGTACGATTCTGCTCTAATTGGTTCTAAAGGCTCTGTGTTGTGGTCGTATTTAGTTGGCCACTGGAGGGCAGTGTTTTGTGAAGTTACTTTGTGAAGTAATTTTTTCATACATATCTTTCAAGCAAAGGCAGGGGTCAGTCCAGTAAGTTCAGTAAACTCAATAAATTGACGAGAGAGTGGTTTGCAAGGAGTATGTTGCTATAGTTTGACTGACTCAGTCTTGTGTCATTAAACTGTAAACTGTGTCTGTGTCTCCAGTTTTGATTTACATCAGTACTGTTATTGTTCAAATGAGATTTTGACCTGTTGTCCTTTTGTCTCTGTCCCAGATTCAACTGTCCCGAATCAAACCGCCCTGGGTCAAAGGGCCCCCCACCTACCAGATCTGTCCCCGGATTGTGCCCCCCGGCGAGGGCTCGCGGCGGTCGGGCACGGGGGGTGCGCGCACCCTGGCGGACATCAAAGCCCGCGCCCAGCAGGCCCGGGCCCAGCGCGAGGCCGCTGCTGCTGTTGCAGCCTCTGGCGACGGGACGGGGACGGGCGGGGTCGGGCTGCGGCCTGCTACTGGGCTACCGGATCGCAGCAGTGGACGACGAGCGCGAGAACATCCAGGACCTGTCGAGCCCGGAGGAGGAGGAGGAGGAGGAGGAGGAGGAGGAGGAGGAGGAGGTGGAAGAAGGGGAGGTGGTGGGATGGAGGAGCAGGGATCGTCTACAGGCACTCATTCGTCTGGAGCACAACTACAGCTTCCCAATGTAGAGCCTACTCCCCAGCCTTCCCCTTCTCTGTCCACTACCTCAACATCCTTGTCCTCAGAGCCCCCTCAGACCCCAACTCCTACTCCAACCCCAACTCCACCTCGAGAGGAGGCAGCTACAGAGTCAATAGCTGTAGAAGAAATGACAGCAACAGCAGCCCAGGTGCAGAGCTCATCCAACGGGCTGTCAGACAAGGCGGCTGCCTCACCAGCTCTAGAGCCTGACAATGTATCTGAGTCAGTGCCCACTCAGCATGTAAGGCAAACCCAGGTGCCTGACCCTGTCAGTGCCCCCTCGGAGAGGCAAGAACAACATTGTGAAAGTCCTCCTCTGGCTCCAACATCCATCCCAGATTCTCTGCCCAGATTTGGGGCCCAAGGTGTGGACGTTATCCAGACGCTGGCCAGCTCCTCTCAGCCAAAGGAAAGAGAACAGGGGAAAGGAGCAGGTGGTGTTATCCAACATGGTTCCCACCATGTTGGCCACCAGGAGGCGCCCTCCCCCTCTGTGATAGAGAGACAGCAGACAGATGCTTCCTCTCCTCCACACATGGCCTCCTCCATCAGAGAGAAAGAGGATGAAGCTGGCGGCCACAGCGACTCCACTGAGACTGCTTCTGACTGTGAGATTGAGAACCAGGAGGACGACCAGCAGCACCATGACCGGGATTGGCACCACCACCTGACCGCCCAGAGGAATGGCCAACCAGTTATCTGTAACCCCCCTCCTCAGAACCAGCAGCCGGTCATCCAGGCCCATGTGTCCAACCGCCATGGTCAGACAGTCATCCAGCCTTGCTTCCCCAATGGTCTGGCTCACCCTCAACCCAGCCGCCCCCATCCCCAGGACCCTCAGCCCCTATCCACAGCCCACCCACCAGGCCTCAGGGGCCACACTAACATTCTAGCCAAAATGGAGCCTTTAGATGACTCCAGAGCTTCTATCCAGAGCTCTGCTGAAGAGGAGTGTCGTGGGAGCTTGAAGCCCTCTGCCACGACACCCACTGCTGCAGCCGCCAAGAGGCCGGCCAGCTCGGCCAGGCCGGTGTCCAGTGTGGAGGCCAACAACCCTCTGGTCACCCAGCTGCTACAGGGCAGTCTGCCCCTGGAGAAGGTCCTACCTTCACACTCTGCCAACAGGCTGGAGATCAGCCGACTGCCCGGGCCCCAGCCCAGAGCTCCAGCAGCCAGGACCCCGGGGCCCCGCAGCAGGCCAGAGGTCTCAAGCCAGTCGTCCAGCCCTGACCTGGCTCTGGCCTCTCAGAGCCATAATAAGTCTCCAGCTAGCCGTGGCGTGTCCTGTCTGATGGAGGCCCCTGCCATGCCGCAGTATCAATCCCAGCAGCCACCAGGAGCTGTACCAGTCATCACCTCCCTCCCTCCCTCCTCGTCCTCTTCCTCCTCCTCCAGGCGCGCCTCAGACCACAGTTCCCAGATTGCAATGGCTGTTGAGTCTGTGGTAATCAAAGAGTCTCCTGGGCCTCAGCCCTCACAGGGGGCCACGCCAGATGGGCCCCAGCCGGCCAACCGGACCACGCCTAATGGACCTTCCCCTCCCCATGCTGACCCTTGCCCCTCGGAAGTGGTGCCCACTATTAAGATCAACTGGCGGCCACCACATTCTCAGCCCCACACTCCCCAACAGCAGCCATCTCCTGCACCCAGTGTGAAGAATGAGCTCAATGCCCGGCCCTCGTGCCAGGCTCTTGCCAAATCCTCCCCCACCACACCCATGAGTGTTACCAAAAAGGAGCCTGGGAACTCTGCAGACGGCTATCTGACAGGTGGGGCAATGGAGGGACTGCTCAATATGGAGATGACTTTAGCCAGAATGGCCAAGAAGGAGCACGGCAAAGCTCCTTACTCCTCTGGCTCGCCCTCCTCCTCGTCCCCCTCACCCTCCTCTTCCGCCTCCTCTCTTCCCTTCCTGTACGGGAAGCTGCCCAAGCAGGGCGGAGGTGTTGGAGGGGTCAGCTACACGGCTAACGTGTCGGTGATGGATGGCGGCGGTTTCTCTCGGAGTCTGGCGGACGGCGTGCTCCAGCTGCGCCCCCGCCTGACCTCCAGCCAGGCCACCCTCAGCATCCAGGCCTTCGCTGACAGCACCGCCGAGGAGGTGGCGCTCAAGTGCTCGTGCCGCCTCAAAGCCATGATCATGTGCCAAGGCTGCGGTGCCTTCTGCCATGACGACTGCATCGGGCCCTCCAAACTGTGTGTGTCCTGTCTAGTGGTCAGATAGTATGTTGAACCCCCTCTAAGCGGTAGTGCTACAACCTGTACAGTATTAGGCAGCAGGACTGGTGGGGCTCCGAGGTGTACAGAAGCTTTGGTCAGGGTAGAGCAGATGGGAGGCGCCTGACAGGCAAAGTTTTGCCTTGTATAATAAAATTGGTCTGTATTTTTTGTTGTTGCAGATTTTCAGATTTTTTTAAGCTGTACTGATGTTATGTTATTATTGTTATTATTATTATTGTGAATTTTGGGCATGATTGATTGTAAATTGTGCCTTTTCTTTTGTTGTATTTTTTTTCTCTCTCTCCTCAGAAACATTTACCTCATCTTATCTTGACCCACCTGTCATCATTTGAGTCTGAAAATGGTGGCCATCATTGTTTTGGTCCCTCTTCTGCTCAGCATGGAGGGACATATTGTTCTTGTCTCTTTGCGCAAAGAAATATTTTTTTAACCATTAAAATGAGTAAACTACATTGTTTCCTTGGTTTTTGTTTTCGCTCATTTCATTTTCCCCCTAAAGTCAAGTCTGTACTCTGCAGTGGAGCACAGCATTATGAACAAATAAAGTGAGAATTGAGCAGTGATTTTATTTTATCCCCCCAGGAAAAAGATTTTTCTCCTCTTTGAATTTACCAGTCGGAGCAAAATAAACCCAACATAGATTTTTTTTTTGTTGTTGTAAATTTAAAACATATCTGAAAACCTTAAGTCTTTATTTTCAAACCAATTCCACTCCAGTGAGTTTGCTTCTTTCTTCAAGTAAGATTCCTTTCATGAACAGAATTAGACCTCAAACACTGCTTCACCAGTCTTTTAGTCGTGTAAGACTGCCACTTATGAATTGAGGTATTCTGACTTTTCTTTCATTAATTGCACCTCATAACCTAGTGCCCTTTAACTGATGCCGATCAAGGGTGTAATTTTTGCTTATACGAAATGAAAAAGCTTCAAACAAGCAGATAATCAACATCTGGGGGTCAGAATACCAAGTCTAATACCAGCAGAACTGCAGAGCTGTACTGGGTATGATGCCACATGGTTTCCCTGCAAACACTGAATGGCTATTCATGTCATTGGGGCAATTTCTGTTTGTAGTGGTACAGTAGAGAGAGAGGGGGGATGACATGCAGCCAGGAATAAACTGGGATTATAAGATTTACGAGGACAGTTAGCCATTGGCTCTTCCTACTTGCGACCCCTATACACAACATTGATAAAATGTGCTAGAGTAGACAATGTAGAGTTGGTGTTAGTTATTTTGGTACCATTTTACAATAAGGTCCTTAAAAGAGTTCATGATTGGCTTATAATTAGGTTATAAACACTGTCAATCATTAATAAACGATTATAAACAGGTTATAACAGTTTTTATACATCAATGCAGGCTCACTATTTGGCAAGATCAAGTTACTTCTGCACTGCATCTATTCTGTTAAATTGCCAATCTTGCTAGTTTCTTACTTGATCTTGCTGAATAGAAATAGAAATATGAAAACTATGTTATAACTTGTTTGTAATTTGTATTAATGGTTTAAAACGTATTTACAACCTAATTATAAAAAAAAAACCTCAAACCCTTTATAAGGGTAGTTATTAAATGTTATCAGTGCTACTGATATTGGGTGGTACTGTTATTGGGTTTTATTCAATGCAGAGGTCAGTGCAAGGGTTCATCATCAGTGTGCAGCTTCACTTAGTGTGACCCCTGGCCAAAAGATTTGTGCATGACTTCTGCACTTAAAAAAAAAAAAAAAAAAAAAAAAACTGAAGTGAAACTGTAAGGAATTAAGTGTAGAGCCCTTGGCAGTCATCTGGGAAACTGACTGTGACTGTTTCCTTCACTTTATGGCAGCGTCTTTCTTTAGTTGAAAGCTTCCACTTTGGGAAAATGGTTGGCACAAAACTCTTCAAGCAGTAATGCAGGAGCATCTCCTCATCTCTGAACAGACTGATAATGACTGTATCATCTGCGAATGATGTGCCTCTTTATATGATGACTCCATCAGTCATCAGTACTGGAGAGGACGTACAGAATCAGAAGCTTGGGAGTGTCTCTCTGAAGTGATCCCAATTTAGACAATTTAGTATTTGTGTGTTGCTTTTGTTTGAAATGTCAATGAACCTCTGTGTTCTCCCTCTCTCTCTAACGCACGCTGGCTAACTGTCCCGGCAAAAATGATAGTTCAATACTAAAAGCAATTCACTCGAATACAGCTAAAGGTACAGTACAAGTTCACCGTGGGTTATCCTTTATTTCAAGAGCAACTTAAAGACTAATCCATACACAGCCATCATTAACACATAGACAATACAAAATAAATATACACCATCACTTTGTTCTTTATCACCAAATAAATACTAAATATGTACAGCACATTATTCCCAGTTCATTGCAGGTGTCTCAAAATAGTTTGTGGAAATAAAAAGGAAAATCATATAAACAGAAGCAAAAACAAAAAATCTTTAGAAAATTATTAAAAAACTTTCAGTTACAAAATATTTGCACTTAAAAAGATCCCAGTATTTCAAATAAATAATAAGATATATAAAACAATTCATAGTTGATATCTTAAAATATTTCCTCCTTGTTCAACAATGCAGAGGAAATGATTCCCTTCTCTTGGTCGCTGTTTAAAAACATCTCAAGTAGCATTTTGTTTAAATAAAAAAGTCAATAAATAGATAATGAATAATAAATACGCCAAAATAAAAAATAATAGAGCAGACATGAATAAATAAGCTATTTTTAAACCAACATTTTCAAAGGACTTAAATAGTTACACAGCAATAGTAAGAATGAATCTACAAACTAGTCCTGGAAGTGCAACATCACTATGCTCATAGATACTATCAACATTACTCAGTGGAGATGGGATATGTTCACTAACTAAGAGAATCTGGTCAGCTTGGGCTATACGACTCAGTATACTGCATTCTAACTTGTTCTGTACCATTGTAATAAGTGGCGCCTTGCTCTGTATACCTTAAGATACCCTCGCTTACACCAACACAGTTTTATTCCAGTGTGCTAACACGCACAGTTTACATCCATACTCTAGTCTGTTCACGTCCATACCTTCATAAAGCAACATGCAAACAGGAAACAAATGCAAAGAACAGATGACAAACTTGCTCCGAAATGATAATAATTAATCACATATCTAAAGGGCTTGGAAAGAAAGGGATGAAAATTGGTGGCCCTCCGCACCCGCCTCGATGCCCCGCCTCCTCTCCTGCTCCTCCGTGCCGTTTGGAGGGGTGTGGCCTCACACCTCGATGCCCTTCACCGCCTGGTTGATTGACTCGAGCAGGGCCCGGTTCTCGGGGTTCTGGTAGCAGTCTTTATTGGTGAACATGTGGGTGAGGGTTTCCACGTAGGTGTCGAAGTTCTGCTCGGACAGCGGCTCCTGCTGAACACAGCATGGACACATTCTCATTTTAGACCGGCCTGCATACGGCCTCACACAAGAGCTTCCAAACCTTACTCAACAACTAACTCTGTAGTGAGACTGGGAAATGCCTGTGGGCGGGAGATTTTAAACACACGCTCACACAGAGACTGAGACATGTGGACAAAGTGCCTTTTGTGACCTGCCCAGTGACAATTGGTAAGAGTGTGTGGCTTTCTGTGCACTCCAGAAAGCTCTGATGTTTTCCTTCTTAGTCCTGCAGACATACCAACTTTGAGAGTCCACAAGTCCAGAAATAGAGTGTTTTCAGTAGCAAAGTAAGGGTGTAAGAATCCCACCCAAAAAGATTTTAAGATTCAGTGGCCTCGGTTCCTGCATTCTGGTGATTGAGACTTGACAAAATGATGTGCCTGTCTATTGGAAGATGTGTCTGAACCATCTGTGTCCGAGTGAACCACTAAATTCATGTTTTTATGCATACTAGCCACAGTAATGGCTACTTTTGATGCACTGCGATCACTTTTTCAATGGTTATCTGTGTGAGGTGACACTCATCATTTTAACGTCCATACTCTCCACAGAAACCATTCAACAAAGTTTTCAGAAGGCAAATCTTCTCCTTTGAAAATCTCCTTTTCTTTTTTTGTGGTGTATGTGAGTTTGGTTCCAACCAGCAATGGAGATGAAGTACATCCCAGAATGCACTGGGTAGACAGGAAACACCTTGAAAAAGTTGCCAATCCATTACCGGGAAAACACACAAACACTTTCACAACCGTGGGCTTATGTCCTTAGCAATTTCCATTTGTTTATGTGAAAAAAGTTAAACATTAGGCTATTATTGAGCATCACCAACTCTCCATGATGGCGTCACCTGTGTGTGTTGGTTCAGTTCGATGGAGATTAATTGCAAAAGCCTCTGTACTCACCATGGTGGGCAGGCGGATGTTGGCCAGACTGCGGATCAGAGCCTGGCTCAGGCCGGACAGCTCCACGAACAAGGCCTCATTCTTCTCCTCGATCTGTTTATTTTCCTCCTCCATGCTCTTCAGGTTCTTCTCCATGGAAGAGATCTGGAGCCCAGACACAAACAACTGTCATGAAGCAGCCAGACAAAAGTGCTTGGCAATGTAACAGGAAAAAAGCAAATAGACCAGTGTATAGAGAGAAGGACGGGACATTAAAACAGACAATAATGTATCATGTATCGATGAAATGTCTTTAAATTTGAAAATCAACAAAGTGACCCTTCAGAGACAATAAAAAGCCTCGTAATGACTTGTCAAACATCAAGAAGAAAACAGCCAACAAACATTCATAGTTCACTTCTAAAATGGTCATAATTCAGCCAATACTTTCCTAAGGATTTAAAACAGCAAGCCAACAACACCAATAAGAGCCACACTGTAACTGTAACTTTTTGGGTGAGTTGTATTTTCTTAACTTTCTAAATATATCTCACTCAGCTCTCAGCTCATAACTGAAACGGTTGCTCCTCTCTGAACCCACCATTTGACTGGGTGCTTGTCCCACTGGTAGTCACTCCAGATGACTGGAATCAGTTCAATAGTTCAACTAACCTGGGTGTGCAGGTTCATCATATCAGCCTCCATCTCTGAGTTGGACTCATTCAGCTCACTGATCTCCTTGTTGAGTTGCTTGATGTCTTCATCGTTGTCCAGAACTGAACAAGAGCAACAAACATTACCAAAGATATCAGCCAGGCCTATAGGAACCTCCTACTACAGATGTGGTGAACATACTTCTGTGAATATGCTGTACGGTAAAGTTCTTAAAGTAACTGGATGACTGTGCTTGCTACTGTGCTATGTGTAAATTCTTCTGATGTCCACCACAGTGCTATAAATTTGCATGTAACCATTGGTGTGTTAGAGAGCATAACAAAGATGTTGAGAGAATCTAAGAGAAAACAAAGCACATCTTGGACTGTTGGACCCACAAGGCAATTGTTTGTCTACAAAACACTTAGATTTAGCTGCACAAGCTGAATTGGAGAGAACATTTCATACTTTTTTGGAGCTCCAAAAAGCCATTGCCCATTACATTGGGAAAGGGCTAGGAAACTATGGTGGTTAACTGTGTGTTTGGTGGTTCTGCCAACTTCAGTGTAGTTTCTACTGACACAGAGCTGAATAGATAAGGACTGAATTTTCATTTTGGGGTCAGCTATTCCCCAAACGCTGTGGTGGAGAAGGCAATGCCCATCCCAGTTTCTTACCATCACTGGCCCTGAACTTGGCGGTGATGTACTCATCTCCAGGGAGCTTGGCTCTCTTCTTGTTGGCCGAGGCTCTGGGACAACCTGAGAGACTGAAGAGAGAGGCGTGATGAGGAGAGGAGAGGCTAACCCTCCACTACATCCCTGTCCCAAACATTTTGTGCTCGTGGAAGCTCCAGCCCCCAGTACCTCTACATTAAGCATTCAAGAATACCTGCGATGTGTCAGGAAGCTGCCGTTGGCGTGGCCGGAACCATCACAGCCTGGCGTTGGGCAGGTCGGGCCTTCTGTCTTGAAGGCCTTCCAGGAAAACGGAGTACCATTGAGAAGACCTTCCTTCTGCCGGCGGGCTGCCAACGGACAGCCGTAGGCACTGCGGTGGGTAGCGTACTTCCCGCTGATGTGGCCCAGGCTATCACAGCCAGGAACGGGACACCTAGAGATGACAGGGGGACACTAATTGACTGCTCTGACTTCCCTTGACAAGACTGTAGGATGGTGAAAGGAGCTACCATCACTGTAAAGCATAGGCAAGCTCTGTGCTGATGCCAACCTCAGCAGTTCTGAATCCTCTTTGTCATCCTTGGTGGGTGTTGATTTGACCCCTCCCTTCTTGGCACGAGGGCATCCAGAGAGACTGGCAAAGAGAAACACAGCAGTGTTTGTGATGGTGGGAAGAGACAGTAGCAGGTAGAATGACAAGATTTTCAAATGTGGACAAGCCATGCCTGTTGGAGTTCATACCTTCTGTGTGAGGCGTAGTTTCCAGTGATGTGTCCTGATCCATCGCAGCCAGGAGTCGGACACCTGAGACACAGCCAGAGCCACACGCTGTTTTAATTTACGTGCTAACATTTTATTTGAAATGCATTGTAGTGATTCATTACCAGCAAATTATAATCCCACTTGCAGATGACATACACTCTTCTTACAGTATAATCATTTGGTAACTTTGTATGTTTGCAGCTCCAAACAAAAGGAAGCTGTTTCAATTGTGAGGACTTCAAGACTCGGAAATCGCGCAAGGTGATTCCAGTAAACTGTGAAAGCCCCAGCCGGTCTGTGATGCCGAAGGATACCAAAAGTATGACAGGAACAAAAGATCGAACGTTGGTGAGTCCTGTTTTCTTGGATGGAGTGCTCCCTCACTGCTGTTTTGGAGACACTTTTGATTTCAGTTCTTTTGATTCTTGACTTCCTGTGTGTAGTTGATGTCCCACAACTAACCACACCAATCCTACAATTTAATCTAAAGAAACAGAGTTCATCTATTGCATCTCAAATATTGGGGATGGTCTTTATAGCAGGCATAGTATTCGCATCTTCATCATATCTGCTTTACTTAACACATTTGGACTTCATGTGCCTTCGTTTCTTTGATTTAGTTTTATAATCGTGCTCGGATTTAGATACAAGTAGCATTAAAATGTCTTTCTGGTTAAATGAGCTATCACAGTCTTGCTAGATTAATACTCTTCTCAAGTTACATGAATTTCAGTTTGGTTCATGTGTTCATATGTTCTTAAAACCAATGCCATTTTAAAATCCATGAATGAAAGTGACTGTGTGTGAGGGAAAGGAGGGACAGGACTATAGCTAAAGTTATAATGCATAGTGAACAGGTTAGAGGTGAGAAACAGGAAGAAGCAGACATACTTTAGTTCAGCAGTGTGGGCAGCCATGAGCGTCCGGAGTGATTTATCAGCGAGAGGACAGCCTGACAGACTGGAAGATACGTTAGAGAGAGACAGAAAACCAGACTGAGAGAAGATCTTAGTCAAGTGTGAATGAGGGGGGAAAAGCCAGCATCTCAACCCAGATTATGGGCATTACATCCAGGATAAAAGAGCCAGGACAGGAAAGGGCAGCACTCCAGCTGGGAGTGTAGAATTTGTTGTTCTGTCAGTAGTGTAATTGTTGGCATGCAATAAAGCAACAATGAACAAAAACAATGAGACATTACAGTAGGTATCAGTGGGTCAGGCCTGGGTCAATAAGGGTGTGTTCACACTTGAACCCTGGAACATTTACTCCTTTAGTCCAGTTCGGGTGGCACCAAATAAAAGCACCAAGATGCTTGAAAATGCAAGTCTTGGTCCTCTTTCAAGACAGCTGTGGTGCAGTTCGCTCATCGGGTTTGAGGAACCGAGAACAAAATGAAGTCTGAACTGATGCTCATATTCAGATGTCCATCATTCTGTAGATGTGATTGCAGGTCCAAATACAGGTCTTACCTTCGATGTGAAGCGTAGTTCCCAGTAATGTGTCCACTGCCATCACAGCCGGGGGTGGGGCATCTGAGGCAGGAAACAGTTCAATGATCAGCGTTTTTGCAACCGATGGATTTTGAACAACCAAATGTATCTTCTTTGCTTCCTAATCGTGGCAATGATGTGCAGCAGAACCTCTAGCTCAAAGGGCGCTTCAATTTTGAAAAAGGCAATGGTGGGAGGGGTTCACTAATACTCATACTAACAATACAATAAAAGTTCTTTGTAAGGCAACTAGTGTTTTTTTTTGTTTGTTTGTTTGTTTTAAACAAAGTTCTTCCCCTAAATTACTATTGGTATATCTTCTGTGTCCAGGATGTAAAACTTTTTTATATGAGTTTTGCTTTTTTGAAATTGGGTCATTGGTCATTTTTCTTTGGCACAAGGATCACAGGCTATCCTGCAATATGTGATATATTGTAAGATATTCAGCTGTGATACATCACAATATCTGTAACTGAAGAGGAAAAAATACCTTGTAAAAGGCAAAAAGATTCCAATAAGCAGGAATCAATCCTGTTTATCTGTTTTAATATGCACAGCGACTACAATGTGAACATGACAAAATAGTTCCAGTTAAAATACCTAACGGCAGGGAATAAATATGCCTCATAGGTACTCAAATGTGCTCTCTCTGAAAATTAAGTTGAAAACAGTGTATTGATAATGTATCTCAAGAGGAAGTGTCACAATATTTCAATATTTTGATATTTCGATATTTTGTCCCACCCCTTGTACATATAGTGAAATGCAATGGAAATAAATCAAAATTGGGCTTCTAAGGTTCGGACAGCATTCAGACTATGTAGAAGCCAGATCAACTTTCTGTTAAGGAAAAGCAAAGCATGTTCTTGCCAAAGTTTGGAGTGGAAGGCTGGGCTGGTGCAACACAGTGGCGATCTAGGAGCTGCGACTTACATGAGAACCTCCTTCTTTGTGTCTTTGGGCTGGAACTTGACCTTGAAGCTGCTGGTGGTGACCTCACCAGGGTACTTCCTGTCCTCGAGGTTCTCCTGCTCCTCTTCTTCAGCGTCTGATGAGGTGTATGAAGGCGCCGCATACTCCATCTCAAGAAAGCAAGACATTAGATGAGATTAGATGAAACGTTAATATTCCATGTGGGGAAGTTTTGCCGATGCAGCAGCAAATAGGAACACAATGCAGCAAAGATGAGTTGAATATTAACAAGAATAGAACAATTAGTAAAAGCTAAAGACAGAAAACTGGTGCTGCTGGCATCCTTCCCATATTCCATCCATCCATATATCTTTGCAGCAACTGATAATAATAGTAATAGATATAATAGTGTGTCAAAATTTAATAAATGTTCTCCAGTGCAATACCCTCCTCTGAATGAAGTTCAAGTAATTCAGTTCCTGGTAATGTACTGTAATACATTATTTGATTAACCAGCTATTATTACATTAAAAGGGCTGTGCATTTTTCATTTATCTGTCAGAGGATGTTATTATATCGTCTGTCCAGTTATTATCTTAACAGTTTCCCAGTACATTTTTTTGACCAATCCAGAGGGATGTTTTATTGTGGGACCATTTATTACATGACCAAGTCCAGTCCAGTCCTTTTTCTTTCTTTCTTTCTTTCTTTCTTTCTTTCTTTCTTTCTTTCTTTCATTCTTTCTTTCTTTCTTTCTTTCTTTCCTTCTAGTGCTATTAGTTGAATGTGTGAATACCTCATCTTGCTCTTCCTCCTTGGCCCCGCTTGGTTTGGTGAAGTCCAGAGGCCCCTCCCACTCTGATGGGGCGTGGCCCTGGGAAGATGTGGCTCCGGTGTGTTGAGAGGAGGAGGATGAGGACGAAGGCTCTGAAGACTGCATGTCCTCCTTCTTTGTCTTCTTCATGCTGAGGTCCAAGGTGCCGTTCTCGTCCACTTCGATGTCTGACTCCTGAGGGGTCCAGATAAATGTAAGTGAAACTGAGGAACAGCTCGAAAACGAAAAGTAGGTTAGCACAGGCTTGTATGCTCAGGAAGTGTTACAAAGGATATTCTCGTCAAGGGAAAGACGGCACTTGTGTTCCCTTTGATGCCGGTAATGTCTTTTACCTTTCTGTTGGTAAAGTTTGAGTTCCTGTAGGTGGTGCTCTTTTTTTGTTTGATCAGCCAAATAAACGTAAAACACATCACTTCCTGTGTACCACACACAGCAAATTGAAAAGCTTCAGTAGCAATACTAATATATATTTCTATTAAAAAGCTGATGTTCATTGCTTTAAACTCTTTAAAGTACTCTAAAATGTATTCAAAGGGAAATGTAGTATTTTTGTGTGCTACGATGGACCAGAAAAGCTTCTCCATGCTAAAAATGCAGAGATGCCCTCGAGCAAGGCACCAACAGTTTCAACACTAAAGACAGTGGTTGTACAGAGCAGCTGCTAACATGAAGGTGTCAAACTGTAAGACTGTGGCACAGGCTGACAACTGGTGAAAAAAATCAGGTTAAACTAATTCAAGTAAAAGACAGTGTACCTTGGTGCAGGGCTCCCTGGGCTTGGTGGTGAGGCTCTCCGGCCGCTCCCAGCAGCGGGTGGACAGGTTGAGGATGGCTGTAGCCGCCATGTGGGCCGCCTCGGCATCCTGACTGTAGTCATAACTACTGGAGGATGAACCACTCTTAGAAAAGCCTCCCGATAGACTGTGGCTGGGTGAGGAGGCCTTAGGGAATGATTTGGCTATATGGGATTGGAGAATGATAAAAACAAGCAGAGCGGATAGACTTTACTATATAGCACATCGACTTCATAAGAAAAAACAAAAAAACCATCCATGTGTGATGTTCAGTGTATTCCAGGAATTATTTTGTGGTGAAGTGATGTATTTTACTTTCTTGTACTCATTTCCTCTCAACCCTCCTTCACCACTTATATCTCACTTAGTGATTCCCTATTTCCTAGAATGAAGTACACCCATTAAAATGCCACATGCCTTGTGGCTGCATTACATTATTACTGATGCTACTGTGTTGGAGAAATTGTCATCTCTGCTTCCTCTTCTTCTTCTACAGTGGCTTTCTCCCTGTTTGACTGGGGAACATCTGTGCAAAATGGCGAGCTAGAAAGAAGCTCTATCTCTTTGCTTCTGAAGGACTGACACCAAAACCCGACATTTGCTGTTGATGTTTTAGATAGCTGAAAAAGATTTCCACAATCAAACATTCTTGTATCTGTACTGAAAGGTGTCATATCATTTATGTTTGGCCAGTTATCCACAGGAATAAAAACAATACACCAGCAAATAATAAATTAGGCCGTATGAAAGGTACAAAACCAGTAGCTGTTTCTAGCTGTGTCAAAGTGTTTTGAAGTGGATTTTTCTTTTATGTTTCTCAGAGAATAACAATTGTAAAAAAAAAAAAAAAAAAAAGCATGCTAACTTTTTTTACTTAAACAATATACTTCAGCAATATCAATCACTTCATCAATAACATGTTAATCAAATTATTCCCTGAACACTGTGAAGTTCAACAGGATCAGACAAAGCACACAGACATGTAATGTGCAGTTCAGGTGTCTGGGTCTCTTACATTTGAAGGCTTTGGGTGAAGTTTCAGTGTTGCTGGATGTCTTTGGGATGAGCATGCGCTTGCCAAACACCTGGACATCAAAGCTTGCATAGTCAAAGGACACCTTTGAGTATTTCTCCAGCTCCTTGGCCAGGTTGGCGCGGGGCGTGGCAGGCACCATGTTGGGCCTGTAGCTGCCATACTGAGGGATCTCCAGCTGCTTCACAAAACACATGGGCCTGGGGAGAAAGGAATATGTTATGAGTTTACTGGGAAATTAATATGAGAAAGAGGGGAAGGCATGCCTCGGTCGGGTTTGGTGTCTCACCTGAGCACTCTGTCGGAGTTGGCGGAGGGTTCGCTGGCTGACGCCTGGGAATGACTCTGCTTGTCCTGGTTTTTGTTCAGCTTGGCTGCTGCTGCGATGGGGCAGCCTGACAGACTGATATAGGAGACACAGGTAAATATTGTCATTTGAAGTAAAGTAAAGTAAAGCTCTCATGAACAGATGAGCATTCATGCACATAAAGTTTAAAATTTACTAAAATAATTTTATGTCAAACAGTGACAAGTATCCCACGTTTCCCCCCTGCTATATTCATGTGAGGGTTGAAAGGTCCAAGACCATTATAGGACACTAAAACTCTCCTCTGAAATCCTAATTCCTTTAGGATTAGCAGCACCTTAAGACTGTCTTCAGTGGTAGGAAAACTCTTGGACACATTCGAATTACATTAAAACTTAATTGTTGATCAATTCAGTAGACTTACATGTTACACAGAAGGTGCTGCATTAATATAATAGTAAAACATAATTTCAAAAACCCATTCACCTGCGGTGTGTGTTGCGATTGCTGTTGACGTGGCCTTGGCCTGTGCAGCCTGGAGTCGGACACTTCAGCACGTTCTCATGCATGGCCAAGACTACAGACAGACAACAGACAGATCCCCAGGTCAGTGTCTTTAGTTGCTGCTACTGCAGTAACAGCAGTAGTTGTAGTAATAGTAGCAGCAGCAGCAGCAGTAGTATCAGTGTTAGCAGCAGTAACAGTAATGGCAACAGCAGTGCTAATAGGGCTACTCCTTTGAGTTATTTACTGAGATTCCATGAACAAGTCTCTTTGTACTTCGGGTTGTCACACTTTGCAGTACTAGTAGACCCTGTGCTCTAGTGATGATACAGTAGGGTGGTTAGAGGTTTTTAATTAATGGATCCATAGGAGGCCGAAGCACACTCTTATGCTATACATTAAAAAACAATAACAACATATCTGACCAACAACCAACTGCAAATGGAAAACACATCAGCATCATTTTACCTTCACCTCACCATAATAACCTGTGATATAATGTAAATACTGCACATAATCTAACTGTACACTGCAGGAACTTTATATTTGAACATTGCTCCACTGGACAATCTATATTGTCTATTGATAATGTTCACATGACTCTTAGTAGTGGCTGATTGGTCTGTTGGTGTTTGCCAGTGTGCACTCACTCTCAGGAGGGATTCGGTCTTTGTGGGGGCATCCAGACAGACTGCGGTGGTGAGGATACAGTCCCGTCACATGACCCGTCCCGTCACAGCCTGGGGTCGGACACTTCACTTCTTTTTTCTCTGGATGGACAGATGCAGGGTTCAGATGGCAGCTAATAATACACACTTTGACACTGTCTGTACATAGAACTCTCTGAGGACCTGATAATGTGATAACCTGATAATAATTTTATTGCTTTTCTCTTATTTGAAACTGCACATATGTCAGATTATTTTTGCCTCTGCAACTTCTGCTGCTGTTATTTTAAGCACCCTCTCAGTGCTGCCGTACCTTTTTATACTGATGCACATGCTCCTTTTTCATACTTGTGTCGGTTGACCTTTTTTATATTTAGGTTTGCAGCTCGGCTTTTAGGTCACTGTTTGGTTTGTATCATTTATCTTGAAAACACTGAGCCGACTCATTCAAGCTCTTTCTCTTTAATTGAAACAGAAACCAGCACTTCAACACTTACAGTTCAATGGGGCTTTTTATCCATCAAATTATGTGCTTACTGCACATTTTTTGCCAGTTGAGTTGAAAGACTCTTCACTTAAATCGACCCTTGGCAATTTGACATAGTGTGCCTTTAAAAAGAATTTTGTGCATTTTTACTATGGTTGCTCGATTATAGCAAAAATCATAATCACAATTATTTTGGTCAATATGGAGATCATGATTATTTAAGACAATTACTCGTTGTCTTTCAAAAAAAAAAATAAAAATGCCTGACTAGCTGAGTGTGCGTTTGGGCATTTCGGGAGGGGTGAAAGCGATGATCTTATTTTCATAATCTCTGGAAGCCAAAATCGTGAATCGGGAAAATAAAATATGATTAAATGGCCAGCCCTTGTTTTTACACAACCTCACGTCACTCACAATAAACCAACTAGCTACCTAAAACTCACATGTGTTGATGTGAATAAATGTTAAGTATTTGCAAATATTATATCTGGAAATTGCTCCCATGATTTTAAGTTTTCTTTGCTGCATCCTATCACTGCAACAACCCAACAAATCCATTCAAGCAAGCCATAGCCTTTCTTATTTTATACTCATACATGTTTTTTATGTTTATGTTTTCTTAAAGCAGTGCATATATGTGTGTATGTGTGTGTGTGTGTTTGGTGAATGCTGGTTGTTTGTATTATTGTACATACGGGTTAGGAGATGCACCGAATCTCATTGTACTCTGTGAAATGACAATAAAGGTATTCTATTCTTTTCTTTTCTATTCTATGGTCCATGAAGGCCCGGCAGTCTGCAGGTTTTGATTCCAACTAAATGTTGTGGCAGCTGATTTAAGTGACTGTGCTTGGATGTGTGTTAATCAGAGGAATCTGTAAAAGCTGCTGAGGTGTTTGGCTGGAATGAAAGCCTGTAGATTCGCTCATGGCTCAGGACAACAGAAAAAACGATCCAATCAGAAGCTTTGTGTTGGGGAGTGAGTGTGGCTGTGTGCAGACATACCTTTGCTGTAGCTGGCGGTGCGTCGTGCCAGGGCGGCGGGCTCAGTGGTCTTGGTGGAGGAGCGATCGCTGTGATAGGGCTGGTAGTCCGGCGAGCTCCTGGCCTCCTGACCTCCCTTCACCTCCTCTGCCTTGAGGGCGATGGCCTGCTCCAGCAGCCCCAGGTTCCCCCGGGTCATGTCCCAGTTCTCAGAGTCGTCCGTCACTCCCGAGCCCTCCGAAGCACAATCTTGCTCCTGTCCTTCCTCCTCCTCCTCTTCCTCCTCCTCTTCTTCCTCCTCCTCTTCCTCTTCCTCTTCTTCCTCCTCCTCCTCATCATCGTCCTCCTCGGAGCGCACTTCTATAATCACAGTTGTTGGTGACGCTTTGTTTGAGTCCCGGTCCTCCTCTTCCTCCTCCACCACCTCACCTGCTTCTTTTTCCCGCCTCTCTTCCTCCTCTTCCTCCCTGTCCTCCTCCTCTTCCTCTTCCTCCTCCTCTTCCTCTTCTTCCTCAGTCATGGGGGTGTTGACCTTTTCTTCCCTGAGTGACACCTCTGCTTCGGATCCCTGAGTGCGTGGACTCAAAGTTTGAGGAGTGTCCGCCTCTTGGCGGACCTCTTTCTCCTCCTCTTCCTCCTCCTCCTCTTCCTCCTCCTCCTCCTCCTCTTGTTCATCCTCTTTGCCGTGCTCCTCCACTGATTCTTTGGCCTGATGGTTGTAATCCCCACTGGAGTACTGGTGGTCAGAGTTCTCCTGGCTAACCAGCTGTCTCTCCACCTCCCTCTCTTCTACAACTTTCTCTTTCTCCTCTACCTCTTCCACCTCCTCCTCTTCTTCCTCCTCTCCTTCTTCCTCTTTTGCCTTTGTAACCTCAGTTCTCTCTGTTTCTCCTTCAGGCTGTTCTGATGGACCATCCTCTGCCACTAACTGACCCTCCTCCTCTTCCTCCTCCTCTTCCTCCTTTTGTTTCTCCTCCTGCTGACAGATATCAGTGGGCTCTGGCTCTGTAACCAGCTCTACCTCCTCACTGGTTTTCTCAATTTCTGCTTCAGTCTCAGTCTCTGGGGTGATACTTTCCGTCTTGTTGTCTTCAGCCGGAGGACAGGCTGGTGTTTCTGGGTCTTCTGATGCCACAGGTGAACTGTCTGTAATGGATCCAGCACATAAATGAATGGATAGTTAGTGATTGTTGGGCAAATGATTCGTCTCTGTCATCCCTACACGGTATGGAACTGTAGTTGGGTTGGGGAAAGCTCATTTGGACTTGTTCAACACTGATAAGCTTTTGTTGAGAAATGAAATACCTCAGCTTTCAAAATGTCCCTTTGTGACTTTTGCTACACCACATCTAATCTACTGTACAAAATCAGTGATACTCCATGAGTGTGACTTTTTCTTTAAAGAATGTGTCAAATTAGAGCACCCTAAAATTGTTTTCCATTCATAGTATTTTAGTGCTGATTATAGTGCTTTGCATTTTGGAGAGATTTGATGGACAATTTATACGTTTCAATGTATAAAAAGATTGTCCCGTTAACTTCAATAGTGTGGCAGAGGGCTGAGATACAACTCAGGATGCTCAGTCACTGTATTTCTGGATTTTCACTGTACTTTCACTTCACTGTATTTTAAATGGCATGTAGCTGCAAAGACCAAGACTGAGTTTTAATTTTGGGTTGAACTAATCCTTCAACCCAAATCCCCATGCTTTATTTGCTTGAATACAACACAATCCATTGCTGTAGTCAGTACTCTGAAGCGTGATTGCAGCAGTGCTTCCTTTCGCTTCCACTCACCTTTCACCGACTCTTGCCTAGTTTTCACATTGTTCTTTTTCTTTTCTTTCAGCTCTTCTTCCTCCTCTCCCTCCTCCTCCTCCTCCTTTTGCTCAGCCTCACTGCCTGCATCGCTGTCTGCGTTGAAGCTTTCGTCTGTCGCCACTTTGAGTGGTTGGTTTCTCTTCTTAGGAGCAGACTGGTTCTCCTCAGCCTCTGCCTCCTCCAGCTTCCTTTTCTTCACAATTGGGCACCCCAGTATACTGGGAGGAGCAAGACATGATGAGTGTGTGAGTGAATTCCAACATCAGTGTGGTCATATAATGTTAATATATTAGGTTTGGACAGGATTATTGATGCTATGCTGTTATTGTCATTAGTGTATATACATAGGACAGAATATCTGCCAATATTACCAACAGTCAACAAAATACCATTTATGAAAGCTCTAAGTTTTAAAGCATTGTTCCAAGTGCATAAAATGTGAATTTTGGACTATGACTTTGACAAGGTTGTTTGTAGATTACTTGCAGATATCTTTTTAGATATAAAATATCAAGTGAGATTAAGTGGACTATGAGCTTTAATTGCATCTCTTCACTGGACGTGGGCTTAAGCCTTGGCTTGAGGAGGAAACATTAGTATGCCTTGCTTTGTATTCTCTTCCAAAAAAAGAAACTTGACATGTGTAAAGCGACCCTGTTACAGTATTTAAGCCATAATGTAATATTTCTCACTTAATAAAAACAATGTCAAGTTTCTTTTTTTGACCATTTTACTGTCATCTGTGTCAAGTTTCTTTCTTTCTTTTTTTTTAACAGTAATCCTAGCTGTTCAGTTGAGCCATTTGATTTAATAAGATCAAATAATCAATATTAATTGTGAGGAACTAAAGCTAATCCAGCTTTAACTTGCTCAGCCTGTATCTCAAAAACCTTACAATAAGAGTGCAGAATTTATTAGAAGTGTAACTGGCATTTTAATAAAAATAAAGTGAACGTGTTGTTGAAAAGGTATGAGCCTTACCTTCTGTGTCGTGAGTATCTTCCACTGACGTGGCCTTTACCATTACATCCAGGAGTGGGGCAGCTGTTACTGAACACACAGGGGAAAAAGTCAGTCTTTTCAATTATCCACTCAAGAACTTGTGATAAGGTCTTTTTGATGTGCAGATTAAACCACTTACCTTAACTCTTGCCTTATCTCTTGCCCCACAAGCTCTAAAGGCACTGAGGGCAAAACAGGAGGAGGGTCACAAGATGCAGAGAGCAAAGTTGATTACTTTCAAGTCATATGAGAGCTCTGACTATTTAAAAAAAAAAAAAAAAAAGTTACTACAGACTTATTTTGTTATGAATGCATCTGTAGGGTTTACACTTTTTACTTGCTAGAGATTTTATTTTTCAAATTTGGAAATTGTTGTATTTTCTGTGTCCATTGCTGTGCAGATATGTTTGGTAAAATTCATCCTAATACATATTGATGAATGCCTCTTGCTGTCTGTAATGCTGTGTGCATGCAATAGTAACTGGGCAAGGGGGTTGCATGACCAATATGTAATTCGAAACCTTGCATCATTACCACTCCCTGCATCATTTGTGTGCATGTGTGTGTGCGTGTGTGTGTGTGTCCAGACTGACCTCTGATGCCTTTGGAGCGGGTTCGTGTTCGTGTTTCTGCTGTGTCTTGGCTCATCTGGATAACAGAAGGCAATGACCAGACTTAGTTTTAACAGGATTCATATATGCTGAAGATAGATAGATAGATAGATAGATAGATAGATAGATACTTTGATTCTTAGGCTCCTCTTCTCCCAGTTGTTGATTGGCTCCCCCCTGGTCCACCTCTGGCTCAGCAGTTGACCTCTGAACTCATTTTCTGTCGAATTGCACACACACACGCACACATGCACACACACATGCACACACACACACACACACACACACACACACACACACACACACACACACACACAGAGGCATGATGCAGCAACCAAGATGACACATCATGACGCAGTTTACTGTTGCTCTGGTCTGGTTACAGCCATTTTCTTCATCCCTTTCATCCCAAACTGCTTGCTGTTAATGAATCATCAAAAAATGTTACCGTGGTTCCAAGCTTGTGTTTGCGGACCCACAGGGGTCTTTGAGGATGCTTTAGATGGTCAGCAGCACATTCAGTCTGATTTCACTGTAAGTTAATCCAGTGAAAGAATATCCCAGATGGAGGATGTATAAAACTGTTGCTATCATAGGTTTCACTCTCACCTCTATAATCCTCTCAATTGGCTCGTCAGGTCTCTATGGGTCTAACTGAGTGTGTGGTATGAACATATCTGACAATCACAAAGGCATTAAATTGAACGGAGGTGACACATTACATGAGATTCTAAAAACTGCACACTAAAAAAAGGTATGGCATATAGAAAACATATGGCCTTTGTTTCATGGGATTTTTTTTCTTTCCCAAATTCATACTTAAACACAGACTTAGAGAAATGTGCTTTGTTGTTCATTATGTTCATGCTACAGAGTCTACTGATGGGCAAAATGCTGATGTCACAGTCACTGTAAATATATGCTCTCTTGGTGTTGAGTGGCTGCCTAATTGGTTTGGCCATATCAAGCCAAGCAATCCCCTATGAAGAGGCTGCTTTTCCATCTCCAACCTTCAAAGTGACTTTGGAAAGGATAATGGGAGTCAGTTTGCAACACTAGGACTTACAGTAGCATCATAACACCAGTATGAATCGGCACTGACTGCAACTAAATCCGGCTGTCTCCCCAGCTTGAACATCACACAGTATACAGTTCATTAGGCTGCACATCACACAACATACTGATACAAAAAGTAATGCCTTCGCTGGCAGTAGCACAGCAGCAGCAGAGATGTAGGCCAGCCTACTAACCAGGACGAGGCCTTTCTGTTCCTCTGAACAGGCACAGTGACAGAATAGAAAACATACACAGGCCGTCGGCTTCCACTGGCTTTATAATGTATTAATCAGACTGACTGGATAAACACCGGCCGCCATTAAGGCAGCCGACACTAACGACCGACATGAGGAGGGGAAAAAATCGTTTTGGAAAGCCTGCCTGCCCAGGATTATTTTAGTCTCTTGGAGAGGAAAAGCCAACAGAAAAGCTGCCGACATCCCCGAATATTGGGCCAGCTCGGGCCTGGACCTACCGCTTCATCCCACCCTGCCTCCTGCGGTAGAAATAAACAGCAAAGCCTCCAGCTGGAGCCGGGATGGAGCCGCAGCCTCCGAAAATACTGATAAATAACTGTGCTTTTATCGTCTTTGTCAAAGAGAAATATGCCTTACCTTCCGTTCAGACTACTGCCCTCCCCTCCCCCTCCGCTCCGACATCACCGGCCTGACAGATACACGTTCACGGCAAAACACTGCGATGCGCTGCGACCGACGGCAATAACACTAAAAACACGGCGGAATACAGTAAAGCACGCTAGATCAGTGTGAAAGTTGCCTCAGACCGAGCCGAGCACCCCCGAGGTGTTCAGCACCCAGGACAGAGCCGGCCGGACCTTCAGCACCATGGACAGAAGCCTGCTGTGCTGCCCCCTGCAGGCCCACAGGAGACCTGCATCGCAGCTCTAATGGAGGACGGGCTGCCAGGCCTGGGCCACTGACGGCCTGCAAGCGCACATCATGATGTGAATATTTAAAGAGCCGCTAAGCAGCTGGAGGACGGAGGGAGAGGAGCCCAGTCAATCACACCGAGCCTCCCCCACCGCCACAAATTATTCACACGACCTTAAACTCTGTTTGTTTTTGCTTGTTTAACTTAGCACGGATTGTACAAATTGTCACAAATAAAAAGTATAGTATTAGAGGTAACAATAGAAGTGACTGGGGTAGTCGTCTACTATAGCAACAATACTAACTTTGTTGTAGTGGTGACAGTAGTAGTAGTAGTAAAAGTAGTAGTTGCAGTAGTAATAGTAGTAGCATAAGTATTATTCTCATTACTGATATACTTTTAGATCAACAACAACAACAACTACAACTACAACTACTACTACTACTACTACAACTAAAACTACTTCTGCTACTGCTACTACTAACAGTACTACTTCAAAGTGGGACAGCCTGTCACTTCTAACTAAAACATAATCAGTTTTCTGACATGACTTTGGGAAAGTTTACACTGTTTGAGTGGAGTGCTGTGTGTAATGCTGAGTGTCAGGCTGTCAGGTGGACAGGAGACTCACCTAGGAAGTTTTTCCACAGCTTCATGTCTGCTCTGGTCCAAACTGTCTGGCACTCAGCCTCAAGCCGCTCCGGCTCTGGAACAAACTCTTCAGCCAATCAAAGGGAAGAGCAGTCTCACTGGCTCCGAAAAAAGCCAATCAGAGAGCAGAGCTTTGTTCCTGGGTCCCGAATCGGCCAATGAGAGCCGGGGCACACTGCCAGCTGTCCACAACAACAATCACTGAAACACAAAGGAAAATGTGTCTCCATCTGTACCACTACTACTACTACTATTAGTAGTATTACTACTACCAAGAATAATAATAAAAATGATATTATTATTATTAATAACAACAATAGCAACAACAACAACAGCAACAACAACAACAACAATAATAATAATAATGAAAAACGCTGTATCTGCTCTGTTCATTGGTGTACACATTATGTATGGTAAAATTAATCTTTATATTTTTTTAATTTATTTTTAATGAAATATAAGGATGTGTGCTGTGTGCAATGCAGTAACTGGGTAAGGGGGTTACATTAACTACTACTACTACTACTACTACTACTACTACTACTAATAATAATAATAATAATAATAATAATAAATTATTAAGACTTTTGTATGTAAATTAGCTGTCGTTTGTGTGTAAATTAGCTGTCACAATCACAACTAATTGTTGTGTTACATGGTTGAACTATGTATGAGCATAAATTCAGTCTGCTTCAATCTCTGTGTGCAAAAGTTAAACGCTGAAACTCAGTCATCTTCTCTTCTTGCTGAAGTTGAATAAAGTTGAAACTTTTTTCCTGATGTGTGACTAATGGGACAGCATATGCTGTGTCTTAACAGATCTTCTCAGGTCCTGAACCCCCCATGACAGATGGCAGGGCAGATAATAATCACCCTCCACACCCCCCACCCCCCTCACACACACACACACACAGCACACACAGGGGCCCTGATTGAAGTCCAGGGCATCTGCAGAAGGCTGAATGAAGCAAGAGGGGAGGGGTCATTTCACTTTGACTTTTCACACAAAGTTTTATTTCAAAAGAATAAAAGATGGTAATATTTTTTATTAGTAGCATTAGTAGTAAGAGTGCCAGCAGTGGCAGTATTAGCACTATAGTATTAGCAATAACAATTGTTTAGGTAGTTAGGCAGCAGCAGTATTTTTGTTGTTAAAATATAACTTTATTTCTATAGCACTTTTGGTGAGTTTTAAATTTGGGAAACTATTCCAGGCTCTGAGGGCAGCAAAAGCAGCAAAAGCAGAGGTCGACCTCAGATTAGATTAAATTTTTATTGATCGCTGTGGGGAAACTGGGTCACTGTTGCAGTAAATAGGAACAGCATCCAGGAAAGAAAAACAGGATTATAAAGAGAAAAATAGATTATACCAAGAACAGCACAAATGAGGGGTGAATCTACACGCACAGCTGACAACTGAACTAGAACATGGTAAGTAGAATGTATGAGGAGTGAGTGCTGGGCCTGGAGAAAAGTCTGGATTAATTTGCTCAAACAAAGAAAAGACTGACTGCAGAATATAGACGAAAATGAAGCCAATCAGAAAAAGCACTGTTTGAACATATGACAATATGGTTTTATGATAAAACATGTACTCAAATTATACTTTTTAAAAAACCTTTGCTGTATATATATGTTAAGCTATATGTCATAGAAAGGTAAAAGTCACAAAAGAAGCAAACTGGAGTGCATCCGTTAGAAAATAATGTTTGACTTTAGTTGAATGTTTTTACTCTTTAGTGACTACTTGGTTGGCTCTGGTATTTTTATTTTTATTTTATTTTATTTATTTATTTATTTTTTTTGGTAATGTCACATGCTTTCATTTCATTGTCTGAAAAGCTGTTCAAACCAGATTTTTTTTTTTTTTTTTTTTTTTGCACATTTCTCACACACGTTATTAGTCATTTATTTATTATTCAATATTGCATTAATAAACTAATTCAGAGTTTGCCTCATCAATGACTCAGTAGCCTTACAGAGCTCCTAACACTGAAACTATTTCATTTAGTTTTTAGTCTTATTTTAGCATTATAAATGCTGTTTGAGAGGCTCTTCCACCCTGAGAACTATACAATTAAGAGAAAAACACTGAGCACAAGGAGTGTTTCGGGATGAAGATGTATAAGATATTGAACGTCAGCACAAAATATCAGCTTTCAGCACCTCCAGTGGAAAACACATTATCAAAAATATCATTTCTTTAAATAGGAGTGGAGGCGCTGAATGCATTGCACATTGCACCACCAATCACACACCTTTAGGAGTTCTATAGTTGCCAATTTTACACACACACACACACACACACACTCACTCACTCACTCACTCACTCACTCACTCCTTAGGCAGCTTGTTGTTCAGTGGCCTGGAAAGAATTGCGATAACTCCGCCCCAAAGTGTGAACAGCCTTTGTTATTGTAATAAGCCTGGAACATAAGTGTGTGTGTGTGTGTGTGTGTGTGTGTGTGTGTGTGCATATGTCCACTGTGTTTGTGCGCAGTGAGAAAAGCTCTCCTTAATCCAGCTGTTAATTATTATTCCAAAATTAGAAAGAATTACTAGTTATATTATTTGACATTTGCTTCTGCTATCTCTGATTAGGTTTAAATCTTAGATTCACTGTTGCACCATCAAATTTTACACATTTAACAGATTTGAAAGCACCACAACTGTGACAGAGGTCTCTCAGTGCAACCACAGCTCTCTTTCTAAATAGTGAAGTTACACATAGTTGACACTTGGTCCTCTAAAAGATTGATGAAGTGGTTGCAGGCCCTCCCACCAGCACCACCCCCACAACAACACGCCTCAGTTGGCATCTGTATGTAAATCAGCATGATGGTATGCAGAATGCCGCCTACCATATTTACTAACTAAGATGGAAATCGTCTAAAACCACAGGCCGCTGTCAGATCTCTATAGGAGCACTTCAAAAATGCATAATTTCAGGGTAGTGATGAACGTAAAAATCCTTAACAGCAGAAAAATTCCTCTGCTCACACAGTTATTTTGCATTTATCTAAAGTTAAGGGGGAAACTGGCATGGAGTTTTTTTTAATCCCTTTTGGAGTAATACGAAGCTGTAAGTGATTGCGTTTACAAATCCATAATAAACCCAGCTTCCTCAGGTCACGCGTGTTGAAGAGCCTGTTCAAATGGTCTTAAGTGATCTCAAGTAACAGAAACATGTTGTCCCTAGCGGTGGGAGGACAGAGCAGTGCGTGCCATCAGGGGAAAAGACCGGACCCAGTGCTCAGCGTTTGACCTCTGACCTCACCTCGATGCCTAGAGAGAGAGGTCAGCACCCCAGGGAGACCTCACTCTTTCCTCAGCTGACCCCTTGACAAACAGTGATAGCATAGCTGAGCTTATTTACTGGCTCTGAATGCATCACACGTGCCTCCCTCCCAAAGGGCTGACGGGGGAGCGAGCTACAATGAGACAGCTTAATTAAGCAACCCTTACAATATTGCACGGTTATCATGGAGGCTCTTGCTGAGCTGGTGGCCCTTCTGGCCCTGCAGGAGTAATTGGAGGAGGAGGCGGGGCAGGAGGAGTGAGCTTCTTGTGTTTTGTTGGCCAGGAAGTGTCAGGGCACTCTGCCTTAATGTGTTTCATTACTGGGCTTTCACAGCCTGGCTGCAGGTCCTCACTGTGAATGCACCACTGAGCGGAATCCCTTAAGTCTGTGGAAAATCTGTCCTTATCTGGAGTGTGAGGCCTTGGTATTTAACACTGAGGCTTCACAGCCAGAGGGTTGTAGGTTCAATTCCTGGCCCTATCTGTGCAGAGATCGTATATTTCTGTGTGTTCTCCTGGTTTCCTCCACAGCCAGGTGGATTCAACACTCTCTACCAAAGTTATGAATGTGAGTGAATCTGTGCTCGACCTGTGATGGACTGTGATGGACTCACCTGTTTCTTTCTCAGCCAGTGCATGCTGGGATAGGCTCCAGTGCCCACCACCCTGAAAAGGAATAAGCAGCATGTAAATGAATGAATGAATGAATGAAAATAGTATATCTATAACACAGGGATGAGGTGCTCTTTATTCAAACTGATGATGGTGTCATTCTCCTGGATTTGCAAGCATTTGAAGGAAGTGGAGGGGATGTTTGTTCATATCATTAGGTTAGGGGCCATGCCCATAAAATCACAAAGGTTATGAGGATTATTATATACTTCAGCAGTACAAGTCCCTAGAAGATGTGCAACATGGCAAGCTTTTTTTTTTTTTTTTTTTTTTTAATTTTTCTTTGTCTTGATTTTGGTTTGTCCTCATGTCTTGTTCTGTGTTGCTGTAGGTTGAACATTTTAATTTGTGTGTGTGTGTGTGTGTGTGTGTGTGTGTGTTTAAATAATGTGTTTAGCAAGGAATTTTGGTTGTATTTGAATTGAAAAATAAAGTAAAATATAAATCAATAAAAAATCCCCATGCATTTTCCAGTCCAAAGCCGCACAGTATCTGCTAAATGATTGAATCTCTCCTCTCAGTGTGTTGGATAGGACATCTGCCTAATGTCAAAAGTCTTTTGTTGTGTTGTTGTTGTGCCACCTGAATGAAAAAAGATTATCTTAATTCAAAATCTAAACATTGCTGGCTAATGACAGAGCCAGTCATATTCTCCACCAATGCTGAACCATTCTCCAACCTGCAGAGATTTCACTCCTATCACCTAAGTACATAAAATGAATTTCATCAGCATGTAAACATGCCTGCAGGAATCTATTTCTGTTAGTTTTAGAGTCATCGTGAAGAACTGTCTAATGGTGGAAATCCCAGATCCAGATCACCACCATAATCCAATCAAGTGTTGCTCTACGTCCACCACATGTCATGTAAATGTTCTGGTAAGGACTGCTTCCAGGCCCTAAGCCCTGGGTTTAGCTGTCGGTTCTGTACAGGGGGAATAAAGAGTAGAAACAAGAAAGGAAATGTGTGAAAAGACTTGGAGCAAAGCCATTAGCGGCCCTGGGTTTCACTGATTCAGAGTACCATAAAACCCTTCTGCCAGCACTGCAACTCTTCTTGCAGTAATGACAGACATGATGAGCATCGGTGCTCAAAAGGGGAAATCTGACACAATTGAAGGGTCTAATTAGCAGAGCTCTGGCCAGTTTCATTGACATATGCCGCTATGCTGATGCAAAAAGAGAGGCCTGAGAAGGAAGGAGACTGGCCTTAGGCATCCAAACAGAAGGACGGGTCAAAGACTGTAGAGTCGTAAAAACAAGAGGAAAGGCAAGCTGACACTGCCTGCAGGCTGAGGGAGGAAGTGTGACCGCTGAGGACTGACAAATACTGCAGATTCTCTGACTCACTGTGTACTTTTTCAGGAGGCTCAGTCTGTCCCTGCAAAAATTAGTGGATACACACCTGACATTAGCAATATAAGTTAGATTATATGTATTTGCCTGCCATGTTACAGAGAGTCCTATCACCAGAGAGAAAAAGGGAAGATTTAATGAGGAAGTTGCATGCAGATTAGATTAATCTTTACAGAGCCACTTATACATTTCTGATGTAAGGTTTCTAAAGTAAGACCAAAGACTAGAGTACCATCATACAATCATAAACCCAGTATATGTAATGATAAATCATGTAGATACAGAAATATAGCAGTCTATAAAAGGTTATGTTTGGTTTGTGCTACACAAAAATCCCATTAATGCATCTGAATAAATACACAACACAGGCTGAACTGCAGTGAATTAAGTACTTCATGAAAGTAGATAGATAGATAGATAGATAGATAGATAGATAGATAGATAGATAGATAGATAGATAGATAGATAGATTTTTTTTTTTTTTTTTTTTTTTAATGAAGAATGCTCTTATGGTCCCAATTTTATCCACAGTGGTAGTTTAAGGGGCCATTCAGATACACTGATCTTTACCATAGAGTCCAGACTGTGTCATAGATCAATGTTCACATTCATATGGAGAAATAAACTAAAGCAGTTTCTCGGTGTTATACTGCCACCTAGTGTCAGATTTTCTCCAGAGTGACTCTTGAGCTCAAGGCTGAGCTCATCCACACAACAGGACAGGTAAGTTAGTTTGAGGAATTACACGTATCTAACCTAACATACTCGTTGCACTGGGCCCGGATGTCTTAGCCAAAGAAAACAGTGTAGTAGCTCGTTGTGTGCGGGCTGACCTGTTCAGATTCATTCCGCATCATCGGTTATCTCACGGCTCTGTCTGCTGTTAGCCAGCTAACTAACGTGTGTGACTTGTGTGCGGGACTCGCTAACCAGCGGTAAGGTTACCAGGCGACGCCGCCCGCCCGCACTGATAGCAGCGAGCGTTAGCCTGCTAGCTAACAGCGAGTCCGCTGGCTTAATAATTAGCCAGCAATCAAAATGCAATGAAGGCACCCGGCGTTAGCCAGTAAGCTAGCAGCTATCAGTCTATCAGGTTTGCTAAGGCTAACGTTAGCTGGTCAAGTCGTGTTAGTGTTTCAGCTCATGCTAAACATCTTCAGACTTTTTTTGTAATGTTAGTATAGCCTCAGTTGAAGACTCCCCCGTGTTTGTGACTGCCTTCTCTAAGAGACAACGGCAAACACAAAAAAATGGTACCTCACAGTTGTATTTCCTACAGGAAACCATTCATTACTCATTGAAAATGAGTAAAGATAGTTTCCAAATCTTTACGAACCACTTTTCAGCTCGGCATACAACTAATTTACCAAGTAAAATCACGCTGCTGTTATGTCTTACTTAGTTATTCTTACTTAGTTGATGTGAACAACATGAACAATAATATATATATATATATATATATATATATATATATATATATATATATATATATATATATATATATGTGTGTGTGTGTATATATATATATATATATATATATATATATATATATATATATATACATACACACACACACACACATATATACACACATACAGTACAGGCCAAAAGTTTGGACACACCTTCTCATTCAATGCGTTTTCTTTATTTTCATGACTATTTACATTGTAGATTCTCACTGAAGGAATCAAAACTATGAATGAACACATGTGGAGTTATGTACTTAACAAAAAAAGGTGAAATAACTGAAAACATGTTTTATATTCTAGTTTCTTCAAAATAGCCACCCTTTGCTCTGATTACTGCTTTGCACACTCTTGGCATTCTCTCGATGAGCTTCAAGAGGTAGTCACCTGAAATGGTTTTCACTTCACAGGTGTGCCTTATCAGGGTTAATTAGTGGAATTTCTTGCTTTATCAATGGGGTTGGGACCATCAGTTGTGTTGTGCAGAAGTCAGGTTACTACACAGCCGACAGCCCTATTGGACAACTGTTAAAATTCATATTATGGCAGGAACCAATCAGCTAACTAAAGAAAAACGAGTGGCCATCATTACTTTAAGAAATGAAGGTCAGTCAGTCCGGAAAATTGCAAAAACTTTAAATGTGTCCCCAAGTGGAGTCGCAAAAACCATCAAGCGCTACAACGAAACTGGCACACATGAGGACCGACCCAGGAAAGGAAGACCAAGAGTCACCTCTGCTTCTGAGGACAAGTTCATCCGAGTCACCAGCCTCAGAAATCTCAAGTTAACAGCAGCTCAGATCAGAGACCAGATAAATGCCACACAGAGTTCTAGCAGCAGACCCATCTCTAGAACAACTGTTAAGAGGAGACTGCGCCAATCAGGCCTTCATGGTCAAATAGCTGCTAGGAAACCACTGCTAAGGAGAGGCAACAAGCAGAAGAGATTTGTTTGGGCCAAGAAACACAAGGAAAGGACATTAGACCAGTGGAAATCTGTGCTTTGGTCTGATGAGTCCAAATCTGAGATCTTTGGTTCCAACCGCCGTGTCTTTGTGAGACGCAGAAAAGGTGAACGGATGGATTCCACATGCCTGGTTCCCACTGTGAAGCATGGAGGAGGAGGTGTGATGGTGTGGGGGTGTTTTGCTGGTGACACTGTTGGGGATTTATTCAAAATTGAAGGCACACTGAACCAGCATGGCTACCACAGCATCCTGCAGCGACATGCCATCCCATCCGGTTTGCGTTTATTTGGACGATCATTTAATTTTCAACAGGACAATGACCGCAAACACACATCCAGGCTGTGTAAGAGCTATTTGACCAAGAAGGAGAGTGATGGAGTGCTGCGGCAGATGACCTGGCCTCCACAGTCACCTGACCTGAACCCAGTCGAGATAGTTTGGGGTGAGCTGGACCGCAGAGTGAAGGCAAAGGGGCCAACAAGTGCTAAACACCTCTGGGAACTCCTTCAAGACTGTTGGAAAACCATTTCAGGTGACTACCTCTTGAAGCTCATCGAGAGAATGCCAAGAGTGTGCAAAGCATTAATCAGAGCAAAGGGTGGCTATTTTGAAGAAACTAGAATATAAAACATGTTTTCAGTTATTTCACCTTTTTTTGTTAAGTACATAACTCCACATGTGTTCATTCATAGTTTTGATTCCTTCAGTTAGAATCTACAATGTAAATAGTCATGAAAATAAAGAAAACGCATTGAATGAGAAGGTGTGTCCAAACTTTTGGCCTGTACTGTATATGCAGTTAAGTACATCTTGGTGGATCATGTGTCCATATCGAATTTACCAGAAAACCATAAGGATTTGTTTAATGTGTTAAAGCATATTCCACCCTTAATATGTTTGTCAATGAAGCAGGTCATAACAAAATTGCCATTTTTCTGCAGAGGAATGGTGTGCAGCTCTCTCTCCTGAGTGAGGGACAGAGTGTGAGCTGGTGTGTGTTGTGTGTGCAGAGGCAGCATGGAGCCCTCCAGCATGCTGGCGTTGTGGCTGCAGCTGGCCGAGAGCTGTGGCCTGAGCACCGTCCAGCAGGGCCTGCAGCAGATCTGGAGGCTGCTGCTGCTCTGCCTGCTCTGCAGACTCTGCTTCAGACTGGGTGAGGACACACCAGACATCCAGAAAGACTTCACTCACATGACAACCACAGAGTAAACCTTGGACACCTAGATAATCATGTTAATTTTTGTATGTGTCCCTTGTCTTCGTCTTCATCAGGAGGCATGTCCACTGTAAAGCACATGGTGTCAGTGTTGACTGGGCTTTATGGCCTCTTCCTGTTTTTTGAGCTGCACATGCTGTGGGTGCTGCTGCTCGGTGCGCTCTGTTACTTGGTGCTGCTGCTCAGTCGACGGTCCAGCAGCAGAGGCCTCTTCCTCTCAGGAGTCATCCTCATCTACCTCCTAATGGGGTGAGGACCTTTTTTAAAAAAAACACTTTTGGCAGTTCTGACATTACAGGAGCCATAGGTACTCTGTATTCACATACAGAAGTAACTTAATGGCAAAACAGTGCCCTTGAAGTCTTTCTTTGTGTCAGTTTTTATAATAAGACAATTTTGTCAGGGGCGGCATCTATCTATCTGTATGTAGGCTAAATTTTTTAAATTTAATTTTGAACTTCATATTCACACATCTGGTCCATAAGACTGGAATGCCACAGTGACACTGCTTTTTTATTGTTTCATCAGCATTAAATCCAACAGTGTCTTAAGTGTTCCAAATTCACAGTAAAGCATAGCTTGTGCTGCATTATTTCTTAAAGACTGGCAATCCAACGGTGACACAGTAAATATCTGCAGTAGAATAAATGTCAGACAGGCCATGTTTTAGGATAATAAAAAAGCCTTTAAAAACTCATGTAGGGGAAAGGCGAAGTAAGGTGGGGGATATAGGGAGCGGGCAGGGATAAATTATGTTTTTCATGCGATACCTGGGGTTTTTCGGTCACTATGCAACGCTTTCAAAGTCTCCTGCCTGCCTGCAAGGAGGAATTTCACTTCCAAAGGTCTGAAAATTACAACTGGGAATCTGGTGTAGAAATCCAGTCTCCTAATGGAAATCTCCTGTGTCTTCATTTCAGGGAGCTGCATTTAATCGATCCAGTAACCTGGCATAAAATGAGAGGTAAATGTTCCATTATTTGGCCAGAAAATTGGTCTGCACTCAGACTTTTAAAGTTGTGTTCGCTTCACCTTGAAGCAATTGTGGTTAATATAAATCACACAAGTTACGACACTATCCCAAGCTCGACCAGCCAGTATGTGTCGGAGATTGTGCTCCACAATTATTTGCTGTAAAAAAAAAAAAAAAATGCATTGTTGAGTATTGCAATTTGTGTTCCAAAAAGATTCAAACAAGGTATTCTGGTGCTATTCAGTGTTTACTTTCATATGAAGAAAAGCCTAAATTATATTCATATTAAACAAAGTCTAAACAAACTCTGAAGTCATTTTTTGGCAGTCTTGTGCAGCCCTGCTCTTACAACACAGAAAGAAAGACACTCTGCTTTTCCAGCGATATGTCTCTGTTTCTGTCCAGGATCAGGGCTGATGTATTCTCTGTTCACACACTAGCCTTAAGCTAATTGTTGTCTCCTGAAGGCTCCCAGATGGTGGTAGCCATGAAGGCCATCTCTCTAGCCTTTGACCTGGACAGAGGGGTGGTTGCCAGCCTGCCCTCTCCAGCAGAGTTCCTGGGCTACGTTCTCTTCGTGGGAACCGTCATCTTTGGCCCGTGGATCAGCTTCTCCAGCTACAAGGGTGCCATTGAAGGCAAGAAGCTCGTGAGTAACTGAAGAGCTCAACTGGCACAGGCATTAACATGCACCTAAAAATGTGATTGTTGTGCATTTAATCTTGTCTGTTTCATTCAGAGTTGGTCGTGGCTGCAGAATTCCTCCCTCAGTCTGCTGAAGAGCCAGGTCTGCCTGCTGGTCTCCAACTGCATCGCCCCTTACCTGTTCCTTTTCTTCATCCCAATCCACGGGGACCAAATCACAGACAAGTACGGCAAACATTTGTTTAGTAATTCCTCCTCCTGCTATTTTGTTAGTTTTGTCAATACAAGAGCAAGTTATGTGGTAAAACCATTTGAGAATGTTGTCTCTTTTTCTTTCCCTGCTTCTAAGATACATTTTGAGAGAGGTAAGTTTTGTTTTCAGGATGGAAATATAGATTTTTTTTGTCTTCTTTTCAGGTCTTCTTATGCTTTCAAACTGAGTTGAAAGCCTCTTGCATTGATTCTGCTCTTGAGAAAATTCTTTTCTGCCCAGTCATCAGTCATTATTCATCCTGCTAGAAAACACATAATCATCCTATTGTCTGGTGACCAATTGGAGGTAGCTGATTGCTAGCTGTTGCATCAATGGCATGCAGTAACATTAATATGTGACTGTTTGTTAGCCAGTTTGGTGATGCAAAAGTGTTGCTGTAGCTAACTTTACATGTTGCCAAACAAGGAAGCCAGATGTGACTGAATTATCACTGATCAATATTGTTTTGGTCACAAAACATGAATCAGCCTTCAACTGGTCTCTGAAGTAGAAAAGGGGGGGGTGGGGGTGAATGTTGCAGGGGCTCAGTCTGTGGAATAGATGAACTCTTCAAGGGAAAAAACGACAAGCAAGGTATAAAGATGGTCTCTGAAGTAATTTGAAGTGCAGAAACATTTGTCAACAGCAAATGTTTGCTTATAGCACACAATACAGTTAGTAGTAGAGTAAAGTAGCTTTATCTCAATATTTATAGGAGAAGCATTCCTATTCAAAGTCTTAGCAAAAAAAAAAATGAGGTTATACTTGGAGGCAGTGGTATGTGTAGCCTATGTAATTTCACTAGTGTGTTGTTGCTGTGCAGGTGGCTCCATGCCTACGAGAACGCAGTGTCCTTCCACTTCAGTAACTACTTTGTAGGCCACCTCAGCGAAGGCACCACCATGCTAGCGGGAGCAGGTTTCAGTGAAGAAAAAGACAACATCAAGTGGTAAGTTCAGCTGAGGCTGTGCAGGTGTAACACCAGCTGTCAGATCAGAGATGTGATGGTGGAACAGTATCATGGTGGTACAGGAGTCAGGACATAATCTGCAAAGAACCTGGGTTTGTCTCGCTCTTTATTCTGATGTAAACAGTCAGGGTTTAATAAACTGTCTCCAATTTATCTGGATGGGACATATGAAAAAACAGTAGAAATATCAGAGTTTCCACTAAAATCAAAATGCAAAAGATTTTTTTTACCAATGCTGTTGTCACCAATAAAACAATGATATAGTTTTTAAATTATAGTTCTTAAATTTTAAGCATAGTTTCTATTTCAATCACTGACACATACTGTGTGACCATGAGTGGTAAGTGCTCTGTATGTCATAATAATGCACCCACAATCAAAATCTAAATGTAAACTCTTACAGCACCAAAACTAACACAAAATAGTGCATGCTAGGCAATGATGAACATATGAGAGATATACTATCAATAAGCATGCAGATATTTAATGACTTTTGAGCACAGTGTAGCTTTGAGGTTTGGTATTTGGAAAGGTTCAGGACTTTTCATAACCTTGCACATCCAAAAAGCGAATCTGATTCCTTTGCTTCTGTTGTGTTTTCAGTGTTTTCCCTTGACTGTGTAGTCTAGTGGTAACCTGCCTATCAAAAGTTAAGACACTCCCAACTTGTTCTTCAGAGGTTGAAAAGTTATGAATTCTTTCTACCCATAATACTTCTTCCATATGCTGTTCACGTTGGTTAGTTCTGTGAGCCACTTTTCACTCCCATCTGCCTAACCTTCTTGTGACAACTGACTGAATGACATGTGGAGGACCATCTCCTCACAATCCATTCTTGTGTCTGTCCCAAAATAACTTTTATTTAAATGCAATTACCATGCCAATTTGAATACTCTTTTAAAGATACACCCGTGATGGCTCAAAATTTCAGTCCTGACCCTGAGAAGTCCTGATTTAGGTAGCTTGATGAAGAATTCACAATGCAGGAACAGCCCTCCTTCATCATCTTCTGGTGATGAAGGAGTGTGGACGTCACCCTTGTTATATATTTTATTGTCTGTGTTTGGCTGCATAGGGATATGAGTGTGGTGAAGCCCCTCAGTGTGGAAATGCCTCGGTCCATGGTTCTGGTGGTGACGTCCTGGAACATCCCCATGTCTCGCTGGCTCAATACCTGTAAGCCCCAGCCTCCACTCTCTTATTCATGTCAATGGAAACAACACTATGGACAGTATTGGATTTACTGTACTGCATGCAGTCAGCTAATGCTTTGGCACCTGCTTGTTCCCCAGATGTCTTCAAAAATGCTATGAAACTCGGGACATTTCCAGCCATCCTGGTGACATACACAGCCAGTGCCTTACTGCATGTTAGTAAGATTATCCTATGAAGTGTATAATTTCCTCGAACACGTTTACATATAATTTTGTCTAACACAGTATCATGAGCGGTACATATAGCAGGGGTGGCCTTAGTAAGATTTCAAGATCAGCCAGTTGGTAAATAGCAGCCATCTGTTTTTTTTTTTTTTTTTTTTTATCTGGTGAAGTTTTTGTCAAGCATACTAAAAATAGTATAAGCCCAAAGAAATGGGACAATACCAGACCTTGGACATTGCCATGACATCAAAACATGGATATAAGACAAAAGTACACAAAAGTTTTTTTCTTTGGTGTCGGTTTAAACCATGTCAAAGTAATATTATTTGTCGTGTTCAGTGCATCTACTTTAATGTGAGCATCAGCATTGAGACAAATGGGTAATTTTAATTTCTAATTGCTTAGTTGTTCCATCTTATTAAATTGTGTATCCATAAAAGAATTGTAAATATTTAGGTGTGGGTCCTGGCCCCTCAGTACTTATTAAAAACCCAGCATTTGAACATAGATGCTGACAGATACTGGAATTTATAACAGTCATGGAGAAGTTTTGAAGTTTGATTAGGAAGGAAATGTGGAGAAACTATGCATTTTCTATTGGTTGGTGAATGATTTGGTGTCACTGCTTTGCCTAAATCTGCCTAAAAAATTTCTGTGCCCCTCAGGGTCTGAGTTTTCACCTTGGAGCTGTTCTGCTCTCCTTGGGGTTCATCACCTATGTTGAACATGGTATGAGTAGCCATTTTTTTCTTTTTCAATACATGTAACTGTTGTATAACTTCAATAGGGCCCCTGATTCAAATGTGGACCATGGAGCTCTTTAGTCCAAAACTTAAAACATTTTGCGGTCCAAATTGCTTGAATTTCTATCAAGCTTTAATTGATTAAAAACATGAGGCCAAATTTCCACGGCTCTTTTAATCAACTCACATTATTCTTCCTACAGCATGCAGATGCCTTATCTTTGTGTCACTGTCAGTTCTGCCTAATTAAATTGTACCAAAACAACCAGTGAATTCAGCACATACTGCATCATGATCACTAGTTGTTGTTTTTTTGTCTTTTTTCTTCTAATTATTTCATCTTAGCTACACATAGCCCTGTGTACGATACTAGTGCCCAGTTGCAAGTTGCAAAAAAACATTTAGGTGTCAAATATAAGTTTGTCCCTTAAGGCAAATAATTCCCCAGGGCAGAACAGAAGTTATTTCCTCCATGTATGCCTTATAGTTATTGTTTTTACAGCTTTTTCATCTGTAACTGAGCATTTGTTTGAACCGCTGTCTGCATTATTGTTATTTTGAAACTTTTTTAAATCACAGATTCCCTTGCAATTTCATCAAACATTTACCTATCTACACATAGAATTTATTTTTTCTTCAACTTAAATATTAATTTGTTCAAAAATGATTGTAATATAAACAATACTGAAGAGATCATGGAAGGCACTCTCTCAATCAGCAAGTGTCTCTTGAGTTATATCTGTTAAGACCCATTCTAAGGAAGCAAATGCCCTTAAGGGGTTTTGTGCAACACATTAGTGATGAGTGGTGAGCTGCATGGGATTTGGATAACACACTTGAATTTAAGGTGAATGTTCAAGAGAGCTTAAGGTATAAAGCTTAATTAAGAGCTTTTTTGCAACCAGGCACAGGAGGGGACACAGGACTGAACCTTGCAAGCATAAAACATTCTCTTTTTTGCTTGTCCTTGGCTTGCTTTTTAATTAAGAGTTTTATGAGTTGTTTCCACTGACATTTTTTTGCCCCCAACATCCTGTCAGTCATCTCTTGCACAAATCAGAAAAGCATGTTTTCCTCTCTTGGTCAGGAAAACTGCAGCAGTCAAGGCTTCACAGAGCTCTGCTGTCTCCTTAGCTGGGCATCAGTGGTATGGGCACTCATCAGGCTTGGAGTGTGATTTAGTGTTGAACTTGGTCGTCTTATGGGAGCCATTTAATTTAATGGCTTTTGCCCATCACTTTGCATGCAAATTAATCAGAGTTATGAACTTCATGACTGATATCGAGGGATGCGCACTGGAGAAATAAAGTACTGAATGTGAAATGCCATGAGCCTCCATTTATTGGTAATATCAAAACCAACACATTTTTATTTTATTTATTTATTTGACCTTTATTTTAACGGGCATAATCATTAAGAACGGGTTCACAATGATGGCCTGTGCAAACAACAACTTCACACACTTCACCTTGGAAAATTTTCCACAGAATGTTACATATTATCCGAGGTACAGCTGGCACATAACATACCATTAATTTGTTATAGTATTATGGAAGAAAGGCTGATTCCCAAATTGTACCTGTGTTTTGTTTCAGTCTGAGCGAAATTTCTTCATATGGAACAGTTAATGATAATAATAAAAGTATTGCTTTTATCCAGAAATCAGAAAGAACAGTTATTGGTTAGTGATGCTCCAAAGTATCTTTGAGAATCAGAAATTCTGGTTCAAATTAGCCAGTTACTCAGAGCACCGTTTTCCTTATGTGTAATTCAGCTTCTTGATGTGCTCCTGGTCTCTCTGGCCCACGTACAGAAAGAAATAATATAATTGAGGTGTAACTGTAGTGTTCATAAAGGCAAGATAATTTGATTCCCATGCCCGTCATGGTCTGTGTTTTTCCTCTCATTTCTTCTCCTCTCCCTCCATAGTCCTGAGAAAGAAGCTTGCAGCTATTTTCAGTGCGTGTATCCTGTCCAGGCCCTGCACCTCCGACTGCAGCCACCAGCACAAGAAGGTACAGTTTCAGCTCTGTGCCTGTTCTCAGATTGAACTGGGGGGTTGTCAGTAACAAGGGAACATAGACACTGTAAGATCATAACAAACTATGGAAAGCAATATCAAGCTGTATTAAGATCAACAAAGTTCTGTAAAAAAGCAAACATCTGCTACTGACAGGTGTAGACAACTCACACTAGTCCCATGCTTGCTAGCTGTGAGCATCTTCATCTAAATTAGTACAAAGCCAAACAGCCAACAGTGACACAGTTATAGCTGACACCAAACAAGCTGAACACTAACAAACAAAAGCACACAAATCAAACCACTACATTTTTCAAGTTATCCAAATCCATGTGAACATATAGAAATAAAAAAATAGTTTAAAATAAGCAATACTATCTAAATGCGATAACTGACAACTTGACATTGTCAGCAGTGTCTGCCTGCAACAAAGAAAACCAACAAACAATATGAAAAATCGTAAGTAGTCTGATGTTGTTAAATGCTGTGAGAGAACTATGATTATTCACTTACCAAATGCTGCCACTAACCTGTTAAATTATCAAGAAATGTAAAATGGAAAGGATTAGGCTTAGAACTTATTAACTACTGCAGGCATTATAGACATGACAGGTCAACACAGATATAATGAAAATACTACAGGCTCTTAGACACATCAGCACATGTAGATGCTGGCTCTGTGGCCAGGTATGTAGAGGTGAAGAGTTTAGAAGGATGAGTGCCATATTGCTGTCTCTCCTGGACCTTCAGGAGTGCTGGGTGATGCTGGTGAACCTGCTGTTCAGTTTCCTTGCCATCTTCCACCTCACCTACCTGGGCTCCATGTTTGGTCCTGATGTTGACGACCAAGCAGCAGAGGAGGTAAGACAAACCAGATTGGACTCTGTAACTCTGTTTTACCAGCGTTTATATCAGATAACAAGTGGCTAAGTGAAAATAGCAAGACTGAACAGTCAAAATATGGCCAAGCTAAAATGTGAAAAGTCAAAGAAATCTAAACTTGCATCCATAGTCATGGTCTTTCCAAGCAAAATTTGTAGTTTGAGCCAGTGCTACAGTTCACATCATCTAGCAAAGACTGTGATTTTGGATGTAAATCTGATGTCTTTGCATATATGAACTCTTTGATGTTTTGCTATCTTTGTGGTTTTGGATTGCAGTAGTTGTATTTTGGTGTGTGACCTCAATTTCTTTGTGTTATAACTGGTTGACATATCAACCATACTATGAGGAAAAGTGTTTGGGAAGGCACATTTCTCGTCCAAGCAGGCAGCAATTTCTTGTTTGCTGTTCTTTGCAGGGTTACCTAGCCAGTCACACCATCCAGAAGTGGTCTGAGCTGAACTGGGCCAGTCATCAGGTGGTCTTTGTCTGTTGGGTGTTCTATCGCCTAATTCAGTGATCTGATTGGAGCAGAAGGCAGAATGGAAGACTCGAAGACCAATCCACTGGAAGAATGGTAGTTGTACAGAGGCGACCTTCAGCACTCAACGTTTCACTGAAGATCCGGAGGTTGCTCACTTGAGACAAAAAGGGGAAGGAGATGTGCCAAATGGAAAGGAGGTGTACTACTGAGCCTCTAAAAACATTGTTTTCACACATGGCAGGGAGATGATTAAGCTTTCATGCTTGGAAATCTTATCATTCTCTTCCTTGCCTCTGTGCATGTTGGGAGAAGGGATTGTTTCAAAACCACAACTATTGAAATGGACTAATAAAAGTACAAAATACAGGTTAAGGTGCTTAAAGCCAGTCAGGTGATATCACCAGGGTCTGCCAGGAATGAAAGGATAACTGGAGAGAAACACGGACTTTACCACTAAGACCTCCCATTAATTAGACTTTATAGAGGCATGTGCTTATTTGAACACATTGACCATTGCTGGTCTGAGGACAGGCTTGGAAACACTATATTGATCTCATCTCCATTGGTATTATTTTTGTGTCACTAATGCTGTACTGTAGGTACAATCCATCAGTGGAATTGGTACCCCACTGATTTTGTTTTTATGTCCAAAAACCATTTCGGCAGTTTAATACGTATCATTATCAGTAAATGTATATCTTTAAAGGGTCCATAACTGTAAAAATATGTTCTGTTGTTACAGCTGAGGGTTTTTGTAGCTGCTATTTGATGTGTATCTTTTCTCCATTAAACATTTTTATATATATACATGAAAAAATCTACTTCTGTTCTATCCTGTAAATGTTGCTGATAAGCAGGATGCATGAAAGATAGTTTAAATACATGAGGAAGTCTAGTGTCCTCTGCATACACACGTATATGCATTTTTGCCATAAACCATAAACTCTATTTGTACTTGTGAACAATATGCACAGCGGAAAAAATGGCTTGTAGAGGTGATACTTCCCCTCAGTCATTTTAAAGCAAAATTGAACTAGTAACAGAGTAGTAACCTGAATGTTCAAGTCCACATGCTGAAATATCCCACGGGACATGACAGCAGCTAATTAGGAGATTTCACCAGCATATAACAACCAGGTAACTTTATAACCCAACACTCTACCAAAGTTCAATTTTGCTTTAAAACTGCATTAAGTATTAATTATTATCTGTTACTTTTATTGACCTCTACTGGGGACCATTTGGAATTGCAACAATATTTACATCTCATTCTACATTGCTACATTTGACATGATAGTGGAGTGTCTTGAAACCTCAGTAAGTGGAGAGTTTCTGTTTAAAACCAGAAAGTACATTAGAAAGCCACAAATAATCCTTACAATCACTGATATTGATCCACTATCTTTTTGTGATTAAGGGGCAAGAAAAATCTTCAGTTGTGCCCCACAACAATCTGCAGTCATATAAAATTGGGTTCTAGCTGCAAAGGCTGAATTGCACTTTATTAAGAGGCAGTGGAATAGTTTGCCAGATTTGATTTGCCACTTTGAGAAGCACATCATTTTTCCAAAATCGTGTCCAATTTATTATGTATTGCAGATCTATTTTTCCTCCATAGCGCACACCTTGTTCTCTGAGGTGCTCTGAGCTTTTCATGGGATGGACTTGGATCCCCACCTGTCCACTTACCTGTATCTGGTCAATCATTAATGGCTTCTGTCAGAAAGAAACTGTTCAGGTCAACACGGAACAAACCAGACGCTCTGAATTAGAAAGCCATGCCTTCTCATCCTTGATCCAATGCATTTACAGGTTAGTGTGTTCATCCTCTAAGTGGATGCACTGTATTTTTTTTTTGTAGCTGATAATGACAAATGTATTTGTTTTGGTGACTGACAGGTTAACTGGGTGAATAATACTTTAAAAAGATGGGAAGAGGGGGGAACTGCAGCTGGATTGGGCCAGAGATCCCACTGTCATCTGAAATGTTCAGTGGTAAGTTGTTCTCTAGAAATGACTAAATCATTGTTCACTGTCTCTTAAATATGGGCAACGTGCAATATGGGTCATGTTACATAATCACCTAATAATGGCTTTAGGTTAGGTCAGGTTAGAGGGTGATTTTTCCGAGGGGAGTCCTGCCTTCGTTAAGTGGAAGTAGAAAACCGGAAGAGGAGCTTGTGATCTTATTCTGATAGACTTGCAGTATGAAATTCTCAAGTGCACTTTTTAAGAAGGGGGCATTTTGTTTCTGTCAGTGATAAAGGATGAGCTCTGGCTGTTCCTCATCCCTGCCGGCTTGGCTGCGATTTTACTGGCGTTGTTTCTGGAGGAGGTGGGCTTCTTCCTACGCCGCGTTCCTTCCTCCAGACGGAAACACCTCTACCTGTGGATATTAGGGATGTACCCGGTAACATGACCTCTTGATTCCAACTCTTACCATTGGTGGTAAAGGACTAAAATGCATGCAACTTGAAGTAAACCTAACTTGAAGATACTTTTTTATTGCTTTAAAGTGTAGTTGCATTGTATCCTAATCTTAACCTTGCATGTTCTTCTCTCAGGTGTTTGCCTTGACCTCCCTCATAGCGCTGTATATTCCACGCTCTTCTTCGCTTTGTAATTTCATGGCTTCTCTGTGAGTTAACACTTCAGATTTTTTTTACCCTTCTTGCTCTATGTAGCCCAAATCATGTTTTTTTTGTTATAGCAGGGTATCATTAAATGTATTAAATGTGCTACTGATTTATTTAAAACCTAGTAAAGTATTAAAATAATAAAATATGAGAATTCTTCACCATGCCATGCAGATTTAGTTTCAAATAAATGTTCAATTTTAATGCAGCTGTGAAATTAGTGGTGTTGACATTGGTATTTAGTGAGGGAAGGTTGTGAAGGAGACAAATTCCATGAATTGTGTTACTTCACTAAAAGAACAGTAATATTGGTTTTATTGTGTTACTTTGAATTACATTACATAGAGTTTGAATCTGTCACATCATGTATGTTGACCATTGTTTCAACACAGAACAGGCTAAATACTGTATTAGCTGTGTTTAGTCACAAACAGGCCTGTGCTGACAGCTTTATTCTTTCATTTTGGTCATTGAATTGTATGAAATGCAATTCCAGACAGGTCTTAAAAGTTTTCAGTCTTCCCTGTCAAGCTGTTGTACACTGCTGATCCTCTCTGAATGTGTGCAGTTATCACTCCATCACCCTGCTCAAGTTCATGGGCCTGATCACCGACTTCTTTGGAGGGAAGGCTCGCATGCTGGGCGTCTTGTCAGGGGAGCAGGTGTCTCCAGATCCCTTCCCATGCTGCTGCTGCTGCTGCCTCCCCATGGTAGCCATCAACAGGTACACACAGAAAGAAAAATCAATGTAACAGACTGCGACCAAATTGATGGATGGGTCACTCTGTCATGACTGAGTTTGGACTGTGCCAGATGCTCTAATTGCGTGTGTTTTTTGGTGTGTAGCTGTAAGGTGTTTTTACAGGTAAACAGTGTATTTTTTGTGCTTCTGGTAATTTGTCGATCATGTTGCTGACATGCAGCTGATGTGACATATAAAATGTTGGTGTCTCTGCTCTCGCACACAGGAGCAGCCTTGGCTGGATGATGGCTGCGGTACTCCAGCTCTCTGTAGTGCGAAGCATCTTGTTTTTTGTCACTCTGGTGCTTTGGACAGATGAACAGTATGACTACGGTGATGTGAGCAGCACCCTCTTAATCTGAATCCTAATCCTAATCTTAAAGTCTTAGTCTTAAAGCTATCTTTAATTTGCAATAATTTATCTTGTGTATTTGTCTCTTGAGAAGTAAACAGACTACATCAAATCAAACCCATTCTTTGGATACTGGAGTTAACTGGAGCGTTTGCCCTTGTCCTGGGCAGATGCTACTCCAAACAGCTGCAGGTGAGTTGAGGGATAAAGTCACTGACATCTGTCTTATTTTTTCTCCAGGTAGATTCTGTCAACCCCAACTTGTATGTGAACGGTATCATAGGCGTGTCAACCTTCCTGTCCTTCTACGGCCACCTGCTGTTTTACAAAGCCACCAAGATGGCCTTGCCCGGCTATGGACTGAGGGCCAAGTTTATCTGCATCATCGTGGTACTGGTGCTGTGTGGCCTGCAGAGCGGCATCTTGGAGACGATGGGGGCTCTGGAGGTCATCCCCTGCACGCCGCCGTTCTCCGTCATCACCAGATCCCAGTGTAAGTGACAGAGTGCTGTAGAGGCAACAGTCTGACCTCTTCCCATTGCAATCCTTAGCTAGTTAGGCTAGTCTGGTCAGCCTTACAGTTCAGTGAGGAGATTAGAATGCACACCCAAGGATGTTAAATAGCTTAGTGTCCATATCACGAAACGTCACATGATGGTCTACCCCCAGTAATTCATACTTTTCACAGCCACAGTCAGTGATATAATATAAAGTAGAGATATGGAAATCATTTGACAAACACAATTAGAAGATAAAAGCATGGGCCCTTTTAAATTTACTTGTTCGGTTCTCCTTGGTGGGACAGGGAGGGTTACAGTGCCATTCACACAAAATCTAATTAACCTAAAACATCGTTAGACAATTAAAACATATAAAATAACAAGAATTGTTGACTTACCTCACATTTCTGGGTCCATTTGGTGCTGTATTTTTCTTACTCACATGGACAACTGGTCTATGTAGAGAATATTACCTCACACTGAGATATTTCCAGCACAGCTACAAAAGCAATTGGATCACTATCTGCAATCATACGGGGATAAATCCAATGTAGAACATGCAGAGATGTCACACAGATGATACAAACCTCAACAGAGCAGAATATAGTGAGGCCACGAGACATGTTGTGCTTTGAAGAAGAAGTGAAGTGACCATCATGGTTGTTTTGGGAGCATTTGGGCTTGCAGTTGCTATTTGATCATATTTCTGTGATCAGCTTCAAGCTGTTACAAAGAATTCTGTGAAATGTAGAAAATCACTAACTGAGGCAGACAACATAAGCTGGGGGAAAGTTGGTAGAAAAAAGTAAATTACAGCACTTCATCACAAAACAGCTCCTTAAATTCATTGATCAACAGTGGAGAGTATCCCAAGATGGATTTTTCCTGTGATGAAGTTAGACAGGAGCCTGCCAATACTTATTAGCCAGCATGTATAAGCAGTAACCGACCTCTGATCAAATAATCTGCTTGAGCGTTAGTCATACCACCAGAACAATCTGCTGAGTTACACTTTATATTTTAGATTTGTGGAGATTTGTTTCAAAAGTGGTTGTTATAGAAATGCTTCAAAAAGGGGAGTGTTGTGGTGAATTTTTCCATTCTCTGTCCTCCCTCAGTGATCTACCACTACTGTGTGATCGTCGAGATGTTCTGCATCGGCCTCTACGCCCGCCACACTTTCCGCAAAGTGGAGCCGAGCGTGGAGGAGGATATGCTGGGGAGCGGCCCGCTGCTGGAGAAAGCGGTTCAAACAGAGGATGATAAGACTTCACATCACAAGCCCAGCCTGCCGTCAGAGGAGCCCTGGCCTGACCGCTGCTTCTTCAGCGCCTCCAATCCGAGCTACAACAGCGATAGTGAGGACAGCCTGTGCAGGATAGAGCATGCGCCTCTGGACGGCTTCTCTTTCCCCCAGGCCAGAGGTCGGGACCTGGGACGGACAAGGACAGCGGTGGACCCCAGTCCCGCGGAGGAACTCGGTGTACATATGTCCACGGTCACGGTCACGGCTGATATTAACTATGAGGCATCCAAGGACGTCACTGTTGTTTGACACTGATGTTCAAATGTCTTTTGTCAGAATGGATGTACACCAAGGAGTTCTCCCTCACCTGTTACAACTGCAAACATAATAACCACTACCACTGATTTTATGATAACTTGCAGTAAACAAGCCTGAAAACATGATCATTCCCTATCAGTGTCATAAAAAGTTAGTTACCATTAAGGCTAATTTTATTTCTGTTAATGTAATATTACATTATTGGGTTGTAGTATACTAGTGAATAGATCATGTAATTATCAAAGTGTACACATAGTCATCCTTTATTAAAAACTGCATTTTGTAACCAAATCTGTGAATGAATTGTGTATTTAACTTGGACCATTATTGCATTTTTGGTTGTAGTATTTTCACCTTAACAGGAAAAATGTTATCATTTCAGGAATGGCAGGCAATCTTTATTACATAAATTGGAGCTCTATTATTTCAAACATTTATCAACAGCTGTGACACCGTCAGCTCCAACCAGATGAAATGGAAGTGTCTGAGGAGGCCTTTCAGAAACAAGCTGCGGTGGAAAAACTGACTGCAGTTGGGTTTTATTGGAGGTTTTGGCCATCACTGCAGTCTTAACTTGTGTATGTGTCTAATTAGCCCACACAAGCCTCTGATTCACTTCAGCTCTGAAAACTAATTTTGATGGATTTCAAAACTGTGGTTAAAATATACAGTCATTGTTATTAGATTTATTTTCATAATATAGTTTCATCATACCTTATGACAATAGATGACAATAGAAACCCAAATGTTGCAAAAAAAGATGAAAACTTTAATCAAATTGCAAACTGCACAATTTACAGATAATGGTAGAGGGTAGCAAAAGCACTAGCAGAAGTAATCATAGTCATATTTACTAAATCAATTTTGGGCTTTATTTCCGTCTACAAATTGGATTTGTAGATGGTGAGTCTTTTATTCTGAAAAAATGGGACGGAAGTGTCTTGTTTTGCCAGGCTTCACAATAAAACATTTCTGTTGTGGAGCAGGCTGGAAAACGGCAGATCAGCTGTAAAAGCATCGCAAACATTAAACACCGAGTAAACAAAGACACTTTAATTTAGTAGTAAAAAGTTTCGACAACATGCTCGGGGTTTGATATAGAGTTCAAACAGCCACGGTTTCCCCTCACTGCGCGGTCTCTTCCTCTTCCTCATTCTCACACAGGAGAGCTAAGGCTTCACACTGGACAATAAAACTGCGCTTTTATATTCAGGAGGTCAGCTTTTCAGAAAAATCGATACTATTAATATATTTTTAAAAACTTAATTTCAAGTCATGGACAAAAATAACATTGCTTACAAATATATGGCGCATTAACACAACACAATAAAGAAGTGCAAAAGAGAGAAATACAGCAAAGACGAACAACAAACCTAACTAAAAAAGACAAGTAATAAAATATATATATATATATATATATATATATATATATATATATATATATATATATAAACGCGAGTGTATGACAATAAATTCACTTTTGAAACAAGAGTTTCAAAAGAGTTTGAAAGTCATTGTTTTGATTTTTTATGAAGAGGTCGATGAGATGTTTTTTCCCAATTCCGTCATGATTACAAAGAGATTAGTTTTTTTTGAAAGAAGTAAAATAATAAAAAAAAAATGCATGATCATCTTTGTTGCTATAAACATGGCAACCAAATGTAAAGTTTCTGTAGAAAAGAGTAAAATCTGAGAGACTGTTGTTATTAATAAAACTATTAACGTCTTTTCACAGTCCACATGTATACAGACAGAAATATCAGTGTTGTTAAAGTGCACGGCCACTGCTGTCTTCAAACTTCTTCGGCCAGCTCTCCACCAATAGGAGTGCAGATACACGGCGCTCGACCAATCAGCGGGCGGATGCGTCTCTTCCTGCTGGATCCTCCTCTCCAATGTAGTTTGTCCTATTTTGGCGGCTGTGCGGAAAACATGGCGGAAAATTTGAAAGGTAACCCATGAGGAAGATTATTGAAATTAATTTCCATCGTGTGTGTGTCTGCTGTCGCCGTTTTCTTCGGTGTAAACGCATGACTTTTTAAATACCTCGAATATGCACGTGTTGGCTGCCCGCGAGCCGACCTATCATTAGCAGCACGGCGGGTGGGTAAACACGGCCACTTTGTGCACTAAGCTAACTTAGTTGTTTCTCAAGTGCGGCGTAATGCAGTTGAACTCGGCTTGTTTATGTGAGGAAGAGAGCAGCATGCGGCTTTAAACTGTGACTTTGCGTCGACATAAAAACGAGCAGCGGGGTTTTAAAACCCTCGGGACTCGGTGAGGTGGTTGAAGCGGTGTGTTGTGTTGTCGGGGCAGGCTGTCAGAGCGGGCTAAGCTCTGCCGCCGCCACCACATACCGACGATAAGTGACGATTCAGCACCAACTGTTTAAATGGCGTTGTGCATGCTTTTGCTGTTGTTGTTGCTTCCAGTTTGACTGTCTGTAGCCTGACATAACCGAGCTGCCTTGGCTGGTGAAACCGCAGCTGGCGAAACTAAAACCGCAGTTTAAAGCTGCTGCGCTTATCTGCAAACGTTCCTAACTGGTATCCTTACATAACGCAGGGTGCACTTTTCAGTAAGATGCATGCACACCAAGCAGCACTTAGTCACATTTCAGATGTATTCACTGTTTCTCAAGGGCTTTGCCCCATTTCATGATATATTTATAACGCTGTGAGAGCTCCAGGTGCATGTACCAAACCGCTTACAGCACCACAAACTTTTAATTTATGCTTCAAAATGACATGTTAGTGTCAGTGAGTGAGTCAGTGCCACCACAAGGAAAAGTTCATTTGACATTGTTTAAAGAGGGCTGGTAACAATGCTCAGATGGTTTGTCAGTGTGACAGCGGGCCGTGGACTTGTGTTGCTTATCTCCATACTCCAGGCTCATCTTTTTCACACACCGGCTGTAACAGAGTGTCATTTTTCTGTGGCTGATTGAGTGCCACTGTGTGTCAGAATGAATCCCTGAATCCTGATCCATGTAGATGGTGTCCAGGAGGCAGAGGAGATGCTGCATGTTGTCTGGCCGAGTGGTGGGAACATGTTTACTCGCATCGGTCAGCGAGCAGGCAGGTTTCTTCATGTTTCCAGAAAGTGTGGTGATTCTGTTGCTTCTGTAATTGAGTCAGTCAGGTTCTGTGAATGTGTTTGAAAATAACTGTGCTCATGTGTAGCACCTGTGAGGCAACCTGTGAGCTAAATGGACAGCTGTATGACTGGTTGATCTAAGATGTGAGAAACCTTTCATTGTAACTGAAGATTCACCTGACAAGCATTTTAAATCAGTTCAGCAGACATTACACTTCTATGTTAATGATATTTACTAAATAATGCATTTGCTTGATAGATTATAACAATTGGATTGACCATTGTGCATTTGATATACACAATGAACAAAGTTACATATGGTTTTAAGAGTAAAACTACTCAGCTAGAAGCAACAATCTGGATCAGCAAGACATATAACTGTGGTATAACTGTTGGTAACTGTGCCAATTGTAGACTTAAATGTGCTGAAACATTTGCAGTTTTCTTGTGAGAAAGACAGATTGTCATCTTTTGTGAGCATGTGACCAAATGGCAGGGAGGTCTAACTTAACTTGAAAATTGTTTTTGCATCTACGCCTCTTAGTTCTGCTCCTCCTCTAAATAGAGGAAATGAGTAAAAGCAAGCAGTGCAAACGTTTTATTTAAATGACACGCTTTTTGGTGTGCTGAATTGACAAATGGATCCTGATGATAAAAAAGGCTTTAAAATCATTCAAAATATCAAAATATGTTTCATATCCCGTTATTCAGTGAGCAAGGCCCGATTTTTTTTTTTTTTTTTTTTTCCATGTACAGTATGTATGTGTATGTATATGTTCAATTATCTGTTATTTAAAGCGGGTTGCTGTGTCAGATTGCAGTGTGCCATGTAAAGTGTCCTTGGAGGGACTGGAAAGCCTGTGCCGCCACCACAGGCTCCACTGTAAACAGCTGAATGTGAACAGAAACAACTTGAATGAATATGAGGTGGAGTTCCTCTGTGACTACAAGAAGACTAAGGTAAGACTGCAACTGTTTTGTATTTTAATTTAACTGTCAGCTACAAATCATTCAAGATTCAAGATATGATGCTGGCTGATAGCCTTACTGATATATTTATCAATTTCTTTGCATGCTTTTACATGTCTTTGCCATTACTCCTTCTTGCCTCTGCTCTCTCACCTATATTTTGAGTTACCACAGAGAGAGAGAGACAGGTTTGTAATGATGTGTGGGATCACTGTATATATGCAGCAAGACTAACAGGTGTGAAATGATGGTCAGTGCAGCTGGTTTTCATGTCTGTTACTCTCTTGTGCATTCAGTCAGCTCATGCAAATCAGTTAAAAGTAGCAGCTTTGCTAGTCCACTAATCCAAGATATGAAATTTTATATAGATTTTCTCTGCAGTAAATATTCTTTCATCTGATTTACTAAATTGAAGTGTCTTCACTGCTCTCCTCAGTTTTTGTTGTGTTCCTTCCCCATATTCAAAGTGTTGTGTGTTTCAGGAGGAAGAGTTTTATCTGGTCAAATGGAGGGGCTACCCAGAGTCGGACAACACCTGGGAACCCAAGAAGAACCTGAAATGCACCAAACTGATGAAAGAGTTCCACTTGGATCTGGATCGGGAGCTGAGGCGCCACAAGAGACGCTGCATCCCTAAAAAGCTGGATAAGGAAGTTTCATCGGTCCTTGTCCAGAAAGCCAAACACCGCCAGAGTCTCCAGCGCTGGGAGGCCCACCTGAATAACACCCGTAACCACCCAGGTCGTATTTTTGTCCTCAATGAAGTGGACCTTGAGGGCCCACCCAAGGACTTCACCTACATCAATAACTACAAAGTCGGCCAGGGCATTGTGTTGAACGAGATGGCCGTGGGCTGTGAATGTAAAAACTGTTTAGATGAGCCAATAAACGGCTGCTGCCCTGGAGCCTCCCTGCACCGCATGGCCTACAACGACCGGGGGCAAGTCCGAGTCCGAGCGGGCCAGCCCATCTACGAGTGTAACTCGCGCTGCACCTGCGGCCCTGACTGCCCCAACAGAGTGGTGCAGAAGGGCATCCAGTTTGACCTTTGCATCTTTAAGACAGATAACGGCCGGGGGTGGGGCGTGCGCACGCTGCAGCATATCAAGAGGAACACCTTTGTCATGGAGTATGTGGGAGAGGTAGGCCTGTTTGAAAAGAGTTGAGCTCTCTTTATCAGCCTCCTAAATACCATCAGGGTAGGCTTCCTGTCATATAATTTTGTAAGTGACCGCTAAAGTTAAAACCGTACGCATGCCAGGAATAACCGGACAATTTAACTGATAGAATTGTTAATGTGCATTTTGGATAGAAATGTCATTCTATCCATCTTCAATGCTTTTTCCTGTATAGCAGGTAATGTGTGTTCATTTAAAACTTGCTTATCCGCTCATATGGTAGATTAGCATTGTAACTTACCAAATTACAAGAGCATTTTGAAGCATACCCCTAACATTTGAAGACTGATGTTTGCTGGTAGCCCTAAAAAAGATCAGTAGTAGGTTTTTACACTTGAGTCCCTGTATATTATCCATATTTTCCTATTAACAGTTAAAAATGACTAATTTTGCATTTTTGGAGAACGATGACATCCCTTGTAGTTTGCTTACCCCCAGCTTGACTTTCTGTCCTGTTCATTCCAGATCATTACGACAGATGAAGCAGAGAAGAGGGGTCATGTGTACGACCGCCAAGGCTCTACATACTTGTTTGACCTCGACTATGTGGAAGACGTGTACACAGTGGATGCTGCTCATCAAGGCAACATCTCCCATTTCGTCAACCACAGTGTGAGTGTCTTCACGTGTATCCAGACGAGGGCTGAGGAGTTTCAAGAAACTTAAGACATAATGTTTCATGCTACATAGACACGATGAAACTGCACGTTTGCAACACTACAAAGTTGACTGAAAATTTATGAAGAGAGCTTAAATTATAACATATTGCATAAAAACTATGTGGATAAGATATGCAAGATATTATACCATCTTGACAATTCAAGACACACTGTAGTTTCTTTGAAAAATTAAAATGCCTGTATTTTACATGGCAGTGTGTATTTAAAATGACAAAGGTGTTGTGACTCATAAGTATTCATGAAGACATATGTGCTTTGCAATGCTTTTGTCATGTCAAATGTCCATAAATTGTGGTAAATTGGCCTAATATTCAAAACCACTGGTATGGTCCTTTTTATGCTTCAGTGGTTTGAACAGGCAACTGGTTTGGTATTGTCTTTAATAACATTTTTTATTATTAGTTAACATGAGTAATTTGCAAATGCTAATTAGAAAAAAATATACTGAGTCAGAAAAAGGCTGGTATTAGGATTAAACCATTATACAAACAGTTTTTAGAAGTGCATTCCTATAGTTTTTCACAGAAAAGTTGTAGAACTGGGAAACAGTAAATAGCTTTTCATTCATTTTGCATTTGCGAGGGAGACCTGTTCATGAAACCTCACCATGATGGTAAAGAGATAAGGAGCGAATAGCAGTTGGCTGACGACTATGGAGGGTTAAGCTGTAGCTGAGTTTCACTGCTTGTTTACCTTCAGAGGAAATAAAATGACTCCCAGTGAGTTGTTAGTTGTGTTGCTGATCGTGTGATCACAGGGTTGGCAGTTCAGTGTTGAGTTACTTATCCTGCTTTTTTTTTGGGGGGGGGGGGGATTTGCAACATGAAAAATTGTTGTGATGTCTGAAATGAAAATAGATGGTTACTAACAACTCACTGATTATAGGCAGTGTAATGCAAAAATAATAGCTCTGAAGTAAAATTATTGTGGTGTGTGCGGGCAGCAGATTCATCTACATCAAAGTATTAAAAAGGCCAGTTTATTGAATGTGGAGAAATGACTAATGGTTTTGTCATTATGTCCTCAGTGCAACCCCAATCTGCAAGTATACAACGTGTTCATAGACAACCTTGATGAGAGGCTCCCAAGAATAGCTTTATTTTCAACACGGGCTATTCGGGCAGGAGAGGAGCTCACCTTTGACTACAAGATGCAAAGTAAGTGTGTTCTGACTCAGTTATTCATTGCTGTGCAAAAACACCTAAAGTTGTTTTTTAAGATGATTGAAGATGGTCACATGCTTCATTTGTAGAGCCATGCTGTTTGTCAACCCTGGGGCAAACAGCTAGAAAATCTCTGAGCTCTGAATGGCTGATCAGTCAAGTCAAGAGTGTGTGGGTAAAAGATACAACAGTCATACAAACCACAGTAGTCAATCGCTACATCAGCATGAAACCCATTCAGGCTACAGCGAACAGTTTTGGTGCATTAGCGGAATTTTAATGTTATTAAACCAGAGTTCAGTTTTGTTATGAGAAGTGGAGGAGAAGTGGTCACTGAGGAGAAGCTCATTATTGCAGGAAAAGAAAGGTCTGTGTTTTCTGACATTTTTATTATTCATCCAACTGTTGCACTGAAAAGTTGATTTACTACATATTAGTCAAACAGTCAGTCAGCAACTGGCTATTGAATATTTGTTTTACCACTGAGATTTTTATTATTACATCTACCTGTAAAAGCTCATTTTGGGTGGCATCTGCCACATTTTACTGTATATGGCACGTGGATCAGTCAGTTACATCTTGATACGTTTCTCCAAGATAGAGAGAACCCCGGTTGTCAGTAGGCCCATGTAAAATCCTTCTTTGGTAAACTTAAAGATGAACCTCGTCCAGTGAGGCATACGCAAAATGACAAAGAGCACACCTGAAAAGGCATCAATATTCTTCGAGTGCAGACGACAGCGGACCAAGCCAGGCCAGTACACTCAATTCTCTAGTAGGCTTTTCTTGTGACAGATTAGTTGACCGATTGTTCAGACAGTCCACCAGCTAGTTAGTTCTAGTTAAACTAGTCAGAAAAAAAATCTCATACATCCCTAGTATTTATGATACTCAGTGTTTGAAAGAGTAGGGGAGGTATCAGTAATGTTGACCACCTCTACTAACTGTAAACTAATCAGTCGACTTCTTCATTACTTCCTCACTTCAAGGTTCCATTGTAGCTCTGGACAAGTAAGGATTTTTATTTTGAGTTAAAACTCTGTACACACTGATTTGATTATGCATAAAAACATTGGACCGCTAAGTGTGCACGAGGAATGAATAATCATCTGCTTGTAGTTACTTGATTTCACTAAGTTACACCAAATGAATAATTATTCTAATAAAAATGGAAACGGTATTAGTGCCATAATTGTTTATTTGTAATTCCTTTTTTCCTGTTTTCCACAAATTGTTTAAAATTGCCAACTGCAGGCTTTAATGTGCAGCTTGTCTTCCATACATGCATCTTTCTAATGGCCATTGCAGAAGATAAGAGCAGATTGAGTAAACTATGTAAAATCACTTTTGTGTGTTTCCAGTTGACCCAGTTGACACAGAAAGCACCAGAATGGACTCCAGTTTCAGTTTAGCAGGACTGCCCAGTTCTCCAAAGAAGAGGATTCGGGTTGAATGCCGGTGTGGATCGGACTCATGTCGAAAATACCTGTTCTGACATGAATCACAATGCCGTTATCCTTCTAAAGATGTGGAAAATTGTACAGATGTTTATGAAAGGTGCAGAAAACCCACCTTAAACTGTTGGATACTTGTGAACATGACCAGCTCTTTTCCAAGGTTGAAAACCATAGTCAAGAGACTCAAATCTGACCTCCTCAAAACTTGGAGCTGCCTGGTTTCCCTTGAAGACTTGAGTTTGATGAGCGATTACTTTCAGAGAATTTCATCTGATGGTAGCACTCACAGAGGCAGAGCATTTGCTTCCGTCCCCTAAAATTCACTCTGGGTGTTTTGACTTTGTTCTGAAAGTTGCTGTCCCATCCACTGTCGGCAGTGTTAGAAATTTGTAGATGATCATCTGGTTTTAGCTCTTGTTTGTTGCTTTGACAGTCTTGTTCTCCAATCTGAACTGAATTGTCAAATAAAATGTGAATTGAATGGGCTTTCCCTGTTGTTCAGCTCTTTTAAATTGTGACTTGTAGTTTTATCAGCAATTTTATAGCTTGTTATATATTTTTATATTTTTTTAATCCTGTGAGGTTGTTGTCATGTAAAATGGATTCAGCAGCGCGTTAGAAACGTGAGACGAATTTGGACTGCACCTGTTTTTGTTTTTTTGTTTTTTTTTTTATGACTAGATAATGCAGTGTGTCATAAGCAGAAAAAATCAAGTCATGTCCTTTACAATGAAATGAAATTCAGCCTCAAACTGGTGAAAACAAATGAAACATGACTTAGTGAACACTGCTGTGTGTGCTTTGTTAGATCTATAAAGGCCATGGGAGGCTGGTTGTAAACCCTGTAGAGGTGATGGTTGGACGACGTGTGTACTCAACATTGTTGAAATTATGCAGCAGACGTCACTGAGAAAACCAGCTGTCAACAGACGTTTTCTGAATCAACCAAATTTGCATTTTGGATGTTATTGTTCATGTCTTTTGTCCTCAAGTTGCTTGTTCACATAGACCTTGTGGTCATTAATGTGGAGTTTACTGTCCATTAATGGTGTTTCCTGCAGATTGTGCCTCAGCAGATACTATGGAAATTAATTTTACAGACATGTCCCACATCTGAGTATTTCCCCTCCTACCACCTATTTTGTGTCGCTGTGAAGTTCTGCACTGCTTAGTGATGATACGCAAAATTTACATTATTTGAATTTTCTTTGTCATTTCCTTGTCACTGTCCTTGTACGTTATCTATTTGGGGGCGAAATAGTTGTCTATTTTACAATGTCATTGATATTTAAACATTTTGGTCATTCATTAATGCTTGTTTTTTATCATTGGCTTTCTTATAGGAGGAGAACAAAACAGTGTAAATAAATGGCTAAAAATATAACATTCTTGAAAGCTTTGTTTTTTTTTTTATCGCCTCATCACATCAGATTTGTCAAGAAGTGTGTTAATGAAACAACTGGGTGATTTTTACTGTGACATCCATCAGCAATGCTTCCCACCACTAGATGGCGCTTTTGTCTGGTGTTAACCACAGAGCAGGTTTACGTTTCATTCGTCCTGTGCCTCATCTCTATGATGTAATTAGTAATCAACATGGTGGTTGGCATAGATGTTCATATCTTACAGTAATTGAATTGAATGTCCTCTTTATGCTTTATGCTTACCTCTGTAGTTAATAAGGTGCTGCTTTTTGAAGGTGGATAGATATTTTTAGACAGAAGTTGCCAATATTTTGTGCCCGAATCTTTAGATTTGATCATCACAGACACTTTGATTCCTAAATATTCCAGCTATTTTTTTTTTTTTTTTTTGGAAAAGCCAATGTAACATCTGTTAGATATATCAGTTTGATATATTGGTTTAACACTAATCCCTTGAGTTGCATTGCCTGGCCTGGTCTGGCCTCAGTGACAGCCCTTTGCATGAGAATATAGGCCACAGAGCTGGTTAGTGTGGCCAAACACTCCCTTCATGCCCTTAGAAAACCCGTGTATACATCAGCACGGCTAGGTGGCTCCATGCAGATAAACACTCTGATTGGATTGGCTGGATTTGTGAGGGATCAGGACTTAGTGAGCGCCAGGCAAAGTAGCAAGTAGGTGAGTGTGATGGAAGATGAACAAGCCAAATCAGCCAGATGGCCGGCGCCTGGGTCAACCAACCTCTCACTGGGTCCACAGTGACGGTCAGGAAGCTCAAGAGATACATTCGAGGAGCAGTGTTCATAAAATGTGGCTCTTATGCTGTGACTACATGATATATCACATGAGTGCTGGAGGCAGCAGAGATTAGACCAAAATAAAAAAAAAATAAAATAAACTGAATCTAGTTACAAAATTTATTCATTTTAGTCTAAAAAGTTGTGGCTTCCAAAAGGCACTAATTAACTCGTCATTATATGTTTTTTTATTGACCACTATAGGCGACCAGTGAGACCTGCAACATCAACAGGTTTGGCATAGCTACAGTGGCTTGTGATTGACATAAATAATACCGTCAGTTTGTTTTTGCGCTGTCCTTGCAATTGCCTGGCCATGTAGAGCAGCTGGAAGTTAAGATTGCTTCTGGATTTCACTTGTTCAATTAATTTGCTGTAGATGAATGTGGAGAGAGACATTCAACAGGGATTTTTAAGCTTTTAGACAGCTGAGAATGTTAATTTAGAGGGTGCACGGGCAAAGGATGTACAGTAATGGGCAAATAAATTAAAAGACAAAGGCAGCACCTATGAATGAGCTATTGTGGCAGTAGCTGTAGCAGTAGTAATAATAATAGTAAACTTCATGAACTGTGTTTTTATAAAAACAAACAAACAAAAAAAAAAATCAAAAGTAATCGACAGCCCAAGAAGTGTCCACAATGTGATAAATTAACATTAAACTAGCTGCCAGCACTTGAGTAATTTTTTTATTCTGGTCTGAATGATGAGGTTCAAAAAGGTGCTCGATTTTGTTGTGTTCAGTTGAGAAATTCCTGTGAAGTTTGGTTATTTCTGTCCATTTGTAACTTGGAGGAACTTGCTCGGCTTTGCAATGACAATGAATTGCCTGGTCAAAGCTTGTAATACAGATTATTAGTCTTGTCCTCCTGTGATTGTTTAAAAGTCTAGATTAAAGACATAAGTGCCTCAAGTAAGAGCAAAGAGAGATTTTTTTTCTCGTGGAAATAATTGCCAGTAACTGCATATTTCCACTCTGCTTCTTTGGCTTCCTGTTTGAAGAGACTGGATAGTGATAGTGATTTTGAGGCCCGACCATGTGCACTGTCAAGGCTGAGTCCCTCTTGCTGCCGCCCGGGTTCGAATCCGGCCTGGACCCTTTGCTGCATGTCATCCCTTCTCTCTCCCCGGCCTTTCCTACTTCTCTGTACTGTCACTAGCAAATAAAGCAGAATGCCAAAAAAATAATTAAATAAATAGAGATCAACTGAGCCTGTGGGAAAAAAGCGAGGACTAATGAGAAAACGGCAGAGATGCATGAGTATTTTGTGTCAATCGGCCTTTAACTTGGGCTTAATATGTCTTTCCGAAAGTCGGGGGAAAGTTTTAGTCTGAAGTCACCATATCTTATCTGTATATCTTATTTCTTATTTCTGTGATGAATTGCACTCTGTATGACTGTTGAATACAGAACAGTGAGTCTTGAAAGAAGCTCTTATTTCTGACACTTAAATCTAGTATTTACTGGTAATGTTTTAGGTAGCTGAAAATATTCTACTTTAACTGTTTGGATGTCATGTAATTGCAATTTTATCTGTTTGGCCAGTTATCCACAGAAATTAAAAAAAAAAAAAAAAAATTACACCAAATCATGTAAAATGAAATAAACTCAGGAATACAACATAGGTCAAAATAAGCTCTTTCTCTAAACCAGTGATTTTGTGTTCTTCAGCGTATTTTCACAAATACTTTGTTTCAGCCACTTCAGCTGGCACACTTAAAATCCCCGAGTGTGATGTGGCACTGTTCATAATTCAGAACCCACTGTGACATTATTGAAATTTTTCTGCTGAGATGAAACGAAGTCTTGTTCCATTTCACAACACCAATAAACTTGTTCTGTTTTGACAGTGTCTTCACAGAAATGATGATAATTTTGGTGGCACTAGTCCCCACAAACTCAGATGGTACAGTTTAGTCACAGTTTAGCAGCAGAGGAGCTTTTATGTGCGAGTGCATCAGACAACGGTCACCACAGCAGCATCTGAAGGACACTGCGGTGGTGAAACACTTCAACTGAAAGTATCAATGGTTCGTTAAGATCTGTATCATCAAACATTTCCAATGTTAATTATCATTATGCGAGAAATACCGTCTTTCGTCATGGTTAATCATAATAACTTCCAGATAATTTCAAAGGAAATTTATTTTCATTACAAAACCAACAACAAAAATCATAAATCGCCAGACATGCTTAACAGCTCAACCAGTTTTTTTTTTTTTTTAATAATACAGAAAAAAGGGAAATCACATCATCTGACTTTCCTGCATCGGTTTCAGTGGTCAGAATACATTTCTTTTGGCACCCTCAAACCTCTGGTATTTTATGTCTGATATTTGACTGCAGGATGCATTAAGATGTTATCACTATACCGCTGACATTTAATGTTTTTCTTAAAGGCTTAAATGGAAAAAAGTATTTGGAGAATCTGTGGGCCTTATCTCCTTTCAAAGATCTCGAGGTTCTCTCAAACATATCCATAGTTGCCGTATGGTTTTCTTTTTGAGAGAAATTTTCTCTTTCCACTATTGTGCGCATTTACCACACAGAAACACAGCAGAACTACCAGCTATCAGTCATTTACACATTCACTTGTCAAAATTGGAATTTGGCTCACTTGGGGCTGTTACAGAGCCACTCGTAGACAAAAGCAAGAGGTTAAAGAGAAAAGCAATTTGAGTACCAATTTAATGCCAAAATGAAATTGCCAGGTGCATTGTATGTACAATTCCTGGTTCCATATATTCTTGATTTTTTTTTTCATTTGATATACCAAATCCTTTCCTTTTTTATTCTTCAGTGACACATTCAAAAAGAAACCAGTGTATACAATCGTGTCCGACCTTTCCAGATCCCTTGTTTCAAACCTTTTCACCCTCACAATCCCTAAATATTTAAGAACAAAATCCGGTCCAATTTATGACCTAACAAATGTCTCAAAATGGATTTTGAGTAAACTTCATTGGTTTTAAACACATTCAAATCTGTGTGTCAGGAGCAGGGTCAGGATGAGAAATACTGAGGAAGCCTGTCCAGGAGAGATGTTTTTAAAATGCAACGTGTATCTGGTCAGTATTTTCTTCTCATTTTCCTGTTTCATCCCTCTAGCCATCATGTACACATACACACATTCATACCTACGTATAGAAATACACGCACACACACACAGTAAAAACACGATGATCAGGAACCCCTCCATTGCATTTCAAAGTTAGTTTGCTGTCAATATAATACACACTAAATAGTACAGAGGTCACAGTAAATTTACAAAAGATAATCCGCCTGAAGCAACTAAAAAGCACTGTCAGGCTTCCTTTCCAGCATGATCCTCAAATCCACACTTTTTTTCAGGCTTTGTTTCTCCGAAATGAAAATGAAAAGGCCAGTCTCTTCCCATTCCCTCCCCAAGTTGATATGCAAGAGGAAAGAAACTGAGAAAAAACACTTCCACAATAATCCAGGAGGGGCTTCTGTCAACTCCACGAGTTGTCAGATGTGAGTTCTCTCAGTCCTCAGTAGCAAAGTGGACACTCATTTCACAATTTTGAGTGTTCATTTTTACCCCCGTTTACCATCAACATTACAGTCTGTGATCAGAGTTCCTCCAGGTATTGAGGGGAAGAGTAAATGTCTTCCAAATGTCTTCCAAAAGTATACACAGTGTTGTGTTTTCCCCTTTTTAATGACTTCAGCGCATACAGAAGAGACATATTCGTCAGCTCTTTCTTGCATTGGTTTAACTTTTTTTTTTTTTTTTTTTTAATCAAGTAAGGCCATAACGCTGAACACAAAAAAAGAAAGAAAAAAGCAATTCTCTGTGGCATGCTATTGTTGGGTGTTGTCAGTTATGCCACAGCAGAGAAGGGGCACCTAAAAACCCAAAACCACACAGTTTACCCTCAACCTTAAGGGCCATGTCATGTATTCAGACATTCACTTACAAATTACAATCCCTGTGTCCTGTCCTACGCCTGCGCCTGAACTCCTCTTCAAGTCAAAGCTCGTTTGCAGAGAGAAAGAAGAAAGAAACACAGTTCGTCAATTTATCTCGATTTGTGCAAAAATAGTAAGCGGCAGATTTGTCCTCCATGGCACCTTTCTACCTTTCTAAGTCCTCCGTGTGGAGTGATAATGCTTTTGATTCTTATGCACAGTTAACCATTGTTTTACTAGGAGTAAACATTCACACAGAAGTGATATGGTCTTCATCAGATTTATGTTGGAGTCTCACTAGTTGGTGTGAAGGTAGCTCAGGTAAGCTGTAGATTAACTCGCCCTCTGCCTTGTTATTTGTGTCAGTGGATGTTCAGAGTGCTGGGCCACCATGGGGGCGCTGTACAAACTGTTATTACACCTCAGCAGCACCTCTGTTCTGGAGACACGGCACCCATGCTGGCCAAACTTTACATGTCAGTGGCTCCATATTTTTGTGCAAAATTTTTCTCAAAAAAGATGGCCGATAGTGATCTGTATTTGATGATAAAAGTTTCTGTAAGTGATAAAAAAACAATACCTCGCTCGGTCCCCCAAGCAGTCAGTAAAGTTCTCGGGAACTTTGAGTGGGTCGACCACCTCCTATCGATCACCAGTCGATATACACAACCTGTGACGGCAACTGGGCTGCATAATACAACAGTGGTTTGGTGTTGTTTGGTGTGCTACTAATGTCAAACAATTGCATGGACATTTAAGTGTTGATTTTGAGGGAAAAATGTCAACGGGGCTATTAAAGCTCTGACGTTACAACACTGCCAGATTGACTGCATTTGAAACTGTTACTGAGTTCACCGTTTGAAATGCCACATACCGTCTGTGGATCTTCCTGCACCAATAAAGTGACAATTTTTCCAAACCTTAGAGGAAAAATCCCCCATTTTACCCTCTTCCACTGTTCAGTCTCATCAGTCTGTACATTCAGTAATTTTGTGATAAGGTACTGTGATTTTCTTTTTTGGTGTACTCGGTGTTCCCGGACCCCCACCCCCCAGTCTACTTGTTTCAATATTCAGTCATTTCATACATTTCCCAGAATGCCCGTTGACAGCTCCAGAGAAGGGGTGTGAATTTGCTGATGTCAATCAAAGGCGGGCATGTGGGTTTATAAATATCGCTTTTAAACCAGCTGGATTGTTAACACAGGGTGTGTCCATAATTCCTCCCAGGCCCCTTAATCAAAACACTATGTGTCTTTTGGCTGTGCTGCATTCTGGTCTACTGAGGCTGCTGTCACTGGAGAAACTGGTATTTCTGCCTCTTCTACAATGGATCTCTCTCTCTATGAATACTGAATGTTGATCAGAAAATTATGGCTCTTACATAGATAAAATACGTTTGAGATAGCTGACACTTTTTTGCTATGGAAATCCATTTGAGCACTGCTGGAAAAATGTTGACATGACATGACATGACATCATCTATTTTTGGCCAGTTATCCACAGGAATAAGACACCAACAAACAACAAAATAGTCCCAGAAATGCAAGATACATTATCAGTGGCTGTTTTTTTTTTTTTTTTTTTTTTTTTTTTAACTAAAGCATTTTAGGGTGGCTTTTTCCTTTAAGCATCAATTTCTGATAAAATCTTCACAGTTTACCGCTGCAATCCCTGTTAGCTCGCTATGGATAAAGAGACGATTTCATTAGACATGCATTTGCTTCCCGGCAGCGACAACGAATTGATAAAGCGCATTGCGAGTATGTTATCTCTGGCATAACGCAGTAAACATACCTACAGCTTGACTCTAAAGTGGCCGAAAAAAGGAACATCAGCAGAGGCTTGGGTGAGCAACGTCTACAGGGTGTTTGCTTTGTCTGTCTCTACGGGAGAGAGACAGAAGGCATGGGCTGTGCTTTGGTCCTGTGTTTTCACATTGTTACCTTTCACATATACTCAGTGTGACCTCAAAGTTTTTGAAGCTGTTTTGGAACTCTCCGTCGCCGTGAGCAAAGAATTGGAACGAAAGACAATAATGAAACTTGATCAGTTGACAATAAAAGCCTTTCAGGTCAGCTGTATACATTCTATGGTTTGCCATGTTATTGTGAAACTGCAGATATACTATTAGCTTATAGCTGATCACATGGAGAACACCCACATATTTCCAATGTCTCAATTTTAAAACTCAAATCCTCCATTTATCAACCTACACTTAAGCACGTATTTAGTTGCTTTTTTGCTCAGTTCTTAATCATCGTCTCCAAATGTTATATAGAGTTGAAACCATAGGCGTTAACAGCTTTTCATATTGTCTGGCTGCCTTATATGATCAAATCAGAGTAGGAACAGCGCACATGCATGCCCATTGTAGAATTTTTCCTGCCACCTCTAAAGGGCAGTAGTGTGTTTTAGCTCCCATAAATATGGAATAAAACATAAAATAAAAAACAAGATGAACAAGGATTTTCTTAGGATAGACAAATGTGAACCAGAGTCATGAAAATGTGTAAAGTCACTCATGGAAACCAGATGTACATCACTTCTTGCAAAGTTTACTGTCACTGATGCCTTTGATTCAAGCAGACAGAGGAAAAAGTAATGATACCTTCCTCACTGAGTGGAGTGCCTTCACAGAAACACTGTTTTAGATTTTGAGAAGCAGGATGATCGAGACAAACTTTAACTACGTGTTGAAGCCTGGGCCCGGGGACACTGGCACGAGGGTTAAAAATGCGGCACAATCAAACTTTCTTTCTGGATTCAGTAAGATTTCCGCAGCAAATAAGAACACATACAGTTTGATTTTAAAATAATTTCAGGTTCAGACCAGAACTTAATATAATACAATATGAAGTGATACTAAATAAAGCCCAAATAATTCAACTTATTTCTCTTAATATGTTATTTAAATGTTTTTTGAACTCTAATGTACTCCGTTGTCAGGTGTTTATTAATGAGTGCTATTAAAAAGGAGGAATGTGCAAAAATCTACAATTTGAAAATTAGTTTTTCTTAGTCTCCTGTGAATTTGTTAAATTATTAGCAACCCAATGAGGCAATTACTAATCACTATGTCATTGGGTACTGGGTAAAGTATGGCTATCCAGTGGCTCTATGAAAACATGCAGCTAGCACATTAACATCACTTGAGAATGAATCTATTTTGGCGAAAATCATTTAAAACATTCATTGTTGTTCATACAAACTACGACCTCGCTGTGCAAACTAATCCAGCATGTCAGTAAAATAACAGCACAGCCACTAAAGAATCTAGAGACTGGAAAAGTTGCCAAGCTGCATTTAAAATTTTGTGTAATATAAATACTGGTTTTGTTTTTTTGTTTGTTTTTTTTTTTCGCATTTGTTTTGTCACCATTCCAGCTCACACAGATTTGTGTCAATCCTGGGACTCAAATAATTCATCAAATATTTAGTGATCCCTTACGGAGAAGCTTGTTTAATTTATTGGTGGCTGTTTCTCTGGCTTGGTTTACACAATAATTGCATGTTTTCACTATGAAAGTATTTTCCCCAGTTGTCAAAAATACAAGTAAAAGTTCTTACTTCCTGTATACTATTGTTTTAGGCAAAAAGGGTAGCAAAATGGAGAAACATGCTTACCATTCCAGTGTTTTTACCCTTAAACTCACTAGTTTACACCCACTATTCAATAGAATCTTGCATTGAATCAAAGGCCACAATAACTGAAATAATTTCTCCAACAACAATCTCTCTGCCGCTCCCTCTTTTTTCTCCATGTTCAGATACGCATCTCTGCTCACATAACACAATAAGGCTCTCGTGGCAGATGAGGTTTAGTCCTGCAGCAGGCTGGTAGGTGGGACAGGAGCCCTTTCTTCAGGTCTTTGTTGAGGAAGAAGCAGACAATAGGGTTGACCCCAGCTTGGGCAAAGCTCATCCACACAGTGGTGGAGAGGTACCGATGGGGTATTGTGCAGGCCTTAACAAACACCCGCCAATAGCAAGCCACTATGTAGGGAGACCAGAGCACCAGGAAAAGCAGGGTGATCACGTAGAACATCCTGCCAAGCTGCTTCTCCGCTTTGAACTCCTCCATGCCCAGTAGGCGTCGGTTCTGGTTGTGCAAGTTCTGCCGGATTCCCAGCAGAGTGGGTGGCATCGGGCCCCGGCCGAAGCCCGCAATCCAGTTGGCTGCCGCTTGGCCCGTGGCCCCCGGCCCGTGGAAGGTCCAGTTCTGGCTGATGGCTGGCACCATCTGGACCGGCTTCATCTTGCGGTGCTTGTACTCAAAGAGAAGTAGCTTCATGTAGACTACATGTGTGGCCAGAATGAGCACAGCCAACATGAGCATGAAGCCTAGTGTATCATTAGCCTTGAAGTAGCGATGCTCAAAGATGCACTGGTCCTCTTCACGAATGAATTTGTAGGTGCCCACATCAAAAACAGGCGGGAAAGCCATCGCCACTGACAGTGTCCAGACCATGCACACCACAGCAACGCATGTCCAGAATGTCATGCGTTTTGAGTAAAAGCGGTGATGGGCAATGGCCATGTACCGTGTCACGCTGATGCAAAAAAGCATGAAGGCGGCGTGGAAGCAGAACAGCACTGCCATGAAGGCCACCACCTTGCAGCTCAGCACACTGTAGGTCCAGGCAGAGCCATTCTTGATGGACACCAGCACAAAAGGAAAGCAGACAGCTGAGCGAATGGTGTCAGCCAGGCACAGGTCCAACAGGAAGTAGTAAGGTGCCTTATGCAGGGCCCGGTCCCTCAGCACCAACAGAGACACGACTAAGTTGCCCACCAGGCTAATGCAGATGATCAGCCCCAGCAGCACCAGTTTGAGATAGGTGGAGACAGCTGAGGAAGGACTCCCAGCTACCATACCTCCTGTGGTGGCCACCACTGCTCCCATGGGCCCACCCGGCCCTTCGCTGCTCTCATTCCCATTTGCCATCCCGTATGCCCCCCCTCCCATACCACACTCTCTGTTATCACCAAAGCCACCACTCCCCCACCGCCTCCTCCTTCAGCTGGCCTTTCCTTCGTCCTCGTGGTTGCTTCGTCTCTGGAGTTCACATGGAACCGGAACACTTCAAACCGCATCGCCCCATTTCGAGCAGGGTCTCTTTTTTGGTGCAGTATTATGTCTCACTTACTCGTCTTTTCCAAGAGCCTGAAAACAATCAGAGAAGACTGGGTGTTAGGAAATTGGATCAGTCTAGGGTATGGGCTGAACATGGAGTATTTGCAAAGTGGTATTTATATGATATTCATATGTTTTTAACAGCCTATTGCGTGTATAAATTTCAAATACAGATCAATAAGTAAGACTTCAATACCTTAGCTACTATCTCACTGTACTGACTCAGGCCACATACATACATCCCATAATCTAAATACATGTTAAAGGCAAACATTACTTTGTAGGAATGTGCAATAAGGCCTGGGAAGACTTGCCGTGGCCTCAGTGACTTATTTTTCTTGCCAGAGTAACCCAGCTGTTTGTCACACTCAGGTTAAAGTCTTATTTAGGTTAATCTGTTTGCATGACCCTTTAATACACCGCAGTGGAGTCTGTCTCTTGCCTTAAACACAGCAGGCATCAGAATAACGTCCACCTTTTGACTGAACAATAGTAGTGTAGTTTAAATTTAAGGGAAAGAAATAATTATTCCAGTACTAATAGTAAAAGTAAGCAACCATATTTTATTGATATCAAAATGTTCTAAATCTAAAGGTTTGTTGATTGTTCCTCTAAACCATTTTCCCCCTTTTCTTTTGGTCATTTTTCATCCATGACCACGAATCTGCAAAGCTGTGACAGATTTTTTTTCCCTTAAAGCCATTTACAATATTCACCTGACATACACTGACTTGAGTGAGAGATTGATGATGTTTCTTTGACTCATTCCTCCTGGGAATATTTAACACCCCGCTAGGTCAATCAGTGGTCGCACCACCAGGTGAACCAGGGGTTGACATGACATCTGCTGTAGCATGCTGTGGAAACATCTTCTTCCCCCCAGCACCAATCAGATCAGCTGGTTTCTCCACATGCTACATGGCATCCCAGCGACTAGCCTGTCATCACTATTACCCTGCTTGTTGCTAGGATACAACACCTTACTTCCCTGTATGTGAGAGTGAGAGAGAGAGCATGGAAGGGTACTGCAAGGTTTTCTGTATGTCTGTCTGTCTGTCTCTCTCTCTCTCTCTCTCTCTCTCTCTCTCTCTCTCTCTCTCTCTGTGTTTGTGTGTGTGTGTATGTGTGTGTGGCAAGGAGGAGGAGGAATGGGGATTTTCTGTTGTCCGACCCCATTACTAACCCAAGGGTGGAGGGAATCCCACAATACTGTGCAGTTATTTTTTCCTGTGTCCTTAAACTTATATTAGGTGACATCATTTAAGTTAATAGATATTTTTCTTTGTAACTATGTTGACTCTTTCCATTTCCTTTGTAATCATCAGGTGTCTGGTAGCTCTTTCCTGGCTAAAATCCTTGTTACAGTGACATGTTTTACATTTTCATTTCTTAGGAATTAACAGAAGAATTCTGTAGTTACTATAAGCAACGATAGCCACCTTGGCTGAATGGAAAAATTTGAAATTCCAACTTGATAAACAGAAAATACAAGCACATGATCCAAGTGCATGGTTTGAAAAGCATGGTGAGTGCGTTTAGGGTGTGTCCAAATCCACGTTTGCTATTTTAATGGTGGAAAAAAGGGGTCGTTGCACCAGGCACATGGTTTAAAAGGGTTGTACTTAAGTCTCTTCATTAATCATGGGTGTGTCTTGGGCGTAAGCACTAAACTAATTGGAGCACCATCTAGCATTCCTTTTAAAAGCCATGTGCGCTTGGCAGATTGCTGTTATGGTGGTGGATTTGCCAAGTAAGAAGGAAGGCTTCTCTGCAGAGGAAACAGATCTGCTCGTGCATGAAATGGAAGTCCACTAGTAGACCATCTATGGTAACAGCAGGATTTCACCAGAGCTCCCTGAGGTGAAAGCAGGCGTCCCTGTGTGTGAAACAAGCAGCAAGGATGCATGTTGTGCACCCACATACACTATATTACCAAAAGTATTCGCTCACCCATTCAAATGATCAGAATCAGGTGTCCTAATCACTTGGCCTGGCCACAGGTGTATAAAATCAAGCACTCAGGCATGCAGACTGTGAAACAAGACATTTGTGAAAGAATGGGCCGCTCTCAGGAGCTCAGTGAATTCCAGCGTGGAACTGTCATAGGATGCCACCTGTGCAACAAATCCAGTCGTGAAATTTCCTCGCTCCTAAATATTCCACAGTCAACTGTCAGCTCTATTATAACAAAATGGAAGCGTTTGGGAACAACAGCAACTCAGCCACGAAGTGGTAGGCCACGTAAAGTGACGGAGAGGGGTCAGCGGATGCTGAAGCGCATAGTGCAAAGAGGTCGCCGACTTTCTGCACAGTCAATTGCTACAGAGCTACAAACTTCATGTGACCTTCAGATTAGCCTAAGTACAGTACGCAGAGAGCTTCATGGAATGGGTTTCCATGGCCGAGCAGCTGCAGCCAAGCCACACATCACCAAGTGCAATGCAAAGCGTCGGATGCAATGGTGTAAAGCACGCCGCCACTGGCCTCTAGAGCAGTGGAGACGCGTTCTCTGGAGTGATGAATCACGCTTTTCCATCTGGCAATCTGATGGACGAGTCTGGGTTTGGAGGTTGCCAGGAGAACGGTACATTTCAGACTGCATTGTGCCGACTGTGAAATTTGGTGGAGGAGGAATTATGGTGTGGGGTTGTTTTTCAGGAGCTGGGCTTGGCCCCTTAGTTCCAGTGAAAGGAACTTTGAATGCTTCAGGATACCAAAACATTTTGGACAATTCCATGCTCCCAACCTTGTGGGAACAGTTTGGAGCGGGCCCCTTCCTCTTCCAACATGACTGTGCACCAGTGCACAAAGCAAGGTCCATAAAGACATGGATGACAGAGTCTGGTGTGGATGAACTTGACTGGCCTGCACAGAGTCCTGACCTGAACCCGATAGAACACCTTTGGGATGAATTAGAGTGGAGACTGAGAGCCAGGCCTTCTCGACCAACATCAGTGTGTGACCTCACCAATGCGCTTTTGGAAGAATGGTCAAAAATTCCTATAAACACTCTCCTCAACCTTGTGGACAGTCTCCCCAGAAGAGTTGAAGCTGTAATAGCTGCAAAAGGTGGACCGACATCATATTGAACTCTATGGGTTAGGAATGGGATGGCACTTCAGTTCATAGTATGAGTAAAGGCAGGTGAGCGAATACTTTTGGTAATATAGTGTATATAGGCATGCTATACTACCTTGATAATGCATCCTCAAATTACTGCACCATTGACCGACTGTTTTTTGGAGGTTGATCGCACAGTCGCTTTCACCTGCCCCACAACAACAACGCATCTGACCACTCGCCATTTTAAGACCAACACGCGCAAGTGCATTTGCTGTTTATACATGCTTGGCACTACATTGCATCGAGTGTAAGACAGGGCACAATCACTAAGATGAGGGCAAGGGTGCTAAAAAGGAAACAGACATCTCTAAACCAGAATGAGAGTTAACACTAGTATTGCCTTTCCAAGATGAAAAGCCAGTTCCTACAGGTCTAATGCAGACATTACTGTTGCTCTATTTTTTCTTGATGTTATTACCAATTGAGCATTTGCTTGTGACTATTGATTGGAATAGATGTGCTTAAAAAATGTGGCTGAGCAGTTATCATATTTTATGTTACGGTATGTAAAATGTGTGCTCTAGTGATGTAGTGTAGTGTAGATAAATACTGGTAATACGAGCAGGAGGACACCACCTTCAGCTCCTTCTCTGTCAGTAGACTTTGATGGAATTTAATGTTATGATTACTTATCATGTTCCCTCAACCTGTTTCATATATTTCTACTTCATTTACTGTTTTCCTGTAATCCCAGAATGCCCTTCAACAGGAGAAGTTCTCCCAGAGAACTTGCATGGAATTTCTGTGTTCAGCTCTTCCTTTTACGTGTAGGTGGAGAGAGTAATAATGATAGTCATAGTGATAGGAACGGCGAGAGAGCAAGAGTTTCCAGTCGAGAAAAAGTGAGAGTCACCCCTTAGTCAGAACATGTCTGGTGGCTGTATTACAACCTTTTCTCTTAAGGCTCCTGGCAGTGGAGAAATTTGTATCTTTGCCTCTTCTACAATGACTTTCTCCTTGTATGGTTGATGAACACTGGTGCAAAGTGGTGAACATTGCATGACATATGAAAGAAAGCCAAAGCAGAGCTCCTTTAGCTCTCTTTTCATCTGTCTTATAAAATGCTTGTTGATTAACAGTAGAAAGCCCAAGAGCCCACACCGATGGCTGTTGAGTTAAATTTCTCACTGTAATCCCTGTAAACACAATGTTCTCATTGGATGGTAAATACAGACCAATTTTAAGAATTATGTTTCAACAATACACCCTCTTTAGCACCTGAACAACTGGTCTCGCTCTCCTCTTCAATCAGCTCTCCAGCTATTGCATGGCTCTTTTATTTAACCACTGAGACTGAGCACCATCAAAAAATTTCACACACGACTGCTCACACTAATAGTGAGACAGGGATGGTGAGAGAAACAGCATGAAAATCACCAGCAGGACTGACAGTTTACTTTGTGTTTGTGACTTGCTGACACACGCTGCTCGGGAAGTCAGCGCGTCAGGCAGGTGAAAAATGAATATGGCGACTAATTCTTGTAAGTCAACCAACTTGTGCGTGAGTTAAGAGCTTTGTAACAAGCAACAGCAGGCCTTGCATAGTGCAGGGAGACCTGGGAGTTCAGGGTAATGAGTAAATAGGGTGTATGTTGTAGTGCTGTCACAATAACAGACATTTCAGTGCAATTCTGATTCCTCTGCAAAACAATTAATTCAAAATTTAAAAAAAATAAATGTTGGATACTTTGAAAGAGTATGGTGTGCATGCTCCAATTTAATTTACATTTCAAATCAACCTTAACGATGGCATGTGGACTGGAACAGAAAAAGATGAAGAAAAGGATGACGACTTGTGAAGCAATGTGGCAGCTGTGAAACAGTTTAGCTGTTTAGGTGTTTGAAAAAAAGAGTTTACAGTAGCTGCTCATAGGACAATGAGTCATGAACTGAAAAAGTAGGTTACCTTTCAGGATGTTCAACGTTATAAACAAGAGTTTGGAAACTGACCATCGGGGCAGATCTGAAGATGAAATTCTATGACGTAATTTGTCATCTGGACAGGATTTGAACGTTTTTAAATTACTTTGAGATAAGGGTTTTCTCCCAGGTCCAACTATGTGCAACAGTTTACTGGACAAAAAAAAAAATGTAACCTGTTTTGCAAGAACATGTTGCTACTTGTGCAGGACCTAAGCAAAGTGTCTGCATGCGCTGAGGCAAATTAGAGACTGCAGATGGAAAATACCATTATCAGATATAGAGTTAGGCTGCCTACAGGAGGCTACAAGGATTTAATCAGTCTGAAGGGAGAGCTCTCAGAAACCCTACAAGCAGCTGTGGAGGTCATAATAAGTTGAGCAACTTGGTCACATGAAGAAACGGGACTATGGTGCGCATGTTCTAACTGATGGCTGTTAAAAATCAAAGTACTCCACATTACTGCAATTATTAATACTTCAGTCTAGAGCACATCATTCATCACATCACTATACTCTGAGGATGCTGTTGATATTACTCACATTATTGCCTTAATTACATTATTATCACATGATGTCCATGGAAATATGCCTTATGTGTGTTGAACCACATGTTAACTGTTGAAATTTTTCTTGGGCTCAAAGTCTCTACTTCACATAACATCCACCTCCAGACATTCTTAGCAGCATCATACATTAACATTAGGGTCGAACGATATGGTATGATTCATTCCACAGATATTGTGACTGTGACACGATCAGAAAAACTACAGGCGTGGCTTGGTTGATGAAATTACAGTGTACTGAGCTGTAAAACAGAAACACCAGGACGTCAATGTAGCTTCTCCTAACAAAAACGGCAAGAAATGCGTACCAATATTTTAATAAGACAGAAACAGGCCTCCCAATATGCTTGCCTACTTCCACCATCACAGTCGCTGCTCTTTGTTTACCTCTGGCGCTCATATGGCATGTGTGGTCTGACTGGATGACTTGGACACATGGCTGGTCCAATCATCTTCTTATTTTTTGTAAACACCTATTGTCGCCACCCCTTCTCCAAATGGTTTGAATCCAGCAATGCCCAAAGCCCTCTGTGAACTGAACAACAGAAACAAAATCAGAGAAATAAGAGTATGGCTGCGACAAGCTGACCTACACAGCATTAAGACCATAATGAGACAGTAGAGGACGTAATAAGACAGTAAAGAACATGCTTCTTCCTCTGCATGTCAAACATGCACGGGTGTTCCTCAGAGACTTTCACATGGCTTTTATCTTTATCCTTGTACAAATTTTGTGTGTAAAATGGACATGTCTAATCAGGCAGACGGTATCATATAAAGTAAACCACAGCATCCAGAAAAGACAGAAGTAACTAGGAGACGGAAATTCATTTTCAAAAGAGATTGAATTGTTGCCTTCATATTTTTGAACCTCTTCTGCGAGGCACTCCTCTATCTGCTCCGTTTTTACCTCCGCCAATGGAATTGGACAGGGACTGGCTTATCTTGACATTTGCAGTGTCTACTTAGTACTTTCTAGCTGATCAGTGTTTCCTCTGTTTCAAATCATCTTCCCGACAGAAAATAGAACAATTCAACCAGTCAGCTTGTTTGAAGTGCAGGACCACACAACGCGATGTTGAGATTTGGAAGGTGTGCATGTTAGCTCCTCTGTGAGCCTCTGCAACCTACAGTTACCCATAAAACACATGGTCTGGCGTTTTGGTATGGATGGGCAAAAACATAACTTTTCGGAAACACTGACGCAGGATTGTCACATAATCTAGGCAGCTGTACATATGTCTCTCCGCTGAAACCCAGACTAGTGAAACTCTTTTAGGATTAGCAGGTCTTTAAAGGCCAGTTCAGGTCAAAGACAGGTCAACTAGACGCAATGAAACTGGTGAATCCTTGCAAAGGAATCACGAAAAATGGATTGTAGACATTCTCAAACTAGCAAAATAGACAATCACAAACACAGACGACCATTTCCATACCAACTTCAGGCAAGGTGAACCTCCACACTCCTAGCTGTCTGTTACATGGCACAACATCTCTGGGCATTATGGTAATAATATAGACTTTCTCTGTACCACTGCCTTAAAATGAAGAAATATTAAATATAAGGCCATTTTTCTATAGATGTGCTCAGAGCGGTACCTCCTTCACAGCAGAGGTGGACAACAGTCTGGATGATATTTAATACAAGGTCAATATCTGCTCGATGCAGATATTGATCATGTGTATGAATCATATTAGAACATAATGACAAGGGTAGACAACGCCGGCTTTAATTGAAGCTGTCAGCGAATTTAAACTACGACTACCATCCATCTATTAGTCAGATAAAAATAAATTCTTTGTCTCGGCCAGAGAGACGAGCCATAGAGCTGCCAGTCTCCTCGCCAGCATGAATCAATGTATATTTTTAGCGAGATATGTAATGTACAATAAAGCATTAAACCCATAATTGAAGGAAGATCAATATAAGACAGCAACAATCTAATTTCTGGACTTAATTTCAGACAGCTCTTTTGCATAATGACACAATTATCAGATATATTGAATATTTTACAAGTCAAAATGTTCCCCTATAGCTCTGAGGAGCAGTTCAGTGTATTGAGTGCAGCTATGGGATCAGTAAAGGAACACCTATCTCCCAAATCATCATGAGTTGCAGGCATTTTTCCTCACTGATCTTTAGTCAATGTCATTGATGTCATATGTCGTCTGTGAGTGTGAAGGTTAAAACTGTGACTTTCATTTGTGAAAGTGCGAGCCAGATTGTGCAAAGTCTTATGTTGCAGCATAAAAAGGCGCCTTCATGCTTACTTTATAGGAGTGTGTGCCGGTAGGTGGTTGATATGATTTGCCTCTCACTTTCTGTGGAGTCTTGGTGATTAATAATTGTTGATCTTAATTATTTAAGTTAAATATGACAGTTGTTTGGACTGAGGAGACAGCTGATGCACAGCAACCTCAGTGCACTGACATAATATTCTGTTGATGTTAATTTCATATTTCTGCTGTCGTCAGTAAGTGCATGGACAATGGATTGCTTGCTGCAACCAATTTGTACAATTGACACCCCTTGCTCAAGCCTGCGGGGAGCTAAATGTTGTTTTTAAGGTTTCCAAAGTGAATTACAGCTTACAATGAAACATAAAAATACACCAATTCGGCAACATTTTTGCAGTTCTAACTTAATTGAGCATACAGCTGAGTTGCTGCGTGCTGAGGCTCACACCACTGATCTAGGATACACTCTGGATGGATAACATAATAACAGAGCACCCACTAAGGTTGAGGCCCCAGAAGTGGGTCAGCCCCAAGAGGAGGTGGAAGATGCACAGCTTAGGTTGAAAAACTCGTAAAGGGAGAGGGAAAATAATCCACAGGTGATTTGAACATCAGGAGCATTCATGTGTATTGAAAAGATGACAACTTCAGCCAAGGTGGATGGAGCTACAGATTATAGATTTAGTGATTATAACACCTCTGTGCCCGTATGGTGTCGCAGTGGCTCCACGTTTATTACGTCATCAGCAATCCAGGTTTTATTATAGATCAGTGGCTCCCACCTGTCAACATCCTGTACAACACAGATAACTGGAGATGAGATCAGTGGCCCTTTCAGCCTTTTTTAAACCTACCTCCATGTTTCATGTTGGTAGACTTTTTGTGTTGCTTTTGACCATTGATTTTTCACATTTTAAAAGATTTTTTGAGTTTCCTGGTATAGTAGTTTACTTTTCACAAATTGTCTTGCAGAGTCATCTACTGACACGAGCTGCTGTCAGAATTGGGTTACAACAAACTAAAAATAAATAAAATCCAGGGTTTCCATGATTTCCCACATTTTCTGTGCTGCGTAACTTAAAGCAAATGAAGGATTTACATCGGAAAATCAAACAAATAACCGTGCATCATGAGTAAAGACACGAGGACTCTCCTTGTCCAAAAAGTCTGAGACAACAGTCACCCAGCGAGTCCCACTGGTCACTTTGAAAAATGAAAGCTGCCTGGGACAACTGCTCTACTTTACGGCCAGCAGTAGATGCCGGTGGGGACAGCAAGCTTGTTAATGTATTTATTAAGGATGCTGACACAGTGGCTTCCCCACTGAACATCTGAACACACCACAATGCAACATGGGTAGAAAACCCAAACAATTCTGACAGACTTCACAGCAGTCTAATGGGACTTTGTTTCCAAATGCTCCGCCACAGCTTTCTGTTTAATCCACTCAAATCCATGAGGCAAGTTATCAACACAGCATTCAAATGGAGCAGAAATTCCATATTCCACCTCTGGAAAACACTGCAATAAGAATCCAGCTGCCAGTCTACCAACCAGTTACTGGCCTTTTTATTCACTCTTGGCATGGAAACACCGGTAGGCTGGTGGGCTAAGATAGTCTTGCCGTGACAACAATAACTGAACAAATCTGCACCGACTCCACATATCCAACAAGGTGCTATTTGGGTTACAGGAAAAGCATATTTTGTTTTTTCTCCTCCTTCTGGGATATTTGGAACATCTGGCATTGTGTGCCTTATATAAGTCATCGCTGCAGTTTTTTTTTTTTTTTTTTTTTTCTGTGAATTTGGAAAAATTATTGGTATAGGTAGCATATCTGTACACCCACTACACTCACTGCTATTAACTAGGCCACACCTGTTGCCAGTCGTGTCATCATGTGGTAGCTAATACTACCAAAGTGCAGAGGGAGCCAGGAACTGAAAGGTTAGTGTGTGCCTTGGACTGTTCTTTTGAGAATATCAGCCTCTTGAATACACAACTTACTGTATATACTATATGTGTATATATGCATTCACGGCTGCTATTGAACAGCTGACACTCACCAAGACAGTTTAAATTGCAGGCGGGGAAGCAGCTGCAGTTACTTAGTAGTTGTCCTTTTGTAAGTGAGAACCAGCCGCCTTGTTGCTGCATCTTTACTCTCCGAGCACATTGTGTTCACTGAAGAAAACACTGCACTAAGATGACATTTACAGTATTACTGGGTTGAAGCTGCAAAACTTGGAAAGACACACATAGGTGGTCAGTGGCTCGCCGTCTAAGCCCATCTACACAGATGTACAGAACTAATATGAATGTGGCCAAAAACGGGCTTAGCCAGTGAATCCACAGTTAATGATTAGTCTCAATGGACTGGCCATGATTTCGAAGGAACCGCAGTTGTGTATCACAGTCCCACAGTCGACAGCACATGTCAGTGGAGAAATTCCAAGAAAGAGGTCCGAGGAGCTTTCAGAGGCTTAGGGAAAAGTGTAAAGAAGCAGTCACATTACGTTTGATGGATGTTTGTTTGAATATGTAGTATAGAACCGGATAGTCGGATTGTCAGAAACTGCTAAAATTAGAGCTTCCTCAGACGGTGACATGGAAAACTTCTCTTGGTCAAGCGCGCAAATTTGCCAGTCAAAGTTCACCGAGGCTGAACTCTTGTTTGAGCGAGAAGACAAAATTCCTCAGCAGAATGAAATTAATATTTTTTTGCTGCCCTCGCATGTATCTGAATTTACATTAACAAAACATGAAAGACAAAGGTGGCCGCCCTGTTCAACAATTATTAAGTTCATGGGATTTGACAAGAGCACAGGAGCCTTCATCATTAGGAAGAGGAGAACACATACGGAACAAGCCAGACTCTTCCTAGAACTGGTCGTCTGACTAAACCGAGCAACTGGGCAAAAAGCTCCCAGCTCAGTGAAGACACCAAGGAGCCAAGGACCATTCTGCCAGAGCTACAGAGGTCCTTGGCCGCAATTGAAGAACTTGCCAGAAGGACAGCCATCAGAGCAGCACTTACAGATCTGGGCTGCATGGCAGAGTGGCCAGAAGGAAGCCATTTCTGAAAAAGGCACATAACATTGGCCTGGACTTAAAAGACAGCAAACCACTCACAGAACTGGGCAAAAGATTTTGTGCAGTGATGTAAAAATGTTTTCAATATAGTGAGTCCCACAGCTGGCCATTTGAGTGGGTCAACAAATTGCATTGTTAAAATCGAGTTTGATGTTATATATATTTATAGTTATGGTTATATTCCTGTATGTCTTGTAAATGTATCTCAGAAATTAAACAAATAAAAACCCAAATATGAAAATCTGAAAAAAATGTGACTGTAGCAACATAATAGCACCAAAATTATTTATCAAATAAGAGAGCTCAGTGGAGCAGATGTGAGCAAAACACTATTCAAGTAAAAACAAAATGGCATCTGTAGCATTGGAGAGTAGCAGCTCCAAAATGAATTATGACAAACTGCATAAAGCCTGAGAATGAGAGTGGACATTGTTTACCACATGCAGGTAAACTGTGGATGAGATTTGTTTCTTTGGGAAAATAGCACCGAAATCATCTACCGAGTAAATCAAATGTGATAAGAAAATGACTTGAATCAACCAATGTGAAACTTTTATGACAGACATGAAACCTCCATTACAGTGTAGAGGAGGAGGGGGGCATTAGAGGTAGATTTAGATCCAGAAAATATACCTTCTATACTTTGTTTGACAGCAATATGTATGATTTTTTTTTTTTTTTTTACTAATGTGGCCTTTTGAAACATTTTCTTTTCATTAATTATTTGGGAAACAAGCAGGGAACTGTCCAGTAGTTTTTTTCCCCAAAAAAATCAACAAGACTCACTTAAAATGGCTGCTTCACATGAACAATATAAGTGCAACTTAGAGATTCACTGAAAAAAAAAAAGTATTTGGATAGGTTACCAACTACGACTCTTACAAGTGTCACCTTGGCTTTTCCGGGTTGTCCAGAGACCGCATGCTGGCCTCAGACTGGGAGAGACTTCAGGCTTAACTGTACTTTGTGGCCAGTCCCTTTAGACAGATGCCTCTCAATATAAAGATAATTGTCGCACAATCCCCACTTTTATACTTTGCTGAAAATATGCAAAATGTGCTCTGTCATTTCCAAGGTAGCAAGAGACATCAGGAAGTTGGATTTAAGTCTTTTCTTTAAGGTTCTTCCATTTGTGTTTACGTTCCAGTTTGCTGATACTCAAAGCTGGCGATCTTTTCCTAAGGGGTGGCAGCCATTTGTGCACCTCTGCATTGTTTACATGAGGAGTCATATAAATTACGATAATTCCTTTCTTCTTCAGCCAATCTATTCCTTTCATGTTGTTGTTGTTGGTTTTAATTGTAAGCCATTTATAGACGTGCCAAGCATCTCCTTGGCAATAAGCCTCCAATTAGACTGCGCACCAGTCTGGTTGGCATCTGCAGCGTTAGTAAAATTCTGCATGTACGCGATAAAGACACATATGCTCTGATATAAACTTGTTTTTGCTTGGGGGGAGGTGAGGTTTATCGAGAGACAGCTGTCCAGAGTACAGAGTGACAAAGTCCAAATAAACCTTAAGCGTACCGCCAATTCAGCACTGGAATGCCTTCACAACTTGAATGCCATAGTCAGTGAGACTTATCCCTAAAATTTCCCTTTTACTTTTGCTCTTGGGAAAATGTCTACTAAAAAAAATGATTTTGATCTCTTGATTTTGAGAAAGCTCTGAGGTGCATTTGATGATCATTGCTGATTGTTTGTAATTAACGTGTACCTGTTGATGTCAGATAGCAAATGAAGACAGCCTGACAACCCCGTTAAAGGTGTCATGACATAAATGTTGAGCAAATAAAAAGCATTAAGGGAAAGGTGGGAAAACCATGGCAAAGTGATGTTAGACGGAAAATGTCAAACTCACAGAAACACACAAAAATGTTGGGAGAAATGTCATAAACATAGACATAAACTGAGAAAAAAAAAGACATGCTGAATCAACTATTGATATTCTCAGCACTATGACAACAAAGGTGCACACTTTGTAGGAAATTAAAATAAGTGGTTTTACATTAGTAGAAATAGGTTCAGGTTATTAGCTACAGTTGCACTGTTGAGCTGCTCACTTTGGACAAAAAGATCAGAGGCATGACAGCAGACTGCTCTGTCAAGCGTCCTGTCATCAGTGGAGTTGGACATGATTTTAACTGAAGCAGCACCTCCATCAGATAGTAAACTTAGATCTTAGGCTATAGGATAATCTTATTCATTGTGACTATAGTGCTTGACAGGAGCTTTCTGCCTGCAATATCCAAGCACCTCCACTGGCCCCGCAGCAAACTTACGGTGCGCTCCTCTGATACAGCGAGTGTGTGCTTGACAGCGACGGTAGGATTGCTGCTGAGGGTCTGAGAATGGGTCAGAGCATAACCTTAATTGTTGACAGAAAAAACTCAGGTGCCTTGAAACTTTGTTTCTATTCAGTCACTTACTAATGTGCCAGCCACCTCTAGCGGCACCATAGTCAACGTGCTGTTTTGCAGTAAGAACGAGACATAGGTTCTTTCTGGCCACCGCATTTAGGAGGTTTAGGTTTGCATCATAAATTAATTGCATGTTTATGGAGTGTTACTATTTGTGATTTAAATTATGAGAGACTTGGAGATGGTGTGTGATATACACAGATGTGTAGTCTTTGCTGCAAGGGTGTTTGGCAGGCCAGAAATAGCATGGAAATCTTTATTTTACTGCAGATTATTTAATGCATTGTGGTGCCAGTGCATTGATCCACCACATTTGGTAGCACACAGCTGAGGCATGGCTATGATATGGTGGCCCCGTATCTCCGCAAGGAATGTCAAGGTGGTCAGGAGGGTGAGAGCACTTGGACACGTCTAAATGTCTATATGTTGTCCAAGTGGATGTCACATTTTTGTTCTCTTCAATAGCTGCAGCTCTGTGGTGCGACAGAGATGCAGGAGAATGATGCTTGGTTGTCTAAAGTGCTTCATGAGCCACTGCTCTCTATCCATGGCACAGTTCTACAAGACATGCAAGAAATTATTTGCTGATTTCATTTCAGCTCAGCCTAAGGGTCTCTACTGTATTTAGCTGTCACTTGTGGTCATGCTAGTTTCTCTCCTCTTCTGCTTTCCATGTTTCACCAGGGACGGGGCTTAGCCCCTCCATACACACACACACACACACACACACACACACACACACACACACACACACACACAGCTGAGCAGTGAAGTTCATGTTGACAACAACTCATTGCATTAATAGGTGAAATGAAAGCTTCCCAACAACAGTAATTTATTCATGTAATCTGCCTAAAACCAAAGATGAACGCTGACCCCAGACATCTGAAATTCAGGCCAAAATATCTGCATTTTTTAAACACACCCAACCTGAATCTGACAATAGTTTTGCAGATGGTTAAAGCTCTGCACCCCTCACCACCGTCACCACCCCAGTGCGGCCCTTCCAGCCCCCTAAAACAGTCAACCTCAGGGAAACTGCAAACAAACACGCACCATTGCTGGATTTGGTTGCTATGTATTAATATCATAATTGAATCCTTTGATCAGTCAGCTAAACGTGGCTTTCAACTGAATTGAATAGTCTAATATGTCTATGAATTTGTCTGTATGTCTTTGTTAACATGGTTATTATTAGCAGCCTATTTGGACATACAAATGAACTGATACAGTTTGGGCTGTGAAATCTTACAGTGCATATAGAAGAAATGTTTTTAAGTAGAAACCTTGAGCAGATCTGTATTCCCGCATGATTCCAAAATTGCATAACTTAGATTTTGCATTAAAGCACAAAAATTATGAATGCCGACAAGCTTGTGTTAACATTTGAAACTAAACTTTAAGACTGAATCTGATTGTACATTTGTTTCATGAATGAGGCCCATTGAGTGACTCAGCCAGAGTCCTGACTTGAATCCCACTGACAATCTGTGGAATGACTTCAACATAGCTGTTCTCTCCATCCAGCCTGACTGCGCTTCAGCAAACGAACAAGACAGGATGGGAAAGAGGTCCAAAATCCAGATGTGTCTGGTGGAGCTCTAAAATGTGACTGCTAGCTTTGGGAACAGATTAGCAGAGACATGAAGTGTTAACACTGCGTAGAGATCATGGCCATGTTATGTCCACACGAAGCTGGGTAAATCATATAATGGTGTTTCGTCCTTCCATCCACACTAAACTGCATTAGCATTTTCACACTATTTCCAAAAGTCCATTGTCCACACCAAATTGTCCCCACTGCACATGCGTGGGCCGATGCCACTTCCACTCTTCATAACTTCCATTCAACAAAACACAGATGCATTCGCTAGATCACATGACGATCTTAAGTCATCATTTTTAGAAAGCTTCGTTTTCTCCATCCACCTGAAAACATCAAGCCGGCTTTTTCAGAAAGGCCAGTTTTGTGTGGATGAAGGCTAAAACTTGGAAAAAACAATGCATTTTAAAATTTACCCAGATAAGCATGAACAAGACAACAGTCTGTTTTAGCTTAATTTAGGATAGGATTGATATTATCTTCTCAACACAATTAATATAGTAATATGGAGCTAATCGGGTTTGTGGTTATTTTTCAACATGTAAAAAGTCGGCTACCATGCACATGTGCAGCTCACTCACAGCCACCTAGAGGAGGAGGCTACCATCCAGTCAGCTCTGTGGGAACCAAGGTCCTTTATGCTACAAAACAGGCTTGAAACTATGCCATCTGGCATTTGATGTGGCTTGTGAGACTGAACAATAATTGATTTCATTGGACTGAGATGCTGCTGCATAGGATGTGTAATTTTCTGGCAGGAACAATAAATCCACATTCTTACGCCCTTCAGTGTTTTGGAAAACAAGATTGTTTGTGAGTTGTTCTTCATATGTTTTCGGCCTCATAGATGCAGAAGAAGTGATCTGCATGCATACACTGAGCAGAACTAGAGAAACCATAAGACAACATGATTGCTTATAGGAGTTTCCCTTGGGGGATTTACTGCCCGCACCTGCAGGGTGGAGCGAACGTGTAGGCTCTCTACACATTAAATCACATTCACACTGGACTCGTTTTTCATTCTAACTTGCATTAAAAAGGTCTTGAAAAGTCTTACATCTTCACGCGATGAAACCTGCACACACCCTGGAAGCCTGGCTTTGATGTTGGCAGGGCAACTGTACTAGTTTCTAAATAGGTATGTCTGCCTTCATTATAGTAGACATTTCTGGAACATTTATTCTCAGCCAGTCATACAGTAATTATGCTAATGACTACTACAGTCAGATATATGGGGCCTCCAAGATGACACGGTGTGTTTCAAAATTTGTCAATTGTGATGCACAAAATTTCTCACCCATTTTGACGTATATGTTCACAATGTGCTGCCCTCTCCGACAGATTCATTAGAAGTCATGAAATCATTCGTCAAAATATCTATGAGATTATTATTCACGGCCAGAGTGTGAAATACTTCACGTCCAACTCAAATTCATGTTTGCTGCTTCGACTGAGGACACGGTTTAAACTGTCTCACCCTTGAGCGAGAATAAAATCATTTGTTTATAACCCAGTTTCAAAAAAAGACACCCAGACCTGCCAGAGGAGCAGAGGCAGGGATGACAAAGGCCTACATTCACAGTGATTGGAGACAGGGTGTCTTACAGTTGTGGTGTAGTAATAGTGGACGTTTCCACAGGCTGAGAGCTGTCGGGAAGTGTGAGAGGGCTGTGGATCCTGAAGGAGGGGCTTGGAGAGCTGGAAGTTGGTTGGTGGTGGAGGGCAGAGTCACTGTCAGGAACTGGGTAGCAACAGCAGTCCTATACCGCTGGCTTGGTGTCGGTGGGAGGAGGCGACCAACCCAACAGGATGAAATGTAGACTGAGTCCCTTCACTGACAGCAGAGCCCAGCATCCGGCCCGGCCTGTCCTCCCCACATGCAGCCTACAGGTTTCACTGGGGCTGGAAAGCCACCAGTGGTGCAATGCCGACATTTAAGTGCTGTGGTGGGAGTGATGGGCTGAGAAGCAGACAGCAGAAAAATCCCCCCCAGGGGGTGGCGCTATGCTCTCTAGGAGGCACATTAAAGCAAATCATGTAAACTCAGTTGACTCCGACATTGTGCACAGCAGCTGTCCCGGTGCTAAGCGAGGCCCTGCAGCTATAGCCCAAACTCCACTAATGCCACCAATACAATACAGCCTCATACTAATCAGCCATATCTACACAGCCTGCTGGCGGGCCTGGGGAACAAATGCATCAGCTGGATCCGACTTCCTCTCCAATGACATTCGCCCCAGTGATGGATGCAGCAAACATGAAGATTTTGCCTTCATTCTGTATAATGTCAGCTCTCTCTATACCCTATAGAGCCTAAATAAAGCTGCGATGTGCGCGCAAACTGACAGCCGGGGCCTGCTGTGGTATGCGGTAGGAGACTGCCAGAAAGACAACAGCAGAGGAAAACCTCAGCAAGAGCTTTCACATTAAAACAAATACCATTGCAGGAAATGATACGACAGCGTGACATTTTGCGGTCCGGGACCTGTAGGCAATACAAAATGGTTGTCATGTTCTGCTGCTTACCTGCAGTTGGCTGCTTGTCCTCCAGACAAAGGCTGGAGACTGCTAGGCCGTCTGTTGCAGTCCACATTAAATATAGGCTACAGCCATTCACCTGGCTTTTTTGACAGTGGGCTGATTTGAACGGGGGATTAAAAGCACTGCCCGTCGGGGAAAAAGGAACCACAAGGGACGGGGACAGTGCACATGTAAAATAAAATGAATATCCCTACAGCTGGAGAACAACACAATAAGTAAATAAATGAGGGGGGAAAACACAGAGCACATAAGGGATTGGCGACAGTGGGAATCGTTAAAAAATCTGCAGGATGAGATATTTTCCTAAGCCTGTTGCAGACTCCTAAAAAACAAAGAGTTGAAAGAAGCCAAAGCAGCGTTTCCTCTTTTTTCTTGTGCATGTCATGTCTCCGGGTTTTACACAGAAGCTCCTACACTGCTCGCCAATAAATCCCAGCTCCAGTGACAGCGGAGAACATGGGCTCATTCCAATTCAGGCGATTTCTTGGCGTGTCTCGACACTTATTTCCCCTCTTGATGGCACCAACTGCATTGTATCCTATGGCACGATTCGCAAATTCATCTTTTATTATTATAATTATTATTATTACTATTTTTTTGGTTAGGAAATCACTGTGATCTGACAGACATCACCAGAATCTCCTGATCTGAGCTTGTCGATCCGCCACACTTCCCTTCGCATTACTCCGGTCAAGCCGAGGAAAAGCTCATCTTTGTTCATGAAATCCTTTCGCATGTCCAAGAGCAGGCGGCTTCTGGTTGCAGGACACTGTCAGAGGAAAAGAGGGAAAAACAGTGGGGTATTTGGGTGAGAAAGCCCCGGTCGGGTTGAGCCTGCTGGATGACACCGAGGCCAGTCCGCATCATGTCCCGCAGCACGTCAGCGCTCAGTCATTTTTCCCCCCAAAGAAATAATATGTATGGCAATAACATGTAGGGAATATCCGAGATGAGATGCCTGCTCCGATGGTGATGGTGTTGCTGGCAGGTGGAAGCTCGGCTGTTTCCGGAATGGACAGACACCATTCGGGATATTCCGGGAAGCGCTGCGTCCCACCGCCGGAGAACTGGACAGCGGGACTGGGCACCCTGGTGTTACTGGGGAAGTCCTGTGTTTCCTGCTGACTATAACTGGGATTATAACCCGGTCTGAATTCAAAATTATAATAATAAAACAAAGCACTATCCACCATATCTCCGTGAAGGCAGTCTAATAGCAATAATAGGGAAAAATGGGATACAATTTACCTTTTTTTTTTTTTTTTTTTTTTTTTTACATTATTTCTCACAGAAACTCATCTCCAAACTTAGGACATGTTAATGTACACATTCTGTCTTATATAACTTTAACCTAATATAATAAATCGCCACATGTATCTACTTCCATTTAGATAAAACAATCATTACACCTGTAATGTGATGAAATCAGCTGTCAGTAATCATATTTATTATCTTGCTCTCAGCACGTTTTCCAGAGATTTTACACCATCACATATTATTTATTGTTGTATTTGACCATATGGTTCATTTTATATGGTCTAAATACAATGATGATCCATTTATGATGGGAACAGGCAAACGTGGCCTTTTGAGCACTTTAAACATTTTCATTCCCATTCCCATTCATTTTTGTTTTTGTCCTTTTCTCCATCTTCAGGTCACTGCTATTTCCTCATCTTGTGATCTGATATTGAAAGGAATTATTTGTTACACATTATTTTACGTGAGACAGTGCTTTCACTCTCATGTTTTTTTTTTCCATCCCACTCTGCCATTTGGCAGATAAGCCACTCACGTTGCGAGTGTGATGCATCACAAGTCACATTATCTGCTTCAGCACTAAAAGTCTTGTCCAGATTGCTGCTTGTGGGGGTTTTAGGAAAATCCATGACTTTTATCGCCCTCTGTTGGCGACCGTGGAAGTGCAACAACAACAGCTTGTCTGATACAGCTTATGGTGGCCCTGATGGACATACATTTTGCAATCACGTTTCCAGATGGAGGGGACTAGCCTGGCTGATTAGAGCAGACTTCCCACAGACATCAAGTGAAGAGGTAATATTTCACCATGTAACCAGCTACAATAATGATACTGCTGTGTCTTTAATGTTTTGGGTTTGAGAACAAGGCACGGCACAGGTCACAGCTGTCCTGTCCTGTGCCTGCTGTCAGAGCACAGGTCAGATTTTGTGCCAAACCTGACTAGAGGCTAGAAAGTGACTATTTTAAGCCAGAAATCTCACCACCTGATCAGTTATTGAATTATTTGTATTGATCAATAACCCTGCAGACATATCATGGTCAGTTTGTGGTATGGGACAGTAAAAAAAGTATCTATTGCCACTTAAACCACATTGTTACTCAAGTCTTGTCCATGATATGACTTTTCCCTGTCATGGTATAATTCATTTTAATTCAAACTAGAAATAATAGCAATGTGTAAACCATCAGATATGTGGAATATCAGTATTGTTGTGATGATGAGGAGGATGAAGCTTATGTTGGCATCTTAATTTGAACAAGGCAGCTGCAGCAGTGGTCTGTGTAGCCTGATGGAAGTCACGCAGGGTGCTCAGATCTGTGTCTGGCGCCCGCTGGGCCGGAGCTTTCAGAGGTCACAGAAACATGTGGCAATGGCAATGACATGGAAACCTTCTCAGTGTGGTCTGGATCACTTCCCTCTCCATGCCCAGTCATTTCATTAGCCCCAATCTTTTCTGTGTGGTAAAGCGTCATGCCTCAACAGCTGTCTGGTCCGCTGGAAGCTGGCAGAACAGATGGTTTACTAGACAGTGCAAAACGCTGACCAGAGACAAAACTGCAATTTTCCAAGAATTTGGACCCAAATAACGGAAACTAAGAGGGGACATTTCCATTTGTCTGGAACACAATTAAGACTATATGAAAAGTAAATCAGAATCAGAAATACTTTATCGCACCCAGAGGGGAAACTGGGTCAGCTGAAGTAGCCCAAATTCTCGAGTGAAAAATTGATATAAGCATAAGTGAAATTATATGAAATAGAGGGAAAACAAGCAATATAAAAAGATGTGCATTAGAAAATATGTAGAAAAAAATGCAATTGTTGCACAACCACTTGTATGTGTTTTCCTTGAGTTTATGTGACTCACATATAGGCCTATGGACTCCACAACTCTTAAGATTAGAACAACCAATCAGTCAGATATTTTGAGAAACTGTTATTTCTCAACTGTCATGTCAGGGCCCACACTCTACACAAACTAGTGTTGTCACATTTTTATAATCACACAAGGCAATAACAGTCATGACTAAATTCAGCCCCTTCATTTGACAGTCTCACAGTCCTCTTTTAGACCCCAAAACCCAAAAGCCTCTGGGCTTTGCTGCTGAAATGTCTAGCCTGAAACAGATCAAAGACCAGAAGCAGAAAAAATGCCTGACAGGCTTTAGATTACTGGACACAAAATGAGGTGAAACATAATTAAGGTGGCGTTATTTGTACGTACACTATTATGTTGCCGTGGTGCTGTGGTGTTTGAAGGCTCAGTGCTTCCCTCTGTTGGTAGAGGTGCAGTAAGGCCTCCAAACTCCAGCAGCTCCCCAGCATCATTGTGAAACTGAATTGTGTATCATGGTTGAAACTGGTTTACAAATGGCTTTTGGACCATATGTGTTCAATATATTCTGATGAGACTGCATAAAAGTGGGTATAGTCCCTTTACTAACATTATGACAAACAAGTATCACACATTCTTCATCAGTCTGTGGGAATTCATATTTTCACTTCCCAGTGGTGAGAACTACATTACTCACTGAGAGATGAAGCGCACAAAACATGGGAGCGGCCCAATGAAAGCGTGAATAAGCCCGGCCTGACGAGAAAGCATATTACATTAACCATGTCAATGCAGCATTTTTCTTCACATACATATTGTGAGACTTGTGCACTGAACTTTTAAAAATTAATCAGTTGTCACAGGGTGAAAGGTTTGGCTCGATGCAAAGCAGATGATACAGGACTGAGAGCCACCATACATTATAAGCGATGATAATATAAAGTGTAAATGCTTTACAACAATAAAACAGTGTTACAGTATTAGCCTTCAATTGCCTTCAATTTTACTAACATTTTTTTTTTTTATCATTTGGGGTCAATTTGACCCCTGTAATTCAAACCTCCAGAAAATTACTGTAATAAAAACTGTTACACAAGTTCATGTGTCAGGTATTTTATGTGTCTTGCTGGCGACCTAAATAGCCCTTTAAATAAAAGGTAACCTCCTCCGCTCTGCCCACCTTATACATCACATTTTTCGTGGGAATCATATTTTCCATCCCAAATGTCACATTAACTGGACTGGTTCTCGCACTGCTACAGGTGAGGGATTTTTTTTTTTGAACATTCAAAATGTCATGTTATAGTTCCTCAGTGTCATCTAAAACAACAAAAACAAATTTGTGTAAAATGATAATATTTCTTATATGTGTTATACAGCTAAAAAAGCCTGGGGTCAATAGACACACCAGTGGATACCAAATGTGCACAGGCCTTTGAAAAACATATCATCATGTTAATTTCCTGTTTACCCACCTGTCCCCATTAAATTACGAAAGTCATTAAATATGAAAAAAAGATGTTAATCATGTATTTAGAGACATTAAACACTGAATGGGGTCAAACTGACCCCAAACATAATAGGAGGGTTCAAATAGTAACAATCCAACAAACAGACAAGGATAAAAATAAAATCAAGAAGAAAAACAGCACTTTATCGATCCTGGGGCAGCAGCAGGAAAAAGCAATACAACAAAGCAAAGAAAAAGAGTTTAAGTGAGAATAGAGCAAATGTCAGACATGTCACTGACAACTTAAACACTAGAATGCAATACAAATGAACTGGAAAAAAGAAAAAATGAAAGCAATATGAATTACAGCGTCACTTGGGTGTGGAAGTTAACAGCAGTGGAACAACAAGAACAAAATGAAAGGAAAACATTAAATATATATAATATGCACACAAGCCAACAGTATAAAATATATACAATATAAAATAAGTGAAAAATACCAAAGTATCCGGTTGCAAGTATAAGCAATATAACAGATTAGAAAACAAATATGTGAATTTACATTAGAGTAGATACATCCTATGCAAGACTATACTGTACAGGGAGTGTCCTGGTGTAAGAAATGATTGGCATTATCATATTCATTCAATTTAGACATATACACATGGACTGTAAATTTAAAAACTTTATCACAAACACCGGTTGAAGGAACTACATTGAGAAAAATATACAGAGATGCATGTGCATGGATGTGTTTTGGGATCATTACTAGAACATACACATGTGCTAATGTCCAGAGGATGGACACAAACAGACCATCCAGGTGTACAGACCACTGTGGAGTCAACTGGGGAATATAGGAATATAGGAATATATAAAATATAGGAATAAATGAATCTGAGACTGGATTTTTATTTTTATGAGGGGATCTGAATTTACCATCAAAACCTGTCATTAGATTGCCACTTAATTGGGTTTTTGGAGGTAATTACAGAGAGGAAAGGCTGAATCTACCTCTATTTCAGCAGCCATCTTCTGTCTGTGCTTATTTTTATTGTTCAGTAATGAAGCATCAGAGAAGTGTTCATGTACTGCTTACCAAATGTTACTGTGTGCTTGCTAACCTTTCCAGAGGTGAACACACAGGTTTAGTACGCTGGGGAAAAAAAACAACAACAACTGTAAAGTTAGGGGTTACCAGATTCAGTCTTGACATTTGCAAAACAACTTCTCGCATGTGGAGGGAAAAAAAAGCATAAAGGTGAACAGACAAAAAAGTGGCGACCATCTAATGAAGCCCTGAAAACAGAGGTTACCTAATAAGGTTAATAATGACAAAGTTTTCTAAAGGAACTCAAGATTCGAAAGGACTCGGCTTCCGCTCAGCCTTGGTGGCATCTGTTAAGTAGATGACCTTTGACAACATGAAAAATAACCTCAGCACAAGCTGTTTTTACCTGTCAGAATGTCATATGTTGCTGGGCTTCCCCCCGCTACCTTATGTTAATATTTCCTCCTATTTATGCACCACTGTCATCATGACAATCACCGGAGGTAAAAGAGAGGTACAATGTACACTCAGTAATGATGCATTCATCTCATTTTGCCACCGAGGAGTCATTGTTTAAAGAATAAACAATGACTCCTCCGTGAGGAGTCATTGTTTGAGTGAGGTTTGAGTGCAATTGGCTCTTTATTTATTTGAGAAACAAGTCAAAATCCTCTGTATTATTGAACTTATTGGCTATCTCACAAAATAATATTTTGAGGATAGGACCCATTTGTATATCCAAAGAATTAGATTCACAATGAGAATCCTTCATTTGCAAATCACATGTTCCCACTGCAAGATAATCTTTATTACTAGTTTATGACTGCTGGTATTATTGCTGGTACTAAATGTATATAATTTTGTCACTCATGAATTCAGAACAGCACACAGATGGAAATACATGTGTACCTGGTAGTGGATGTGATCATTCAAAACTGAATGCTAAATAATGCTAGATATCTTCATTTCAAATGGCTGGGGTTTGCAATGCATGTATATATATTTCTATCTATTTTTTGCCGCTGATTGAATTTTTGCCGCCGCCAATTTGTCAAATCAACCCACACTCTGTGCTTTTTAAGCTTAGTAAGCACACATCACACACATTTCTCTTTTGGAAGAAGTGAATCATCACAAAATATTATTTTCAGAATGAATCACAAACACTGAAAGGATACCATCAGTTACATGTGTTACAATTCTTCCAAAGACTCATCAGTAAGCATCAAAGCGTGATCCGAAGGAAAGTTACTGCTCCTCCGCATGTATTCACACATGTTGTGTGATCAGAAAGTAGATGGGACTGCCAATTTACCAGGTTTGGTTTTCTCACCTGAATGATATTCACACGAAAACACGATTGAATTGTGACTCACAAAGGGAGAAACTGGCTTACGCAGAAATTCGTTATTCCTGAGCGGCAACACTTTGCATCACACCTTAATTTCATCAGTCATTTGGTCAAACTTGAAAAAAATGACACAGTAATTGCACATGTACACCAGCATAATTAACGCTGAACAATTTATTAAAACAAAGTTCAGAAACAAATGCCTTCAAATTGGAATTTTATCTCCACAGTGTAATTTCTCTCATGCACTAAGAATATTAGCTTTGGTTTCAACTTGACTACCTTTCAGTTTTCCATTAATTCAGCAGGATTTTCAAAGGGTCTCATACAACTCTCTCAACCCATAGACAAGTATGGGATTCTTCAATAACAGCTGAACTGGATTCCTGCGTTTTTCACTTGACAGTAACTACGTGTCATCCAGTTTCTCAGTGCTTAAATGCCACTTTTGCAGAGAGATCTTAACAAAGTAGTGGTACAACAGTGCTGATCACACAGTGACAGACACACATAAACTAAAAGAAACTAAAGGCAACCAGGACACTGCTAACTAATGAGAAAAATACAGAGGAAATACACTCAGTGGTCTCTTTATCAGGTCCACCTGCACAATCAAATACAGTCCAATCCAATTGTTCTGCTATCAAGTTGACTTTCCTGCTGCCTATAATGCTCAGCTTTTCTTTTTGCCACAGTAACAGAGATGTTCATTCACTTCTATGTTTGGCATTGAGCTCATAGTTTGTGCTGCTGTTGTACTGGACTGCATTTTTTTGAGAGGTGTTTCCACTATTCTGTCCCCCCTCATGTATATAGATAGGGAGGACAAAAAATTAGAAACACTTCCTAACATAATGTAGTCCAGCACAAGACCTCTGAAAAATACAACCTCAATATTAAACATAGAATTAAATACACATTCTCCACAATGTCAACAAAAACGGAACATTATAAACTTTGTTTAAAGGTAGAATTAGTAGAGCTGTTTCACTGAACTGCGTTAAACTGGACAGGTGGAGCTGATAACGAGGACACTGAGTGTGTGTCAGCATATAGTCAAACCGCTCAACAAGATTAATACACAAAGGGTTAACGGAAATTAACAAGCGGAGAGGAAGTCAGTGAGGAAACGCGTCGCGGATTTTTGAGTTTTGCCTATTAGCAAAACCCCTGTTGTCATTGTTAATTGTATTGTAGTTACAGTGCATCCGGTAGACTTTACGGAAACTGAATGGGAACTCATTCTGAAGTGAGAAAATATGCATAATTTTTCTTCGGTTTTTGCACTGCCTGTTCAAAGATGCATGCCAAACAGAATTCTGTTAAGTTTAAAAAAAAAAAAAAAAAAAAAAAAAAAAAAAAAGTAAGAGAAATGATAAATGACATGAAGCTCTGGCCTAAATGATTCCATCCAGCAGATGCTCATAAATTTATCACAAAAATACGACCTTAATCTTTAGCATCCGGCAGAGAACACAGTCTTGTCTGCTCTTCAAACTATTCCTTTCTGATGTTGAAGTTGACTAAATAAACCTACAATTTATGTAGCATTAAATTCATATTAACATTAACTCTCTGATTTTGGATGAATAGGTACTTCTTATGATTACTAATAGACATGTATTAAACTAAAAAAAAAAAAAAAAAAAAAAAACACACTTTAAAGGGGTTACTGTGTCTTTGTTAAAGCTTCACTAAACTTGTTACCAGAAAAATATTCTCACTGGAGTGATGAGAATAATTGGGAAAAGGAGGTCCTGATGCTCGTCTTTTGTGTGCAAAAGTTGAGAAAAATATTTTTTTTCTTGAGCTGTTGCCAAAACAAAAGCATTTCTAATGTCTTTTACATGCAAAATGCGCGTCCCGGCTCCCCGCTCCCCTCTGTTCAAAAACAAGTTACTTCGAAACAAAAACGCCGTTCGGCCCGCCATATCATCTGCAAGTTTTTGTTTTCGCTGCAGCCTCATTGCTGCAACTTTTTTTTTCCTTCGTCATGGGCTTAACCTTTGTCTGTCCAGGCATAAAAAGTGACTGGATATCTAGCAGGTTGAACATTCGCCTCCACTTCCTCTCATACAAGCAGTTGCATCTTCAGGTGAGTACCAGGCAGATGGCCTCCTTCTGATGGGGAACACAACATTAAGGACCACCAGCAGTTTTATAATTATACTAAGATAAAGACATCTGCTTATTTTAGATTAAAAAAAAAAAAAAAAAAACTATGTAAAGCAGCCAATTATATAACTATAAACTGTAAATGTACTTTTCCAATAACGTAGATTATATGGTTGGGAGAACACAACTGCCTTTTTTGTTTGTTGGTTTGTTGTCATTTAAGACTAAATAGCACACAATCAAGCCGTCTTGTCATTATTTTTTCTTACTCTTTCAGTTGTTCTGCCTCAAAGTAGATTTCCTGTGGAAAAATCCCCCCTCCTCATCATTGTGAAGAGTCTCCCTGTAGCTGTCTAACAACAGGAAGAGAGAAGAAAGCGAGATAGACTCTGCAGAGGTTTGTCAGGTAAGGAGAAATTTTACTATCTTGCATCCAAAACGTAGCGCTGATCATCATTCAGTGATTTGCTACAACAATGGAGTGAAAAAGACTTTCACAGAACAAGGTGTTTGCTGAGAGCACAGTGTGGCGTGCGTTTTGAGACTGAACATTTGACTTCTCAGTCCATATCGTACACTGTGCCTGTCCCGTCACTTTCAATTCAGCGGCTTATCATGAAAAACATGAGGCGTGAAGGCAGGGGCACAAAGCCCTCCAGGGTAAATAGACAAAATTCTTGAGTAGATGAGGTCACACTCTCTGAGGAAGACGTTTCTCATAGAAAACATCATTTTTGGTCAAATTTGAGAGATGGGTGATGATGTTTAGCATCTATCTTACTAATACGAACAAACTTGGTCAAACGGAGACAAAAGTGTTTCACCTTTCACCGTATAACATGGCAATCAGTCTCAATTTAATTTAGTGCCAGCAGGCCATGTGACAGGTGCCTGCTGGCGGTACACACACTGAATATGGAAGCTCCTTTTTTAACAGGTTTTGGAGAAATTTCAAAAGCTTCAAAAGGTTTTGAGGGAATTTTTACTCTGGCAATTCCTGTAAAACAGCAAGGGGGTTCAAGGAAGATTGTGCTTGATTAAATTGGCAATATTAAAACAGAATAGTATGCTGAAGCAGCAGTGGATATAAAGTCGCATAAACTCATTTACATAACCACAAGTTACATTTGTGTATTTTCTGGATATAATAACATAGTTTTCTTGTAGCAAAACCACAAAGTTTTGAAATTTGGGGACGTATCTATACTTAACAGGCAAAATCAGACTTATTTTGAACAGAATTATTTCACTTTGTCTGGTTAAAAATGACATTACTCAAACAGTACTCAGCCTCTTACAGTTTGGAAATGTGGTTTTGCTGCTGAGCAGTTTCAAAGTGGATGCACTTTGGAGTTTTGTCTCGGTTTTATGCAAAGTATTCTGTTCTGTCAGCGTGGAAAGGAAATCCTGGCAGTATACTTCAAATTCAAATTCCTAATAATAAAAGACGCATGTATGTACAGTTAAGGCATTTACCTGATGCTCTCATCCACAGCTACAGTAGAACAAACATACATTTCTAGATCAGCAATATTATCAGCGACCACTGTGAAGAGGTGAAAGCATGACATCCTGAAAACAAACAGCCCGCTGCCTCGAGTCATGTAAAACTGAAAGATGCTGGCTAGAAAGGCATTGTTTTAAAAAGACAGGACCATCTTCGCTGTGCGCTCCTGCTCCACTTGTTAGATTTCACAGAAATAACTACACTTACTTTGATGAAAATAGGTGTGATAACTGATTTTTTTCTTTTCCTGTCTAATGTCTCCACTGATCTGCGCAGTAAAAATTAGACAACTACAAAAGCCCTTAAAGAGTAATATCTCTATTTTCCAGTGTGGGGAAGACTGTGGGAGATGGTTTATAACAGCTTATTTTTTTTATTTTATTTTTTAAAGTACAGTGAAAGCCCCACCCTGTATCTTTTTTTAAATTTCATGTGTAGTTCATTTACAGATTGAGTGAAAAAAGGTGACAAAGATAAAGTGATAAATCGAACGTGAAAAGGAAGTCTGAGTAACAGATTGCACAAGTGAGCGGAGGGCGCCTGTTGTTTTACTCTTTTCTTGTGAAATTCGCACGAGCATTTGTTCCTCAGTCTGTCAGTCAGTGATGAAAATCATCCCTCAGCCAAATATCATCTTACATATTGACATATTGAGCACTTGCACCTGAGCTGTAGTGCCCTCTAGGTGTAACATACAGTACTCATAGTACAGTACTCAATACTCATACAGAAGGTTTTAGTGTTTCTATACAAATAAAAAATGGGACTTGCTGGGCTAATAAGTGCTGGCCATGCAGAGCATGCTGTTGGATACGCAGTCGGTTCTAGCTGTGAAAACAGTGACTGTTGTGTCATCGCCTGAAAGTGAATTTTTAACTGCCAGCAGGTGTACCACTGTTATACAGGTCAGGGGAAATGTCAGAATAAACACACTGCCCACACTCAGTACACTGTACACACACTTACTGCCTCTACTTATAACTATGACTCATATGTCTCCATCACCTTTAAGTGTAAGTTACATTTATTATTACACTCTCTCCGATGGTGAGCCATCAGCCCTGGAGTGTGGCCTGTTTAGGGCATCAGTCTCACTTGGATATGATCTAAATACCCAGATAACAGCACCAGGTAAAGGTCAGTGCACTGATGGTGCACTATATTACGCACAATTCCTGCTGTCTTATAGGATTAAATTGCCTCTACTTTTGTTTATCTTATTTGATACTTTCATTTTTACATTTTTTAAATTTTCTTTTCCCTTATGTTTTTCCTGTAAAGCACTTTGAACAACCTGTGTGTTTACAATAAGGTGCTGTACAGGTGCTAAATCACTGACTGTCTTCTCCACCATAGATTCACCCTGACTGGCCCAATTTATTCCAGTTTTACTGCACTTTTTGCTCATTTCCTGCTTCTCCTCACTGTTTTCCACCACTGCAGACTAACTTCTGAAGGCTTCTGAATATGATTTCTATCTAGCTCCAAAACAAACTTGCTGTGAATAACTAAGGATCTCTGCATTTATATTTAGGACTCACCGTCAGTGAATCACAATTCAGGTCAGCAGACAAACCAAAGCAAGATGCTCCTGTTAGGGTAAGGGTTAGGGTTAGGGTTTGTCAAATTAAATGTAAGTTAAGTTGCAGTTATGGCTAATTGGTGCCTCAAAATTCTTATTTCAGTGTATTTACTTTGAAAAACAACTGAGCCGAGTGAGAAATAGTAATATGGTGAAAAAGGATCTCCAGTGCTGACTTCATGGGAATGCAGGAACTGGGCAAACCCTGGCTTTACACTGGAACTGGGCTTTAAGAGTGAAATCCACAGAAAGCTGCTCTCACCACTGCTCTCACCTCTTTTGCCTCGCTCTCACTTTAGGTTCCTCTACAGACCGGCTGGGGTCTGTAGAGGAACTCTGTAGAGAGGGGGCTCTGGCAGCTTACTGAAGTCATTTTGCGTGATTTCTGGGTGTTGAAGTCCTCAAAATTGTAACAGTTAGCTCTTCCTGTCATTTCGCACCACCAGTTTGCATATTGGCCAAGAGCAACTTGGAAGGAACACTTTCAAGTTTAAAAAACCAAATAACAGAAAGTGCTATTGGCTATGGACACTGCACTCCTATTAATTGCTGGTAAATGTTCCAGATTCTGTAGGTTCTGGAGGGCAGTGAGCGTGAGTTATTTATTATAGTTATTTTATTAGTTATTTTACAGTTATCCGGTTAAATTTTGCTTTCCAAATGCCTTTGTCTGTCCTCAACATTTCCTGTACTGTAAACAATCCTTCCCGAGTTAGAAAACATGAATCAATGCGAATATGTATTATATATAGAATTTGTTAAATTCTCAAGTGATTAATCTAAAGAAAAAGATGGCTCCTCAGTTGAGACTTTTTCTTTTGATATAGCCTAAATGATCTCTTTAAATGATTTCTTAAAAGCAGTTTATCTATAAGAATAATAAGAATAGTTAATCTATAGAGAATAATTACCTAATGAAGAATATGACTCAGTCTAGACGAGGCCAGACCAACACGTCAGAATGGTGAAATAAAATATAAAGTATCCCCATTTGGAAATATTTCCTCTTTGAAAGGTTACATGGGTTACATTTACGTTGCAAGTGTTTTTTTCTTGAGCCCACGGTCGCATCATAGATGCATAGAAAAAAAAAATCTCCTACACACAATGATTTCAAAGTAAGTCAATGTAACTGGGATATGAGGTGGGAGTTATGAGTAATAAAAATGCACATGTAGTACCAGTATGAAGCATTCGCAACTTTCCACACTGTAATGTGGCTGAATGCAATATCCAAACAGGAAATACTTTTTGTGACACATTTGTGGACTCTTAAAAATGCCTTCTCGTTTAAATAGTGTAGGTCTCCATCTTTGAAGTCTCCTCCGTCGGGGAGACATAGCGTGGCCTGAGATTTTTCCTCGGCTGAAGCGCCATGCACCATGCACGACTGAGTCATATTCTCACTCTTACACGCTAATAGACGGCGGCCAGGGCTTTTCAGAACTTTGTTCAAGCAAACACTCTGATTTTGATGGGATTCTTCACAGGTGATGAGACTGAAGTGAAGAAGATAAGCCGTAACGCCGTAAAGATCAAAGCGAAAAGCAAAAAAATGGTACAGCGCTCTCACTTTCTTCTGAATTCCTGTTTCTGTGGGTGTACATTTGCATAACATGCGCGGTGGTCGCTGTTTTGGTTTGGTCTAGATGCACGCTTCCCCACTGCCTTGAAGAAATCGCAGATCTGGTGAGGAGATAGCTGAAAGAAACATCTTCGCAGCTACATTTTACTCAAGAAGCTTTTTTTTTTTTTTTTTTTCAAATATTCTAAGAGTATACATCATTGGTTTCAGTGCTGCGTGACTAGTCGCATGCATTAATAAGCTTTCCTGTTTAAGACTTTCACACCATTATGACAAACAATGTGTCATCAAAGCTCCATAAATTAAACTAAGATTTTGTTCACCTTAAACAGCAGAGCCCTTTGATGAGAGCATTCAGGAGGAGCCGGTAAAATCAAGTGAAACTACACGTTTCACTTGACGAACTAGCTGGAAAACAATGGTGACACGATATCCAAAAATACAGACTGCTCATTCCAGGAGACATTTTATCAGATTAGGAAACACCATGTTTTGCATCTTTGGCAAACATGCATTGTAGTGGTTACAGGACACAAAACACCGGGTGCTAGGCTGCATGAAAGTAGAGCAGCACACTCTCCTACTCACTCTGTAGACTGTTGGGCCGATCTTATCAGTGTGTGTCTGTGTGTGTGTGCGTATGTGTGTGTGTGTATGTGTCAGTGCACCTGTGCACAACCACAGCCTGTCTGTCAGACGGCGATTTTTCCTTCAGTAAAGGAATTGGAGGCTTGATGTTTACTGCTGGCTTCAAGAACAATCCAGCACAAAGGGTATTGTTCATTCCAGGTTAGGCTTAAAGATGCTATACTTTGATAAGTGTTAGGGTGGGTGCTTAACTAAACACCAATGAACAAAACCAAATCCACAGCACTCTCCTCTCAGAAAAAAAACAAAAACAAACAAACAAAAAAACTAAAAACCTTTATTTTAGTGCCTCTCCAGAGCTCTCTGGAAAAAGAGATCTTGTATCTCAGTGGGAGCTTCCTGGCTAAATAATGGAGATATAAATAAATAAATAAACTTACTGGTGCACCTTCTCAAATGTTTGAGTGTGGACAAATAATTAGTTTGCTCACCATATTGATCTTCAAAGTTTATATTTCACTTCCAGTACAAAACGTAAAATATTTATATGATTTACTTTGGCCATTTCAGCGATCATTACATAAAAGGAGTTTATTCTAATTCAGACTGAAAAATACATCAGAGCCTAGTTTTGCAATCCAAAAAGTTTTTCTCTGGCAGCGATGTTTATGTCTTTGCCCCCTTTTAAAGCCTCCAGGCACTCGCTTTAAACTGCACTGAATCCATGTTGCATTGCTTTATAACGCACGACCAGAGGGTGGATTTCATATGTGGCTCTACTGTCTCACTTCTCCTCAGCCAGCCTGTCTTTTAGTCTCCTCTTTGTTTGGCTGACTTAAAAGCAACCACAGGAACACTGTGCTGCACTTCACTTGTGTTGCAACCTTTACATTGCTCCTTTTCACAATCTTTTCTTGAGAAAAACAAAAACAAAAAAAATTAAGGCAACAGCACTGAAGGCTGTGGAACGTGATGTTGGGACTGGTTTTAATGTTTAAGGCTGAAACGTTTATACACAGTAAAAGTCATTCTAGTCTAGTCTGGTCTATTCTATTCCATAAACTATAAATTATAGTCATGAGAAGTGTCTTGCTGCAGTGCCACCATTTCTCTACTGTTTAAAGGCTTTTTAAGAAATTTGGCAGCCTTCTGGTGGACATATTGGAGGTCCTTGATGACTGAGGTTTCAATAAATCAATTGAAGTGAGAACCCTTTAGACTCAGCTGACAAAAACATAGAGCACAGTGAGTCAGCCATGCAGATTCAACCATGAAATTACATGCTTGTTCTACATTTTTTGTCAGTAAGCACAGCATTTGATGGTTGAATGCGCACAGTTCATGTCATCACTGATAGACCAGTTACTGGTGGGGAGCAAACTGCACAAAATGAGAGTGCTGAGTCAGTGAAGAAACTTTCATTCATTCATCCAACCTTTATTTAAATGTCAACGATCACTGAATGATTGTTGATGCTCTCATTTTCAATGATGTCTAGCGTGCAAATGAAAAACAGAATAAAAACACACCAAAAAATAACCGGTGAGAAAGCAAACAACAACAACAGAACACAGTTAAAAACAGAATAGTTTGTAATCAGAGTTTTGAATTGATCTATAGGTACAATTACAATGAAGTCTTGATGTGTGCTGTAAAATGTGAAATGTGACATTCAAGCAGAACTTTTTGATCCAGCCTGATACCAAGATATTTACACGCCGAGACCCTCTGAACACTGTGAACATGCAAACTGTTGTGCACAATATCTCTGGCTGTGGAGAATAGCATGTATTTAGTCGTGCTTGCATTCAGAACCAGTTTCAAATTAAAAAGTGCATCTTGCAATTTGTCCATTTGTCAGTTTGTTACTGGAAAGTGGAATATCCATCTCCTCACTGAATCTAGTCTATAAAAAACAACAAAAAACGTCATGTTGTACCTGATAATTAAAGCTTAAACTAGTTGGTAAGATTTCGGCGATATGCCTTAAAAATAGTTTGCAGTATTAATACACAGTTCACTGGTTCTGTAGCTGAAATTTTTTATACATTATTAACTGTAATAGCAGATGAAATTCCCTGGTGGCTCACCTGGCAGAGCATGGACTAAATTCTACTGAGACTAAGTCTAAGCCACAGTGGCCTCGGTCCTATTCCAGTCCAGGAATACTCCTGCATGGCCTGGTCTTCCCTGTCTCATTAAGCAAAAATACCAAAAAGAGGCTTCAGTTTGTTCTGGGGTCAGGAGACCATGTTGTCACTTTCTGAAGCCGGAGCCGCCAGAATGAGGCTGAGGAAGCCACGATGGAGCGAATCACAGGTGACCCATCAATCACTGAGCAAACGCAGCCTCAAACTACCCCGAGGCAGATTCTCTGAATGGTTGTTATTTTAAAAACTGGCATGTTGGGACTCACATGAAGAACTCAAATTAGCCACTGAGCCCATAACTTAAAAAAAACAAGTTTTGACTTTATCTTTTCAGCAAGAAGTTGAGTTGTGGGCCGGCTGACTTGGACGGATGTGAGACGGGCTTCTAGGTGTCTACAGCGGGCTGCTGATAAAGCCCGCTGTCTCATAAAATGTTCGTTTTTATGCTTTTAATCCTCTAAAGTTGACATGGTGGCATGCCAGCCTAGACGCTATGCCTCATTAACTTTTTGCTAAAATGGCTGAAATGTTTTTTATTAGAATAGCTTTGTTTTTTGGCTTTGGGGACCTGAGAGTTTAAGACTTTCTGGGAGTACTAGAAGGTTATATTTCAGCCATTCACAGGCAGGGGCAGGCCTTGTCAAATCGTAATGTCATTTGGATAAATCCCATCCCTAGTCACAGTCAGTTATTCGTCTGGTCCTGTTGCTATGTATATGCATGAAGCAGAAAACCTGCAAACTCATGCAAAAGAACAAATTAACATCAACAACAGTTCCAGTGAAAAGACATGTGATGTGTGTCAGTGCATCAGAGAGAGCAACTGAGAAGAAATTAAGATACAAGACCCAAAGAAAGAACTAATAGTTTAACAATTTAACATAATTAAATATTCTCTGTTTCCGCAGGGATGCCAGAAACTGCCGTTGAGAGTTTGCAGTGTGGCAAACAGCCCCAAGTCAAACCGCAGCATGAAAAGGGCAAGCAGCCAGGAGAGCTGTGTCCTCCTCCTGCTCCTCCTGCCTCTCCCTCTCCTCCGCCCGTGGACTCGGTGTCGCAGTCCGCCTCTGGAAGCCAGGTATGGACCCGCTGCCATCCATCCAGCACTGGTGGAAAACTGTAAATTGAAAAAAAGCTTTTCATGATATGAAATCAGGTTGGAGCATCCAGCTTCCCAAACACAGATAAAATGCACTTTTGACAATATGAATGTTTCATATTTTTAACCCTTTGATGCATGAATCATGAAAGTCTGAGTCAAGATTTTTTTCTTATGTGTTTTTACTCTTCTAAGGGCATGAACACCTTTGTGAGTCTCCATACTCCTTTAAGGATGCAGGACTGGTATTACCATGTCATGATAGCAGTATTAATATGTTTTCAGCAACAAGAACTGACAGTCTCTGCATAAACCTCAATGGGGGGGGAGCAGCACAGAGCATTCTAACAGCTGATATGCAATTCCACCATAGAAACCATTGCATTTAGGAGAAAATGACTTTTAAACAGCTGTCCACTGTAGTGACTGCTATGCGCCAAAGGGTTAAAGCAGTGTTTCCTTTTGATGGAAATCACAAGGGAGACCTTTTCTAATCTGTCGGCTTGACACATGAACAGGAAACAGCATTATGCAGACATATTTAATTAAGATGCACACATGGAATGGAATCTATCGTTGCACTATTTAGACAGACAGGGAATTTACATAGAAATCATGCAGAGGTTACGGTATGTGTGTTCAGGTTGTGTTATTGCTAATAAACAGAAATATGACTAAATCACAGATTTGACCAACTCATTTTTTTCTTCCTGTTCCTGACATTTGTGGCACAGATATTTCCAGTATTGTAAAAAAACAAAACAGAAAAAAGCAAAAATTCTTGTCCCCTCTGTATGCTGATGATGCATATGAAACTGAAGCTGTAATGCAAAGTCATACTGTTTCCTCAGTGTGCAGACATATCGACTTGGACTCAACTGCTGAGATCTCCGTGTAAAAGTCTTAAATAATCCTTAATAATGTTGTACATTTACAGATAATCCCCCTTGTGGCTGGCAGCACCTTGGTGGCTTCAATCGCCCAGCAAAGTCTTGTACAGCAGGTAGGACAGTGCGGCTGTTTGCAGCCACTATTAACTAACTGACTATCTAACTAAATAAATAAATAAATAAAATATCTTGGTGTTTCAACCCAGTTTTGGAACCTCCTATATTTTGCATTCTTATCAGTCAAGTTAAATTTATCTTTACAGCACTTTCAGCAAGACGGGTTATAACTTATTTACAGAAAACACAGGATAAAAATACAGGTGCAAACAAGGATAATAAAAGCAAAATCCAGAAAAAGTACAGCACACACAAAAATGTGTGTGTGTATGTGTGTGTGGGTGTGTGTGTGTGTGTGAACTGATTAATAGATATAAGAGGACTATGCAACACCTGGGTCGTTGGCAGTAGAAATATGTGCATGACTAATTTCTGTAAACAAACATTCTCTACATTTATAGAATCTGTAGGCGAGGGACAAGTTTTTGCTAGCGGAAGCCTTCTGGTTTCCAGTTCCGTTTCCGCTCTAGTCCGAGCGGTTTTATGTGGTGGAGTGGTAAACGGTCCGTGTGGGGAGCGGAAGGAGGGAAACGCATTGGCAGAAATGTTGTCTGGACCTGAAACACCTGCAAAAACTATGAGAGGGGTCTAACTGTGTACTGGCAGGACAACATCACAGACCCACCTCACAACACAACACACCGCCTGAGATAACCTCATGGACTGGTATGATGATTATGCATGTTAACCACATTCACAACCATACAAGTAGACTGGTGGAGCTGTGGTTGCAGTGGTGGAGGGGTTGGTAAACCGGATTATCACGCGGCTCACTTCCAAGGTTTTCAAACCCAAAGCATGACCTTCTCCTAACCTTACAGGTAGAATAAGTCGGATTTTCCTAAAAAAGCAATGCATGGACACATACAAATATTATCCGTCTCTTTCATCACATCACACAACCCTCTGCCTCTGCCTGGATTTTGTTGTTTTGCTGAGCTTGGGACTCTTCTGGGCGTCAGCCTTCGGGCAGTGGGTGTGCTCCCAGCCAGTAACATCACACACTGCCAGAACGATCGGCTGCAGTAGAAAACTACGAAAATCGTGGACGCTGACTGCAGAATAAAGGAAATCTAGCGAATCTGGGGTTGGCTTCATTCCGTCGCCATCCTAGGAAATGAAAACTTGCCACTGGTGGTCCACTTAGCCAGGAAGAGGGGCCAACTTTGACTGCTGTGTTTACAAATCGCACCTGACAAATCCTGCCTTTAACTATGATAACAAAGTAGTTTAACCCAAACCCTATACAAACTTTTCCTAACCTTAACCAAGCAGATTTGGTGCCTAAGCCTAACCAAACTGCAACCATTGTTAAGCATTTCTAATCCGTTTATCTCAGGGGGGGTGTCACGTTCTAATGTGACTATGCAGACAAACCTACTTGAAAAGTATCAAGGTTTGTATATTGCATGGAGAAACGTTGGACTTTTTAAAAGAAACAGAATTGAAAATGGTTTCCGGCTCATTTCTGGCTACACCAGAAACCAGAAAAAAACAATGCCAGAAAGTTGCACTACTTTTTAATAAATATTTGCTAGAAAATGACAAAAGAAAAACTACCTAGAATTCTGTTCAATACGATATAAAATGACCCAGTCCCTGAAAACAGTAACAATGTGACTTCAAACATGCATGTGGATTTAGCCCTCAGTAGTGTGTATTTATTGATCAGTATAATAAATGACATTGTCAGTGTGTGTGAATAGTATTTATGTTATTTATGAACGGAACTCATTTTGGATGACTTGGCGATAGAATATATCTAATTTTTTTTCTCGACAGTACTGGGCTGATGTGGAGAGCAGAGGGCAGAAGCAGTTCAGACCGTCGGTGCTGCGTCAGACAACTTCAAGACGACACCATGGTATGCAGACATCAACTGTCCCTCACTGCACACCAATCAATTTTATTTTATGAATTTTATGATTCTATTATAGGAATGAGCCATAATTAAATCTGCCACCAAGATACATGAAAAAGGCTGCTGCAGTGTGAGTGAAGGTTCATTCACTAAAATAGTTATTGGTAATGAGTGGTCAGATAAAGTGGATTTGTTTCCACATTTAAGTGACTGTGCCACAATAAACCATGTTGTTGGCCCTCTACTACTACTACACCTGAAAAACAATTAATCAAAATATATTCGAAATTGCAATATGACTAAGTGCAATATCCAAATCGCAGGTGTAACACTGTTGTAAATGATAAGCCCTGGCCTAAAAATAATATATTTTGTAAATGTAAGATGTAAGCAAGACTCATCATCATCATTTTAATAGCTTTTTCAATGATAGTAAAAATTTTAATGCAAAAATGATCAATCCCAATAAAATCGTGAATCACATTGCAGTTGCAATGTCAAAATCAATCACAGGATGATTTTTTTTACTGTATTGTTCAGCCCTAATTAATGCAACTACTTGCCTGTATGACCAAATGGCAAATGCTCATTTCAAATGGATTTAGCACTATATAGTTTTTCCTCAGTTGATTTGGATTGATTGAATCGGCATGTCAAAAGCTGCATGTTATTAGTGGCGTTCGAGGCATTTGCCTTTATGGCTCTAAAGAGGATTTTAAAACCATCCTCAACCTGTTAGTGCATCACAGCATCTGTGGAGGCAGAGCAGGTATTAGTAGCACTACACTGATACAAGTCCAATTATTTAGGACAAAACAAAAAATCCAAAAAAAAAAAAAAAAAAAAAAAAAAAAAACCTTCATTGCTGCTTTCTTTTCTTCTCTTGCAGAGAATGGTGTATCTCAAGCCTCTGTGTGCAAGGCAGAGGCGGCCACAGGCCACCGGCCCCTGTCGCCTTCCCCATCCTCAGGCTCCTCTCCCAGGCAGCTGCAGCACTCCCTCCCTTTGAGGGAAGACAGCCCAAAGCAGAGCTCCATGGAGGCCAGGCTTCACAACGGGTGACTGACTCCCATTTACGCTGCATGATAAACTATGGAAAGGAATCAGCACATTCTAAGACAGCAAGCCATTATTGTGATGATTAGCTCAGTGTGCTGTATAATTAATGGTTTGGCAGATATTATGTCACACCATAGCTCAGTGTGTATGTGTGTGTGTGTGTGTGTGTGTGTGTGTGTGAATATGTGTGTGTTTACAGTATGGTGGCTGTTCTCCTTCGCTAACTGCAGTAGGGCCGCTGTAAAGCGCTGTATTGTGTCTATAGAATATCACACACAACAGTTTGAGGCAGTTTCACTAAAATCACTGGCACTTGAGATCACTGACAATTCCCGTGTCCTCCAGGAGCCAAGGGAGCGCTAGTGTCCTATTTGCAAGGGGACTGTGCCGCTGGCCTGGTTGTAATGCAGCATCTGAAGATTTTTCCAGTTTTCTGAAGTAAGCAGATTGCTGAATAATCCATTCATCCTCTTGGCTTTAGTAGGAAGTGTCAAACTGTCAGTTACAGATTACTGATCATCTTCTCTAAATTATAATCAGTACTCTGTTACTACTGTAAGTCAATAATGTCTTGCCATAATATGCCAGGCGTGTCTCTAAATAACAAGCATTCACATGCCTTGAATATATATGAGCTGATTGCCTCTCTGAAAGTCTAAAAGAAGTTACTGAAGTTACTGTTTTTGCCATCAGGACTCCTGTAATTCTTCTGTTACCCTGTGCACTGATCTGCTGTTTGTCTTCCAGACATCTCCATTCTGAGCACAGTCATGGTGAAAGAAGCATCGCTCAGTGGAGGGTCCAGCAGGACATGGTTCAGTATCTGGAGAGTCAGGTGGGTTCTTGTCAAAATGTTACGGTCCACCAGAACATGCATGCTCTAGCAAAATTATTTTGTCAAAAAAACAGGATGTACACCACTTTCCACAAACCAAATAATGATTTGTAAGGCCCTCTTCCAGTCATTAAACAAATCCCAACCTTAATTGCAAATATGAAGAGAAGTGGCAGCACAGCAGAGTTTAAAGTAGTATGAAGATGTTGCTAGATGACCAAGTTTGGATGGAAGAAAAATGAGTAAGGCAAATATGTGGTAAAACATACGCTTGCTTATTAGCAACTACAGTACTTATTGTCTTTTAACCTACCCCAACTTAAAAACTTCTTGTTTTGATAAAGGAATATGTCACTCAAAAACCCTACTTTTTTATTATTATTATTATTATTATTATTTATTCATCCTGATTTCTCTTGAATGATTGTCAAAAAAGTTTTACTCATTCACCAAGTCCTGCTCACGCATTGGCTACACTGACGTTTCAGTAAATTTATTCCCTGAAACGTCAGTGAAGCCAATGACTGAGAGGAACTTGTGGCCAATGAACAAGCCGAGGCAGATCTTAAAAATTTTCTGTGGTTTATTTCACACTGTTTTTGTTGAAATATATTTGTTTGAAACATACTGAGTCAAGACGTTGATTACACTGCACAGAGTTTGAGATTTTGAGAGGGACTTTTTTGTGTCTTTTTTTTCTGCTGTTTTTCAAAGTTGCCAATCAACTCCATTTCAACAAAATTACATCCATTCTCTATGAGGCCTGGGATTAAAATTGATGTGCCTGGATATTCAATTCAGGATTAGTTCATGATACGAAAGAGATCATTTTAAAGTTTTCCTTGTGTCATTGCATTTATCCTGCATTGGTCTGAGAGAGAAAAAAATCCTGAAATCACTCATTTATCATGTATTTTATGTAAGATCAAACCTTTAATGGACATTCTCTTTTTTTTTTTTTTTTTTTTTTTTAGCTCATTCTGGAGAAACAGAAACTCTTCGCAATGCAACTTCATCTCCACCTCTCTGAACACAAATACACTTATTTGGTATGTTGCCTCTGATCCTTTCCTCCTGTGTCTCAAACTTGTTTTGCCTGGAGAAGTACAGTATTTGACCTTGTGTAGGAAGCTGCAGACACTAAACATGCACTATGAAACTTTGCACAATGGTTGCACCAAATAACAGCGAGAAGTGACTCTGAAAACTTTTGAACTTCAGCTGCAGAATGGATGAAGGCTGGAGCACTTGCTCACTGATGTTTAGGAGACAGTTTGTATTTCAGCGTTAAGTTCCAGTTCCTCACTTCCTATGTGGAGATTTCCCACCTGTGACCACACGTGACACCAGAATTTCATGAACAAAGCTGGTGAATACACAGCATCTCAGTTAGTGCAGTAACCCCATTTTATGTTTTAAGGTGATAAGGAAAGTAGATTTTTACATGAAAATCTTGCCTACTCCTCTGAAGACATAGCCTAGAATAATCTGGACTGCTTTTTTTTTTTTTTTTTTTTTTTTTTTGGAATGAAAATCAGTGCTTCATGTCATGTCCTCCTCCATCCATCCCTACAGAAGACAGCGTCAGACTGGCCCCACAGCCTGCCTCTCCTCCTGCCCCAGCCTCAGGCAGCAGATGGGGATGGAGTGTCACGCTGGGCTGCAAAACATCCAGAGGAGTTTGCTCAGCATGGCTACTGGGCCGCTGGCACTGCCCACCTTCTGCCAGGTAACACAGCTCTCCACCATCACACTGCAGTATTCATATAGCTTAGCAGAAAGCCGCCTGTCTGCCGACTGACTACATATTCCTCATTGTGTTGGTTTGCTGTTTTGGTGATGGTGTTGCCTTTGTTACAGAAAAACTGAACTTTGGTGTAGTGTTGGATTGGATATTTTCCTGGTTATGATATGAGGCCACGTGGTGGTGAAATATCCTCAGTGCTCCTCGTTGCTAATACACAATGCTGTATGTCTGACTTTCCTTTCACCTCCTTAGCACAGCAAAACAGCTCCCAAAATAACACCATTAGCACAAAAACGAACCCGAACAAAGTGGATTATGCCAGTATAAAAGGCAGGTAATGCAGCATGTCTATTCTCTTGGCCTAGTTGCAGTTTGCCCAGCTCAGTGTGTCAGCCTGTAGTCAGTGCCTCCCAAAGCAGGATCAAAGTTGAACTTCACAGCCTTGTAGTCTCATCAGGATGCGTGCTGTTTTCAGATTGGACACATTATTGTCAAGGTGCTCATGGTCTGATTGAACTTCAGGTGATCCATATGTAAACGTCTCCATTCTTAGGGCATGGCTAGTAATTGGCCATACTGGTACAACAGGCTGCCTGTGTGCATACGTTTTAAAATCTTGTGGTTATCTTCTTATTTTTGTCTTACTGTTGTATTCAGCTCCCACATCTATTGATTCCTTTTATGTGTTTCATGTAGGGTTGTTTTCCCCCATAATGGCTGTTGCAATTAGTTTTCAGACAGATCCAAATATACTTAAAAGTAACAACATGGTGGCTCAGTGGTTGGTACTGTTACTGCACAGCAAGAACCTCCTGGGTTTGAATCCTCGATGTTGTAGCTCCTTTCTGTGTGGAATTTGCATGTTCTCCCTGTGTTTGTGTGGGATTATCATTTTGGCCATAATCGTGCAGCCCTAGTATGAATGAATGAATGAAGAATTTTATTTTCAAACAAGTATACAACAAAAAAAATATGTATTTAATATCTATATATATATATGTGTGTGTGTGTGTGTGTGTGTGTGTGTACGTTTTCCATATATAAATACAAAAAATAAAAAAGGACAACAAAAAGAGAAACAGATAAGCAACATAGTGTATCCTGTTTGAAAAAGGAGTAGGAAGAAGTATACACTTTTTTATACCTACCCCTTTCTAACTATTCATCATAATTGATGTAACTGGATTCTATATAATTCAATACAACTGTACATGTAAATACATATAATTATACAGCCTAAGTACTAAACAAATCCCATATAATGCGCAATTTCTACTATATATATGTATATATACACACATACGCATATGCATACATATACATACATACATACATACCTATACAGAAATATATACATACTTACACATATATACACACATACCTATGTATGTTATGTTAATTCTCCTATCAGTGCTGTTGACAAAGGCACTGGCTTAGAACTGGAGCTGGTCCAAATACTTAGCTCAGTTGTGGCAGGTTTTCTCTATCCATGCAATGATCTCACCTTTTTTTTTTACCCCCTTACTTGTTTGCATCGCTGAGCTAGACAACCCAACACTCTACCAAAGTTAAACTTAATTTTAGCTGAATTTCCATTGAAAAACAGTCACGTTGCTTTGTTTGGCTGCTTCACAGATCTGGTCCCCAGTATCGAGTGTTACAAGAACCACAACATCAGGCCTCCTTACACCTACGCCTACCTGATAAGATGGGTGAGTAGTCTTTCAAAGGAGGACCAGTGTCTGATTTTTTTCACTTTTTCACACAGAACAAGGGCAGAATTACACACAACCAAAGGCTCAGCGAATTCTGGTTTAGATTCTATTTTCATTGATGTGTCAGTCTGCTGAAACATTTAACCTTTTTTGCCACTTCTTCATACCTTGTTTTCACATGATGTTTGACTGTGATTATATTCCCACCATGCACGCAGTCCATACTGGAGTCCCCAGACAAGCAGCGCACTCTGAACGAGATCTATAACTGGTTCACCACCATGTTCTTCTACTTCCGATACAACACCGCAACCTGGAAGGTTTGGCTCACACATACACACATTCATTCTGATGCCTGCCAAAACTAGTTTCCACTACAAAGCTTTTGGGCCATGAGTGGTATCAGTTTGTGGCACAAATGTATTTTAAAATATAAGAGCTATTATTATCTGTTGCACTTACAAAAACATCAGCCTTTGAATTGTTTTATGACACAGTGAGTCTATTTTACAGCACAAATCAGAACTGTTTTTATGTTGCAAGTAATCCACAACTTTATTGCCATTCCACTAGTCGAACTGGGGGTGTTCATTTTGGGGAATGCATTGTGCTACACATAGCACTATTAAAAGACCTGCCACTCCTTTTTTGATTGTTGTTTTTTCCAAGATAATATCCACATAACATAAAACACATCCACTGTATGAATTTACTGTTGGCCATAATCCTCCTGAGTCTCAGGGAAATACACATGAACATGCCGAGAGCAAGACTAAATTAATCATTACATGAGTGAAATATTTCACTAGTCTTTCCACTGCTCTGCTAATGCAAGTTTCCTGTCATACCCAGAATGCTGTGCGCCACAATCTCAGCCTGCACAAGTGTTTTGTACGAGTGGAGGGAGGGAAGGGAGCCGTGTGGACGGTGGACGAGACAGAGTACCAGAGGAGGAAAGGACAGAAGTTTCACAGGTACATTTATTTTTAGAAGAAAGAAAACATACGTGCAAATCTTGCCTTTTATTCTCTGTCACATCAGTCTTTTAGGGGAAATTAAGGGGAATAAAGGGAAATAAAGGGGAAGTGAAGCCTGTCACTGTATAGTTTGTGTGTTTTCAGGGATTGTCCTGTGAAATGGCTGACATCCTACTCCCATTTCTGTCCGGAGGAGTCATGAAGACCAACAGGCTACAGCAAGGAGCTGGTATCATCTGAGTGTTGCTTTATTTCCAGCAGAGAGCGATAAAGCATCACTGTTGATTTTATCCAGTCAGACGCAGAGGGATATACTATATTGTATCGAAGCACTGAACAATCAGTGGAGAATGTGTGATTTCAATGAATTTGTTCTGTATTAATTTCACATGCATTGTAAGAAATGGCAGCATTGCGGCTAAAGACATTTTGTACAAATACTTTTCTAAAATGATTGTACACAAGGATGTTTAATGCCAGGACAATTTTAAGAAAATAAATGTAGTTAACCTTGAATTTTATTTTTACTTTTTTTTTTTTTTTCTCCGTAGTCATAGGCTGCATATGTCTGGTTTTACAGATGTAAAAAGTCTCATCTTATTAATACTATATAAGATAAGTGCCTTTCATTCAATAAGTGAGGTGGAAATAAACGCTGCTTGCCCAACATGTTACTTGTTTGTTTGTTTTTTTTCTGTCTCTGCAGGGAAAATGCCCTAATCCCACCTGGTTGCTCTTGTAGAGAAACGCTCTCCTAAACTTTGGTAGCTCCTCTGTGCCTGCAGCTTCTTGTGTTTGGCTCTCACCACTTTGATCCTGACAGACTCTCTTCCCCCAAAAATGGACTAAAAGTGTGTCACTGGTAGAATCAGAAAGTATTTTCTGTTCTCTGACTAGCCCAAGGCTTCAGACAAACGTTTCCATCTTAAAACACATGAGCATTTTTCAAAAACTGGTAATTTTTATTATGTTTCTGCTGCCGTTTTTTGTTTGATGTTGCATTTTTGGTATTCCATATCTCGCTAAAAGGCAATCCACAGACGTCACTGTGAGATATTCTCAGCAGTGGTGGAAAAAAGAAAAAAACAATTCTAAAACAGAAACATTAACCATCCGGTTTCAATGTTAATCACCAAAAATAGATCTGCATGGGCTCCTCTGTAGACTCATTTCAAATTGCAGCAACGTAAAACAAGCATACAGGGAGAAATTACCATTACAAGTACAATCCGCATTTGGCAGACACTTTTATCCAAAGCGGCATACGTATGAGATTTCCATACACTACAAGCAAACATGTATTCAGTAGAAATTAACGACATCAAGTGCCAGAAAGCTCTGATTCTGGTCCAAAGGTCAAAGGAGCTACAAGGCAGTGCAAGGAGGGAACATATAGAGTGCATGAAGTGCATGGAGGAAGGAAAACGGCATAGAGGCAGAATTTTCTTTCTTACCCAGTCCTTTCAGCGAGCAGGTGTTCTCTGAAGAACTGGGTTTTTAGCCTTCTCTTAAAGGTTGAGAGGGACTCGAAGATCGAATTGAATGTAGTAGATTGTTCCACCATTGAGGAACCACAGAGGAGAAAAGTCTGTCTGGTGATTTGTTGTGCTGGAGGCACCAGGCACTGCTCCATGGCAAATCGAAGAGGGCGCAAGGGAGTCCTGGTAGGTAGTTGTGGTGTCTGCTCTGTAGGCCAGTGTCAAGGACCTGAATTTGATGGAGTCAGTGGAGGGATATGAACAGTGGAGTGACACATGCAGTTTTGGCAAGTTGTATATCAGATGCACCACTGTGTTCTGGATCATCTCCAGAAGCTTGAGCGTGCCTGCCAGGCACCCTGCCAGGAAGGAGTTTCAGTACTCGAGGCGTGAAATCACAAGAGTTGTGCTGCATGTTCAGGCAGGTATGGTCCGATTTTCCTGATGTTGTACAGGGTGAATCAGCATGAGCGAGCCACAGAGGCCACATGTTCCTTAAAAGTCGGTTGGTCATCAATCATCACATCAAAGTTTCTGGCTGATTTTGTGGGAATGAGCACAGTAGAATCCAGTTGGATACTGATCTGTTGTTATACAGAGGAATTGGCCGGGAAGACGAGGAGCTCAGTCTTTAACAGGTTGAGCTGAAGGTGGTGTTCCCTCATCCATGCAGAGATATCAGTAAGGCATGCTGATATTCGAGTTGAGACTGTGGGTCGTCTGGCTGGAAGAACAGGAAGAGTTGGGTATCATCAGCATAAGAGTGGTATGAGAAATCCAGCATAGAGGAGGGTGAACTCACTTCTCCCTGCCATTAAAACCTGTATGCATTGAGTTTGGCCAATTGAAAAATGAAGAATTACACACTAAAACCAGAAATCTATGATCCATGATAGCACATTTTGGCCATTGTAGGAGGAAAAAATTATAAAGTGGGGGTAATATTCTGAGAGAACAAACTCAGAATTTCTGAGATTAAAGTCATAGATTTACAGGAGAAAAAACTCACAAACTTTTGAGAAAAAAACATGAGAAAAACTGTTTTTCTTTTACATTTGTTTGATCAAGGAACCAAGAAACAAGCACTAGATTCAAGAACCCCCCAAAAAGTAGAAGAAAAATATTTTTCTGACTTTTTTTCTTATAAATTTGTGACTTTATATTTTTTGAGATTTTTGTCTCGTAAATTTACCACTTTAATCTCAAAGTTTGTTTCTTGGAATATTACTCCCCATCCCTCAACTCCATCAGTTTTTCCCTCTACAATGGCCCTAATACACTATCATAGAAATCTGCACCAGAAAAATAACGTAAATCACCAATCCCTGTTGATGTGTTCTAGGTTACATTTTTGACAGTGTGTTGCCTTTCAGGTTAACACTGACCGACTAACCTCAATTCTCCAAGGTGTTTTATTGAAAGCCCCGCTCCTTGTACTGCTCATCCTCTCATATTTCTGCTTTAACAACTTGCTGTGGCAGGTGCTTATTACCGATCAGCTTCCTCTGTACATGATTGCATCAAACAGGTGTCGCCCTGCAGACTGCTGGGAGCTTTACATCTGCTGCATTTACAGTTCCATAAACAAGGTGTTAATACGAGAGGTAAAGGGAAAGGTATTTCCTGTCTGGGGCCTTTCTCTCTAATTTACAGTGGAGGGAAGTTTCATTAAAGAATGCTCGGCTGGAAAGTGAGGATGGTGTGTGATAATTTGTGTTTTCGGCTGTTGGATGAGTTTTATATCTTGTGTTTAGGGGCATAGGACGCACTAGGAGCCTCAGCACGCTTATATTGCACTCTGTGACTACTGCTACTATTGGTGCTACTAATATTAACTAAATGAAAGCTGTTGTGGTGCAGAATAAAGTACTAGCTCCCTTGTTAGTAGATAAGACATGCCGTGAATTATTATTGCTATCCTCGCTACTGTATATAGTTTAATGTGTGAAACAAATCTTACCTCATCAATTAATTTGGTTTTACTTTGAAGGGAAACCAAGATTTGTGATTGTGGTGAATAGTGAGTGAAAGCCTAGTCTCTATGTCTGATTCACTTCATTGTGAAGTAGCTAAAGCATTACCATTGCCTAAATGTGCACAGTTATTGTTCAAGTTGTACCCAACATTATCATATATGCTTTTGTCAAATCTTAAATTTTCTGTTGTTAACCCCTTGAGGAAACAAGCAGCAGAGAAAAAAGGAGTGAAAAGACACTGTCTAAATGCTGATAGGGTTCATTGTCTGTGTAGGTATGCATTTTAAACTCACTACATTCAGCTACATTGAGCAACATTACATGATTTTTTTTTTTTTTTTTTTTTTTTTTTTTTTAACAGTAAATTGACCAGAGTCATTGTCAGAGTCATCACTGTGGGTCTTCTTTCCACCAGACAGTTAAGAGCCAGCTTGTTATTTCCTGATTACAGCTTTCTAAATGTCTGTATTTCCCATAATAAGCTCTCTGTCCTCCCCTTCACCCCCTCGCCTCTTCAGCTTCATTCAAAACTTCTCTGAAACTGCATATTCTTCAGATGAATGTCTCTAAAATTCACATCAGTGGCGTTTGTACCTCTGTCGCTGCGATCAGCACTGCAACAACTGAAAAAGTTCATTCAAAGCAGTTGCTGACATTGTCACTGATATCCTGCAGCTTCACTACATTTTAAAATTGGAAAAACTAATCCTAGAAATCCAATAAGAGCATTGAGAGAGTCAAACGTACCCCTCACTTCCATCCAAGAAAACAAACAAACAAACAAACATTTGTTTCAACCTTAACTTTAGGTTTTCTACGAGAGATCTACAGAAAACCCTGAAGCAGGACTGAGTTTGAGCTCTCTACACACCCTAGTGGCCAGAAATTGCTCACTGCAGCTTTAACTGTTTTAATTCAGTCGCGTTGGTAGACATTAATAGGCCTAACTAGTCTATAGCATTAGCATTTGCTTTATTGTGTGCTTCAACATGTTAGAAATAGTCTAAACAAGTAATAAGAATTAAAAACGAGGCCTAAGTGTCGAGAGGAAATACAGATGTAGCCTTTTGTTAATATGAGCATTGCAGCTTTACACTTGAGCGAGTTTGTTAGAATTTGATTGCACATTAGTTTGGAAGCAAGCTTATTACACATGCTGGCTGGATTGCTCCCTTGTTTTGGTTTTGCGCCTGATTACCAGAGAACCCCAGAGGGGATTTTTTTTTTTTTCATGATCTTAATTGACCTCAGCAGAACTGAACTCCCACAGTTTCTTATTTTGACTAATAATAGACATTAATTGAAACTGAGAATTTTGTGTTGGCAGGGCTAATTTCCCCTGGAGTGTATTGCTATTTTTGTCGCAAATGTGCATTGTGTTGATTACCAGGTATTTCGTGTTGGATTAGGGTGTCAAAGTTCATATGGTGAATTTATGCAACCAATGTCTTGAATCTTGACAAGACCTTGGCTACACAGTCACAGATTGTCAGACTTTGTTCTGGCTGGAAGCCCACGCAATCTTAAAGTCAAACTACTGCAGATGTTGCTCCTTGGGCTAACATTGTTTTTTTTAAAGTTTGTTATTTACTGTGCTTTTGATTAAGTTCCGCTCTTTATTTTCGGAAACCATTAGTGTTGATTAATTGCATCTTAAGCAAAATTAAAGTTGTAATCTTGCCCTGTCAGGACAATGGACTGAATCACTTTGTTTTAAATTAAACAGCACTGTCCATATGTTCTATCACCAACCACCGTACCACAGCCTGATGCAGTGACTCATACTGAACTGTGTTATGTTTGATGAACCAATGATCGCTCTTATATCATCAACCATGTTTTGTGATGACAAGCAATGGGTCACATCTACAAGATAAGGTCTTTTTTGTCTTTTGAAAAAGCAAGGTTTAAAGTTCAGACGAAATTTCAGGCTAGGAAATTTAGTTTGCTTTAAACCCTGCAAAAGTCTTGCTAGCTTGTCTCAAGTAGACTACTGTGATTGCCTCTATTCCTTTTCCAGTTGCAGCTGGTTCAAAATGTTAAGCCAAATCAAGAAAACAGGATCAGATCACCCCAATTTTGTTGATTAAGGTAAGAATTGTTTCAACTCAGTTGACAAAAAAATGTGAAATAGGCACATTATTTATCAGTGAGTCAGACTGACGATGACACAAGACTCAACCTTGAAACTTTGTTCGTATGCCACACTAAAGTCTAAAGTCTAAATGGTTCTCATGGAAATACAACTTCACATAGTGCATCTTTAATACTGATAACCTCTGTGTTTGGAGTTTCCCCGTGTTTGTGTGGGTTTCCCCCACAGTCCAGACATGCAGGTCGGGTGGTGAATGTGACCTGTGTTATCTATCTGTGGTAACCCCTTTAATGGACACACTGTGAGGGTGTTTTCTTGCTTTCTGCCTTTCTGCCCTTGTGACCTAAATAAGAATGAATGAACAAATTACAACTTCTCAGGCACATCAGAGTCTGTGGGGGCTTTCTAACCTCTTATGAGGCAAAGCACAGGAGGACATCGTGGGTCAAATCCCATCATCAATCATCTGTTTTAAGGGGGGGAGTTACACCTAATAACTCCAGTGACAAACCTGTTTCAACATATACACATTTCTTCTAATATCCAAGGTAGTTTAAAAAGAGATATTCACACCAGATCCTGTTTAATGGTAGAAGGTCATGTTTTTAATTGTACTTGTTAACACATTTTTTATCATAGCGGCTGCTTAAAACTACACAAGGGCCACAAAAATGAGGAAAACATAGATCTGGCTTGCTTACTTTAAACAGGGGCAGTCCCTTTTGTTCCAGCTGAGAGATCAAGCTGGTTCATAAAACTGCAAAGTAAAACGATCCAACAGGATAAAATCATTCAACATTACTACAGTGTGAGGTATTAAAATTTGTAGTGGCATTTTATTATGACTCAAATAACTCAAAATTTGTGTCCTCTGGTCTAGAGCATTTTCAATGGCAAAATACATTTAGTGGTAAAAGAATTGGGGTGCTGAGGTGTATATGCAGCTTTGGTGTCTGTGTACAAGACATGCCACCATCTTAAATCTTAAATTTAAAACCATGAATAAATTTGCTATTGCTTAGATTGATTTATAAAATCTTCATTTCTAGTTTTGCAGTCTGCAAATCCTCACTTTTTTTTTTTTTTTTTTTTTTTTTTTAAATACTGTACAGCATGCCCCATTTTCCTGTAATTCCCTGGGTGTTTTCACTTGCCTTTCCCTTCTACTTCAAAGGCAGAAAAAAATTCTACATTCCCCTAAATTTTTTGTTATGATCTTAAAACATGTCTACCTGTCATGTCTTAACAGCTTGACATCAACAGATTACTTCACCTCAGGCAAGGCAGTTTTACGTGATAGATATTTCAGAGACAAAATGTACTTTTAAATGCCCTTGATTCTGCATGTTGGGCTAAAGCCGTAAATCCTAGCTGCCAAGGAGATGTTAAAGGTGTCTACTAAACACTGTACCTGTGGAACTGTGTCAGATTCAGCTTATGCTTCTTCTTAATCGCTCCTTTCTTTCTCTGTCCTGCATAAAGTATTAATTATCCAGTAATACATGAGTGGCAGTGCTATACCACAATATGTCAGTGCCAGTTTTGCAAAGCATAGCACGACCTTGACTGTATTTAACTTGCAATTAGCTTTCATTATTCATTTCTTGCTGATGGATGTGTTTTTAATGATTAACTGCTAAGAAAATGATTCCACAAAGAAAAACAGTTCTCTTCTACATGACTGATGAATGGTCAAGGTATTCAAGGTTAACAATGGGGAGTGATATATAAACAGATATATGGTTGGAGCTGCCAGTACCAGGAGGTAGTAGCATTCATGAAAATACCTCTCAGCCAATCGAAATGCAAGATTGGAACTAACTATTGTGTAAGCATAGCAGAAATGTTGCCCATACAATTCTTGTTTGATGGACACCATGGACATATGAGAGTCAGTAACTACAGATTATTGTACATATCCATTGAATCAACTTAGATGGATCGCTGAGAAGGGTTATTGCTGTTTATGTTTGTGGTATGTATACTTTTCTGATTCAGTTTTTCAGATTTTTTGCCCTCTCTTGTATTTCATAGTGCTGCCGTGGATATAATAAAGCACTATTATTGCATGTGCAAAGCTCCTGCAAGGCTGCAAACAAATGTCAAGATACATCATGAGAATGCAATATTTTTGTATTATATTGCAGACATTTTACACAAGACTGGTATTATGTACTTTCTTTGTACCTTAAAAGACAATTAATTTGTTCTTAATTTTAAGATTGAACCGCTTAAATAAATCACTATAACTGAAAGCTAATGACCTCACAATGTTAATATATATTTCAGGGGTATCTCAGTCTTTGTTTTAATAAAAGAGCAATCGAAGAGTTCTTTAGATCCCATAATGTAGCATTTCAGGGCATAGTTAAATGTATTTAAAAAATAATAGTGTACCAAAATGTTACCTTCCATTTAAGGTGTAAATTTCAGGTTTTATATTTTAAGTGATATTTCAGGGAGTAATTCAGAAATAATGTTGTAAACTATCAAATTAAGGAAATTAAGTAAGGGGCATATTGAAATCAAATAAATGGAAATGTTTAGGTTAATTTTATTCATTCTAATTATTTCTATTCATTCTAATTCAATATTGCTTAATCCATGCACAAAAACAGTTAACTGTCTCAAAGACCAGTTAAGACTATTTTATGGTGTTAAAATGAAGGGATCCTTTTTCCTAGTGTTTGAAAGGTATTAGGACAACAATTTAAGCAAATGTAAAACAATACTTTAAAAAAAAAAAATCCTTAACTTATTCTTATCCCCATAATGTTTGCTTTAAAACACATTAAAATCTACCTCTACCACTAAGTATCACAACACTATTATCTATCCTTCTATATCATATTTTTGAGCTGCTGTTCCCAGTGCCTTGCTGGATGAGGAAGAGAGAAAAAGAAAGGAAAACAAGCAGAACAATGCCTGGTTTCCATTCCCCAGGTTGGGCTTCTTCCTCTCAAGGGCATGTTGGCTTCTTGACGCTGCCTGACAGTTCACCACTTCCCGCTGTGATACTGACGAACACTGGAGAGTTACGCCCGGGGCCAGTCAGATGATAACTCAGTAGCCATTTTTCTTTTCTAATGCACACAGGAAAGAAGTGAGATGACTGCTCAGGGCACGACTGAAATCCCCTGGTAAGGTGGGAACACATCAAACGCCCAGCAGCAACATGAGCCGTCAGTCACACCAGGTTCTTTGTTACTTTGAAACACAAGAAAACATTATCTAGTTTTCAGAAACAAAGTCACGGTGGGAATTCCAGGGTTCTATCTTCCCCAGCTGTACATATGTGCGCTCTGAGGGTCCTATGTTCCCCAGATTTATATGGCACATAATGGGAACATGACAAAGGGTCTTATATGTTCCCAGGGTGCTATGTTTGCAGGGTCCTATGTTCCCAAGGTCCTGTGTTGCAAGGCCCCTGTTTTCCCAAAGTCGTATGTTCCCAATGTCCTATGTTTCCAGGGTCCTGTGTTCACAAGTCCTATGTTCCCAGGGTCCTATGTTATCAGGGTTCCATGTTCCTAACATCGTATGTCCCTCTGGGTCCTATGTTGCAAAGATCCTACTTCCTTAAAGTCATATCTTCTATGTTCCTATGGTTCTATGTTCCAAAGGGCCTGTGTTCCCAAGGTCCAATGTTCCACGTGTCCTGTGTTGCAAAGGTCCTCTATTCCCAGGGTCCTATGTTCTCCAGTTCTATATAGCACATAATGGGAACCTGAAAGTGATGTTCCACAGCTCTGCTATTCGGGGGTTCGGGGAGTTACGTTTAATGTGTTTTAACATAATAATACCATTGACCCTAACTGGGGAACAAAGGACTCTGAGAACATAGATTTGCTCCCTTTGGGATTTGTGCTTGACTGATAGACATTTGGTTGAGATAACTTTATACTCATCAGTCACTCTATCATCTGTTGATTTTATTCATGGAAAACTGGCACACTGAAGTAAAGTCAGGAGGCTCATTCTCATTCCATAACATAAAGTTAACATATATTGAAAAATACTGATTTCCTTTTATAAATGGTAAGTGATCAAAATAAATAGTACGCTATCACAGCTTATCCAAATAACTTTAATAAATATTGAATTAACAAAGAGCTGACCTCAAAGCAGCCTCTGGCACTAAGGAAGTTAAGAAATGTCAGTTTTATTGGTTCAGTGGTCAGATACTTCATTCCATCTTTCCCACCCCAACACAGTTATTACTTTTGCCTCTCAGAAACGGAGAGGAATTCCATCCAACATTTCTCAGCAGCTTTGTTTTGGTTATTTCTGTTTTACTCTTCAGACCCTGGTTTCCTTTATTGTGGTTTTACTTTTGTGAAGCATGTATGAAAGCTCTTCAGAGACTGTTGGCAGATTTACACAACTCATTACAGTGTATCTTAATCAGGATTTGTGTCACACAAAATACAGCTCATCCTTCTTGTCTTTGTCTTTCTGCATAATTTATGCTTCATTCGACCCATTAAATTGCTTGAGGGCACAACACCTGTTTTGCAGGCAAAAACACCTTTTCCAGTTACAGTGGATTGAGTCACTGTACTATAAATAGGTAACAGCTACATGTTACAGTAGGGTTTTGAATTAGTACAAGCAAAACAAGTGTGTAAACAACAAGGAATCAATATTCAGTATAAGGCAAGGACAACAACCTGGCAGTATAGGTATTGGCTGAGAGAATTACCACGTACGTTTTACTGAGCTAAAGGCATGTGGGCTGACAGCTGTTTCACCTGCAGCTGATTCGTATGGATGAGCTTCACTGCTCATTCCTTTTGGTCCTTTCAGTGTTTAAAAAGTTCAATGTAATTCATAAGTGAGAAAAATAGCAGTCAGATGGTTTTAGTGTTTCATGGTTTCAGTAATGTATAAGTACTTAATTAAGACTTTGAAAAATCTGGAGGATGATGCTTAATTCAGGTTAAAGCTTATTTATAGCCCCTAATCACTGTTTACAGTCTCAAAAGGTTTTACAGATCCATTTATAGAAAACAAAATGACATCCCTGACCTGAACCCTCATGGAGGAAACCTCAGTAAATTAAAGTTGTTGCACAGCAGCATGCTGCCCCAAGTCATTTCTTGTGAAAACAAGATATTTCAACAAGATGTTTCAGCATTTCAATGATGTTTCAGGTCTTTGACAAAGACCCTCTGTGGTTCCTTTCATTTACTCAGTTGATTTTTATCTTGCACCTGCGCTAAGGTGGATATGCATGTAATCTTCTTGACTGAGGGCAAGGAAAAGCTCCACAACAAACCCAAAAAAGGCAAAAATGGAAAAATGGAAGCGATTTCAGGAAGGATCACAGACAGAAAGAGAAATCAATTCCAAAACTGGAGTGACCAGTAAGATTATCTCTTACCTAGAACCTGCCAGGGGATTAAAAAAAAAAAACAGGCCACGATTGAGAATAACTGTTTTAAGTGACGGATATACAAATAAAGACATGTCCACCTTCACATTGTGATATGTTAGGTAATGAATATGTAAAGTGTGCCCATCTTTAGTGTGTCATACACCGACTGCAATTTAAGTCCATTTGTGAATTTGTTTCCTTACACAACCAAACCTCTCCAATGTTTAATGATGTAAAACACAAAATCTGCATTCTAATAAATACAAAAGATACACTCATGCCATGCTCATGGTTTGAAGGGGTTGTCAAAAGGGATGGTAATAAGACCGATGGAGGATGCGAAGGAATCAGTTAAACGTGCAAAGTTGAACAGAGCATCCAGTGTTTGTACCTGAACTGGGCCTCGATCACTGAAGCATGCTGTCTTTTGAACGATGATTTGCAGAACCAGATCACATTGCTAACATCCTTCCATGCCACTAAAGGCTCTCATATTTCTTCAGCCAACATTCCTCCAGGTTACTCCGGCTCACATCCTTGACTCAATAATTAATCTTCATTGGTTTGACAGGCCATCATAAGGGCACACCTTTCACTTCTCTTGTGCATGTGCTACGTTGCATTCATGGACTTTAGTGTGTCTGAAAACCTGGACATTATTTTCAATGTGCAATTTCCTTCTACCTCTACTTAATGCATCCTAGTGAGGAAGCAAAATGGTTCACTCTATGGCATCTTCCGTCATTATTGCTGGAAAAAAAATGACTAGATGTAATTGGGTTGGACTTTTTTTCTTCTTCTTCTGCCATTAAAAGCACATGAGGCTAACTTGTTTGAGCAACACTATTGAAAGCTGTCCATGTTTAACTCAGATATTCATGTCTGCAGGACTTTTTAAAAATCAGTTTTAACATCTGGGCACAATTTGATGATGCAGGCAGGCCTATGGCATTTGAACAGCCAAGTTACTAAACACTTTGGTGCAAAACTGTCTTCTGTGTTGTGTATAGACTAAATCATTTTGTCATCGCGATAACAACAGCCATTTCTGGGGAGAAAACCGGCGGTTCATTCTCTTGTGAGATCGGCAACTTTGATAATTGCTGTGACCATTATTCAGCCATAATTGTAGATTTCAAAGATGGTCTGAGAAACCTTGACATTTCTGACTGGATTATTTGCGATTATTTTATGTTTCTGTATTGATTAGGCAGCGTCTTTGATAAGCCAAACTCTACACAACAGCGCCATCTAGTGCTGGTCGAGCTAATTGCTAGTTTTAGGAGAAAGTTTGCTCTTAGATCTGGAAAGTTCAAACCCTTTTCCACTCCTTCGCATTACCTGACACCCCCAAATACAACAGGATGTCACCATTTTCTCCTGAGCTGAAATTATATCACAGTTGTTACTTGTTTCTTTGCCTGTTTGCTGTGTGCCATTGAACTTATATGCTGGTAAGGCTGAGGTTTTCTACCTAGAAGTTATCATAAACAAACACTGGGATTCAAAGGGAGCACTCGCTATTATTAACAATGCACCAAATGTATTGCATTCCCTATTATTTAATTTATCTATAGCCCACAGCATGAATAGCTTTGTTTTGTGCATGAGGCAGTCGTTCATGATGATCTCTGAATCCTCTTTGACCAAACAACAAATTTGACCCAGCAGCACAAAGCTGGCCTACACTGCCTACACTGTGAACATGTTTGGATTTTTCTCTTTAATTCCCACTTAAATCCTCCCCTCCCTCATAGTCACCAGGCTTCTTACTGCTGCCTGGAATTCTTGGAATCCCACACTGCCTTTCTTCTGAGGCCATGCCTTGCTGCATGGCACAAAGACAACAGGGACACAAATACACAGCATGGGTTCATGGTCATGCCCTCTCTTCCCCCACTCCCTTTTCTCTCTCACCACATGAGGCAAAAACAGCTTCATGGGACACAGGAGATGTCTTAATATCACCTTACCTTTAAACTGAATTATTTTGAGTGCATTATTTGGGCAGGTTAACTCGCCCTAACTTTTGAGGCGGACTTTTTTTTTCCCTGACATTCTTCGTGCCAGGTATTAGCCGTCAACCTGCGCCTCTTGTTTTTCCTTACATGTGTCAGTGCCAGTTGTGGTTCTTGTCTCTGGCAGTGAGGTGGTTAAACTGGGATGTCTCGTTGTAACATGGCTGGTTAGACTGGGACACACCGCCACACTCAGTCAGTCAGTCAGTGTCGATGGAAACACCTGCCGGTAAACTCAGAGCAGTGTCGGGGTTTACCAGCGGCCGGGTTCGCGGAGTGTTTTAAATGGGAATATAACCGCGGTTTCCGATGTGAGGTCTTCCCGAAGCTCCACTGTCGGATTGTAAAGAGAAAACTTATGAGGTGGAGGAGGCGACGGAACAGCAGCCAGACCTGAAGTCACCTGCAGCAGCGTTTCCAGTGAGTTTAAGTCTCCCTTTCCCACTGTTTCCACAAGGATTCAGTTTCATTTGCTACCTGTTTTTTTTTTTTTTTTTTTTTTACCCCATAAGTGCCCCTTTTCACATCCTCACTCAGTGCGCAGCCAACTGACACACCAGAAGGATGCAGCTTTCCTTTCCTCTTCTGTCCTTTTCTTTCCTTTCCTGTTCTTTTCTCAACCTGCTTGTTGAATTTCCTTAACTCACGGAAACACTTTCTCTACTTCCCCCCCCCCCCCCTTTTTTTTTAACGTCCAAGTTTGTTTTCTAAGTGGCTGAATGCCCGTTGTTTGCTGTTTGTATTAGCTAAACTAGCTTTAAAACTCATTATTTTTCCTCGAAGTGGTTAAAGTTTCAACGAGGTCAGAGTGACTCTGTGTATTATTAATACTGACTGCATCGCTAAATGCAATGCATAATATATCTCCGTTTAAAGCAATCTTTTTTTTTTCTTTCTCACTGACTTACCACCTCAAATAATTAATACCCTCCTCAGAGACATGTCGGTCTCCTTATGGCAAGCCCAAGTCAAGCTGTTTAATAGCATGTCTTCTTCTCAGTTATTCAGGCTGGACTGTATGAAAGCTGCATTTTTTTTAAAAATGAGAACTTATATTAAATCAGGCCTAGCATCTATCAATCTATCTATCTGTCTATTAAATTACATTATTTTTGCATTTTTCTCTTCATTTCAGGATGATTTCATGGATCTCCTACCTATAGAATAAAGCTTGAATTTAAATATTTTATTTTTAAGTCAAGAAAGACGTAGTCACCCTTAACACCACTCAACATTACTCAGTGTGCTGCTGTGCCAAGGTGAGAGGGTCCACTCCCACTTCCAGAAAACATGGAAAAGCTCTTAGCCATGCTTTTTTTTTTTTCTTTTTCAGCCACAGTTGAAATATTAAAGGTTATGCGCCAAAGGAATTCTATCAGTTTTGGTCAAAACATGTAATGGTTTTGCATTTAAAATGCACAGCCAACAGGGGAAAGTAGAGTGAGTTGTAGATTGTGCGTCATCAGTGAAGGGCAAAATGATCTGCACTTTTTAACAGAGTGTGTTGTATCTGTAACACTGGTACTGTCTTTTTCTGCATATGTCTTTATTTATCCTTATCTATATCTATATCTGTTCTTTATCCCTCATAATTCCTTCTTATTATTGTCCATAACACAGCACATGTCTATTTTCAGCAGTGTAGCTGCTGTTTTTGAATATGTTTCACATCTGTCATTGAACTGAACACTCCTTTTGTTTTCTCTCGCCTTTTATAGCAATGCAGCACAGCATGCTTCATCACTTGCTGCCTCAAAATCAATTTGTCATTGGCCAGTGACAAACACTTTTGATACTGAGAGTCACTGGCTGTTGCTTTTATCAGCTTTGCTGGGTGATGTGGAGTTATGGAATTCATACAATAATATTTTGTTGATCTCTGCAGTGAAGCAGTCTTTTCTCCACATCCCTCCAGAGGGAGGTCAGAGGTCAGGGTCAGCTACCAAACCGCAGGGCCGGGATGGTAGTAATTCAGTTGCTGAAGGACACTTCAGCAGGGTGTGGGTTTGAAACCTCTGTTTTGTTAAAGAGGATCTCTCTATGTACTGTACCATCATGCTTTCCCAACATTCAGCCAGGCCTTATTGGGTGTCACTTCAAGAGATATCTGAGGCGCAGTGGTGTACAACAGTACTGCAGATGTGTGTTTTTAATTATGCTGTCATATAAATTATTCGTCTTTCTACTAATGACGTCACACCTTTAGTCAGAATGAGTTCTGTGGTGCAGATTTCTGCAAACTTTTAATTAGTATGAAGCTGCACCACTTTGCATGACAGTACCTGTGCGTTGAGGTTTGAGATTAACATTCTTCGCTCAGTCTTTAGTCAGTGGGCCTTTCCCAAACAACCAAACCACCCACACTATTATGATTTAAAGATGCACGAAGCAATTTTGCATGTTGGCAGCTCCAAATTGCGGTGAGAGGTAACTGAATTGTGAGAACTTCATTTCTTAGAAATGGCAGTGTTCACATTTTAGTTGAATGTCAGAAAAAACCTGAATAAATTTGGGGCCCAACCTACCTGTTGATGTCGTTGGTCTATGTTTTGTTTTTACAGAGTTAAAGCTGCACTAATAAAAAATGCCCATTATCAGTTGAAGTGACGACCCTTTAGACTCAACTGACATAAACATAGAATAAATGCAAAATTTGTCAGTGAGTCAACCACGCAGACTGGACCATCAAATTACATGCTCATTCCACATTTTCAGTCAGTTGAGTCTAAAGGGTTCTCAGTGTCACAATGTTGCATAGTGCACCTTTAAACTGAATGCACCTCCGGCTCATTTTCCTTTGGCTCTCTAGACTCTGTTTTCTGTATCCTCAACTAGCCTGCTAGTTTTTGCTTGCACATACATATTTGGTGGGAAGTAAATGATGGAGAAAAAAAAACTATTTATTGGAATTGCAACAGTGTGAAGACAGTGACAGATGTGTAGGTAAAAAAGTATGAGTCAGAAGTAGTGAAAGACAAGTGAAACATAGAATGCATTACCTGAACACTGAGACTTTACTCTCAGGTGTGTGAGAGACTTTATTGCCAACTTTCTGACATTGATACAACATCTCCTCTTTTATCTTGCTATAAACAGAAGATAAAGATAGACTAACATGTGTAATCAGCACAAAACAGTCATGTCATTTAATCCATCAGAACAAGTAGAGCTGATCCTTTTGGGGCAGCGGAGCCTCAAACCCCAAACTGCTGCCACTTCAGTGTCAGCCGATAGGGATCAGGGTAGTGTTCATCATCACTTGTCTGACACTGTCCCTGCCTTAAATTTGTCATCAGGGATTTGGTGCAGTGAAGTGTTGCCAGGACCAACTCAAATGCAACCAGCCTCTGGAGACGGTTTCCATGACGACCTTAGTGAGGTTTGGGGTCAAAGTGGGGCCATCAGTGAGGGTCAACACGTGAGGAAGGGGGGTAGTGGAACTGAAAGTGATAATGGGGAATGCACTGCTAATATATGTGGAGCTTTTATTTTCAAGTGGCCTAGAAGCTTAAAAATTGATTTATTTTCCAGTTAAATTTTACTAAATAAAATGTAACATTGTTCTGTATCATAGCAGAGAAAGAAAGTAATAGTTCAAAATGGGCATGACTTTTTGTGGCTTTAGGCTTAATTCTTTTTTCTGACCTGTTTTTTCTTTATGATTGAATAAAACCAGCTCTGCATGAGCCTTATTTACAATGCATTGAAAAAGTCAGCCTGGACCTTTCACTTTACTTCATAGGGACTGCAGCCCACACTGGGTACCACATGGCTGCTCACACAACAGTCCAAACAGTTGTCCACTGGCACAGCTTTAAACATTTTCATAGACAGTGGAGTCCAGAATGCACAAATTATTATAATATACAGTATTATATAGTGAATATACAAATACAAGTTATTGGTGAATATATAAACGCAATATAAAGAAAAATAGTGACTAAACAAATCGAATACAGACACCAGTCTCTTTTAAAGACTTAAAAAAAATTCATAAATAGTTTTACAGTGTTTCCAGTTTTACCATCCTCAATACTTGCTGCCAATTGCTTTGACCAATTGAAAGTGTGGATTCATGTAGATTATTAATGTTATGTTCTTTATTGAAACAGGTAAAATCTGATTAAGATGACAATCTCACTGACAAGAGGTATAGAAAAACATAAAAACATACAACAACATAAAAGATCTCAGCCCTTGGTGAAGTGTAGGCTACAAAAGATCTAAATTCTTCCAGCACCAGGAAGCTGATGACCTCTTTTTGACTCTCTGTCGTGGCAAAACGTCTAGTGCACTTTTGATTGCACTTCTGCTACTGTCTAACACACCTCATTCTTTCATACCAAGGCATCAAAAACACAATTATCTGTCTGGGGAAGGTCATCGTTGTCTTGTATAATAAATGTCAGCCCTCTGACAGTGGCGAGGGGGTCTCATGCAGGCTGATTACATACTATTAATATAGATAAACTGTACGCAGTGAGCCACAAAGCACTTGTGCATGTCACTGAGACTTCAAAAGCAGAAGCACCTGACTTCCGAACTTCAGAATGTTAACCCCTAATCCTCCCTCCCTTACCCTCCTTCCTAAATCTGGTGCTGCTTTTACAGGGAAAGGCACAATACAGGGGGCGTCAATGACAGCAAGCAAGGGGAGATAATCCATGCAGCTGTCAGCCCGCGGGGTATTAAGCCTCCATTCTGCAGATTGTTGGAGCCCTGCCAGAGGTAGAGCCTGTCTTTTGGAGACAGTCACAGGGGGGCTGGCACCACATCCAACTGTAAGGTGGGGTGAATGAAATCCTAAACACTCAAATGAGCCACTCAGCATAAGGAAAAGAGCTACAAACGTAGAGATGGGATAGTTTATTGTCTTGTGAATATTCGTTGTGCCATCTAGATCGCTGCCTCATTTTGATCTTGTTTACACGGCAAAGCGCTGGAGACCAGTGGTTCTGTGGGGGGTCCCCAAGGGGCATTCATGGGCCCTAGTGGGGTCCTTCAGGGGGATTCAGGAGTGCAAAATAGTTCAATGTCACTACAATTTGCACTAAAGATGATCCCAATTAAAATATTTATAAGAATAAGTATTTAGTGTTACTTGAATCAAAATGAATGTCCAACATAACCAACGTTTCCATTAAAAACAGCCTATACTTCTTTAAACCTAATCTGTACAAATGGTTTGTCACGGCATTATCTGAATAACCCAGCTGACTACAAAGGCTGAAGTGGTACCGTATACTCATAATGGTATGGGTTTTACTGTTAAATCTTGAAATCTTTGAATCTTATTTTGAAATTTGTTGCATATCAGCATGCTTTCAGATATTCAGTTAAACTATTCAGTTAACTATTGAAACAACTAAAATAACAGCGTTGCCTTGGAGGACATTTTTCTTTTCAGATTTGCCCCTGTCGAAGTTGATGCAATTGGAATGACTCTTAGTGTACTACTGTTTAATCTGGTTTGAGGTCTTACAAGAGGGATTATGTTTTACGGTTGGAAAAGTAATGCACAATAACAGAAAATTTTGTTGTGTTACACGTTTATCACAGACTGGAAAACAGCTGTAGATTATAAATAGGAGGGGAGAGAAGTTCTGGTAATTGCAAAGGAATGTGGTGTTTATTGTGTAAATGAAAAGAGCAAAAGCTGTGTGAAACAGGTGTCAGAATGTGATGGTGGATTCCTGTCTCTCATGTCGTGCTATTACACCCCTGCTGGACCTCTGCTTTGAGGGATTCAGCTCTGGGGGCAGGATTACCAAGCGAGACAGGCTGGGGGGGAGTTGGAAAGCCACTGGCGTGAATGTAAAGTGACGTGGAAGAGCTTCTTTTGTCTTGTCGCAAGGGAGAGCCCAGCACTCCCCTTGGCCCTCAGGGAAGAAAAAACATAAGGTGCCAGCTGGGACTTAAATCTGGCAGGGTTTTTAAAAGTCAGATTAGGGCAATTAAAGAGCTGTGTTTTTGTAGTCCTGTAAATGATACTGCAAGATTGACTTTTGTTTCAGTTTGTCATCAGAGTGAAATATCTTCAAGATGGCTGCTGCTAAAGATGTCTCACACCCTCTGGCTGTCACATTAGAGGTTCCAGCTCTTGGACAACAACACATAATAATTTGTGGCTGTTAACAGCTGACTGCATTTGATTTACATATGATTACATGTACAACTCTATGCCTCAACAGAATTGAATACAGATTGTCTAAATTCTGTGCTGTTTTGGACTTGGACCATTGACACATATGATAAATGTTGAATTTGTGAACAGACTCAATGCATCTGCCCATTTTCACTGTTGTCTGTGTAGCTCTGGTTGTTGATTTTGAAAGCAAAGAAACTAGCTAGTGTAGATAAATACCATGCCAAAGAAACGATGCATATAGGGACAAAACTGAGTACCTGATCACTGTCTTTTACTGAAATTAACTGTTAAGAGAAAAAAACAACAACTCACATTTTTTTTTATTAAACATTGACAGACTTGGAATTGTGATAGATCCCTTGCTACACATTATATTGGATGTAGAAAAACAAAAGCAGAAAGAATAGCCCACATATCAAAGTCAGAAACAGGAAATTAAGTCACTTTACTGTGATATGCATTTTCAGAAACAAGTGACCAGAATTGTTTTTAGTTTTATGTAATATTTTACATACTTACATACAACACTTGTCAAGTTTTAGACCTGTCTTAAAAAATGCATATTATTACTGTCCATTGACCATGTTTGTTGTGTGCCATACATTAGTTTCAGGAGAGAGGCATTTCACTTTCACTTGCGAATTAGGCCCACTTAATATTGAGTTTGGAAGACACTGATTATTATAACAATATCACAAAGAACGTTATATAGTGATTCCTCATAATGGAAGTAAGTATGGCAACATTGTAGAGATGGAGAAAGAGAGGAGGAGCAGGGGAGGCAGATAATGGCCAGTTTGCTTGTTCTAACATCACATTTGCAAATGTCTCATTTTGTTACCAAAAGGAAAATAGTAGTCTAATGGCCTGAACTGTCTTGTGTTTTCACAAAGTTTTTCTCTGCCTTTTATTAAAAAAAAAAAAAAAAAATGAAAGAAAAGAAAAACCATCAACAAATTGTTAGCACTTGGCTTGGCAATTTCTGCAGCAGCTTTTCCACAGAGGTTTTAATGTCTGTTAGGTGTCTGTCGCTTCTGGTTCTTGGAACCATGTTTTCAGCCCATGTGGCTGGACTGGGATCCAGTTAAAGGCATGGCACACTCTTTGATGCTGTTGAATGTTTTCAGCTGTTGTGACTGTGAGTGCTGCAGTCCACTGTCAAGAGCCCAACAGTAACTCTGTCTAGTCCAATCCTTCTATTAACTGTTTTAAAACATATGTTCACACAGTCAAAAGTGATCTTTGATCATGCAGAACACATTTGGTGAAAGTATCAAATGTTTTTAAAATCCAAAATTGATTGCAATCTTTTACACCAGTATTTGGCTCCTATTGATATTTTGGTTCTTGTGACAACACTAGTCCTACAGTATCCACCTCCCTCTATCTCTGTCCGACATGATGACAGGTTGACAGACACTGATCCCTTCTCAGTCACACAGTGAAGCACTGACTAAGGAGTTGGACTTTGGTAAGTAATTATTGGGTTTTCTGTGGCCGACATGGAAACACGACCCCCATCAACCCCTCATGGTGGGTCTGTGCTGCCAGCCTGTGTTGGTTAGCTATTCAAGAGGTCGTGCTAATAAGCCGTCACGTTGACAGCTTGGCCTCTCCAGTAGCCAGCAGCCTCTCAGCCTCAAGCATCAGCCAACTACACACCATCACCTGCTCAAACATCTTAAAGGGGAAGCTGGGGATTGTAAGGAGCCAGTGCTATTGATCTGAATTTCAGGTGCTGCTATCCCTGAAGGTTTTGTTTTTGTAGTTGGATTGAGCTTTCACTATGTTTCAAGGCCAGAAGCTGGAACCTCTGTGAAACGATTTTTGCAGAGCTGTGAGGAATATAATGAAACAGTATAGGTACATTTAAACCACAGTTTCTATGATTGATAATAATGTAACGTCAGAACTATCTTTGGTCCAGTAAATGAGCACATCCATATACGACAGAATTTTATTTTTAGATAGAACCATATATAACCATAATGAAGGGCAAAAACTCACAGAAGTGACGTTAATGTGTTTTATTTCATGCAGCAAAATGTGCAGGTTGTAGCCTGCAGTGTAGCATAGACTATTTTTGGCATTTCTTGCAAGTCCCATTCATATTTTTCATAGGGGTTTTTGACTGACACTAAATGGCAGAAATGCTAACTTTACAGCCCATGACATTGCATCAAACTTTGCCTAGCTTGGCCCTTCTTTGTCCCGAAGTGGAACTAGCAAGATAACACCACAGGACTTTTGCCTTATGCAATGCAGCTGTTGTAATGAACATACACATTCCTTTGCACTGGGCATATTGGAAGGAGGAATGGAAAATGACTTAGACCGCCACCTTGAATTTCTCTGTGCAGGAAAATCCTGGCTGTGTGTCACAAAATGGCCTTAGTACATGTTAATTGAGGTGCCGATCAGAATGTGTGACTCAGTGATTACCTGGCCAGCTGCTGAGATTTATGGCTTGCAAAACTCACTTTCTGGCCAACATCATGTTGCACTTAGCATGCTGTCACCTCTTCACAAGACGGTTCTGTTCAGTCTCTGCTGTAATTAGCCAGCTTACTCAGTTACTCTCTGTATTGTATTGTTAAAATGTGACTTTGGTATTTTTCTACAGAGCACAGTTTATGTTAAAACCCATAACTGCGTAGGGATTGTATTGTTCCACTTTCCACTTGTGGGAAAAATTTTTATCACTGAATGAGATAAAAAAAAAAAAAACAATGATTATGAGACAATATTGTCCACTGTCTTACCAGAATGTGTTATAGTACAGGATCCTGTTTCTGCTTTGACTTTCTCAAAGACATTTTACTCTGTGTTATACCATAAAGACTGATGCTGCTGAACTTCACAAATGTGCTGTGACAGCTGTGCAGCACACTGTAGCCAAACAGTCATATTTCATTCACTTTTGTACTACTCGAGCATGTTTTGGTCATTGCATCAACATACATTTTTAGTCATCAAAACTTTGGAAAAATTCATTGAATAAGTCAGTTTTTTTGGTAAATGTGTACATTTTTTGTCGGGGATTGTGATTCTATTCAGTGATGGTGGGTAATTAGGCACAGGTGACAGGTGGGGCAGTTTTCTCTTCACATCACTTAGTTTTATGACTTTAACTCTAAAGAAACTCTTTATTCACTTCGGTTGTTTTGGAGACGGCTGCTACAGAACCAGCTAACTTGCTGTGTGTTACATTGACTTTAAAATTTGACCAGCGTTTCAACTGTCATGAGGGTCTCCTCGCGAACACCAGTGGATGAGAGTTATGACTGGATGACATGACAAAATGAGCAGGGTGGGTGGTTTGTCTCACACATCGATAAGTGGCTAACTGTCTGAATAGTTTGTATTGATAATTTTATTTGACTCTTCATGCTTTTAATTCTGAAATTCATATGATCAGGTCCTGATTATTAGCCCCTCCAGTACATTTTATATATTGCCTGCTGCAGCAAATGTATTGATAAATTCTTTTTTTTTTTTTTAATCAGTATTAATCCAGGTTAGGTTCACTGAGTTTTTTCCCCCAGCAATGCTCTGCCTCACGCAGTCTGCACTGCTGGTCAATGAGCAGCTCAACTGACAGAGTCCAGGGGGTTAAAGGACTATACCAGCATTTTGCATCTTTAGTGTAATATCTACAAAATGTGTATGCTCTGATATCTTTTTTTCTCCTTTTTCCCATTAATTCCACTGCAATAATTGCAATGAACTTTCAGAGACTTAAAAACTTGAAGTGCCTTGCTCAAGGGCATTTCAGCCATAGGATGTGAGGGAGGCAAGAATTTATTAGGAGGGGTAAAACTCACACGATTGACAGCTTTGTGTCATGGCATGATGAATTCTTCCTTGAGGTGAATCTTCTCAAGAGACACTAAATTCTTTGAGGACGTAGCGTACAACTAAAGCAATACATTTTAGAATGTGATATCCCATCAATCTCAGTGTAATTTATCTAGTATCTGGGAGCTGCACCCAAAAGTGTCAACAAATAGAAACTCGTTGGTAAAAAGATACCGCAGGGTTTATCTAGTTTTTTTTTCCCCTGACAAAATTGAACTCTGTTTAGGTTTGTATGTTGGTGTGAACTGCAGTCTTTCTTTGCCAGGTGGAGATGATTCCCTGTGGGTGTTGATTTTGAATGGCTGAACTCCAGTTTAACAGCAATGACCAAGAACTACATCAAGCTTTTGCCCCTCTAGTCTGATCTAGTTCTAGATGTCATATCCTGTGATGACCTATGTTTTGTATTTAGTATTATTCATATAGGACAATCACATTTTGAACTGAATGACATTGCTTTCAGTGCAATGACGGTGAACAGCTGGTCCACTGCTGAGTTTGTGAAATTTTGAGTGTAGTTTGTACTCTTTTGCCCACTATGACGATCCTCCAAGAACCCCACATAGTGGATAACTCATCACACTGAGGAAGTGAAAATCTCCAGGTTGTCTTTTGTTCATTACATGTTGTCAGTAATCCATTTATTGAGATTGGGTGGGGGCAGTCAGCACACCTTACCATAGGTTACTTTTTCCAATTTCATAGTCCAAAATCTGAAGCACTGCTCTTAACTATTCAGTTCTTTTTTACTTGAGCCTCACACTTGGCTAAGGAACTAAAGCAGTGGGTTAAAATGCTGGCTTCATGTCGAATGTGTAATGGCTTGATCTAAGTTTCCACTGCTACTCAGCTCCTACTTACTTTATTGGCCTCTTTTTCTCTCTCCTCCCATCCACACTGTAGTGTGGTTGGAGTGACACTGCTCTGGGATGTCTTTGTAAAAGCAGCCCTCCTTAGGTCAAATATTGAAGATTTCACTGTTTGTGCTACCCGCATGATACAGCTTGCCTGTCTTCCCAGTACTTTTTGCTGTTTCAGTTGCCTCTCCCAAAAGATAGAAGTGCATTTGACAGGATTATAATTTGAGTTTGCCTAATGTTTGTTTGCTGCAATTAGTCAGATGACTGATCTCCAAATTTTACATTGATTGATTGCAATGGCCCCTCAGTTTCGTATTCCAAATAAGGAAACTTTTTATCAAGGTGTTATGCACTATAAACACCACAAAGCATCACTTTTAACATGTAGAATCCTCAAAATGTACTGCAATTATATTTTTGGCATCATATGACCAAACATTTGTTAACAACCTGTGTGGGAAACAGTTAAATGTGTACATTAGAAATGCAAAGTTGCAGTTAAGATCCTGTGTTAACTATCAACATTAGCAGTGGTACGGGGAACAGTATTCCATATGGATGTCCATGTATCTTGGGTTTTCTTAGCTGGCCGGTAGGAGGTTGTAATTATAACCTACCAGTGGTGAATTTCTGACTTCCAACTTTGAATGGAGCACAGCATTAGTGCACATGTGGCTAACAGGCTTTTGACTCCAGTTAGACTCAGTGCACATAGCTGGAGCTAATAACATGATCTTTCATCAGAAATATAAGATCAAACTCTCTTCAGAGCATTTTTTACAAATGACTAAAAGAGAGTATTATGTTAATGTTTGGGTATTTTATAATGGTAAAGTAAAAGCACAGCAGGTTGAACCTCTTGCACATCTGTATATTATAATACATTAGTATATTAGTAAGTAAACCTCATATCAACTTCCTGTACACTATTTCTGTTGGTCCAGTCAGGATAGCTGTCATATAAAAATCAGCATCACACTGCTGAACTAGATGTGATTCATTTTGAGAACAAAGCAGACTAAATCCGTCTTAAGAATTTAAGATTCATTTATGTATCAAAGAATATGCCCAGTAGTGTAGTCTGACTGATATGCCCACAAAGATTCACCCTATGCCTTTATTGAGAAATGAGCTGTGGTATTTTGGTTTATCATAGGGCTGTGATGATATGATTTTTTTTTCTTACCACAGTGAAAAAGCAATTTATCCTCACAGTTCATTTACTGTGAGGATACTGTGCATTTTACCGTCAAAGCCAGTTGCCCTTCAATGGAGGATTGGAGATAGTCTATGATGATAATTGAACAATAAAATTTGTGTTATTATATTGGCAATATTTCATATAACCAAAAAAAAAATTTGATAATGATAATGATCACCTGAATGCAAGATTGTGAAAGTTGAGATGGAGTTGCTGGTAGCCCACACACACACACACACACACACACAGAGCAGGTGCTGTTGGTACAATGATTTGATTGTCAGCTACCTGTACTGTGTGGGACCTGAGGCAGGTGGTGCCTTGTTGGAGAACTTTATGTTTTGGGGTTTGTCTGAATATACTGGTTTCTGTATGCTCATTGCCCAGTAATAAATGGCCACTCCACTTCTCAAGCCTGCCTCATGCTGTTTTCAGCGGGACAGATCCGTGTGGGAGCTGTGCCTGTTTTGATCTTGTGATTCAAAGGAAAACACTTAAAAACAGCTTTTGGCAGTACAGATACTATTCCTGGGAACTTTGTCTGTATATTTTGTTTTTTCTTGTGAACGACTAGACAAATGAAGACAGTATGTCATCACATCAAAATTTATTTCTGGTGCAGTGACAGCAGAGCTTGACAGTAGAAAAGTTAATGCTAAACATCAGGTGTTCGTGTCAATCCCTCAGATTCAAAGAGCAAGAATTAGACTAACCGATATTCAGTTGTCATACATCATACTTGGAGAAATCTATCATAGAAGGGTCACTGATACCACTTTTTCTACTGACCAGAATGCCGTGCAGCCACTATATATGTTATGTATACATGTAGTAGTTTACAGCATTTCAAAACCATTTCAAAGAGAGAGAAAAGTAACCACAGATTATTCAATATCAAGCAAGCTGTACTCTGACGATATTTAGCCAGTGGAACTAGTTAATGTCCTTACAGTGTTACAGGAATATGTCTGTCTTGGTGCAGTAGTCAAGCAGGCTGTAGGAAGTCTTCTGGAGACATAGATCTTTCCTATTCTTTCACTTGACAGGCCTTGTCTTGGCTTGACTTCACTTACTTCACAGTTCACTCCCTATTTTCCTCTTCTCAGTCCTGTGATATATCTGTCTGTCTGTTTGTATTCGAGTTCACCTGCAGCCTGTGTTGTTAAGTGTCTGGACATTCTACTATCCTCTGTTTTAGTCCAGTACTCTGCTATTAGGATGCCCATCCCTTCCACTTAACTGTGCAGGTGGTTTTTCTTATTTTACTTTGTCAGGGCTGATAATATGCTGCACAGTCACCTGTGGCTCATAATTACAGGCTTGGAAACAACTTTACTCTTAATGCACACTCAGCCCTCTGTCATCCATCTTTCCACCCTGTAAGCACACGAGAATGACTCATTATACAAAGCTGCTAAACATCTTGAATAAAGTATTGAAGCTGGAGAGGTAGAGTTGATAACTGTTATTTTCACCAGGCATCAGCCTGGTGGTTGGAAAGCCTACTGTTGTGGTTAGTGCCTTTGCCAGGGCATGCTGTCGTGATTTTACATATTAAACCACATACATAAATCACAGTTAAAAATGAACTGCAGGTTTTGCAAAGAGTTACACTCACTCATTTTTGTGAAACCTAGATGGTTAGCATGTCTAGCCACATTAAAAGACAGCTGGTCTCATGAAGCATGTATTCATATGAACAAATTTGGTTTGCATACTTGTTTGTCCACAGTTTCAACAGTAATAAAATAGCCATTTATCACATGTAAGTAAATAAGTAGTAAATCTAACTAAATACTTGTGAATGAGACCTTTTTGTTGAGAAGGTGTTCTCCTTTAGAGTCTTTAGAGGGACATTTCTTAGAAAAGCTGCAGACAGTGGAGCATGCTATTGAACAAGACTCCCACAGCTTTCTGATTGATCATGTTCAGCAGAATCCAATAAGAAGCCTATTGCAACTTGTTTACTAAAACTCAAACACATTATCCACAGTATCGTTTATCAGGACTCAATAAAAATCTTTCTAATAGATGCAGTTATAACAATTCAAATATCAGTATAAACTGTACAAATATAAGTCTCTAGCCTCATACATAGCTGAAATGATTCTGTATTGTGAGATGGATTTCTGTGTTTTGGTCTGCTCTGCTTTTGAAATCGTCTTAATGCAAGCCTTGGCTGCTAGGCCACAGTGTATACTTGTAGAACATCTTTCCATGGTACTGTGAGTTGTTAGAAGTAAACAGTCCATTGAATGTATACCTTTATAACACGTCAGGTCTTCATCGGGTCCGGACTGTCTTCACAGGGTAATGTTTACATTTTTCAATCTCTAGCCTCCAGTAGCTGCTCTAACACTTGGCTACTTAACAGTAACTTAACTGACTTGATCATTTTAACATATGAAACCCCCTAAGCACATTCAGTCTCACACACACACACACACACATCAACTGACTCCACGTGTGCATTGATAGAAGCTATTCAGGTTATCAATCATCCTAGTTGTATTTGTTATTTCATTTATGTTGCTCTGGGAACTGAGGATCATCCTGGGAACTGGGAAATATTCCCATTTCAGCTGCTATCCCTGCCTAGCCTGATAAACAGCTTTGACCACTTCTTCCTCATGATGTATTCGCTCTACTCCTGTACTGTTTTTTATTTTCTGGTGATGCTGTTTTGTACACGGGTGTGTTTTTGCTAAAATCAAGGCCTTCCTGACCCTGTTGCTCTTACTCTGCACCAACCCGATGTCTGAGTGTTGATTCAGCTTACTGAACTAGCCTACCTCTTTATAGGTCTTTGTACACCCAGTCGTAAGAGCACACATTACTGTTGTGTCTTTAGACTGAACCTCAGTCTTACTTTCTTCTTCTGTTAGACAAAAAAAAAAAAAAAAAAAAACATTCCATACTGTGTTGCATTGCTGAGACTCTATAAACCTCATGTCACTTCTTGTTTTAGCCCCAAAATGTTCACTTAATTTGTAAAGTTTGCAGTATACAACCCTAAACATTTCACAGGCTTTCCTGATATTTCCAGGAATGCCTCTTTGCCTCTTTAGAATCTTTTGTTTGTGAGTTTCCCCCTCACTCAAAAGATTTTTCTTGATTAGCATCCCTTTTCTTTCACCCTTGGCCATTTATAACTCAATTTGGGAAGCATCCTTTTTGTGAAGTGTACTGTTGTAGTCACAGGCGTCATTTCATCCACATATACCCTGACGGATGAGGGCCAAATCCTGCCCTGCAGCTCTACCCCATCAACCACCCACTGTGATGCCCTAAAAATTGTCTCTGTCTCCATAGTGAATGTTAGAGGGATGACTGTTCCTGCTGCCATGATACTATACCAAGCTCCAGACGTTGCCATGCTCTGGGAAATTTTAATCTTGTCCAGCTTGCAGGCTTTGGCAGTGGTCTGTAAAGGCTCTTGGTCTATAAGTAATGTATTCTTTTCCCAACCATCTAACAAACCTACACTGTACAAGTTGCTGCTTTTCATCTCTACCGCAAGAAGGGGTACACAGGTGACAGAAAACACCCTGTCACGGGACGGCTGTGATTTAAACAGAAATCCTTGAATTTTGTGTCGCATATCTCTAGATTTTAGCCTAATTATAACTTGTAGGCCTAGTATCAATCCAGTGACCATCAATCAGAAGCCCTGCTGGTTTGTTGGCATTGTGAAAACAAGGCCCTGTCTTTTGCTGTGCTGGTGATTTCCTGGACATTTCCTCTAAAAAAAAAAAAGTGGAACAGTGAGATGGAACTTACAAAACAGCAAACATTGTACTTCTATAATTCATTTTAATCGTTTTTCCACTCTGAAGTTAAAGACTGTTTGGTCACTGACCTGTTTGGCTTTAGGTCCTGAGATATATTCACTGGAAAAGTTTATGATTATTAAAAATCCACACCACATTTCCAGTGACAGTTAATTGGTGTGTGTGCATGTGTGTGTGTGTTTGCATTCGTGCACAGCTTCTCATGTGTGTGTGTGTGTGTGTGTGTGTGTGTGTGTGTGTATGTATATGTATATATGTATATGTATATGTATATGCATATATGTGTGTGTGTGTATATATATATATATACACACACACACACACACACACACACACACACACACATATATATATATACACACACACACACACACACACACACACATATATATATATACACACACACACACACACACACACACACACACACACACACACATATATATATATATATATATATATATATATATATATATTTATATATATATATATATGAAGTGAATTGAGACTAGTACATGGAGCTAGTGATCACAGTGGATGAGAGAGGCTCTTCAGTAGGATATGAAGGATATGAAGCAGCTGTTGGTTAATCTGCCTTGCCTTTGAAATGTTCTCCATTCTCCTTTTGTAGGAAGTCAAAGGTTAACTCTGCTGCCGTTGCCATGCAAACCAGCCAAGCCGTCCTCCTGCTCCTCCTGGGCTGCTGTGTCTACCGTTGCCGTGGTGACTCCCGTGCAGCTCCCAGGGTGTATCTGTCTTACAAAGGTGAGTTGTAGCTTGTATTTTGTTTCCTGCAGAGTTCATTTGGTAGATATCCTCAGCCACTCTTGGTAGATTTCGCATTTAAACAAGTCTATTTCTGAAAGATTAAGTAAGCCCCTTTAAAGCCCCATAAAAGCTGCAAATTTCTTTGTTCAAAGGGAGGAAGATGTGTAGCTTAGTTTGATTGCTTTCTCTAACTATGTGTAAAACGATAATGGGCCAGACGTCTATGACTACAAAACTAAATTATGACAATTTTCCAACTGCAATTTTCCCGCACACCAATTTCACTTCATGCACTCAACCCTGAATACCCTTTAATCTTTTCAGTTTTAATTTCAGGTGAAGGATTAATGGGTACTCTGAGGGTTAACCTCAGAGTACCAGAATACTTAAGAGTTTGGAATTCACAGAAAAGAAAAAAAAAGACTAAAGCCAACTTTACAGAAGGATAAAGATGTTCAGAGATAATAAGAGGTAATTAAAATGGAGAGGCTATTCATAAGAAAGGATAAAATTTATCTTTATTTAATTCATGTGAGTGTTGGCGAACAAGCAGCAAGAGGTAAGAAACTCTAAAAACAACAAAGAGAGGTGTAAATCTCTAGTGGAGATGTGTGTGTATGAGCGCGGCAGAGATAGATGTGTGAGAGGCAGGGAGAGGTGACAGCGGGTGGGCTGACTCAGTTTATTGTGTGCGTAGATGACAGCGAAACACATTCCTCTTCTGAGAAAGAGGATAGGGCAGTGGTGTAACTGCAGTAAAAATAGCTTGCCATGGTTGCTGTGTTTATTTCAGCAAACGCACAGGGAAGCCCCCCGAAGAATGTAGCGAGGGCTTCGTTCCAGCAGCCTCATGTGGCTAATGTGGCACGGGGCTCCATACAGCCGACCTGGAGGCTCACTAGGAGGCTGCTGCCTTCACTTTCTACTGGTGCACCAATATTACTGCAACAAGGTTGGGGAGTAACGGATTTACATGTAAAGGCGTTACAAAATGAGAAAATTAATGTGATAGTAATCCATTACAGTAACTGAGAAAAAATGATTGAAGTAGATCTCTCTCATTTTTTTCATTAAGAGGCCACTCACACTGGCAAGTTTGATCCGTGCCCAAGCACGATTGCCCCTAAAATCCGGATTCTTTGACCAGTGTGATCGCTCCGTATCGTGCTTGAATACAGTACACTTCCCCCGCTCTGGCACGGTTGGAGGAGGTGTGCTTCAGCGCGGTACGGGCGCGTACACGAGCACATGCACGGTCACGCACGCAGTGCGCGGACGTAAATCATGCAACTTTCCTCCTGCCTCTGCAAAATTGTTTAATGTGCGCAGCTTGATTACCGGCGAATGGCCGCGTTGCGCAATCAATAATCAAACATGTTGTCTGTGTCATTGTCCGTTGTGCTGCTGCAACCGCGTATAAACAAAAGTCGGTTTATAATGAAAGTACAGCAGTCTGTGTGCGGAGATCCGGCATCTGACAGGTGCCGCTCCGGCTGTCAGTTGGACCTTTCTGAAGAAGGAGGAAGTTACCTCCGAAACTGTCAAGGTAAATAAACATCCCATGTCTGATTAAAAGGACCAAAAACGTTTTTTTTAATTAAAAGGAAGACATGATGAATGTATTTGAACTACGTTGATTTATAATGACGTCGGGCCATGCCTGTTGTCGTATTTCAACGTGATGACGTGCACACCGGGGGCAATCGTGCTTGGGCGCGTTTGGGCTTTAGGTAATGTGAGTGCAGGCCAGCCGGGGACTGGGGAGGGGGGGATTTTGGCTTTAGCACGATACGGGCTCAAACTTGCCAATGTGAGTGGGCCCTAATTATGCACTTTAGCTATAAGCAGTATGTTACATTTTAAACAAAAATGTAGTTTAACGCTTGCTTTGCCTTCAGGATGGCTAAGCAGCACCATGCAATTATGCAATATGTATTGCATTATTAAACAGGTAACATGTAATCTGTAACTGATTACATTTCAAAAGTAAACACACTGATTATATGCGTGAGAAGACCTGTTACTCCCAGCGGTTCAGATGCAACATAAGTTGTCACTGTTACAGCACATTATCATAGGCTGGAAGGTCCTGACACTAAACAGTACTAGTGCTAGAGGGAAACTGCAGCCTGTTTCTTCTGACCATACCATGACTGTCCTGCCTGGCTCTTATCTTTCTGCACCTCATTCTAAATTTCGTCATCCTTAGTCTATGATCTTGATATGTACTGATACATCACCAGCTCGGCTGTTCTCCCAGAACTTTCGGTTGAGTAAGTCACTATTGGTAGCATCAACACTGACGTTTTGCTATAAAACTTTACTGGGACATGGGTTATGGGAAAGACATGTGGGAACTGTCTCTGTGCAAAGAAAATGGTCAGATATTTTGGAAAAGGTTGACTTTGGAACCCTTTGGAAAGCCAGACACCCAGGAATGAAAGTCATACTTTAACTTGATAAAGATGTCAGGCCCAAACATGGGAACGGGACACTGCCTTCTTCATGTGCAAATCAGGGAGCAACGGATTATCTTCAACTGAAGTTGAAGTGCTGGTCAAATGTTAGTAAGTATATGGCCAGCTTGTTAGCATGTTGGTTCATAATTCTTGCAGCTTTCGTAATGAAAATGTACACTGATGTCTGTTGTTTCTGTATTTCCAGGTCAGCGCACTGTAACTTCAGGCCGTCACCATCACCTAAGCCAATTGGTTCAGTTGTTTTGTGGTTCCCAATAACAATTTGTTTGGAGCAGGGCCAGATGGTTTTTCTAGTCAAAACAAAATGAACTTGTGAGAATAGCTGGTTGTACCACGTTAGGAAACATTTTCCTCATACGTTAACTAGAAACAGAGGGAGTCAACTATAGTCAATTCATCATAACATACCTAAACTAAATACTAAAAAAAAAATAGCTCCAGCTCAGTTACCTAATGTCTCACCAAAGCACTGAGGAGTTAAAAAAATGGACAGGTTTTGAACATGCAGCACATTTGGTATTAATGCATAAATTTAAATTATATAATTATATTATCAATTATATTTAAATGATTATAATAGAGTAACACAGTGATTTTAGAGGCATGTTTGCTGGCCAAGATGGAATTACCTGTGTGTTGCAACTTTAATGTTTTGAAAGCCACCAAAGTATTGTCTGTACACACTTATGCAACCAATCTTTGTGACATACAGATACTATGACAACTTTTACAAGAAGTCAAAAGAGGATCGGCATGGTCCTTTTAAAATATGTATTGATTACATCAATCTAATCAACTGTTTTCACAATATTTACTTGAGGACTATTCATTTGCCAAATAGTTTACAAAGTAAGGTTCTATTCTGGTCATCAAGACTATGTGAAAAATCCATGCGACAGCGGGGGTGCAACAGGGTCAGTGAAGGCAAAGCCAAGAAGTCCTTGATTAGTTTGTTTTTTCCTTGAGAATATGTGCAGGATCAGGGCCAAATGAGCTACTTGCGCGGCCCCATAGAGTAAAAAGCCAGTGCTGACTGGCTGTATGACATTGCAGTGGAAAACAGGCAAGTCCCTATAGATCTGGAGCCTGGGCAGCCTGCCAACACTGGCAACCAGCCACTAATCCAGCCTAAAGTGACTGTTGTGCCTAAAAACCAAAGGCGAAGACAGACAAGGCCGAGACCCGCCTGTTGAGGCTACACAGTGAGTTCTGTTCCTCAGGGCAAGAGAGTGATATCAGAAAGCAGACACAGATAGGTGAGTGTGAGCTCACTTCCTGGTTGGTGATGATACTGACAGTACTCCTAACAGGTGTTGCCAAGTCCAGTTGTGTTGACAAGGAATGCATGCTAAGAACCACCCCAGGATCCCATTCAGGGGGCACAAAATAAAAAATGTTTTTCAGCAGAGGGACTGCAGATGAATTTGGAACTGCTCCAATTTGAATTTGCATTTTAAATAAAACACATTGTGCTTGTTTTGTGTTGATGTATTTGTTTAGGGCTGTCAAGCAACCCGTTTTCGTCCTGTTTAGATAGCGTCTTTCACTGTGTATTGTGGCTTTTTTCTTTGTATAACTTGTTTACGATTTAATCTGCGTTAACTGGCCCAGACATTTTTGGTCCACTCTCCTTGGAGAAAGATTGTGTTCTCTGACTTGCCACATTCCACATTCGAGTGCTGACATCCACATTCTGTAATGTTTTACTACACAGGACAAAGTAGTCTGTGCAGTTAGGTTGATAATTGACTGTTTCTTCTTCTTCTTTTAAAAGATGTTCACGCAGCTTCATTATTCCACATCTTTACCTTACAACAGTGCACTATTTAAACTAAAGCTTAGCTTGTGAACTTGGGAAGGAAGAAAGATTATTAAACCCAAAGGCTTCAACAGGCAATAAAGTGAATAATGGCTGATTGTAGCAGTACCTACTGACAGTAATGACATCAATAGCAAACCGGGGCAGTGCCAGGGAGGTCAGCTGGCTTCCTGTTTGGACCACGGACACGGTGTTCGGGGTTAATCACCTCCTGTCCTGCAGACCCACCTCATCCTTCTGGTGTTTCAGCACCACCTCACACTTCCTGGATGGGCACACGTTCCCACACACATACTGCAAAATACACAGAGAGCCTTTCGTTTGCTTTGACAGTAAGCAGTTTGTCATCAGATATCGTTGGCAAGTTTGTTCTAATCTTAGTCACTGTCATCTCAGTGGACAGGGTGGCTTTCATAAACTTCTTTCAGTTGAGAGCTTGTGATCATGACAAAGTGGGAAAGGAAAATTAAAACAGCCATCTTTTGTGGCCTACTAAAAAAAAAAAGCTTATTCAAGACTATCTGGTTGATGTGTACCATTGTATGCTGACACACACACACACACACACACAAATAGTGTCAGGGTGAATTCTCAAAAAAAAAAAAAAAAAAAAGTCAATAAAAATCCACTGATGTAATCGGGCTGTCCCAATACCCAGCAAACCCCCTTTAATTCTGCCCTGATGGGGATAAAGAACAGAGCACATTGTTTCAGTATAGCTTTATGGCTGAAAATATCCATTACCTCAGTAACTTCATAACTTCTAATTGACATCATAACATTCCATACTTATTATTTGACCTGCTTTAAGGCTTGTCTTGATATATTACAGAGCAGAGCAAACTAGTCCCTTGGCAGAGATTTATTTTCCTTTGCAGCTGTGGCTGAAAATAAATGTGGGTTAAGATGCTACATGATCATAGGATCACCTGGAGAGGGACTAATGGAGAAGCATACTGTTTTCCTTAGTTGTGTTTTGAAAAGTTTTGCAGGCTTAAAAATATTTTCTCTCACAATATCATTTCCATGTTATGAATTATTGTAAGGTACAAGTTTGTGAGTGAAGTCTTTTTTTTTTTTTTTTATAATTGTGGTTGTTAAAACTTTTTTGATCCTTTTCACACTTGTCGGCCACTGTCCACTCATGTAATTCTCTTCAGTCCCTTAAATGTAGGAAGGACAAATGATAGTTGCCTCTTTATGAGGGAAAATCTTAAAGCTCCAATTTGTTATTTGAAAACTATGCCCCCCCCCTGCCCTGTCTGCTCCAGGATCATCTCTGGGAGAGGGAAGGAGGTGGGAGGGTTACACGGGGAGGGAGAGGCAGGGGGTCCTTTGGGTGGAAAGTTTATAACCACACTCTACACCCATTGGCGGTGGTGGTAACCATTTCATTGTTTGCCAGGCACCATTAAAGAAGAAGAGGAAGAGTAACCAACCAGAGCCCCCATACAGAGCAGTGAGGTCAGTTTTTAAACCCGGAGTGCTGCAGGATGATAGAAGAAAAGAGAAGTGTCTGACTCAAGTTCTTAAACAGTGGGATTACAAAACAGCACTGCAAACCAAGTTATACAAGAGAAAGTTCGACCTCAGATCAGCAATGAGCAGGCAGCAAGTGGAGAGACCTGAAAACCAGTCAAATAAAGAGTGATGTGGAGATGTCCAATCCTGATTTATTTCCCTCGGTCCCATCCCGGTCCTGCAGCGGTTGCCATATAGCCGATCCTGTCCCATTTAACCCAATCCCACAACAATCTTGATCATATAAACAAGCCAATCCTGACATGGAATAGTCCTCCTGTCCTCCAGTTTATAAACCTGCAGATTTAAACAAACTCTCGTTTGTGTTGTTTCAGAATTCTACACAACTGCCACACTCCGCAAGCAAAATCAATTTTGGATTTGAGCTTAAGTATTTTAGACTCAAAGAAAAATTTGCAAAACAATTTTGAGACTTAAAAAAATCATTAATAAATCCCTGTGCATGTAAAAGATCCATCTAAATTCAAACATTTGAATGTCATGTCAGTTTCAGTCTTTTCTTTAGTGTTTTGTGCAGTGTGTTTGTGGCTGCACAGCTGCTTATGTGAGAAAATTAAACAAGCACACAGAGACACGCACACACACACACACACAAACTGTTACATTTCTGAGAAGGCTTTAACCCTTGTTTGACATGGCAGTAGACCAACCAGTGGGATCAATTAGCATTTTATTAGCATTTTATTTGGCTACTGAGCCAGGGAGGGTGTTTTATTAGTTTAATTATTAGTAAAGATTTTTCTGATTTGTTATAGATGATGCATATGATATAACTTTTGTGTGGACGGCTGCGTTAATTAAATATATAATGCAGACACTGAAAGAAATTAACTCTTCAGGAGGTGGGTGGCCTTTAGACCAAAACTCAACATCTAATTTTAACATAACTCTGTTGTGTATTACAGGATAGTAAGTTACTTTTGTCTCCTTGCTACATCACTGTATTACTAAGAAATGCCTTCTCATTTTCTGTGTCCTTAGTATTTCCTTTATAATTGGGTGTTTCCTTTCCAGCTCAGCTAAGGCCAATGTATAGTATGTTCTGTAAAGGTACTATGTACAATTAGTTGATTTGTCTCTATGTTGTTACCAGGTTGAAATTCACCTAAACATCTGCCTTTATCTTTGTTGGCACTGGTTTAATGCTATTGCCATTATTAATGACAGATAGCTTGTTTCATTTCTGCAAATTGCATTGAAATGATGACTGCAGAGTCCCCCTTAGTAAAAGTGAAACATGAAACCTATTCTTCTGTAAATGCACTAGAGGACCTGACCAAAACAATGTAGTGAACATTGTATGATGCCTGTTAGAGGACAAAAGTGTATTCACACTGCTCTGTCTGCCACTAAGGCTTGACATTAAGATTTCTCCATTTAAACAAGGAGACAGAGGAGATAGTTTATAAGGATATTGTTTTGTCCCCATTGTGCCCCTGATTTGATCCAAAGACCTCAGGAACTGGTCTTTGGATCAAATCAGGGACTTGTGGGCGTCCTGAGGACCCAGTTCAACTGTCGAGGTAGGGCTTTTGCCATGGTAGGACAGGAACTATGGAGTAGCCTTCTCTAAAACATCAAATCAACCAAATCAGTTGATATTTTAAAATATATTTTAACTGTTAGCTTTTCACTGACATGTTTTATGTTTTATTGCTCTCAATATTTGCTTGTAACCAAGTTTTTATATCCCTTACATCAATGATGCAGTTAAGGTTCCATGCTCTACCTCCTCTTTCCATGTTTTATAACCCCTCTGTTTTCTAAAGCACATAGGTACACACAGGTTTTATTTTTAAAGTACTATATAGACAAGGCTGACTTGACTTGACTACTCAGTGTTGCCTCTGCCTATCCAGATCTGTTCTGTCTCCATGACGTCGCTGAGTTAGCATGCAGACAAGGCCATCTTGTGGTTACTGTAGCTGCCACAGTGCAGAAATAGCCCAGATTGGCACATTTTGTCCTGGCTGTCCAGGCCAATAGGTGTGTCTACTCCTCCCTCACCCAGAGGTAGTTGATTTTCAGGATAATGCCTCTTGGAATGGGATGAGAGCGGTCCTGAGAATAGACCCATGCATGCAGAGTGGAGGGTATGCCAGGCACTTGGCAGAGCTGTGACGTTTGGGATTCTACTGATTATTTGTGGATCGTCATACAGCTGCACCTCAGACAGAAAGACAGACAGACAGACAGACAGTGACACTTCGCCACCTAGTTAGACCCCTAGAACAGCAACTGTGTCAGAAACACCGGCACATTGACCTTCATGCAGACATTAATGCACAGATGCACCTATAATCAAAAACTTTTCCTTTTCCATGCATCTCTGACAACTTGTATAAATATTCTGTAAGCTAGAAGGAAAAAACACTTGAATTTCCCAAATAAGAAAGCTGAAACTGAACTGTAAGCAACATTTAAATCTATGGACTAGTTTGGTTCTTATTGGTCACATCATCACAATCAATTGTTTATTGGCATGTGGCTATTGGCATGTGTCTTTTTTACTACCATACTAATAACCTCAAATGACTCCAATGGGAAGTGTGCTCACAGGAGATTAATTATGATGAATTAACAAAATGGCACCACCTTAGAAATGCCATACAAGATGAGCAAAAGATGAACAAAATGAGCGCATCCATATTTCTAATCTTCTTGACCACAACAGCATCAAACGGTGTGAAAAGGAGCCTCAACATCACCAGGACTGAGATGATACAACAGACTTACAGCTCCACAAAAAGATGGTGTGTGTTACATTCTCACAGACAATTGTGCAAGTACTTAAAGGAAAGTGGTTTGATTTTAAATAACCAACAAAAGGAGCATGGGAGGAGGCCAACAGACAAACCAATGTACATATCAGTGCGTCTTTAGGGATGTGTCGATCTCTGGCATGGTTCTAGATGAAGAATCTGACATCAGTCAGCCGTCAAACTATTAAAACAGTCAGTGGGCTTAAACTGCGTTGGATTTTGGATTGACCCCAAACCAAATGTCCCCCAACTCCCCAGTTCCATGTCAGTCCAAATTATTTGGGACTTTGCACTGATTTAGTCCCTCACACTCTCCTTGTACAAGAACAAACCAACATTGACAAGTCTTTAACAAAAAAAAATCTACAGCAAATTCTTTTCCTCTAAGTATTGCTTCCTTTATATTATAGAATTTTTTTGAGAAAAAGTAGGCATACATTCAGGGCAGCCTATTTATCATGCACATTCATCAATTTACATGAAAGATTTGACTTAAAAAGACAAACAGTGGATTTTTCACAGATTCATTGTGGATTCATTGTGTGGTTTTGTAAATTTCCTTTGAGCATCCGAACATGTTCTTTGCACACAGAAAATAATGTGTTTTTACTTTGTACCTGGCTTGGCTTGAAGAAATTTCCCTTCATTTCCCTGATTGTTTCTGTACACAGATGATGTTACTACACAGGACTCTTTGGAAATGCAAAGCAAAACCATTTAGTATTAAATTGCTCAGTAAGGTTTATTGATTTGAAGTTTTGTAAGCTCATGTTGGCATTTGTAAAGATGGTGTGTTGTACTTCAGGAGATCAAAGTGTTGCTGGCATGATGCTGATGGCAGTCATTTATAGATTCAATGTGTGTGTATGCTAGCCCTCCACCCTCCACCCCATATTCTCTGGCAATATGTGCAATATCCTCAGAGGGTAGTGTTGTCGCCACGTCCTCACAACCCTGAAATTTATGGCTAAAGTCAACAAGGCTTGTTGTCCTCCCCACCTCTACTCCACTTACCCTCATGTACTTATCTGTCACACAACTGTTGCAAATGTCATATGGCAAGGGAGCATATGATTGCAGGCTGTAATCAACAATGAAATACTTTGTTTTACATTATGGCAAGTGACTATCCATGTGGGGCTTAAAGACTCTTTATTCTCTACTCCAGGTAAAAGGTCCAGCCTTTGCCTGTGCTTGCATTTTTCCATCACTTCCCTAAATAATTTACATTTTGTTTGTCCCAAGAAACCTGAAGCTCTGTGGCTCTATCCAGTCATTTCTACTTTCAAAAGAGCTTGGCTCCTTGTGGCTGTTTGTATCAAGAAGTACAGATGCAGCCAAGTCTGGTGTTCAATCAGCTGTTTCTGTCACTGACGTTTACTACAGCCCTGGAATAATCAATATAATCACATCATTCATACACATACAATGCTACTGTCCAGTAGGTTAGCTTCATTTATTAACTGCCTGTTGGCAAAAATGTTTTGTCCCCAAATGTCACCCAAATGTTATTTTCACATATATATAGGCACTGCAGTTGGAAGGCTTGCACACATCAGTGAGAAAGTAAGACTGCACAAGTAGTCAGTTCTAATTTTTTAAAGAGTAAGTAAACCCCAAATCCAAATCTGTGTGAAGCCTGACCTCTAATGGTGAACAATTATGGTGCCTGGTTTTTGGTGATGGGTGATCTCACCCCCTGTTGTACGCCATGGGTGGTGCACTCACAAATTTAAATACAAGATTACAACAAGATAAATTGTCTAAACCACTTCATAACTTTCTTCAAAATCTGTCTGTGTCATCTCCATCTGTCTTTCTTTTCACACTGCCAGAGTTGATCGAGACGAAGACGGCGAGGCCATTCTCCTTCTCGTTCAACACCAGTGACTATCGGATCCTCCACATGGACCAAGACCAGGGGCGCCTCTACCTGGGCAGCCGAGAGTACCTGGTGGCTTTGGACATGCACAACATCAACAAAGAGCCACTCATAGTAATAACAACATTGCCCTGTTACTGACAAGTCTCTCTGGAAGTTGTGGTGATGCTTAGAAACTGAAAAAAACACATGGTCTTTTAACACGGTTTGTGAAAAATTGTGTCAGTCTTTGTAACATTATCTTCTTGTAAAATAATTTAGCAAATTTGCTGATTTGTTTTTAAAGAATGTGACCAAAACTGTGGACCACTGTATACATGAAACTATGAAACAGAAAGACACTGTAACTGAAAGTATGCAGTGAGATTCAAACCAAAATACTAAGATCACTTTCCTTTTCTCCTTTTTTATTTCTTAGAGTTAGAGACTTCATTTGCATTTATGCTCACCCATATTCAACACACACAGAGCAAACAGGGAGCCACTTTCCCCATTGCAATATTTGCAGGAAGCTCTCAAATCTGAAAAGGAAATGCACACATCTTTTATGCCATCACCATCTACAGCAGTAAACAGCATAACAGAGATTTCTACATCAGGTACCTTTGAAGCCACTCGATTAAAAAGTATTTTGTTCTTGTGTACATCAGATCCATTGGCCAGCTACTGCCCAGAGGAAAGGAGAGTGCCAAATGACTGGAAAGGGAGGGCAGGTCAGTTGAACCCTGCCATCCGTACAGAAATGATCAAAGCTCTTCTATTAACTAAATTATATTCTATGTAGACTGGAGTATAGTGAGTTTCACACCCTTTAATTCTAGGGAGAGTGTGCCAACTTTGTGCGTCTGATTGAACCCTGGAACAGGACTCACCTGTATACCTGTGGCACCGGAGCCTACAAACCCATCTGCACCTTCATCAATAGAGGATGGAGAGCTGAGGTGTGCACACACACACATTCACACTATATTTGTATTTCCTAACAATCAGTGTCACCTACGGTCAGATTTCGATGGTTTTGGTTGTCTGGCAGCCATGCTTAGAAAAAGTTGTAAGCACATGTCCACCAATAGATTTGCCACAAACTTACTGTGATTTTCATACTCTTCCATGACAGCGCTGGTAAAATGAGGCCTGTTCTTTCTGTGTCCAGGAGTATCTGTTCAGGCTGGTGCCAGGTTATGTGGATTCTGGGAAAGGCAAATGCTCCTATGATCCTCGACAAGCAAATGCTGCAGCTCTGATCAGTGAGTCTACACTGCTCACTTTTACTGCACAGTGCAATGCAATGTAAATAACTTTAAGAATAATCCCATAAAGATAGATTCACCATCAATTGGCTTGCCTTGTGGGCTTTGACCCATTTGTCACACAGAATGCAAGGTTGCAATGGTAAATTTGTATATTCGACTAACGCAAGACTTTAAGACCTTTGACTGACTCTCTTCACAAATCATTTACGAAATGCTCTTCACTACTCAAAGTTTTGAAAAAGAAATTGAATCCTGTTCAGTATTGTTTATTGTTCTCTCTGTGGATGTCTCCCAGATGGGAACCTGTATGCAGGTGTCCATGTTGACTTCATGGGAACAGATGCTGCTATCTTCAGGACGCTGGGGGACAGACCAGCAGTTCGGACAGAACAGTATGACTCCCGCTGGCTCAACGGTACAGCGCACACACAGTCATGCACTATTCTTCCCTGTTGCCTTGTTATCATTCATGCTTCTTTGTCATGTATATTTCCCTCTGCTCAGACCCAGTGTTTGTAAAGATCCAGAAAATTCCAGACAGTTCGCAGAAGAACGATGACAAGCTGTATTTCTTTTTCCGAGAAAAGAGCTTGGATGCAGCAGGAGGAAGCACTCCCATCGTGGTATCCAGAGTGGGCCGAGTCTGCCTGGTGAGAATAGCCACATGAGGCTTTACATCATTAATATCCTATTAACTAAAATCCTGCTCTGAGATCAAACCAACGCGAGTGATATTCTACCTTGGCTCCAAAGCATCAGCCAATCAAACTGAGATTACAGTCTTGCAGAACTGATGCCAGTATTTGGATTAATGCAGTGTAAGTGATTATCAGGCTGTAGTGATGAATAACTAGAACCTCTGTGACCTTATTCTACCCCAGAATGACGATGGCGGACAAAGGTCATTAGTCAACAAATGGACAACCTTCTTGAAAGCCCGCTTGGTGTGCTCTGTGATTGGGAGTGATGGAGTAGAAACGCATTTTGATGAACTGAGTAAGTCTCAAAGGCTTGAATAGCGGGCTCCACCCAAGGTAGTGGAGATGACATCTGTGTACTTTGGCTAACAGAGTCAGACTCTGTCAGCCACTCCATGCTCAACGGTCATTCATTCAACACCACATGCAACCTAGCTGTACTTAGCCATTCCTCATTTTATTTTTTACTTCACTGCAGGGGATGTTTTCATTCAGCCAACACAAGATGAACGCAATCCAGTTGTGTATGCGGTTTTCTCCACGGCTGGGTAAATAGTGACCAGTTCTGAGAGATTTATCCTTTCTTACTGTGTCTTAAGTCAATCTGAACCTCTCTTCTTTCTTCTGTAGGTCTGTGTTCAAAGGCTCAGCTGTATGTGTGTACTCAATGTCTGACATTCGAAATGTCTTTAATGGTCCATTCTCACACAAGCATGGACATAACTACCAGTGGACGCCCTACACTGGCAGAATCCCATACCCTCGTCCAGGAACTGTAAGCAGTGCTTGGTTTTCTGTCAACAGAGACATTGCAGTTGTCTGTGAAGGTTCTCAGTCATCCAGATCATGGTTATCCAAGCAGAGTTTAATCAAAGGCACTTTGACTTGCATTCAGATTAAAGATGTAGATTGCTTCACTTCTCATCCAAGAAGCTTCTTCAGTTCTGAAAAAACATTCTCAAGAAGCTACAAACAAATTCATGTGCCCTTGATTCACCCCTCCTTGAAAGACATGGCAGTTGTGTTATAAACCTGGCAACCTCATCTTGCACCATCATGCAGGCACATGTTGAAAATTTGCTGTTAATGGTTGGCAGTGCCACAAAAGAGATGAACCTAAAAAATATTAAAACAGCTCAAAATGTATTAATGAATAAATATAGGAGTAGACAGGGCAGACTGGTCAACCAAAGCATACAAGATACAACATATTTCAGAAAATAATTTACCTATTTCTGTTTGAAAACAAGTAACATTACAAGACAGTGTTTCGATAATGAATTTCATGAGTCATGAAATGTACTCAAGATGGAAAAGAGACAAACATTGTTTTCACAAAAGCCTAAGTTTTGCAAATCCTTCTGCATTTTCCTGCATAGTGTCCGGGAGGAACATTCACCCCTGGCCTCCACTCCACCAAGGAGTTCTCAGATGAAGCGGTGAACTTTGTAAGGGCACACCCGCTAATGTACCACCCTGTTTACCCCACACACAAACGCCCCTTGGTGCTGTCCACTGGGCTGGACTATCGCTTCACTTCCATTGTGGTGGACCAGGTGGATGCTGTGGATGGGAGATACGAGGTGCTCTTCCTGGGAACAGGTCAGTTGCTAGCTTCATGACACCACAAGTTGAAGGAATCTGTGATGGGGTCTCAAAAAATGATGCTTCAGCCAGAAACATGGCTATTTAACTTAGCAGCACATATGACAGTGAAGAGCAGTTGTACATAGTGTAGATGTACATACATCTGTGCACTGTGACAAGTCAGAATCAGGTTTGTGACATCAAAATTATGATATTAGAGATAAGGCTAAATTAACTCATTTAAATTCAGCTGAAGAATTAAAAAATATTCTGAAGCCAGGATTAAAGGAAGCCCCTCTTTTCAGATCGTGGAACAGTCCAAAAGGTCATAGTACTTCCTAAAGACACCAGCAGCACAGAGCAGCTCATCTTGGAGGAGGTGGAAGTGTTCAGGGTAATTTTATCAACTTTTCACCCACTATACTTGGCTGTTTAAAATGTAAAGAGGCAATTTCCCAAGCCATTTCATTATACTCACTGTGATGTTTGTTCTTGCAGACGCCGGTTCCTATAAAAACCATGAAGATATCATCTAAAAGGGTAAGTCACCATTTTATAAAATCCTTTTTCTTTGAGCTTTCACAATAGATTTCATTACTGCAGCATTTGAGTGGCTTGTCCCTGGTTTCATCATTAGATGGCTAACAGGGTTTTGTTGTTAAATATCAATATAATAATATCTTAATTATCACTTCTTGGGTGCTAATAGCTCTGCGTTGCTTTTGTTGTGACCTGCAGCAACAGCTGTATGTATCCTCAGACAGAGGCCTCACCCAGGTCTCCCTGCACAGATGTGCAGTCTATGGTAAAGCCTGCTCAGACTGCTGTCTGGCCAGAGACCCTTACTGTGCCTGGGACGGAGAGAACTGCGCCCCCTTCACCCCCTCCACAAAGAGGTGAGAGGTCTGCTTAAGCACTGGCTGCAGTGGATTGACAATTAAAATCTTTGATTAGTGGTGGGTCTATGCTCTTGCCAGGACCTTATTTCAATATGAAATGCCCATGTGAGAATTTGGCTGTTAATGTATATGAGGCATCATCCTCTCAGCCTGGTCTCCTGAAATTGTGTGGCAACAGCTCAACATGAAAAAAATGTAAATACTTAATCTGTGCAGACAAAACGACATGAATATGTTTTCCGTCATGAAAGGATTAAGTGAAGGATACATGGAAACAGGCAGTGCTTTGACTCTGAGATAGCACACTGAAGAGGTGTAGAAGTCAGGCAGCAGGTTCAATTCCCAACTCATGTAAAAAGTTTCTGGTTGACAAATCATTCTATTTTCGTGATCTTTCTTATTTAACCTTAACCAAATTGTTGTAGCTGTCTTAGTTTAACCAAAGTTATTTTACTTGACAAGCTAACCTTGTCATGTGACGAAAAGGTGCAGACGGTATGTCCTATTCTTACTATTGTCACATAATCCAGTTTGTACCATTGTGGCATAATGCTTTGGTGGTGCTGCAGTATAGGCAAATCTTAACATTATTCATGTCCACAACATGCAACCTGTATTTCAGTTTATACATAATTATTGTCTTACTGTCTTATATTCTCTACAGAAATCCAGTGAGCTATACTCTAACAGTCATTATCTTTATTTCAGGCGGAGCAGAAGACAGGACATTAAGCATGGAGACCCACTGCGTCAGTGTCGCGGTTTCAATGCTAAAGGTACTGGGGCTGTGATCACATGGATTAGAGAACTGACTTACATACTTTGTGCCTGCCTTGTGTTTCTGCTTAGTGTTGAGCAAAAGACTTCACATGTCTAACGTCTAATGTACCATAAAGTGATTTCTTTACTGGACACACTGAGTTATGCTTTAGCTGCTTTCATTCCCAGGGCCTCATTTCTAAAAAAGGTGCATGATCATATCGAATCTTATCTGGTGGTGATATGAAGTGGCCAAAAAATATTTCAGCCAGGATAACTTGCATATCAGAGATGCATTTATTACATAATGAGGAATGACAAGGGGTTTGACTTTGGTACACCAGATCTCCTTTTATAACTGTTGCACTTATTTGGTTTCATAAATCACTGCCACATATACATATTTTGTAGGTATAAACATAGTTCCCCTCCTCCTGCCTCCCTGCTGACATGGAGGCAGGAGGTTAAAAAGATGCTATAGTAACAAGCAGCAGCAGGGCAGCTTGACAGGCAGCATGTCATGTAAAATAATGTGTCATTTAAAGGGCTTTGAGTTTGGGATTAGATGATGATTGGTTAACCATGAAAAGCATGCCAGTCAGGTACCAATAGCTGATGGTACCTGGAGAGTTTCCTGACTGAACTAGCTCTGCTCATTCATGGCACTGATGTGATTCTTCAAGATGAGTTTAATCTTATTGATGTGAGACCACTTACTGGTAATGCATAGAAACCTGGAGGCACAAGGAATGCAAGATTCATCATCTATCGTAAGATATTTACATGAAATAAAGCAAGTTACAATAAGCAAACAAGTTAACATTTTCACCATAGATGATGTGACTGTTTAACGGACATAAACTATTGGATCACATTTATACGGAAAACCAAGTGGAAAACATGTTTAGAAGCATTCAAACTGAAGTTCATCTGTGATTTATTATTATTATTTATTTATTTGCATATTCCATGTGTATATGACACAGGTGCACTGCTTTAAATGAACAAATAGAGATTTATTCTGTCAGCATTTTTTATAAATCAGAAAAATCTTAAACATCATGCTAAGATTATGTTTAATATTTAGTCCTCCCCACACTAGTTTAACCCTATAAAGCCTGAACTATGAAAGAATTGGCAGAAAATACCAATTTTTTGAAATTGAACCCTTTATTTTGTCCTATAACAAAATATATATAAAAAAGGAAAAATCAAAAAATATGTTATTACACGACCTTTTTGGTGTATGATATATGATATGTACTTGAAGTGCCAATGGTATGGCCCAGGGTGAACAGGGGAAGTGTTCAAAGGTATACAACAGTATTTTGGTCAAGTATTGATTAAACTGAAAACGAAAAACAGAATTGAAAATGTGTATCATATATGATGCAAATGGCTTTATAGGGTTAAGCACCACTGACCTTGTAGTTATCCACATGATCAGTCCAAAGACTCCTTGCCCTAAACTACCTGCCCCTGACATCTGTGACTGTGACCAACCTCCGATCTTCCTCTGGTTTGTCCACCTGCAGAGAAGCGTCTCGGCCAGACAGCCCAGTTTGGCGTGGAGGGCAGCAGTGTTTTTCTGGAGTGCCAGCCCAGATCTCCACAAGCAACCATCAAGTGGCTGTTTCACAAAGATGGCAGGAGGAAAGTGGTGAGCAGAGCGAGTCCAAATGACTGAGTCTGACTTTGGGTGACTGGATCATTTGTGTTAGAATTGCTTTCTAGTTGTCATACTGTAATAAATCAATAAGCAATATATCATTTCAAGGTAAATTTGACAGGGACGTAGACATCAGTCTAATGAATAAATATTTTGCTTGGCTTTAAAAGTTTATTTCAATAGCAAGATAAGCTCCTTGAGATGAAGCAGCTTGTCTTAAGACATTAAGGCAGTTCTTCAAAGCATGTATTAAACAAACATTTTCAACAGCCATTTTGACACAAAATAGCAGGGTAAACACAGGTGTTGCTAATAACATTAATCAAGGTTTCATTCCATTTCTGTGAACTCGAGCCCTGGCTCCGTTAGGCCTTAATGGAACAGAACTAATGTACCACCTGCATTTACCATGACATTGGCTGCTGTGAAAAAGGTCTATTGTGCTGGAAACACCACAGTAGATTCCTTTAAGCAATAATGCTGTTGGGCTGCCATAAAATAGTGAATTCATTTGGGAATGGTTCATCTGATTCACCTCCTTTTTCCATCCACAATAGAAGTAGCATTGCTTCTGCTCTTAGAAAAAACAATGCTTCAGTCAGTGCAAAGCCATATCATCTTCATCTCTCTCCCAAGTATTCCTGTCTCTAACAAATAAAAGCAACAATGTGGAATGTGTTTTGCTGTAGCTCATCTGAAAATGTCAACGCCTGACATACATGCTGAAAATATGATATATTGTCCTCATCAAGCTGAACCGGGACCAGGAGGTGCTGAAGACACGCCATGGGATCCTGCTGAAGTGGCTGAGCCAGGCGGACGCGGGGCTTTACCTCTGTCTGGCCACAGAAAACAACTACAAACACACTGTGGCACGGGTGGCCCTCCGCATCCTCGACAGGGAGATCGTGGAGGCCCTGACTTCCCATGAAGCACCACCCGATGAGGTGAATCAGAGCCACACCCAGAGCCAGCAGCGGCAGCAGCCTCCTCCTCCTCCACCTCCGCCACATGTGCTCCCTCCTCACTTGCAGCCGGAGATTCGCCTCATTAACCAGTACTGTCAGTCCTATTGGCAGCAACTCAATCCCAACCTGCCAACCAAACGCACCAGCCGCCGTCATGCTGAGGGCCGGGCTGACCACTAGACACCTCCTAATTATTGTCATCCTGAATATCACACACTTTAACACTATAGTTTGGTCCAAACCTTAAAGTAAAAATCCAACCTCAGATCCTCTTCCACTGTTAGACATCAATTTGTGATGTTCACATTATTCTAGGGCTTATTTTGCATTGATTTCCCCCAACCTGCCTCATCTACTTTAGAGATCATCAAGCTGTCAAACAGGATATTATATTTGATGTACTTGCAACATTCATGCTCAGGCTGCATTGCATTCTGGTCTAGTTAGGCTTCTGTCGGTGGATCTCTGCCTTTGCTATGATGGATTTCTGCTTCTGTTATTGTTGATCATTGCAGATTGTCTGTGTTTGGCAAATTATACAACAAAATGGACAGAGGAATTTAAGATTCATCACCAAATGCTGTTGAAGTGGTCTGTGGTGGATTTTTCCTTTAAAATGTGGCTTGTTTACCTAGCTTATGTTCAGAAAATTATAAACAAGGTAATGTCTGCAAATAATTATGATTCCTGAAAATTTGACATCAACATTTGATGTATAGAATTGGCAGAGCGTAGATGTGTAACCTGTAGTAAAATGTTGTCCAGGACAACAGAGAGAGGGTCGAAATACAATAACTTCACTCTTTTTGTATGTTGAATTCCACTGGTTACTTTATTTTCCTCTCTCTCACTCACATGAGACGCAGTGGATCACAGGAGTGATAAATGTATACAGTAAAGAGGCACAACTTTTAGCTTTTATTGCATTGCCCTGAATGGTGGCAGTTTTTAAAGGACCAGTTGGTATGTTATACTCTCCCATTTTCTCTGATTTTATTTAAAAGTTAAAAATCATCTACACACTACTCAATGCAGGAAATATCATCAAGTGATCTATCATTGAAATTCGTTTTGGGTGAACTAATGCATTTGTGTTAAAGGATTTCAAATAGATCACTACAACATCTGTAATATAACGACACTAAAAGCATCTCACAAGTGAACCTTTCCTTAGAGATGAAAACAGGAAATTATTGTATATAACTGTTCAATAATATAATTTAAACAATTCATGAAACTTTGGCTGTTTGCATTTACACCCAGTAAGTATTCTATTTGAGCATGTGTAATATTTGTGAATAGTTACCAGAGATCATTTTTGTGCTTTCTTTCCTAATCATTCATAATATATTGTAATTTTTAGATCAACAGTCTTGTAACAGACAAATTTAGGACCAAACACTATTCCAATCGTCTGCCGAGATATTAGGGGTTTGTAAAGCAGCATGCAAATATAAAAGCTTTTAAGTAATAAGAGGTGAATTGAACTGTTGGCAAATAGTTTGTTTCCTGTTATGTCACACTGAAATTACAGATCTTTTCTTGACAGCAGTTGGATATTACAGTACGTTGGGGGTAGGCTGCATTCTTTATTACATTTGAATGAGATTATCTGTATTGAATTGAGAGCATTCATTTCTCCATTTTGAACCATGATAGCAGCTGAAACACGGTTAAGATCAACAAGAGTCAGAGTTCTCTTTGGTGGTCAAAGAGGTGATCCCAACCCTAATGGCAGTGAGGTATATGGTGCTGTGTGGGGTTAGACCAGTGTGTTTTTTTAAAGGCTGATGCCTACATGTATCTGGACTGAATTCATTATTGCCCCCCATTTTGATTTTTCTCAGGGTGTCTAAGCTTCTCAATCAGCACTTTGACCCCAATGGGACACTAAAACATTTGAGACCTACATTAGCGATACAATGAGATACATTACTGCCTTTAAATCAAGAATTGGCTTCTAAAGTCTTTATCAAACAATGCATTAATAATTTGTGCAAGAAAAAAAAATGTCATTGCAGGTTTTACTGACTTTTTCTGCAGTTGTGGACAGGGAAGAGCCTCTGATATCAGAAGGACACTGATTTACTGATATCTGATATCTGAGATAGAGATAGTAATGTGCATCATCCAGGACATGGCACTATAAAGCGCTAGAGAAAGAAAAAAATATGAGTCTCACAATGCTTCCCAGCCTTCCCAGTCTGAGAAGCTGCAGGACCAGCCTCTCAAAGGGCCATGATGTGGGAAGCCAGTGCTACTATGTGTCCTACCAGAGTCAGACAGCACTACAGCTTTAAAGTTCTGACGTCCAACCAAGAAGTGCTACCTTCCGCCGTGATGGCTGGACTGGGCAGGCTAAAGCATGATGCAAACAGCCATGTTGTTGGCTGTTCACCATGCTATATGGGAGAGGGTGAAATGGGAGGGTGGAGGTGAGTGGTGACCCATTAAGCTGGTCGGCTGAATGAGGGGAGCAGGGGAAGCTGTCGCAGGGACTCTTTGTCAAACTTGTTGGAAAACAGGATTATCTCCACCGCCCATCCTCCCCACCACTGACTGGCCTGGTCTGTTCACAGCCATTGATTCTTTTTGTCCAACTCCACGCCTCCTTCACACTGTTTTTCTGCAGATTGCTCTCAGTTCCTTCCATACTAGATTCAACTCTTTGCCCCCCCCCTATGGAGAAACTTTTTCCTCTTCTCTGAAAGCTCTCCTCTTCATGTTGATGAGACACCAAGGAATCTGAGCTTTATTACTGGGAAAACAGCACACTGTTTTTGTAAGAACATAAAAGAATCACCAGAATGTAGGACATTAGATCTCTGAATCTTTTTGGGGTGAGGGCCTCCAGAGCCCCCTGCATTTGTTTAAACACCTCCCTGTTACTAGACTCCTCATTTCTTCTTACTGCCTTTTCTCTCTGTCTTCTTATGTCAATTTAGAAGCATCTCTTGGCGCCTTGGTTTAGTTACTTGTAACTTTATTTCTCAAAAACAAGTAGCAATAATAAATATACTGACTTTTTCTGACCATGGGGAAAAATGTTTCTGTGTTTCAGGAAGTAATAAGTTAAAGGCAACTGGACTTGGTCGTGAAGATGCTTTGCCTCTCATCCAAGAAGCTTCATCAGCTCTAATGACCAGTGGGGAGTCCCAGGCATGTAAACCTTTGAGCACTGTTCACCTTCTTGTGACATCAAGGTATGAATAAACCTCAAAGGTTTAAATGCCTGGGACACCCCACCAATCATTAGGTCTTGGATGAGTGGCAAAACATCTTCAAAGCAAACAAGTTAAGTTTGACTTACTACTTCTTGACATACTTTGACCTGGATGACTGAGAATCTTCACAGACAATGTCGATGTGTCAACTCCCAAAACATTTGGTGACAAATTGTTACAGCCAATCCTAATTTGTGTTACTAACTCATCTAATCCAAAGAGGTCTGCTGACCATGGTCCTTTCCGTACATAGCATTGCCCTGCCTGTCACTATGAATGGGATCTGGAGCAAATATATTACTCTGTAAATTAGCATATAGTATCAAATGGTGACATGTAGTAACTTTTTTCCAGTCAATACTGTAGCTGCTTTCGATAGAAAAGAATAAGCAACGCTGTTGGACAGCCTCTAGTGTGGTTGTGGAGTTTGGTGTGATTGCCTGGCTGCATTGCCAGTGTTCCCAGTGATTTCTGACTGATGGCAGACAACTTGCTAATTTTCCCATGTTCCCCTTCACCAGAGATAGTTTATGTAAGCACAAACTGGGTACTTGGAAAATGCCAACATAGTACAAAACCTAAAGTGCATATTCTGCATATTGGTGCCATCTTTTAGCCCAGTAGGACAGTATCATGTACATATATGATTCTGACCCTAGTGCTTTACTTATTGATGTGTCTGGTAGTGGTGAGGCATCAGATGTGAACATTTCTAGCAATGTGTATTCATATTCCATTTAAAAAGAAAAAAAAAAAAAAACTAGGCGTGTACATGGTGTGAATGCTGCCCAGGGGTGGAATAAGAAGAAACTTCTTGGGTATTTCAGAATCTTTTGTCTCTTTTGAGGTCATGTTTTTGATGGCAGATGGCAGATTGTTGTGGCTGTACTTCTCAGCTACTCAACACTACTGTCTCTCTCACCAACCCCATCATTTACTTTGGAACTGTACATATTTCTGTCGTTTTATCACTGATGGTGGGGATGTCAGGGCTGGGCTGTCAAAGGGAAAGATTATGACCTGATCACCAGCCTCCATGGAAACATGCCTGTGGAATAAGCTAGACCTTTTTGAAACATTATCCAATGTCGGAGAAGCATGATGAAAAATGAAAATGACACGAGGGAATGTGCAAAATGACTCAGGCTGTATACATTTCTTCTTTCTCATGATGTTTTGGAGACAAGTAATTCATTAATACTGTGTTCACACTGTCATTGTCAGCTGTAGTTTAATGGAGAGTGGGAGTCATTCATTTCAGTGGAGGATGTTTTGATGGACATTAATGGATTTGCTCCCTAATGGTTATCCAGTGGATGTTTTCTCTCCAAGTTGACAGAAAACATTTTTAGTTTTCATAATGCAAAATTTGCTGTTACCACACTGGTTCATAATGACAAGTCCTTTGCTTTTTTCAGTTCAAAAAGCAGGTATACAATTCAACTTTTGTGAATTCTCCTCAGGGGGAAAGTTCAGTTTATCCATCAACATTTTATTTTAATCCCCATACCCTTCCCCAGGGGGCTACTACCCCCACCTAGGCCGTTATTGTAAATAAGAGTCTGCTCTTAATTAACCTGCCTAGTTAAATAAAGGTTGTAAGTAAGTAACATGAGAACTCAACTCCAGTAACTCACCACAGAGTAACTAGTCAACTGTGGAGAAACACACCCCAGTCAAACAGAGAGAGAGTGTGTGTATGCTGTTACAAGAATGGCTTGTTGTGTTTGATCAGTGACTGAATTTGGAGGTAAAAAGTGAACATGGTATGAAACACATTCACTTTGGATTTTCCATAAAGCTATCGTTTCAACATTGGTTCAGCTCAGTTTTCACAACTGAGTTTCAATGTGCAAACCTCTGACCAGCATTGGCACTTTTCTTTCCTTTCTCTTCTTTTTTAAATTTTCATATAGTTCTCCATTTTAATTTAAATGTCATTGCAGTTTTGTTTTTCGGTGTGGGTGTGGTATTAATATTATTATTATTCTTATACAAAAGTTTAGTTTAATTTCCTTTTCCATTTCTGTGCTGGTGTTTTAAGCTCTAATGAATTCAATGTGGATTTTTTTTTTTTTTTTTTACAATTGGAATGACCTCTGCCCTAGTTTTCCTTTAGGGAAATTATTTGACCGAACACTCAGTCGAAATTGGGTAAACAGCTTTTCTTTTTTTCATCTTGTGGCTCAGTTCAACATGTACGCTCAGTCACGTCTTGTTACTCCCAACAAAATTGTTCAGGTTAGCAGAACTCAAGTGGTATGGCGCTGAAGAAACCTGTGTATGTGTGTGTGTGTTTGTGACAACGTGCGGCAGGGCGGTGCAGCTGGTGCCGCCAGCTGACGCTTCTGTCCTCCTGTCTGACATTGTGGACATGGTTACTGTAAAATAGGAACAGTGTTTTTGGTAACTCTTATTGTACTATTTTTACTTTTGGTTTCTTTGTGTGTGTGGAAGTTGTTTTGCTATCGTCTCTTGGTTTGTGATGAATATTATGTTGTACTCATGCACAGGACTTTGATCCAAAATCTGCTGGCCCGCCTGTCTGTCTGTCTCTATTAAATTCACATTAACACAGAGAATGTTTACTGTGCATAATTTCAAATACAGAGGGCAAAACTTTTTGCTGCTATTTGGATAATCTATAAGAAATGATTGCATTTTCTTTTTGTGTGAGATGATGATTTGATGATATCTGTGCAGCAAGATACTACGATCAACTTTCTACATAATCTACTCCCTCACCTGGCACAGCTTGTTTTTTTATGCAATATGACTTTAAGCCTAAGATTAGGAGGATTAAAAAGAGTTTTGGTCTTTGAAATTCTATTGGGAAAACTGAGTTGAAACGATCGTAAAAAGCGCAGTACAAAAAAAAAAAACCCAGTCCGGTCCACATGGTAGCTTTTAAAGCAACTGCCTGTGCTAAAATAGAAGCATGTATTCAACAAACCTCTCCAAAACCAAGACAACAGAGTAAATTATAATGTCATAAAACAAATTGGAGCAGCGGGCACATGAACGTTGCTCTGAGAGTGTTTTTCACATGGAGCTATGGGACTTTTCAAGATAGGACGAAAACATAAAAATATGTGGACAATATTCTGTAGTTATGTCAGGCTAAGTGAATTTCCCTGTTCCTCTCACTGAGCAGTTTTGCACGTTGTTACCCCCATTTCCATTTTGTCTTTGCAGGGGAACATAACCATGAATCAGCTTGATCTGATTTACAAAGCAGAAACTTTGAGCCTGAACATATTGCGAGTGCACATTTAGTCTTACAGAGCACTTTGCACTAGTGTTTTTCTAAGTGCACTAACAGATAAGTGAATGACAACGGAAATGCCACAAGTATGGTATGTTGTCTGGCGTAAAAAATTCTCCATGTGACAACTACGAATTTACTAAATATTTGGGTTTATTTCTCCTTTCTGTATTATCGTGTAGCTGAAACACAAGATCTTATACCGTCCAAATTGTAGCACATGAAATAAGTCAATATTTCATGAAAGGCTGGAGATTTCTGGTTATTGCATCACATTTTTGAATCCACAGAGTTGCTGTGTGTGATTAGTGTGTGTCGTTGTGGTTCTTCATAATAAATGTTACTTTCTTAGTAAGGCCTCTTATTTCTAAGAATTTATATTTCATTTTCTCAAGGCCCCAGGCATAACCCCCCGTCCACCAGAACTATACATTAGTTACATATATTTATTTCCTGAGGCTATCTGATAAGTGAGGTAAGAGTAGCTCACCACTGATAATAAACTGAACTCTTAATTTTACATTGACTTGCAGTTAATGAACTGGACACTTATCCTTCCAGAAGAGGGCGCTGTTGAGTGTTCAAGTGCTAAATGTGGTTTTATTTCTCCCATATGATTCAGTTTTGAACTTCTACTGGGGTTATTTTTTTGTCTATTTTAACCCTCTAAGATGCATTTTACCATGTGCCAACTCATTTCAGGGTAGTGAAAAAAAAACACTCAAAAGATTTCACTGAAAGTTTTAATGAGGTAAAACACAAGAGACAAAAACAGTAAATAAAATCTTCAAATAAAAAGGCAATTACATGTTGAATTCAAAGTTCTCCGTTTGTTAAGTGGGTTCACTCAGTGCAAATAATGAAAAACACCAACAGACAGAGAGGAAAAGCATCAGGTCAGTGACTTTCGCTTGATGTCAGGGTTCACACTCTGCGGCTGTCCTGCATCCCCGTCATGTCAGACGCTGGTTCACGTGTGGAGCTGCTGGAGAGAGTGACACCGGGGCTGAGAGAGAGAGGGTTCGGTACTTTCACAAGCCTTTGATATCCATCTCTGATCACAACATCACATGCAATTAATGGCACATATTTCCATGAGCTGTGGTTATAGTTGAGCATAAACTGAACAATCTGTGAAAATATCTGTGTGTATGATGGTCCTTTGGATGAGGGGATGACTCCTTTAGGTGTGTTTGGTTTTATTAGTGTTAACTCTGCCATGGATTGACAGTGTACACATGCAAGCAGTGCATGCTGGGATAGGCTCCGGCCCCCTCACGACGCTGACTGGGACAAATGAATCCAACAAGAGCTTGTGGTAAATTCTTAGAAGCAAAACCTCCAGGGGCCTTTGTCAGTGATCGGTGGACTTGTAAAAGAGCTGAACCTTCTCAGAGCTGGAATGTTGGAGGTGAAGAGCCAAGAGCTTCACTCATCTGATGCTGGAATCTGAGCACACACACACCGAGCCACACACACCTCCGCTTAAACAAAACCCGATGATAGTGTTGTTCATGCAGGGTGACTTTTTCATGCGTAATGACCGAAACTCCATGATGTCTAAAAGCCGAAGTGTGACGAGTGAACGCAGCCTCCTCTGGTGACGCTACAGTTTCTGAATCATGACCTGGAATTTACCTGCAAACAAATAAAACACAGAAAGTGAGCAGAGCTTTCCTCTCTTCACACTTTGTGCTTAAAAAAAACAAAAAAAACAACTCTAAACCTTCTTCACACTTAGCTTGTAGAGTAAAAACTTTGAAATAAATGGCAAATTTGAAGGTTCCATTAAACAAAATCACATTTAAAGAAGAATTTGAAGATATGATATCTCGAAACAATGAGACCTTAAATGCAGTAATATATGTGATGTTTGCAGAGGGAGGGGAAGAAAAGTGGGATTACAGCATGCAAAGAAAACAGATCAGATGTAACAACACATTCTGTCCTTTTGGGATTACTACACCCTGAAAAAATATTAATCTTTCCTCTGGAAAACCTCTTTGAGTGTCTTTATGAGGAAAATCCATGCTTGGATAGTTTCTGTACTTGTCATCTATCAGTGATGTTCAATGTACTCTATTAGTTATTATATGATGAAGTTCTGTAATTTACCTCCCTCAACCTGCTTCCTGTGCTTCTACTGCAATCAGTGATTTCCTACATCTCCCAGAATGCCTTTCAACAACTCCCAGAGCAGGGGGTTAATTTCACTGTATACATGGTGTTAAAGTAGAAGGATTTTCTACCAAAGTAAAATGCAACATACATCTGAATACCTGTTGTTTTGACAGTGTGTTTTGTGGTGGCTTTTTCCACCTTAACCCATTTCTCCTAATATCAAACACACTCGTTCAAAATTTCTGAGGCTTTGTTGATGCATTGCTCATTAATCTAAGGTAAAGGAAAGCTTCCTTACATGCCGGCATGACGGAAACCTCAGCTGTGACGATACTCTTCACTCCCAGGTTGGAGAGGCTTCCTCTCACCAGGCCACAGGTGAAGGCCAAATACTGCAGGCACAGAAAACAGAATCACCCAGTTACAACCAACGTGATGAGAAATAACATCATGGAACAGACATTAGTAAGCCTGATAAATATGTGGACATTATTTAATACCTAGAGGCATTAAGTCTTATGAAATCAAAGTAAAGCACCTTGGGCGCATGTTCCAAATACTGCTTCCCAGCTGACAGTTGACTCAGTAAGCGGAACTTGTTGTCCTGTAGAACGTAAATGCCCTGCAACACACGACAACGGCATCAGCACTTCTATCCATTTACACTGCATGCAAAGGAAAACATCACAAATAACTAATAAACTAATAAAATAAACTAATAATGTGGAGTGCCTTTAGTTATAAAGTACTGTGCTGGGGTATCAAATACATTTTCACTTTCTTTCAAGGAGGAAGAAGGATTTGCCGCCTTGAGCAAAGCACAATTTCAGTGTTTACTTATGCTGATTTCTCCCCCTTTGTCTTCTTATCCACGTGGAGAACAAATTAGTTTCCTCATACAATAGGGAAAATCCAGCTCCGTGAGCCTGTGGAGAGGAGGGCTCTACCTGGTGATTGGTTCTGAGGTTGTCAATTTGCTTCTTGAACACACATGTCCAGAAGTCTTTGCAGATGAATTTCATAATGTCCAGCTCATCTTTGAACCGCGCCGTGTCTTTTGTGAACCTGTGTGGAAGTAAACGCTGTGTAAACATAGGCGACACACTTGACAACGACACAATAATATTTCATAATTTTTTACTGTATTCCAGTATAGGAGTCATTGATAATTCTTGCTTTAACACTTGTTCTCTCTTGTGTGGCGAAAACATACCAAACTCCATTCATAAAACTAGCAATTTAAAGTTGCCAGGGGTACTGGTTAATACACACAGCAGGAAAAATAGAACGAGCCCTTTTAGGACATCTTTATGGTGTTTTGGTAAATTCGGCAAACAGACAACTCACTAAACAGCACTTCGTTTCAACATCTCAGCTTTTATAACTAATTCACACTGCTCCCTACCGGCGAGCACAGTGTGTGTTCGATGGAGGAAGACTGGCTGGATTGGTCATAAAATTTAGGGTTTGACCACTTCTTGGAGTATTAAATGTATGCCGAAGTGAGCAGCGGACCCAAAAGATTCGTAAGATATCTTGCAATATGTTGAAAAAAAGTACCAGCTTTGCCAATTTGTGAGGAAAATCCGAATTTCCGATTTGTGAATGGAGTCAGGTGCAGTAACACCAAACAGGAAGGAATTCGTGGTTTCGTCCCATGCCATTACTTGTAAGTATGGTTAGGTTTGTTGTTTCATTTGCACACAATATAGCAAATGTGTTTGTATATAATATGAACATTTTATATGAGCCATGTTCAAAATACACAGCCACACGACAAAACAGGAACTGAGCCCAGTAGTCACCTCTCTATTAGTCCTTGGCCGACCCTGAATCCCATGTTTTCCAGTTTGGTTATGTTTCTTCCATTCTCCTGTCAAAGAGGTCAGCTTGTTAGACATGAAGTTACTGCACAAGGACCGCAGACAGAGCTCAGGTCAGCCAGCCAGTGCCTTACCGTCTCTCCGCCCTCAGCAGACTTGTAGATGTACTGGATCACTTCATTGTGTAAAAACTGGAAGAGGGCTTCGTCAGCCATTCTTCCTTCTCCACAGAGCTCGGCAGTAAAAACACAAATGTCGCTGAACGCTGCTGTTAGGACGCGGTGTTATGGTCGGGTGAAATGGGCATGACAGATACACAGAGGATTTCTTTCATTACATTCAGTCGTGCGACAATATTTTCACTGTCAAGAAGGAAAACTAAACATCTAGCACAGGGCCTTTACAGAGCGACCACATAATTGCCTGTTCAAAATGAAACGAAAAATAACCCTCCCGCGACGTCGCAAATTCACCTCAATATATTTTCACTTTATATATTGAGGCCCGGAGAGCTAAATAGAGTTTTGTAGCTAAGATATACAGCAATTATACCACAAAAAAACATGAGGCGGGCGAAATTATCCCCGCTTTCTTCAGTCAAAGATTAAAAAAGACAAGATAGACTTCGCGTGTTCGCACAGAAAATGTCGAAAACGTGCACAGCCTGTGTAGTATGGCATGACAGAAATGACTCTTCCTGTTTAAGACAACACATGCCCATGTCATATCAATTATGCATCCTCATTATGCATTCACCAATATTTGCACTGTTCTCGGGGGCTAGCTGATGGAAACTGGACTCCATCATGGGACACAGACGAAACGGAACGGCTTCCGTTTGAAATGCGCAGTGAGCCTCCCAGTATATAGGACATTAAATCCCATTAAATTCTAGGTTGGGACAAGAAAATCCAGTAAAGGTTCGTCAAAGTGAAGATGTGAGAAACAGACACTGAAACTGAAGGGCTGCTCATGAGGGACGCTGAAGTGAAAACGGAAGTGCTGGCAGTGTTTCTCTCGCTTCGATTTAATATATACTCTCTGGTGCGGGGCCTCGCAGCAGCTCCGTGTGGAGGGCCGCTGGGAGGTTTGGATGTCGGGCTTGTTTGTTTTTCTTGCGTCTTGACTCTGAATTTGTCCTTCAAGTTTAAGTTTAACTGAGTATTTTTATATATAAGTTAATAGTTGGCAATATGTGCGCGACACAATGTAAAATGTAACATACACCTCTACAGTGTGCCCGTGTGTCAAGCTTTCTGCAACACCTCTGCGCCACCTGCTGGTCAATCAGCTTGGTGCAGCTTGGTGTGCAGTGTGTTGTGTCTCACAGAGGAGGCAGTCTGATTTCCCCAGGAACCTGGTGGTGACACTCATGATGAGGAAAGCTTTAAAACATATATTTATTTATATGGGACTTTTTGAAACACACAGTTACAAAGTGGTTCACAACTGGAAAATAATAATAATAAAAAAAAAAACAAATACATAAAAAATGTACATAAAAATGGAAGGCAAATGATATGCTTAAGAAAGTCATGATGGATTCTTGACATAAAGTAAAAATTAATTTGGCCGAAGCCACACTCATTTAGCTGAGGAGTGATGAGTGGGATGAGCAGAGTGTAGATGATGAGGAGATGTTCAGATGTAACTGGGGCAGTAAGGCCTGTTTCACAAAATGTTAAGCAGATTAAGATTTTTGTAGCACATGATTTTTTAAGTCCCTGGTTCACTAAGATGCTCAGAATGAACATAGTGTCTCATTCAGTTCATCTATGCATTATACATTCATACAGTTCATTTTTCTAAGTCTTAGCCCAGGGTAAGGCGTACCACCCCTCTGGGTTCAAGCATAATGTGTACTGGAACCCAGTTGTATTTGTACAAGCTGGCATTGGCCTTGCAACAGAAAGAGCAGGTCCACACTCCAAACATTACACCACTGTACCAAACTCCATTCATAAAACCAGCAGTTTAATGTTACCTGGGGTGTTGGCTGATATACACAGCAGTACACCAGTGAGCATAACAGCATTCAAATCAAAGTGTGAGTCAGCAAGGGAAGTCATGTAGTGTGTGTGTCGGTGAGTGCAACATGATGTGTATAGGTGTATATAATAAAAGAATCGACTAGACAATTGATTTGGGTGTCACCTAAGTAGGGCTGTGGAAGAGCGAGCATGGCTCCCCTGAGTCTGTATTACTCTTCCAATCACACAAGGAGAAAACACTTTTCTGTTTGATGTTATACTCAACAGTGAAAAATCTGCTTGAAGCAATCCTTGAAACAAATGTCTTTCAAATGCATCCTTCCCATCTTCCATAGTTTGCATATTATCTTCTATATTTTCACGAGCATTATCAGGGAATTATTCATCATGCAGTGTCAGAACACAAGAGCTTCCATCTGTGATACCTGTTCTCACACACTTCATTATTATTTTGTGGAATAGTTTCATATAAAGACTGGCTGTAGAGCCTCACTGCACATCATACAGCAAAATGAATAAATTACACATTATAACTTTGCATTTGAAACTATGGGAGTAAATATGTCATATTGTGGAATGTAAGATGCAAAATAAATTACTTTCTAACGTATGAATTCAGGCCTACATAGTTTTTTGCAAGGACAAATTAAATCATACCTCAAACATGTTTAATATTTTAAATCAGTCTGATAGTGATGTGCTGCTGCTGTTAAAAAGCTTTCCACAGGGAGACAGAGCCACCGACTTAACTACCCTTTAATGACATCTAGTGGCGGTGATGAGCACTTACACCATGATGTTCTGCAGGTTGCATGGACTTTGCAGCCCCTTTTTCAGCGAGTCAGCCCGGTATCATGAGAACCTCTGGCAAGACTACTGTGTAGTTAATACGGTGTGGCCTCACCATGGACCTTGGTTGCTTCCAGTGATAGTGATATCAGAACCGTACCCTTTGTATTGTAAGCCACTATGACAGCAGAGTCGGCCACAAGTGAAGGCCACTTTGCCCATGCAGGCTATGATGGTGGCCTGGATGATTATTAAAAGTCTGTGTAATATTTTTATGGAGCAAGGAAATGGCTGAAAGCACCATTAGTACATTTTTCTTGTATTTTACAGAAAAAGAAGAGGACACTCATATGTGTCCACTCCTCCAAATCTACTAGGGGTGTTCAAGCCTGCAATAGGAAAGCACCAAAGACAAACAAAAACATTTTTAGGTTTTATTTCATTCTGTTTTACTGTTCTGCATGTTTGGCAGCTTGGAAATTGGTGATTTGGTGCTTATACTTACTGGATGTGAATGTTAAAAACAACAACAACAAAATCTCACATTTGTAGATTCCAACATACTGAGAAAAAACAGACTTACTGTGTATCTTTATGGTAAAAGAGTGGATGCAGGATGTAGAGGGTGTTTGAGATCAACTCAGAGCATGAGTTTTACCATCAGACCAGAGTAATAGAAGATGGCACACTCTCTGCCCTCCAGACCAGAATGGACCCCCTCACCCGGTGAGGACATGACTAATTAGGCAGTGGTTCAGTCAGAAAGGTGCCACATGTTCTGCAGATGTGAATTTGCAGATGAATGCTGTTGATGTTTAGCGAGGATACACTCACAGGTGAACATTTCAGACTGGAGGAGATTCAAATCCATGTCCAGGTACTGGTCGCTTCCACCTGAAAGTCATCATTATTATGCATTATTATTATACAATGAAGTATACAGATTTCGATGCTATATGTTGTTTCCAGACCTGGATCTTTTTACCCTCACATAATTGTTGAAGGCATAAGACAACCATTTTGAAAAATAGAATATTATTTCACTTCCTCCTTAGTGATATCGGAAAGTAGTGGTGCTGTCTTCCTTCAACATATTGGTGGATTGAGCAAAAAACAAAGAGACATCAGGAGTTAAGTTTCTTGGAAAATTTGTTTGTCCTCAGCACAGTGTGTAAAAGCTTGTCCTCTGGCGGACCCAGAGACAAAACACAGCATCACATGATTCTGTTCCAGCTTGTTTGAAATACTGTGGAAAGAGATAAGGCAGTCCAAAAGTAAAGGACTCACTGTGTCACATTCACATTCGCCAGGGAACAGAGAATATCCCGGCAACGTTTCAAACATGACACATCCAAGTGACCACATATCGATGGCCTCTGAAAATGGCAAGCCCAAAATAATTTCTGGAGACCTGAGTGTGAAAGAAGAAAAATGATGCAATCACAATCATAAAAATGACAGGAAAACAATATTTATAACCATTAAAATGGCATATTTAAAGGTCAGAGCAGTGATGCTGGATCATTGTCAGATTTCTTGTTTTTGAATGTTTGTGAACATAAAAGTTAGTAAAATATTACTTTAAGAAAATTCCCTGATAATTATCAAAACACTCCTGTAAATTAAAAATTAGAAATAAAACAAACCCAAGTGATACTGAGTGCCACTGATTATGGACAGGGTACACACAGTGCTTCTTCCTTCCATTAGCACTAAGGATATGGACACACTCCTCTAGAGCAGTGATCCATGTTCCTCCAGATCTCACCTCCAGTGTCGTGGCTGACGACGGGAGCCCTGCCTGGCCGCAGATGTCGGGATGGCCAAGCCATAATCAATGAGCTTCACCCTTGTCTGGCTTTAGGTCTGTGTGGATAACCCCCATTATCTTCAGGGTGTCAAATGTGATGGCCACCTGCAAGTACAAGGTCACTTCTAAAACATGAAGCGTACGTCCCAACTGATCACAAATGAAGCAGCTTTGAATTTGGATTGGTAATTGATTGTGTCTGTACCTGCTTGATGATCCATTTGACGTCATATAGAGGCAGAGGGGACAAGTCTCTCTGCCTCATGTAGTGATACAGGCTGATATCTAAAGCCTCAAACACCGGGCAAGTGTGACCGTGCATCTGCAAGCACTTGGATGATGTTATATCTGTGTGCCTTGAAAGATCTCAGTCTCTCTAACATGGATATCTGTGGACACATGAAGAGTTTGACAGGTTCGTGTTATTAAAAAAAAAAAAAAGTCCTTGTGTTCATAGCAAACCCTTTAAATGGCTCACTGTTCCAAAGGAGCCCTTGCCCAATCTGTTCAGCTCCACGTAGTTCCTGGATCTGCAGGCACTTTTAGTGAAGACTGAGAGGGCAAAGCGCATCAGGAGCTGAACTGGAAGAGAGGTGGACTTTTCCATAGAGCGTTCACTTCAGCAGAGAACCCTGAGAGGAAAAGGGGAAGAGAAAAGAGTAAATATGTTTCTACTTTCAGTCCCATTCAAAGAGATATAACGATCCATTTATGGAAACATGTTGAAACCCTCGGTTACGTCTTATCAAAACAGAGTGCATTCCTGAGGGTTTCGTAATATTGGCCCAAAAAATTGTCACTGACTAAAATTGAGCTCTGTCTCACTTGTGTTACTAATTAAATGACTGGTTTCCAAATCAGACTCCTTCTGAAAGAAAACTATCTACCGAGAAGACTTGCTACCTCTCTGCCTAATCTACATCTACCCAACCACCTAAGCATCAAGTTCAGCTCAGTTTTTCAAGAGGTATATCCTTCTCTCTGAAAGTTAAAAATCCACAAAAATAATAATAACAACAAAAACTAACAGCAGGAAGCCTTTTTTTTTTTTTTAAATAGGGGATAGCGTTGTGGTGTAAACTGAAATAGACGTATTAGCCTACATGATATTATGTATCTCCAACAGTGTTTAAGCACTCCAGTAGCCTATGCAGAAATACAGGCATATAGCAAAACTACAGTAGGTGAAAAGACGCATTTTGTTGCATGATAAAAACAGCATTATTTTTGGCCCAAAGCTGTATGGGACTAGCAAAAACTGGACATCTATGTAGGCTATAGGGGAGACTTGTGGCTCCACCTCCAGTCGGTCCCCAGGCTGCCCTGTGACTACCACTGCTCCTAAGCAGTTAGGGTCAAATTCACAGGACAAATTTCCCCACAGGGATCAATCAAGTGTAATTTAATATTCATGGTACTCATAAAATCGAATCTACTGAGTGACAAGCCTGATGTTAACGTTAGTGAACTGGTGTTTTAGCTAGCTGGTTAACAAGAGAGATTAACGTCAGCTCCAAACTAGCTGTGTTGTTATTGCTCATGTCCGGAGAGTCAATGTTTGGTGACTTTTGTAGACTAATAAAAATTAATTTCTGAGATTCCTTAGTGTTGACTTTTCTCTCACCCGTAGTTTTTATCTTCTTGAAAAAGTCTTGGACATTGCGTTGTGGGCTAAGACACAGCCCTTTAGTCCAGTAATAATGTACTGAACCAAGTTCCCTCAGATAAATTAAGCAGGAACTAGTTTTCACTTTCATAGAATTGGGAATACTTATGTCTTGCTATTATACTTGGCATGTGAATGAGAGTAATCTAATGTCTAACTTATTAATGACAAATGCTCAAAATATGGCATAATATATATCAAGGAGCTTTGTAGATTTGATTTTAATGTTAGAAAATAAGTAATTTTTTCAGTTATTTTCTTCCCCCCCCCCAATTAAAAATACACTCACTTGGTAATGATGTGTGTGTGTGTGTGTGTGTGTGTGTGTGTGTGTGTGTGTGTGTGTGTGTGTGTTTGTGTGTCTATGTGTGCCCCATGGAACACCACTCGTAACTGTAGCCAAGAAATACTCAATAGCATTGAGTTTACACACCCATGTATGACTGCTCTTCTCACTTTCTTGGTTAGAGTTACTTGCAGGGCTGATCTTCACGTGTGTGGTTGCAGACTATGGCTCCATTTCCTGAGAGCATTTTGGGAAATGAAGCTCAGTCTAGTAGGGATTAGTGTTGCTGCATGTTCAAGTAATTAACAGCTGCAACAGCTTGCAGTAGCGGTTATCACTGTTATTTTGACAAACAACAGTGAACACAGCAACTCAAAGTTTTTTTTTTTTTTGTTTTGTTTTGTTTTGTTTAATATTTATTGCAATAGATGTATTTTCCATTTGAAGTTAAAGCCAACCTTAACAACGGAATTCAGTAAAAATGCTGTAACACTGAAACAAATCATTTTATTATGCTCTGCAACAACAAAGGAAAGTCTTTTCCTTCTGCCCATTCAGAAACTCTAAAAAAATTGGGTGAATTAATTGAAGGAAAGGAAGACCAAGAGTCACCTCTGCTGCTGAGGATTCAGTCATCCGAAGTTCATCCGAGTCACCAGCCTCAGAAATCGCAAGTTAACAGCAGCTCAGATCAGAGCCAAGATAAATGCCACACAGAGTTCTAGTGGCAGACACATCTCTACAACAACTGTGCAGAGGAGACTGTGGCAATCAGGCCTTTATGGTCAAATAGCTGCTAAGAAACCACTACTAAGGAAAAGCAACAAGCAGAAGAGATTTGTTTGGGCCAAGAAACACAAGGAATGGACATTAGACCAGTGGAAATCTGTGCTTTGGTCTAATGAGTCCAAATTTGAGATCTTTGGTTCCAACCGCTGTGTCTTTGTGAGACGCGGAAAAGGTGAACGGATGGATTCCACATGCCTGGTTCCCACTGTGAAGCATGGAGGAAGAGGTGTGATGGTGTGGGGGTGTTTTGCTGGTGACACTGTTGGGGATTTATTCAAAATTGAAGGCACACTGAACCAGCATGGCTACCACAGCCAGGGGCGCCGTATATGGGGGAAAAGTTAGGACAATTCCAAGGGCCCTTGCCTGACAGAGGCCCCAAAAAATAGGCAAAAACTAATATAAAATTATTAAACCATCATCGAGTATATACATATATATATATATATATATATATATATATATATATATATATACACATATATACATATATATATATATATATACACTATATTACCAAAAGTATTCGCTCACCCATTCAAATGATCAGAATCAGGTGTCCTAATCACTTGGCCTGGCCACAGGTGTATAAAATCAAGCACTCAGGCATGCAGACTGTGAAACAAGACATTTGTGAAAGAATGGGCCGCTCTCAGGAGCTCAGTGAATTCCAGCGTGGAACTGTCATAGGATGCCACCTGTGCAACAAATCCAGTCGTGAAATTTCCTCGCTCCTAAATATTCCACAGTCAACTGTCAGCTCTATTATAACAAAATGGAAGCGCTTGGGAACAACAGCAACTCAGCCACGAAGTGGTAGGCCACGTAAAGTGACGGAGAGGGGTCAGCGGATGCTGAAGCGCATAGTGCAAAGAGGTCGCCGACTTTCTGCACAGTCAATTGCTACAGAGCTACAAACTTCATGTGACCTTCAGATTAGCCCAAGTACAGTACGCAGAGAGCTTCATGGAATGGGTTTCCATGGCCGAGCAGCTGCAGCCAAGCCACACATCACCAAGTGCAATGCAAAGCGTCGGATGCAATGGTGTAAAGCACGCCGCCACTGGCCTCTAGAGCAGTGGAGACGCGTTCTCTGGAGTGATGAATCACGCTTTTCCATCTGGCAATCTGATGGACGAGTCTGGGTTTGGAGGTTGCCAGGAGAACGGTACATTTCAGACTGCATTGTGCCGACTGTGAAATTTGGTGGAGGAGGAATTATGGTGTGGGGTTGTTTTTCAGGAGCTGGGCTTGGCCCCTTAGTTCCAGTGAAAGGAACTTTGAATGCTTCAGGATACCAAAACATTTTGGACAATTCCATGCTCCCAACCTTGTGGGAACAGTTTGGAGCGGGCCCCTTCCTCTTCCAACATGACTGTGCACCAGTGCACAAAGCAAGGTCCATAAAGACATGGATGACAGAGTCTGGTGTGGATGAACTTGACTGGCCTGCACAGAGTCCTGACCTGAACCCGATAGAACACCTTTGGGATGAATTAGAGCGGAGACTGAGAGCCAGGCCTTCTCGACCAACATCAGTGTGTGACCTCACCAATGCGCTTTTGGAAGAATGGTCAAAAATTCCTATAAACACTCTCCTCAATCTTGTGGACAGTCTTCCCAGAAGAGTTGAAGCTGTAATAGCTGCAAAAGGTGGACCGACATCATATTGAACTCTATGGGTTAGGAATGGGATGGCACTTCAGTTCATAGTATGAGTAAAGGCAGGTGAGCGAATACTTTTGGTAATATAGTGTATATATATATATATATATATATATACACACACACACACATATATATATATACATATATATATACATATATATATATATATACATACATACATATATATATATATATATATATATATATATATATATATATATTTTTTTTTTTTTTTTTTTTTTTTTCATGGGGTCCAAAATTCCTGGTGGCGCCCCTGACCACAGCATCTTGCAGTGACATCCTGCAGCAACATGCATCCCATCCGGTTTGCATTTAGTTGGACCATCATTTATTTTTCAACAGGACAATGACCCCAAACATACCTGCAGGCTGTGTAAGGGCTATTTGACCAAGAAGGAGAGTGATGGAGTGCTGCGGCAGAGGACCTGGCCTCCACAGTCACCGGACCTGAACCCAATCCAGATGGTTTGGGGTGAGCTGGACCGCAGAGTGAAGGCAAAGGGGCCAACAAGTGCTTAGCATCTCTGGGAACTCCTTCAAGACTGTTGGAAAACCATTTCAGGTGACTACCTTTTGAAGCTCATCGAGAGAATGCCATGAGTGTATATATATATGTGTGTATATATATATATATATATATATATATATATATATATATATATATATATATATATATATATATATATGTATATATATATATATTATATAAGTGCAGCAACAGCATTTGAAAATGAATAAATAAATACATAAATAATGAATTAGGCTAGTATATATTTGGGGGAAACAATAGCTCTGTGTATAGGGGAGTGCAGCCTGAGTGATCTGGCATTCTATTCCCTGCGCGCGATTCTCTTCAGCTGCATCGTATGTGTGTGTGTTGGCGATGGGAGGGGGTTGCGGACGTAAGTGAAGACAGTGGGCACAAAGCACTGCGTGGCGCCCTTCTCACCAAGCTGTCCTTTCTCTCCTCAGTTTGAAATTTGCGCCAAGTTTTATCCAATCATTTTCCTTCCTCGAATTCACGGACCAATCCTGGGCAGCTGTGGCATGCATAAATAGACAAGCAGCGCCGCTGTCGTCATATCTGTACAGGATGGCTGACAACTCTGCACCTCGCGTCTGGATCATCGGGAGCTCGATCATCGCCCAGCTGCACACTCATATAAGAGCGTCTGACCTGGACCTGAACCTGAGGCTTCGCTGCCACATCACCTGGGACGGAAGAGGCGGTAGGTGGTGAGATCACCTGCTTCCGCTTCTCCGGTCGAAGCGGGCCGCCGCCCGCTGTGACCCAGAAGTGCTGGTGGTTCACCTCGGAGGGAACAGCATTGGCATGGGCACCGACAGAATGGCGTTAATGTGGCGAATGAAGGCAGACATCCGGGAAATTGGTTTGCTGTTTCCCAACACCAAATTGATGTTCTCGGACATCCTCCCTTGTTGGACCTGGAGAGGCCAGACACGGCAGAGAACCAGACTATGGCTAAACGGGGTGGTGTTTGGCTTCTTGTCAGACATGGGTATGGCAGGACCGTGCCGGACCAATTTGGCGCAGTTAATTTAGAGGGCAAAGGACTTTTACTCCAAAACATCTGCACAGCTGTGGCGTTGGAGCTCCTCTGCTCCTGGCCACATGTTGTCTGACCCCAACGGCTCTTTTCAGAGCCTCCCACCAAATACTGAAAAGAGCGATGGCCAAGTCATTCTTGTTATTACTATTAGTGGTATTAGCAGCAGTACTGGTTATGGTATGTACATATATAATTTTTTTTTTTTTTTTTAAATCGGAGGGGGCCAACGTACACAAGCAACCCACGCAAATTAATATAAAGTAGTCTTTCATGCTGGGCTATGCTGCAATAACTTTTTTTTTTTTTTTTTTTTTTTTTTTTTACTCAAAATTAAGATATGTTAGGGCTAAATGCGGCACCTGCGTGAGTGCGTGTGTGGCGGGTTTGCGGACGTAAGTATTATTATTACTATAATTATTATTTTCTGAACACAGTTTTGACCTTGGATATTTGAAAGGCACTCTTGCACTTTTGCTACGCCAGTATTAAGTTGCTCAAACGATATCTCGTTGTTATTATAACTGTTATTATGACAATGACAATGAAGTATTGTATTGCATTGTATTGTATTGACCACATCACAACAGTGTTGAGGTCTCTCCATTGACTTCCTGTTCAACACAGGATTGATTTTAAAATTTTATTTTTAGCTTTTAAAGCTTTAAATGGATTGGCACCTCTTTACTTGAGTGAATTACTTCAAGTTCATGTTCAAGCACTAAGGTCAACCAACCAACAGCTCCTGGATGGGCCCAAGACAAGACTTAAAACTAGGGGTGATCGAGCGTTTATGGTAGCTGCTCCTACCACTTCACTTAAGATCTGCTCCTATTCTAGGACATTTTAAGTCATTGTTGAAGACACATTTTTTTCTCATTGGCATTGAATTCAGAATGAGAATGTTGTTCCCAACAGATTTGACCTTTACCCTTAATATAATTCTGTGTTTTATTGAAACAGAGTTTACTATCAGTTTATTATTACCTCATGATGTTAAATTTATTTTAGATCATGATTTGCTCTGTATATATATATATATATATATATATATATATATATATATATATATATATATATATATATACACACTGTATTTTACACTGTGGTTTAATTGTACTATACAAATAAAGCTGATTTGGCATGACTTTTAATTCAAGCTTAATTGTGGTGTTTTTGACCCAGGAGTTAGTGACCATTGCCCAAATTCTTGCATTAGAAATGTGAAACAGAGGAAAGCCAATTCACACATGTTGGTCAGAAGAAATTTAAAGAAATTTAATGATCAGGCCTTTTTAGATGACCTTTACTGCTCTGTGTATAGGTGAGTGCAGCCTGAGTGATCTGGCATTCTATTCCTGCGCGCAATTCATTGTCAGCAGCTTCAGCTGCATCGTGTGTGTGTGTGTGTGTGTGTGTTGGCGATGGGAGGGGGTTGCAGACGTAAGTGAAGACAGCGGGCACAAAGCACTGCGTGGCACTGCTCTCACCAAGCTGTCCCTTCTCTCCTCAGTTTAAAATTTGCGTCAAGTTCTATCCAATCATTTTCCTTCCTCAAATTCACGGACCAATCCTGGGCAGCTGTGGCATGCATAAATAGACAAGCAGCGCCGCTGTCGTCATATCTGTACAGGATGGCTGACAACTCTGCACCTCGTGTCTGGATCATCGGGAGCTCGATCATCGCCCAGCTGCACGCTCATATAAGAGCGTCTGACCTGGACCTGAACCTGGGGCTTTGCTGCCACATCACCTGGGACGAAGAGACGGAAGGTGGTGAGATCAGCTGCTCCCGCTGCGACCCAGATGTGCTGGTGGTTCACCTCGGAGGGAACAGCATTGGCATGGGCACCGACAGGACGGCGTTAAAGTGGCGAATGAAGGCAGACATCCGGGAAATTGGTTTGGACCTGGAAGGGCCAGACCGCTGCCAGCGGATACGGCCTCGAAAGAACCAGACTATGGCTAAACAGGGTGATGTTTGGCTTCTTGTCAGACATGGGTATGGCAGGACCATGCCTGACCAATTTGGTGCCCTAAATTTAGAGGGCAATGGGCTTTTACTCCAAAACATCTGCACAGCAGTGGTGTTTGAGCTTCTCTGATCCTGGTCACATGTTGTCTGACCCCAACTTTTTAGATGACCTTTACTGCAGTCCAATCGCTGACATTCTCAAAATTTATTTTACTAATGTATTTAATTCTATTTTGGATAATCATGCAGCTAGTATAAAATTTAGCTTCACTCCCTGGTTCACTGCTGAGCTTTCTTCTTTATTTTACTTAAGAAATAAAACATGAGATCTGGCTAGGTGCACCAAAGACGCCTGTCATTGGCTTGCCTTTAGATAGCTGGGGTGTAAGTGCACTGCGGCTGCCAGAAAAGCTAAAACTGACTATCACCTGCACTCTTTCACTTATTCCTCATATAACCAAGGTAAATTCTGGAAAATAATCATATCTACCTAACAATTGTAGCACTCCTTTATCACACTATGTTGTTAATGGCCAAACTAAAAAAAAAAATCTTGAAAATTGCACTGCTTTTAACAATCATTTTGCTGCATCCTAGCAGTTAATTGACAGTTTTAGTGTTGGATCCAGTGGTTATGCAGAAGAACATAGGTTGTCCTTCCTTAATATTAACAATGAGGTAAACTACTCCTTTAGTTTATCTCCTGTCTCCAATGGCATGGTAGCTGACTCCTTATGACATTATTGATGCCTCAAAACCAATGGGTGATGACACACTGGAACCATTTGCTTTGAAATATGCTAATTTCTAAACATATAACTCACATCTTCAGCCTTAGCATTATGTCTGGCATCAGTCTTACAGTTTGGAGGACTACCTATATTCCCCACCACTAAGGCATTTGCAAAGCTGAATTAAATAATTATTGTGCAATTTCAAAAGTATCTTGTCTTGCAAAAATCCTGAACTGAAATCATTCTTAACCACTTTCTCTACACTGACTCCATTTCAGCCTGGCTTTAGACCTAAACACTGGATGGCTGACAACTCTGCACCTCACGTCTGGATCATTGGGAGCTCGATCATCGCCTGGCTGCATGCTCGTATAGGAGCGTCTGACCTGGACCTGAACCTGGGGCTTCGCTGCCATATCACCTGGGATGGAAGAGGCGGTAGGTGGTGAGATCACCTGCTCCCGCTTCTCCGGTCGAAGCAGGCCGTCGCCCGCTGCAACCCAGATGTGCTGGTGGTTCACCTCGGAGGGAACAGCATTGGCATGGACACTGATAGAATGGCGCTAATGTGGCGAATGAAGGCAGACATCTGGGAAATTAGTTTTCTGTTTCCCAACACCTAATTGATGTTCTCGGACATCCTCCCTTGCTGGACCTGGAGGGGCCTGACCGCAGCCAGAGGATACGGCCTTGAAAGAACCAGACGATGGCTAAACAGGGTGATGTTTGGCTTCTTGTCAGACATGGGTATGGTAGGACCGTGCCTGATCAATTTGGCACCCTAAATTTAGACGGCAATGGACTTTTACTCCAAAACATCTGCACAGCTGTGACATCCTAGGTCCTCTGATCCTGGCCACATGTTGTCTGACCCCAATGGCTCTTTTCAGAGCCTCCCACCAAATACTGAAAAGAGCAATGGCGTTTACATGCACACCATATTCCAGTATTATTCACAATATTCGCAATATTCTGGTTGCGCATGAGTCATGTAAACACGCACCGAACCCGATTAAGGTCATATTCCTTTACCGGAGAGAATTCCGAATAAGACCCCTGGCATATGCCTGTTCCAACTGGAATATTGAGGCATGTAACCACCTTAGTCGGAAAATGCCCCGAACCGGAATATTCAGTCACAACTGCACATGCTCGATTTGCAAGGAATCCTGGGGCGTCTTTGTTGCTGTGGTTACTGCAAGCGGGGAAAACAACATGGCACACACTACAGCATGGCGAAAAGCAGCAAGAGCCAAGAGACTGCAGTCCGTCTTCAGCTAATGAAAGACTTAAATATCATGGAGTATATCGACAGGAGAAAACACAGAAGTAGCGACAGAAGAAGAAGAAGACTTCTTCTGTATTTCCGGCAGACCAGACGCCTATACGCGTACTGCTGCCCCCCGCAACTGAGTGCATATACGTTAAAAGAATTCAAAACCTATAAATCTTTAGAAGCCCATGAGCAGTTCAGCAGTGGATGGGTGCAAGATTTGCTAATTCACAAGCCGGAGAACTGCGAGAACACGCTTTTCAAAGTGGAAGCAACTGTTCGGTGCAGAGAAGTGAAGACAGTCAGACAAACCTGCATACTGGATGCTGCCTAGTAATGTCTATAAAGTGCATGCTGCGGTGGGTCATCAAATAAATTACACTTCTGCTGCTTCGTCACGAAAATCCCTTAACAAACTCCTGGACAGCGAGACTGACATCAGGCCTGGCTTGAGGACTTGTGCCAGGAAAATCAGCACACCATCACCTACACCTTTGGAAATGAAACACTTATATGCAGATCTCCATAAAGCTGGTGGCAAATCTGCAGTACTGAGTGTGCTGCCAGACTACTGGTCGTTAAAACGTATGGATCAACACCGTTAATAACTTGCAGTTTCTCTGTGCCTCGCGTTTAATTTGAGTTTGTCAAAGTAGGGTCCTCCTTCATTTTCTTTTTCCTTCTCCATCTCTTTTTCTTCTTGTTCTTTCTTTTCTCTTATTCTTCCTCATGTTCTTCTTGTTCATTTTCCCAATTATTTTGTTTACATTCGCATTTCTTCAAAAATGGCACCAATGCCCCACAATGCAAAGCAGCGTGCCGTAACTTCACATTCTCTATATATGGAATAGCTTACCACTTTACATAAAATCCGCTCCTATTCTAGGACATTTTAAGTCATTGTTGAAGACATTTTTTTCTCATTGGCATTCAGTTCAGGATGAAAATTTTTGTCCTAATGGATTTTACCTTTACTCTTAATATAATTCTATGTGTTTTATTGAAATAGAGTTTACTATCAATTTATTATTACCTTATGATGTTGAATTTATTTTAGATCATGATTTTTTTTTTTTTTTAACTGTATTTTACACTGTGGTTTAATTGTACTATGCAAATAAAGCATGACTTTTAATGGCATTACTTTTAATTCAAGCTTAATTGTGGTGTTTTTGACCCAGGAGTTAATGCCCAAATTCTTGCATTAGAAATGTGAAACAGTAAAGGTCATCTAAAAAGGCCGGATTGTTAAATTTCTTTGAGTTTCTTCTGACCAATATGTGTGAATTGGTTTTAGCACTCCTTTATCACACTATGTTGTTAATGGCCAAACTCAGAAAAAATCTTGAAATTTGCACCGCTTTTAACAATCATTTTGCCGCATCCTAGCAGTTAATTGACAGTTTTAGTGTTGGATTCAATGGTTATATCGAAGAATGTGTCCTTTCTTAATATTAACAATGAGGTAAACTACTCCTTTAGTTTATCTCCTGTCTCCAATGGCATGGTAGCTGACTCCTTATGACATTATTGATGCCTCAAAACCGATGGGTGATGACAAACTGGAACCATTTGCTTTGAAATATGCTCATTTCTAAACATATAACTCACATCTTCAGCCTTAGCATTATGTCTGGCATCTGTCCTACAGTTTGGAGGACTACCTATGTTCTTCCCCACGTTCAGTACAGGATGTTGGTTTCGGTACAGAGGTGTGCAGCACAGGTGAGTTACCACACGAGTATAATAGGTGGCGGAATATAAGTTTACTTTTAATTTATCCATATCCACCTGCAGCTACACGTGCGAAGCAGTCGAGGGCAGCACTATGCCGGGGAAGCGTCTAGTCTCTCGAAGAAGAAGCATAATAAGCTACACCTGCAGCCTGAGCACTGATGTCATGGCTACGGCTAATGCTACCGAAACCGGCACTAGCGAGAAACTAGAGCTTGAAGAGCGTCCCTTGTCGTTAAAATCTCCTGTTTGGGAACACTTTGGCTTCCTGGTCAAATATTGCAACGGACAAAGACAAGTGGATAAAACAAAGGCAGTGTGCCAACATTGCTCAGCTGAGATCGGGTACGTTCATGGCAACACAACAAACATGCTATTTCATTTGAAACGGCCTCATCCGAGTGCGAATACCTCTAGTACAGGACAAAAAAACATCCTAGTGCAAACGCAGCTGACTACGGCATTCAAGCAGCCTCTCCCTAGCAGTTCAGGTCGGGCCAAATCTATAACAACTGCCATCAGAGTTTTTATAAATATATATTTTATATATATTATGTTTATTTGCGAATATTTTATTTATTGGAAAACTTATTTTATATATATTTTTGTTTATTTGAGAAAATTTTACCTATCAGAAAACTTAAATATATTTTGTTTATAATGAGAATATTTATTGGAAAACGTATTACCAGCACTTGGTAGCAGTATTCTATTTTTTTCCCTTATATTTTGTATAATGCTACAATAAAGTTCCCAACAAACATAAAATTGCTTGTTTAAAGCAATTTTAGGTTTTGCATTTTATTCCGACTGTACTGAAAATGTACCGAATCAAGGCCTCAAAACCGAGGTACGTACCGAGTCATGATTTTTGTGTATTGTTACACCCCCCATTTCACCCTGGTTTTAGGCCTAAACATAGCACTATTTCTGCTGCTTCTTTAGTTATTAACAATATAGTCTCTGCTCTGGATAACAAAAAAAATAAAAATAAAAAAAAACCCTGTGCTGCTTTCGTTATTGATTTATCGAAGGCCTTTGACAAGTTTCACCACTCTCTGCTTTTACAAATGACATTCTTCTTTGGGTTTTAACAGTGGTAGCTGCCAGTGGTTTCAGATTTATCTGTCTGATAGGTCACGTTGCATGAAAATAGGTAATATTACGTTTTCTGTTGTCCCCATTACAAAGAGAGTTGCCCAAGGTTCTGTCTTTGGGCCGACCTTATTCATTATTAATAGGGATGGGATTTTACAAGATGTTAGTGATTCCGATTCCATGACCGAATCTGCCTATCAATTCGATTCTTTAATGATTCTTTTATCGAATCTCACTGGGCAAGGGGAAGAAAAAAAGTACAAATGGGTTTATTTGTATTAACTTTCTTTGATATCATTGTGTTGTTAAAATGCCACCACTCCTGTCCATCCAAATGACTTTTACACAACTACATTTGAGTGTTCAAATTATTAAAATATTTCTTAAATAACTGTACAAAATTGTACAAAGCAAAGTCATTTTTTCTCAGTCTGGACACAGAAGGATCAGATGCAAGTAGCATTTGACTGGAGAAGTTCTGATACTACCTGGTACTGGGTTGTTTTGCTCAATAGTTTAACGCTAGCTTTAGCTGCGCTAGTTTTGGCCGCGCTAGCTTTAGCCGCACTCCTGCTGCTGCTTGGTTGAGATTCATTAACGTTAGCGTCACAAAAACGTGACATTCCTGCAAAGTAACTGCCTGTTGTGTGGACAAATGTTTCTGCATACTGCTAGTACTTCCTCCCTTTATCGAAATAGAAGTTTTGCAAGCGTTGCAAGTGGCTCTGTTGTTGTCTTTCCGCGTGAAATATTGACCCTTTGCATGTGACGTCACGTTCCACTCACACGAAAGAACAGTGGACGTCAATTTAAGACACGGAGGCGCGTTACAGTTGGTGACATTCCGTGATTGTAGATAGTTTTTAATTTACTTTTATGGTGGTAAGATGGTGATTTCTTGCTGTGCCGTGCAGTGTGCCAACAGGCAAGGCTGTAAGCCTAATCTAGCCTTTTACAGGATACCTTTTGATGCGGACAGAAGACAGCGATGAGTAGCTGCTATCAATCGTAATCAATCAATCAATCGTAATGGGGAGAGCAGCTCCCCATTTCATTTTTTGGAGCTACATAAAGAAGTGCAATAGCAACCTCAGTTATGTGCTCAAGTATAGCCATCACTCCACCTCAGCGGCCAACCACCGCCACCAGCACCATCACCAGTGCTGTTGCCGTCACCGTCAACAGCACCACGCCGGCGGCTGCGGACAGCAGGCAGCAGACCTGGCTCTTGCCAGCGTCGGCGCTCAGAGCCGAGGTTCTGTGGTGTCTGAACACCGCAGTGAAGCATCAGTCATACTCTTCAAATGACAGCATTTGAAGAGTATTTGAACCCTAACCACAAAAAACACTTATACCTTTAAGTAAATTGGATAATGTATTGTCTTGGGTGAGGGAGTGAGCGAGGGGCCATCGTCATGTATGGGTGAGTGCTGCTCACGTGTGTTTTGGTATTTTTTATTTGAAACAATTGACTTTAGAAACAGGACAGTATTGTTTGCCAAAATAGGACACTCCACAGGGTAGAAATCTTAAGGCACAGCACTTAAAGAGACCAGGTTGAAGCTCAAGATGAGGGTGACGTCTTCACTGTCCTGGCAGGAATCTAAAGGGGTAAGGGGGAAAAAAGTGGCATATAACTGGCCTACTTGACCACCAAGGATTTTAAAATCCTTCAAGTCATCCCCTCCCACCTTAGGAGCTCTACTGCTGTGCTGGTGCAGCTGTGCTGCACATTAGTTAATCTCCAACAGCCACTGATCAAAGAAATAAGCACCACCCCTTCTGTCAACTAATTGGTGACATTCCTCTTCACTGTCCTGGAACCAGGAATAAATAATAAATGAAATAAATAAATGTATAAATGAATTGACAACACCTTGGTACCTTTGTGTTGCTTTTAGTTGGTCTAACATAATGTCTAATGTCTAACAAAATGTAAATTGCAACACATTTAGTTTGTATCTGGATCATTGGCTTCCCTGCTGCTACAGGTAGTGACAGGAGACGCGATGGGAACGCTGATCCATTGTCTCCCAAAAAATTGGAACACGAACAAAAGAACTATTTACATACGATATACAGATTCAGTCCTCTCTACTGATCAACACTGGGAGGATGTGCTGTCGGTAGAAATCCTCAAGAACGAGGAGGTGTTGTCCCAACGCAGGGTCTTTGGGGATGGGGAGGCCAGCTGCCTCCTTGGTGGTCCAAAATAGCACAGGTCCCGATCAGTTAGGTGGAGCTGACCTTGGACCTGGTGCTAGTACTCATGGGTTTTCTTGATTGAAAAACCCTGCCCCTCGACACACAAACTAGAAGATGGTGACTTGACAGCCTCAGCGATGGTGTTGTTTCGCTGGCTGTACGGGAACTTCACCTCGGGCAGGGCAGATGAACCAATAAAGCGTCAGGTGACGCTCCCAGGAAGCCTGATTTGCGCACAGAGAGTCCACAATCAAGCACCTCCACCTGACAAGCCTGTTGGAAGGCTTTCACCCCCTCTTGCTCATTCAACCCCCAGTTCACAGCAAGCACTCCATCCAAATTCTGTCCTCCTCTTCATAAGAGATGGACAGGGAGAAGCAGACCGCCGTGAAAGAACAGCTCCAAAATTCCTTGCTGTCAGTCTTCCCTGTCTGTGTTGCTGCCATTGAGGATTTTTCCTCTGCCCCACAGTGGTTGTCTGGATGGCCAGACGTTGCTCCTCTGTGAGCTCCAATGCAGCCAGGACTCTCTCTAGCCCCTGACCTTTGAATTCCCTCACCAGCTCAGGCACAGTGAGAAGACCCTGATGCTGGAGCTCTGGCTCTGGTGAGAACCAGGCCACATCCTCCATGCTGATCTCTCTGGCTTGAGGGTTGTAGGTCTCCTCCACCTGGGGATACAGCTCTGACACCGGCAGTATCACTTTCGAAATGGAAGGTTTTTTCCAACGGCACTCCACATCCGTCACGCTGAGCTCCTGCATTGCAAAAATTGCAATGGCTGCTGCATGGCTGCATTTGAAATCCCCCACTGGGAACTCACAGGAAGTCCTCAAAATGCTGCCATTGTCAGTATAAAAGCAACTCAGCTTTAAGTGTCGGGAGTCACTGTTTGGACGTAACTAATTTCGTCACTCTGCACAATGAGGAAAAACGTGTTGCGGGTTGCCTATACAGTAGCTAGCTAGTTAGCTAGTGGAGTCATAATACTCACTGATGCCTTGTAATGCCGCTCCCTGCGACTTGCGTGAACAAGGCCAACCATCTCCCCATCGGCATAATGGATACTCTCCACATGCCCCGACTTGTAATGATTCTCCCCCCTTTCAATGCTTTTATCCTGCCCTTGGAAAAAGGCGGTGAAGTGGAGCAGAGAAATCGCCATGTCTGCTGCAGGCTTCCAGTGCAGGTTGTGACGTATATCATTCGCACTGAGAGCAGTGAAGAGTTGTAGTTCACAAAGCAGGCTCACACAAAACCTAACATTATGAAAAATTCTTCGTTCTAAATTGAAGTCTTCTTTGTGTGAAAAATTATCTTTAAATATCACAAACAACATACACCACTCACAAAAAGTTAGGGATATTTGGGTTTCGGGTGAGATTTACGGAAAATGTAAAAAGTTCACGCTACAGTGATATTATATCATGAAAGTAGGGCATTTAAGTAGAAGCATACACTGGTGATTTCCTCATCTCAAACAATTTCTTGAAACAAAAGCCAACAACAGTGGTGGGTATACCACAACAAAAAATGTCAATGTCTCAATAACTTGTCATGTGCCCTTGAGCATCAATTACAGCTTGACAACGACGTCTCATGCTGTTCACAAGTCGACTTATTGTCTGCTGAGGCATGGCATCCCACTCTTCTTGAAGGGCGGCCCTCTGGACATTGAGGTTCCGGGGTACAGAGTTACGAGCCTCTACACAGCGACTCAGCTGATCCCATAGGTTTTCTATGGGATTCAGGTCTGAGAAAGTGCAGGCCACTCCATCTGAGGTACCCCAGTCTCCAGCAGCCGTTCCCTAATGATGCAACCTCAATGAGCTGGAGCATTGTCGTCCATGAAGATGAAATTAGGCCTGTGTTGTTCATGCAGGGGCACAATGACTGGATTAATGATGTTATTCAGGTAGTTTGGGATTGTCACTGTACCATTCACAAAGTGTAGGGCAGTTCTGTACTGACTCGACACACCTGTCCACACTGTAACACCACCACCAAAGGCTCGTCTGGTGACAACAGTGGCTCAGGGCTCTCCTTGATGGCTCAGGGCTCAGGGCTCTCCTTGATGTCTCCAACATCGTTGGCGGCCATCATTTCTGCTCAACATGAATCGGCTTTCATCAGAGAACAGCACTGAGGCCCACTGGTCCCTCGTCCAGCGTAAATGCTCCCTGGCCCATGCAAGACGATGACACCTGTGCCTGGTGGTGTGGTCAGGTACCCTTGCAGGTCGTCTAGCACGCAGACCATGCTGATGTAAACGGTTTCGAATGGTCTGACGTGACACTTGGGTGCCTCTCACCTCCCTTAAACGTGCCTGGAGTTGAGTGGCATTCATCATCCGGTTCCGCAGGGCACTGTTCACAATGAAGCGGTCATCAGTGTGGGATGTGGCCAAAGGACGTCCACTTCTATGCCTTTCTGTGACTCTTCCAGTCTCTCTGTATCTCTGTTGCAACCTGCTGATGACACTCTGTGACACTCTAAGCTCAGTGGCCACTTCCGTCTGAGAACATCCTGTTTGAAGCCTCGCAATGGCGAGGTGCTGCTGATCAATTGTTAGGTGTCGTCTTGGTCTCATGATGTCAAAATGTGAACAGCATGATGAGGAGGACTGTTTAAATACCAATTCTAATTGAATCAGGAAATGTATTGGTTGATTCATGGATCAAACACCTGTTGTGAATTTTGCCATTAAGCTCCTTGTTAGAGAACAGCAACTTGTGCAAAAAGTGCTGAAACACTAAACAGTTGGACATGTGCATTCAAAAGTTAACAGAAGGTCACATTAAGTTCACCTGTAAAGGTTATAATGCATTATAGGTTCATGCGTGCTTCAGCACGATATGGAGCAACTGGCCCTAATGTGAGTAGGCCCGAAGTAGCAAGTGTTAGATTACGGGGATGTTTGTATGGACGGGCGGCCAGTTCCACTCTCAAAGCCTTAGATGCAGCACAGGACTCAGCATTAAGATTTATCACTGGAGATAGTCATGGGACACACCATTATCTTCTATGTATAATAATAATAATAATAATAACACTGCAAAAATGCAAAATCTTACCAAGATTATTTGTCTTATTTCAAGTCAAAAATGTCTTATTTCTAGTCAAAATATCTCATTACACTTAAAATAAGACATGATCACCTCAGAAGAAACTTGTTTTTAGACAATTTTCACTTGTTTCAAGTGAAATTTCACTTGAAACAAGTGAAAATTTGCTTGTTTCATTGGCAAAATTTGCCAGTGGAAAAAGTGAAAATTCACTTGAAACAAGTGAAAATTAGCTAGAAACAAGAAACAAATTTTGCCAATGAAACAAGCAAATTTTCACTTGTTTCAAGCAATTTTTCACTTGAAACAAGAGACAGTTGTCTAAAAACAAGTTACTTCTGAGGTGATCATGTCTTATTTTAAGTGTAATGAGATATTTTGACTAGGAATAAGACATTTTTGACTTGAAATAAGACAAATAATCTTGGTAAGATTTTGAGTTTTTGCAGTGAATAATAAAAAAAAAACTGGCTTGCCTGCTATGTCAGTAAGGATGGATCAGCCTCCGTTCTTATTTATCTATAAAGCTATTTCACAAAAGCTGCCCCCTGCATCTTAGCCCTGCTTCATTGCACTGCTGGTAGCCATCGTACCCGCTCACCATCTTGGCTCATCCTGCAGGTCCCGAAAATTTGCACAAAGCTAGGAAATTCGGAGGGTTCTCCCTCAATGTGTTTTCCGAGGTTTGAAATGAATAAGACGATGATGATGATGTTGATGATAAACTTAATTATAAACAAAGAGATGCTTTTTAATAACTGATACATGAATGCATTTTTGTCTCATCAAAAAAATCCTATGCACAGAACATCAAACTCATTTTCATGACTTGTATTGGCCATGTAGCCAACACCAGATCTGGGTGATATCATCACACTATCTGCTTATCAGAGAGCAAAGCCAACTGCTGCCAGCACACAAAACTGCATTTGGAAAAGCTATACTGGCCAGGTTCTTAATCTTGAGGAAATGTGCTGCAGAAATGAACAGTATGGCTCTCTATGACTTGCTTTGAACAGATAACAATGAAGTGACTGAGGTAAAATCTTTGATGCTTTGTTTTTTTTTTTCACTGGACAACGAGCAAAATGTACATAAAAAAGTGACGTTATATCTTAGTGTGTGCATTTGTATTGCATAGTATGCAGCCTCGTGCTCATAAATGGGAGGCACAGTTACAGTGAATGTGATTAACAGGAGCCAGGGCCGACCCAAGTTTGAGACGCAGTCCTGATGTCCACTATCATAAACATTTCATGAACTTGCTCCTCTCATGTCGTGCTCAGGGAGGAAGCTCAAATGCTGCAATCAAAAGCATAATGTTGTACTGCTGTGTTCAAGGTTTCATCATGTAAACATAGGGAGTCTGACAAAACCTTTACCATTTCACCACTTCCCAACTGATCAGCAACTGACAAAAACAATTTAGAGTGAAAGTCTGGGGTTACATTGGGCCATATTTCAAGGTAAAGCAACAGATTTCATCACCCATTAGACAACAACTAACGTTAGCATTCAACCACCTCCTAGCTAACGTGACTGTTGGATAGCTTTACATGATATGATAGGAAAGGCCTAAATTAATTATGAAGCATCAGCCAACATCTTGGACACGGCTCTTTTCAGTCCACTCACTAAAGCCTGGAGGTAAAACTCAGTGGATGCAAATAAAATAAGCAACAATCTGGAAATAAAAACTATAAAAGGCATGTTGATTTATATGAGGCTAGATGACAAATTCTGCAGACAACTTCATTGTGGATGAGAGCAGAGCAGAAAAATATTAGATAACGCCAGAATGTGTTGGGAAGAAAAATAAAATGATAACTTTTCGCTGTCATCCACAAGGGAATTTATGACCAGCAATTATGTCATGAATCACAAAACAAACAAAAAACACAGTGGTATTAGATCAATTATATGATCTGAATATGAGTCTGAAGTCTTTTCCAGACATAAACACATCCTTTATACACTCTCTCTCTATGTGTGTGTGTATACACACACACACACACACTCATCTATATAGATCTATATATATGTATATATAGATATAGATATATAGATCTATAGAGTGTGTGTGTGTGTGCATATATATACTCATCTCTCTCTCTCTCTCTCTCTCTCTCTCTCTCTCTCTCTCTATATATATATATATATATATATGTGTGAGATCTTTATCTTAATGGGACCTTCCTGGCTAAATAAAAAAATAAATCAATTAAATAACAATAAAAAAAATAATAATAAATGAGGCCCCAGATGTCTTGTCTGTGTGGTGTTTGTTTTGTGTGTGTGTGTGTGTGTGTGTGTGTGTGTGTGTGTGTGTGTGTGTGTGTGTGTGTGTGTGTGTGTGTGTGTGTGAGAGAGAGAGAGAGAGAGAGAGAGAGAGAGTGAGAGTGAGTGAGTGAGTGAGTGAGTGAGTGAGTGAGTGTGTGTGTGTGTGTGTGTGTATGTATGTGTGTGAGGAAAAAATCAGTGTGCCAGGAAAAAAATCACTCTGCCAGTTTGGCAGCAGTACCAATCAAAGTCATTTCAGAGTGTCACACTGTTCTCTGCTGTTTGGAGAAACATCTGGGCTGAGTTGCGGGGCTTGTTGACATCCTGACGCCTGTCCTTGAGCTGCAGAGCATGCTGGGAGTTCCTGTGCTGGTGCTGTCCAGTGTCTACATGGTGTCATTCACCGATGCTGGGCTCTGACATGCTCCTTCAGCTCAGTCACCTCCTCCTATAGAGCGGAGACGCAGCATCAGTCACGAGTTACATCAGTTGCTCCCAACCCTACTCAACAGAAAGCCAAGACTTGGGTTCAAAAGAAAAGGAATTGCACTCCATAAAAGCTTTAGCTCAATTGATGGGGCTTTGAAGAAGTGGTGCCTTAGCCGTAGCACAGTATGACCGAAACTGATGGAGGGAAGCTCCATGTTCAAAACCATCCAGACATGAATTACAATTTCCTTTAATTTTCTTACAGTGAACAGCGTTTTGGATTTTTTTTTTCACCCGCCATTCCATTTTCATGACAACCAGGTAAGCTGTGTTCAGAGGCGGTTTGTTGTAAATGACATATCAAAACAATTGAAACTAATGTGGTTCTGAATAACACTCCATTGTGAAGCATTTAAGGTGCCATAAAGCTAATGATTTTGATAGCTCTACTAATAACATGTTTAGGACTACGCATCTGGGCAAATGAAAGTGCAGGTTACATGGTGACAGTGACCACAGAGGGAGGAGGGTGATGTTAAACTAATGGTGCTGATGGGAAACCCTGAATGGCTTTAATTATGCTTGAGTGACTGTTAATATACCTGGGCGCTGTGGAAGAACTGATTCCTTGTTAGAGGCTGACACTGCTCTGTGTGTTGTTGTGGTGAGATATTATGATGCTACATTGATGATATCATGATATGACAATTTTTTTAAATGCAAATTTATACTGGTATTATCGTGATATAGCACAGCGACATGTTTGAGGCTACTAAGACTAGTTCATTCTGACTCATCATTTTTATTTGATGAGTTTCTTAACTTCCATGAGGAAGTTAAGAAACTCACTCTGTACGACAACTTTGGTGTCAACACTCACAAAAATAACAGTTTTTAGTCGAGGCCGGCTAAAGCCAGGAGCAGTCCAACCTTGACATGTGCTTTCCACCATCTTGGAAATGTATATGCAGATATGCAGTGCAAAGTGAATGTGAACTTGGCTGTATCTTGATGTAAGCAGTTGAGCTCCCTGCTGACTGTTTCTTCTGATCTTCTTTAATGTGCTGGGGGGCTCTGACTTCTCCAGGTCCAGGGGGTGGGGAGGCACGTTTTCTTTATCCCTCAGCAGCTGATGCTCATATACACTCAGTGGCCTCTTTATTAGGTCCACCTGCACAATCTAATCCAATCCAATCCAACTGTTGTGCCATTAAGTTGACTTTTCTGATGCCTGTAATGCTCAGGTTTTCTTTTTGCCACAGTAACAGAGGTGGTCATTCACTTCAATGTTTGGCATTGAGCTCATAGTTTGTGCTGCTGTTGTACTGGACTGCATTTTACTGAGGGGTGTTTCCACTATTCTGTCCCCCTTGTGAATACAGATAGGGAGGACAAAAAATTAGAAACACTTCCTAATGTAATGTAGTCCAGTACAAGACCTCTGAAAAACACAACCTCAATATTAAACATAGAATTAAATACACATTCTCCACAGTGTCAACAAAAAGTGAACATTATAAACTTTGTTAAAAGGTAGAATTAATGGCAGAGCTGTTGCACTGAACCGCATTAGACTGGACAGGTGGAGCTGATAACGAGGACACTGAGTGTGATTTGCAAAACTGCAGCTCCTTTCTTCCTTCCTTTTTTTTTTTTTTTTTTTTTTTTTTTTTTAAACATTATTGTTATCTTACTTTTTTAAAGAAAGCGACCGCAGCCAGTTCCCCCAGCAACATCCGTCTCTCGCGTCTCTCACGTCTCTGTAGCCTCACCCCCCCCTCCCCTCCCCTCTCCCCATACCAGAAGCGTTTACCGGTTCCAATCTTTGGCGGTCCCGTCAGACGGACGGAGAAACGGCGGCATCGGCTTATTTGTTTGTGGTCGATTATGCAACCTTTGGCTGGAGATGCTACATGGGCGACAGAGCGGCGTGGTAGACGGACATAACGGGACGTATCAGCGTGTATCGCAAGGTAAGCCTGTTTCTCTGTCACATTTGGCGGTGATGTTGGAGCATACACTCCTCGCTGCGGCTGCTGCCCAGCATATGGACAGCTCATCCGTGCGTCCACATGTGAAGACCAGAATACCTGAACAGAACCCGCTTCTTCTGTGATCCCCACCGCCTCTACCGCTCGGTAATGCCGGTGCGAGCACGGAGACCGTGGCTGCTGTGTTCATCATTACCAGCTCGATCGGAGCTGATGACTGAACAAAAGGCTTGTTTGTCCAGCATCAGCATCTGGCTGGATTAATCCCTCTCATGTACAGACGTGGAGGCACGGCAACGCTTTTTCTGCAACGTGTAGAAAGGCGTTTTGTCATTCCAGCGCTATTTCAAAGCCTGATTTTTTTTTAGGCTAGGCACCAGCACCCATGCTGTCAGCAGTGTCTAAATAGCATAACGTTACTTGTGACAATATTTCGATTTCACCGTTGTTTCCTCTGTTTATAGCCATGGATTTCACTGCCCTTCTATTGTTGTGTTATTAGTACTTCTTTGCCTAAGAGGGGGTATTTGCCCATACAAAGACCAGGATTTACCCATCATTAGGGTGTGCCACTGCCAAGGAGGTGCATCATTCCCAAAGATACAGCGCCCCTGCCACGCTGTGAGCGCTGGAGACGTGTCTGCCTGGGATTCAGAGTTTCAGTGCATGATCATGTACAGCAGGCCTGCTATGGCATCTCTGCTTTAACCCCACTGGGAGCCCTTAGGGTGTTGTAGGGGATGCCATGGGTCTGGGGAAGAGACCCCACCCCCCCCTCCTCTCCATATTCCTCAGACCATCAGATTCACAGTATGGTCACCTTGCATGCAGCTTCCCATTGCAGCCTTTGTTTCCCCATGTAATGTGACAAAGGCATGCTTAACATGCTGCTGTGTATGGGTAACACACTCAGGCACCCACACCTGCAGAGAGCAGCCAGATGCATCAGTTTTCTGTGGTTCAACAGTGTCACTACACCAGTTGGGGGGGTTTCCCATAATGTTAACAGTTGAAAATCATGCCGCCTTTAGAAGTGTCTTGTTTTGCATAAGTGGAGGAACTGAATTGAATTGAAAGTAAAACATTGAGGTCATAGGGACTTGCAATGTGCTAGTGGTAGTCAGTCATGCACTTAAAGTGATTATATGGTAGGCTGTGCTTTTCCCAATAATATATCTGTAGGATGTATTTCAAGCCTATAATTTTGACCTGTAGCTGTAATGACATTTACCTGACGTGTAAAACATGAGCATCACCTTAACTGGATTTTAACAGTTCATAACCAAACTCATCCTCTTAGCCATAAGGGAAATAGGCAGCTGTTTTAATCATGTAAGAAAGTCAAAAAATAATGAGTAAGATCTAGATATGATGTTTGTAAATTAGGAGTGATTGTGTCCATTATATTTCATTGTAATACAGCAGTGTGTGTGGCCAGTGTAGATGGTAGAGGTCACAGTGCCATTTGGTCTGTTCTGGCAACCCAGGACTTGTGTGATTCCCGCTGAATGTTGATCTCTTGTCCCTTTTGCATAATTTATAAGAGTTTACCATGAAGTGAAGGGTGATCCTGGCATTGCCATATGCACACACAGACACAGACATGTGTGCCATTGAAAGCAAGCGTGTGTGGTGTTGGTGTTCATTGTTCATCCACACAGGATGAAGTACAAAACTTAACATATCTTCACAAGTTGGTTTTATACCACATAAGCCAGTGAGCATCCAGCACACCCCAGCAAATGACACTTCATCACACTTTCAGTTTGTCCCCTCATTAACCGCGGGGGTAGGTGTTTGCAGAGCACATGCAAATACACAGTAAGTGTCAGGAGTGGAGCTGATGCAAACCTCCCCTTACGAATTTGGAAATAACTAATTTGAGCTCTAACCAAGTTTCACACATCTTGTTTAACTGTAAAGGTTTAAATTTTCTGCATGATGTGGAATACAGTGAATAAAATAGAATAACTTGATTTTCAATAACTTGTAAATCAGTTAACTTGATAGAGGCCTTGTAGTTATTTTTTAGCAGAATATACAATGTCTAGGCCCAATAAATGATACATACATATTACAAACATTTTATTTTTCCTATACATTATAAGGCAGTGTCTCACAGGCTGTATTGGGCCTTTCTGGTCAAACGTTGAGGGATGATTTTTTTTTTTTTTTTTTGTCTATCTGTAAATGAATGTTGTGTGGACATTTTTGTTAGTGCAGTAATCTAGGCAGTAAGTATTAGAGCCTAGCTACGCCTCCGTGGTTTATGCTGGGTCACATCTTCCATTCAAATGGGGGACACAGGAAAAAAAAAAGAAAAAAGTAGATGCTTTGACCTCCACAGTGGCTGCCGTCACATGCGTTTTGAGAAAAACATCTATTGAAAGCCATTTTTGTATTTGTGATTACAAAGATTCCCAAGGTCAAACATGTTTTTTTTTTTTTTGTTGTTGTTTATTTTGGCTGTTATATTTTTGCTTCAGGGTAAATCCATAAGAAGATCATTATTTCAAGTTCAAATTTGTCCCCTACACAAGTCAATTGGGAGGGACTGTCTATTAAATGTCATTTCTCAGGCAACAGGGGTGTAATTTTAGCAAAATAAGCCCCCTTGAGAAATTATATTATTGGCCTAATGAGTGCACTGTAAATAAAAGCATTTAAAAAAAAAAAAAAAACCTCAAATGTCATATCTCAGACAACACTGAGCTGATTTTGACAGAATTTGCAGCGATGATGCATTTTGACACTGTATATGCATTATGCCGAATGGCCTGATGAAAATGCCATAGCAAAAGATCAAATGGACAAACTTTGCAGGGTCATAACTTCTACACCACCACCGGCCTGACACTGATCAAACTGTGAGGGCTCATAAATGATTTGTGGGGGATGCCAAGCTTGTTTTAATAACCCGCTCTGTCTCATTTTGTTTTTTTGAAGTGGCATTACACAGCAAAGCTCTAACAGTACAGTTTTCGGGGTATCGCTAACCCAGTTTGTTGGCTTTCTCCTCCACAAAGAGTGGAAAACCAGGAGGAAGGTGGCCAGCTGTTGTAGCAAAAGGGAAGACGCAAATAAGACCCACCTATCATTTTCCCATTGCTCTCTCAAGTTGTCCATCTGAAACTGAGCAGGAAAGCACAACTTGTCAATTGTAACAGTGACTTGTACAAGCGTCTTGATTAGCTTGACTGAATGTTTCCTAGAAGAGCTCCATATTTCGCCACCTGCTCGCTTTTCACCTTCACTCCGTGTTTCCCTGTGGAAACGTTCTGCAGTGCAGGCGTCCAAGGGATTAGGGGAACTAGCTATGGCTGCCTTCCACCGGTTTGTTGTGATTGTTGATCATAGTGGCAGGGGCTCCAACGAAAGACGGTCTAAACGATCTTGGCATGGAAATGCTGTCGGAAAAGCCAGCTCGGAGGAGTACAGGATGTGTCACACTGGCAGCCTGCTTTTTATTAGAGGACAGGGGCGCGGTCCCAGTCCCTCCACCTGTTCCTCATTTTTGGACTGGTAGACGGATATTACCTGGGTGAGATCCAGTTGGCACACAGCAGCGGTGATAAAGGCTGCCACGCTGCACCGTGCTAATGACTGCTCACGGTCTGGCTGCTGTTTATAGGTGTGAGTGTGTGGAAAGCGGCTCCTAAGATTGTGTGAAGGCATGAAAGAGAGTGAACATGCGTGGCGACGTGTAACCCGTAGATAACTGAAGGCATGACTGATGGACCACAAACCGAGCGCATCTAGTCAGGTTGAAATAGAAACTTTCAGTCTGGATGGAGGCTGCTCTACATTTTGCGCCTCCTAACCAGCAGCTGCAGACAGACCACTGATAAGAACTCGATGGCAGACTGAAACAGTATCATTCATCTTCAGCTTCACACTCGGCTTTCATTTGAGTTCATAGTGCTCTTGCATGCGGTCATGCAGACTCCTATCAGAAATGGCTTTGTCTCCCTTTGCACTGCTGTTTGCTCAAGTGCATTCACTACATTTTAGCCCAGCTTGCATCAAAGTGTGTTTTCATGCGTAAAGCCAGAATGCATCGCTGTGTGTGGGTAGTCAGAGCCGTGACTCAGCATTTCCTCTGTCAAAGAGTGAGAGACCAAGTCTGTCTATCACTTTTCACTCATCCATGCTTGAACATCCTCTTCATTGCTCTAAATTTTACACCTTACATCCAGGTGCTCCAAACTGTCCCCTGATGTTGTCATTAGGCCTGTCACGATATGCGATAAGTCGGTTAATTGCACGGTAAATTTAAATTGTCACTGTCGTGCGTCGTCTGTCAGCAAAGTGAGTTCGTTCATTTGCGTAATGAACAGAGGGAACGCGCTTGTCATCGAGTGTCTTTGTCTCTTTGGGGGGGCGGGGCCATGGGCCACACACACACACAGTGTGATCCTTGTGCGGTAGAGACGAGGCGGAGAAAAGAGCGAACGAGAACGACATGGAACTTCTTCTCAAAACAAACGCAGCAGCCCCCGTGTGGGAATGTTTTGGATTCAAAGCAAATGACAGAGGGGAGCCCAGTAAAGGCCGGAATAAAGTTGCTGCTGACAACACGGTGTGTACGCGTTGTGGCTGCCATGCGTATTTTGCGGTCGTTTGATGCGTAGGCCGCTCACTTTGACGTGAGGTAACGTGACGCGTGCGCGAGATGCAGTATGGACATAACCACTGGAGGCGCTCGTGCAAACGTGGAAACGGAGGGTGACAGCAAACCTCTCTGCTGATGTTATTGGCTTGGTGTGTGTGTTGGAGTGCTGAATGTACGGAGCGATTGCACTGGCCGACATATGGAAATATGCTTTTTCGTGATTTCCAGGTCCGATTGCTGGTGTCTGCCCCTAGTGGAGACTTCCAGTATCATGCATTTTGGACACGTTGTGCTGCAGCAAGTGTGTGCACTCATGAAGCACACTGTGTACGCGTGCGTTTGATCATGCAGCAAGTATATTCCGTCTATTTTTTATATTGTTTTTGGTTTTTATTCAAGTGCAATTTTTGATAAGAGACTGAGAGTCCATTTCATCGTTTTTGGTTGTGTTTTTTTTTTTTTTTTTTTTTTAATTACAGTGTACTTTTTGTAATCAGAGACTGTTGGTCAATTTTTTTGTATTCATAAGTATTCTTTATTTGTATTCTTTATTTATTTATTTTGGTATTTTTTGCATGTTATTTATTTTGGATATTTAAATTTTCTTGATTACTTTTTTAAATATTCTTGTTGAAATGTTCTCTTTAAAAGGGTGTACTTGCATCATTATGCCTTTATTATCATAAAATAAGTTTAAAGAATGGTCTGAAAATGTCAAAATTACAACAATAATAAAAATGGTCTTAAAAGCACAATATTATCGCTTATCGCAATAATTTCTGACGCAATTAATCGCACAGCAAAATTTGTTATCGCGATAGGCTTAGTTGTCATCAATGATTTTGATTACAGTACCTGTGAACAAATGTGTGGGCTAATTTATTATATTATATTAAATGATATCAAATCAAATCTCCTGTGTAATAGAAAACACTTTGTGGGCTTATTATCAAAACACTCTCTGCATCAGATTTTTTTACTGACAGGAATAGTGGTTTGAGATAGGCTTCTTTTACCATTATCACAGTTGTGATTGTGTCTCTGATGAAAAGCATATTGCAGAACTAATGCAGTTTAATGCGAAGAGATGATCTGACCCACTTCACGCAAACAGATGGGGCCATATCAGGCCAGATTAAGAGGCGTACTCAACAGTGGTGCTCACAAAGTGTTATTCAGTCCCAAGTGTTAACTGACTTGTACAGCTCTTAAACCCCGAGGTGTCTGTTATGAGTTTCCATGACATACTAGGCTCCCCCAAAAATATTAATAGCAGTTGTTTTCATTTTATGTAGGCCCATTGTTCTGTGTTTGAGTAGTATATTTATCAAGTTGATTATCACCGCCTACCGCAGCAGAGCCAGTGGTGTTCTAAACCATTTAACCATCCTCATTATGTGATTCCAAAATGATTTGACAAGCCTGTCATCACAGTCTGCTTGAGAATGTTTCCACAAATGGTGCATGACAGAATAGTCAGCTCTGAACATTGGCTGAAATGATTAGTTTAGCATGAAATGTCTTGTTTCAGATTTGTTTTGCCTGTAATCACAGACGATAGAGTATAGTGAATCCTCTCATATGTTACCTGTGACTGAACACAGATGAATATTACGTGACTTGTTTATGTGACAGATATTAGAGGAACATTTGTCTCAGTTTGTCTGAAACAGACAGCCGTCTGTCACCTTCCTGTAAAATGATTGCATTCAGTCGCAAAGCAGATCTGGTTCCTGGAAACTTAGGACACAGTGATCATCTCCTCTGCACATCCTCCCTTTGAGTTGCAGCCGTCGCTTAACTACGGAAACCATGCTGTTATGAGGTCAAGGTTTCCACTGCTGCATTTACAGGTCATACTGATTTATCTTTAGCCTCTTTGGGTTTTTAGTGGTTTTTATGTTCCTCCCACATGCTTTAGCGATCCACGTTCTAGCATTCATCATTCATATGAGGCGTCTTTCGATTTACATTTTTTTTCACCTGCACCCTTCTCTCCACCTCTCCTTGAAAATCAAAGGGTCATTGAAGCAAAGTTCAACCTCAAGCAAAGCCTTCCTGCTTTGTGTTAACTTTGTTGCCGACTGTCCATTTCTCGTCTTTCAATGATGCCGCCTCTCGAACGCCTCACTCACAGACGCCTCTACGTCCTCGGTTGGCCTGCTCCTCTAGATCGTTTCTTCCAGTTGGTTTCCCCTGCAAACCAACAGGAGGCAGCGAGTGACGGTATGTCTGCAAGATGTAGGGCAGGGGGCTGATGCAAGTAACCGTGCCTGTCATTGGAGGGGAAGTTAGATGTATACAAAATGATGCTTTGAGCAGTTGCTGTCTGTGTGTGTATTGTCTTTGTGCAACCATGTGATGCACATTATGTGACAGTATTCGAGGGTAGTTAGCCGTTAGAAGACCATGCCAGAGATTCTGCATGTGCATAATGTCTACAGAATGTACATACCTCATCTGCTAATCTTTTCCCAAAGCGAGCAGTTGTATTTTAGGACTAAAATATAGTTTTCCTACCTTTTATCTTGCCAACTACTTTTTGATATTAAGATTGGTTGCTTCCATGCCTCAATCTCCATCATCCTGGCACAATCTGGATGTGGTTGTAGTTATGGCTCTTTGAAAAATCTCATACTGGATCATGTTGCAAAACTTAATGCAGTTCTCCTTGTCGTTATATTGTGTATTATGTAATAAGTATTGCTGTCCAACTGCAAGAGTTTATGTATGTGTTTATGCATTAGGTGGCATTGTCCTCATGAATATTTGCTTAGATACACTTAATTTGCAAAACCAACAACCATTATAAAAAAAGATTAATTATATAAACCTGTGTGAGTGTGTGAAGGAGACAAGAGGAAGAAGGAAGAGATGGGGTGCCGTATACATGACGGGTAAATGAGCAGTCCTGTCTGTTACCCATGGGGCTATTTAATGTTTGCTCACTGAGCTTAAGCCAAGCAGAAAACCATTATTGGGTCAGTGGCTGCTTTGTCCCAGCTCATAAATTCCCTGCATGGCGGTGGGGCCATGGAGGGTCAGAGCACCCTGCCCACTGGATGGGCTACTACTGTAGTGGGAGGCGAGACTGGAGCTGGCCTGTTATTGGCAGAGTACATTAGGCGTAGGCTGCCCTGATAGGAGCTCGCCAGTCTGTCAGCAGCGTGTTGCTGCAGTTCCCACGTGTATTGATGTATTGGAAAACCTTGCGGGCGTCCCTGGGGTTTAACAGCAGTATTTAATGTCAACCTATTTCAGTTGGCACAGAATGCAGCGTGAGATGGGCTGGAGGAGGGACGACTCTCTGGTGTTGAACCATTTCCTCGAGGAACTTCAGGTCAAGAGCACACTGTATGGTATTGATGGCATTGTTTTCATAGAACTGGAATATGCTAATTTTCACCAACTTATAGTGAAGTTGTTGAAGGTGAAGTTTTGATATGGCTGACTAACAAAAATATGTGTGTTCGACTTACAGAAGTGTGTTATAGGAATTAATAAATATAGATCAGTGAATTAAATAGGAGGTAATTACAGGCAGATAATTTAAGGCAGTGGTTTTCAGAGTTGAGAGTGGTGACTCTGGGGATCCTTGAGCAACTGTTTAAGTATGATATCTAAATTGATCTGTGACTGAATGTAATATCTAAACAATTAAATACTGAAGAGAAAAAAAAGCAAATATTAAGAAGGTATCTTTTAATATCAATGTCCCAAGGGCAGAAGTGCTTTCGTTTTGGGTCTGCAGTTAAATGGAGCACGAAAAGGTTCAACAAACCCTGCTTTAAGGCTTTACTTGCAGCATTAGTGCCATAGCAGTGGCTTGCCTTAACTCAAATTAAATCTCAAAATGAGAGTTTAACTTGGAAGTGGAATGCTCAAAGCAACTTAATTCAAAAGGTCTTTGAGAGGTGCTTTTATAGCACAAAGGCCTCCTACTAGCACCTGTTGAGCAGTAAACATGGGGCAGAATGTACTGTTTTATTAATTTATTTTATTAAAAAAATTTATTAAAAAAAAAAAAAAAATCTAGGTATTTTCTGAGCAGAGATCTTAGAGGCACAACTAATATACTGCATATGACATAAGCTGATCTGATAGAGATGGACCTCTATTGTATGCTGTACAAGAGGAGAAAAACTGAATCCAATATATTAAGAAAGGAAATCACTTTTTTTCAAGTAACATGAGTTGTATGGCCTGTAATGTAAGACTTTTACTTCATGTTATTGTGTACCTTAAGATAATGTGTATGAAAATGATTTTTTTTTTTTTTTTTTTTTTGCAGTATAGATTACATTTGCTATAGGTTCAATTGCACTCTATCGTGTAAATAGATAACTGGTTGAATGGTTTTAGGTTTGTCTGACAAGCTGTGTGTATATTAACTTCGAAGTCTTAAGTCATCTCTGCCCTGTCATGTCCTGTCAGAAGGCCTGTCATTACAAATGCATGTAGCGTGGCTGAGCTTTGTTCAGTCTCACAGAATTTTATTTGAAATTGTAGTGGAGATCCCAAAGTTTCCAAAGATACCAAACATGTCCTGCTGAATTACTGAGCAGCATGTAGACGGTGATGCAGAAGACATGTAGGTGTTTTTCTATTTGATGTATTTTTCTATTTGATGTAATGCTGCAGACATAAAAACAATGGCATTTTGAGTTTGAATGTTTTCACCCTGTATAAGTGTGATGTAACTTCAATGAAGCAACCAGCAGACAGAATATGTAAGTGACATTGTCACGTGATATGGAAAAATGTTATTTCTAGATTTGAAGCTACTTAAGGGGAAATTTAAGGCAAAATCAGACCTCAAGGGGTCAGTCAGCAATTAAATGACACTGTGTCATATCCAAAGTGTATATAATGATGCTATGATGCTAAGAGTTGTACTGCGCTGCAGCATAAAACAAAAATATTGTGTGACCTGATCAAGACATTTTCTGTGTTTTATGGATGCGTTTGGTCAGCCCGGAGGCATCAATCTCAGAAACACAAGTCACAATCCACTCTCCGCTTTGTCCCTACAGGCATCAGTCAAGAGAAAATGTTGCACCAGGAAGCAAAGCCCTAAAACAGATGAGCGAGCTCATGAGCAGCATCGTAAGTATGGCCTGTATCAAGCCTGGGGACAGCCGGGGGGGAGACAGAGAAAGTACTAGAGCAACTGAAAAGAGCAGATGTGCAGTGGAGTATGTGAGAGATTTGGGAGTGAAGTGCAGGGAGACGGAGGAAATGCGGTGGAGATGCTGCATGCTTGACAGCACTGTGAGCTAAAGCAGACACGCTCTGCAGCCACAGAGAGAGAAGCACTGCTGTGTATTACAGCACACACTGCAGATAGACTTAATGTGGAGCTGTGGAGTCCATCGTCTCCATCGCTCCCTTTGTTAAATGTGAACCAATTAACATCTGCCAATACTGTGCAGTTTTCAGTAGAGAATACCACACTAGTAATGTAGCCTTGAAGCAGTCAGAGCAGGATTGGTGCACAAACAGCAGTGCGTAAAGAGGCAGCCTGAGTTCATTGTTGTCAGCCATCTCTCTCATTTGAGGTCAAACGCTTGGCTGAGTGAGAGAAGCAGCATCCAGTAGCAGTCTGACGCCCACCCAGCCAGGGCCAGTCTGTCCGGCTGGATGACTGCTTTTCCTTCTGTCATTGTTTTTTCTCTTGCTTCATCGGAGTTTTGAACATTTCTTGTCAGTTTTGTGTGCATCATGCTCTACTATGGAAGATACAGACCTACACTATATTACCAAAAGTATTCGCTCACCCATTCAAATGATCAGAATCAGGTGTCCTAATCACTTGGCCTGGCCACAGGTGTATAAAATCAAGCACTCAGGCATGCAGACTGTGAAACAAGACATTTGTGAAAGAATGGGCCGCTCTCAGGAGCTCAGTGAATTCCAGCGTGGAACTGTCATAGGATGCCACCTGTGCAACAAATCCAGTCGTGAAATTTCCTCGCTCCTAAATATTCCACAGTCAACTGTCAGCTCTATTATAACAAAATGGAAGCGTTTGGAACAACAGCAACTCAGCCACGAAGTGGTAGGCCACGTAAAGTGACGGAGAGGGGTCAGCGGATGCTGAAGCGCATAGTGCAAAGAGGTCGCCGACTTTCTGCACAGTCAATTGCTACAGAGCTACAAACTTCATGTGACCTTCAGATTAGCCCAAGTACAGTACACAGAGAGCTTCATGGAATGGGTTTCCATGGCCGAGCAGCTGCAGCCAAGCCACACATCACCAAGTGCAATGCAAAGCGTCGGATGCAATGGTGTAAAGCACGCCGCCACTGGCCTCTAGAGCAGTGGAGACGCGTTCTCTGGAGTGATGAATCACGCTTTTCCATCTGGCAATCTGATGGACGAGTCTGGGTTTGGAGGTTGCCAGGAGAACGGTACATTTCCGACTGCATTGTGCCGACTGTGAAATTTGGTGGAGGAGGAATTATGGTGTGGGGTTGTTTTTCAGGAGCTGGGCTTGGCCCCTTAGTTCCAGTGAAAGGAACTTTGAATGCTTCAGGATACCAAAACATTTTGGACAATTCCATGCTCCCAACCTTGTGGGAACAGTTTGGAGCGGGCCCCTTCCTCTTCCAACATGACTGTGCACCAGTGCACAAAGCAAGGTCCATAAAGACATGGATGACAGAGTCTGGTGTCTATGAACTTGACTGGCCTGCACAGAGTCCTGACCTGAACCCGATAGAACACCTTTGGGATGAATTAGAGCGGAGACTGAGAGCCAGGCCTTCTCGACCAACATCAGTGTGTGACCTCACCAATGTGCTTTTGGAAGAATGGTCAAAAATTCCTATAAACACTCTCCTCAACCTTGTGGACAGTCTTCCCAGAAGAGTTGAAGCTGTAATAGCTGCAAAAGGTGGACCAACATCATATTGAACTCTATGGGTTAGGAATGGGATGGCACTTCAGTTCATAGTATGAGTAAAGGCAGGTGAGCGAATACTTTTGGTAATATAGTGTATATCTGATTTCATAGACAAACTGTATTTGAATATATGATGTGTAGCCTATTTAAAAGCCCTGCTCAATTAAACCTACGGTAAGTAATCACTTTAACTAGATTATGAGTCAACTAAGAGTGTTCTCGACATTTTCATATACACCCATTCACTGTCTCTCCATTGCACGACAGCTTTTTGGCTTCTGCCAGCTCTGGTGCTGCTTGGTAGGATGCAAAAAGAGAACATTTTTTTGGAATCATGCAGAATCTTTTGATTGAGTTTGTGTCCACAGTCAGCACTAGTATAGCTGAGGTTGTGCTTGACGGTGTGCTATACCTTTAGAGATGGGCACAAATACATCAAGAAGTGTCCTGTTTCACATTGTGAATACTTCCTCATCAAACTATTGAAATAAAATACAAGAAACTGGAATGAGAGAATGCATTCCATTAAAATACCAGTAATTTGTGTTTTGGGTGCCCTATCCTTCTGTACGGGGACAGGACAGGGAGGGAGAGTTTAAAATCACACTTGTTGTTGCTCTCGATACCATCTGGTGGTTAAATAGAATTGCAGTGCCCCTGTTAAACTTTGATGGAATGAAATGCCTTCCTTTAATCTAGTCTTTGATTATGTCACGTGACCATTTTCCTATTGGACAGATCCTGGGTGGCCCCACACTTTTTAAAGTGTCATAAGATCTGTCGGCTCCTAAGTCTTGATTTAGAGACAGATAAACAAAGAAAATGGGACATCTCAAGATAGACAAGGATGAGTCACCAAGTTGCTTTTATGAGCTCAGATAGAATAAAACTCTTGTCCCCGATGTGTACAGAATGAGACTAAAAGCTCTCAGGCTGCCATCAGGGCTACGGTTATTTCCTGCCCTGTAAATATCCTTCAGATGCCTGTTACCTCAGTCTCACCGCATGCATGGGGTCAACAAGGCTAAACAGACAATTGAATTTAGGTGAGTGCGCTTTGGTTATGTGAGGTTCAAATAACAGGCTCCAGGAATTACAACACATCAGTGTTCAAACAAGAGTTGCTTGTTCTCACAGTAAGCCCGTTGCATCACCGTTCCACTTTGGGTCCCAGCGTTTGTCTTGTACCATCACTTTACAACAGAAAAACATTGCTAAACGTGGCCTCAGGGTTGCTGTGCTTCCTTTCCAGTAAAGCCAGAGATTGCGCTTCGGTGTGGTGACATGCGTGTTGACACCGTGAACACATTAGACACCTGTATGTCTCCGAGCAAGGTTCACATTTTGAGACTTCATTTGAGTTTCTTAGATGTGCAACAGCCACGTGAGAGCTTCTCTCTTGATACTTCAAAAGCCTTTGTTTACCAAAGAAGAGGAAAGGCTCCCTGGTCCAAAGCAAATAGGCTTCTGCTGTGAAGAATAAGGAACCGGTAGGTAGGGGCAGAACCCATTTGCTTATTAATATCACAATATAATAATATCCTTGCTCTGATCTCGCTGTGAAAACAGAAATGAAAAGGCGCGGTGGAGAATTTAATAGGGAAAAAACACTCCGGTGAGAACTTTGGCCAGCTCTGCCTTCTTTTGAGTCATAAACAGCCGGGGACAGAAAAACAAACAGTAGGCCGGGACATTATCACCCCACTATGGCGTATTGTTAACAGGGTGCCCTGGTTCAACCCTCAGCACTCTCCCACCATGATAACACTGTCTCTCTCTCTCTCTCTCTCTCTCTCTGACCCTCACCTCTCATATCCTGCAAGCTTAAACTCTCATCCCCTCACCTCACATATTCCTCTAACTTTCCATTCTAAAAATCCCATCTCCACCCAGCCCACCCTGCAGTGCCTCACACCGGCGAGGACAGACTGAGGGGAACGGGGTCCAGCTTCACTTGGACATCCGTCAACCTGTCAATTCAGTTTAATTAGGTTTTAATTGGATTTGCTCTGGCTTCCCGCCCAAACCTTATTATCCCCACTTATCATGAATGATAAGCTGAACGGGCAGCAGCAGGCAACATTGTGGATGAGTGGATCACGATTCATTGTGTGTTGGCCAGCAAAGCCCTGCTCGGGACGGCTTTGCCCCACCAGGCCTTCTTAGTATTCCGGACTCAGCACAGTGATGTTCATGCAGTGTAATGAGTGGGTGGAGCTTACCCACGACCAGCTCTATAAGCTACTTTTTAGTTTTGGTGCTGCTCATTGCGATAATTGGTCGAATGAAAAATGTATGCAGTGCTGTGATCTTGGTGCGATCTGGGATTTGCTGTGGTGCATGCTTGAGTTTGCTTTTTGCTTTGATCACCTGTATGTATGGGATTTTAGGCAGAATGCATTTTAATGTGTTTATGTGCAGACCCTTGAAGGCACAACTCACCGCAAAAATGCAAAAAAAAAAAAAAGACACCCTCCTTTACTCCATCCTCCATCCTCCTCCTCATTTACTCCTCATCCTCATCTACTTATCATGCAGTTGATCCATTGATATAGTTTGTTTGATTTGGTGAGGTTTCCAGTCTGCCACTATGTCCCCTGTCTCTTTGTACCCCTACCTAAAGCATACACTGTATCTTTCCACCCCCTGCGAGCATTAATTAGAGGCAGAGAACTCTTCTGCGGGAAATAGTTCACAACAAAGATCTTTGTCCCTGAGGGTTGTGGATCTTGCTCTGTGTGTCATTGTTTTTGGACAGAGATGTTGCTGTTGAATGTGTACACGTGTACATTTTGACGGTTTGAGCTCCACAATTGAATACCCATGCAGCCCTGTTTTATTGGAAAGTTGACAGCAGACTGCTAAGAGCTGTCAGAAACTCTCTGAATGGATAGACTGCACTGTGGCATGTGGGAAAAAAAAAATCTCTTTGTATTTTGGGTGAACTGCTCCTTTAATGATCATTTCACTGCGTGTTGTATGTGAGTTTGTGTTGTATTCGTGATCGGTGGGGTTATTGATAATGGTGAAGTGTAGTCTGTTTCCCACACTACACTGAGGAACCACTGCACCTTTTCTAAGGTTACAGGTTTGGACTGACAGCTCAGGCCCTCAGTGGACGGCTTTTAAGACCACATTGTATGATGCAGCATTCAAAGAGGCTCTAAGAGCTCGGAGACTGTCACGAACACCTGAGACTCACTTTGGGATTAACATGGTGATCACGAGATAGAGAGCAGGCAGAGAAAAGCCCTGGAACAGTGTGGGTTTCTCTTGTTTTCCATCTGCAACGATCAAAGGCCGTGAACTCAGGCTTGTTTCAACCTGCTGGAGGAGACCCGCTTCTGAAAAACATCACATCTTGTACACATGTGGGCCGTCCCTTCCCCTTCGGGCTGCCTGCAGGACCCCGGTGACGGGGCGTGTGAATGTGCCGATGTGCTGCCTCAGCAGGAGACTATAAGAAGCTTTGAGAGATGGGCTTAGGGCCTGGCATGGATACCTCACTCTGCCTGCCGGTCTTTATCTCAGCCTCTCTCTCTCTCTCTCTCACTTCCTCTATCGCCGCGTTCTCTCTTAGCTTATCTCCCGTCTCTAACCCTGGACGGTTTCTGTAGCATGTCAGACAACGTGTTGACCGTGAGGGAGCATGGAGGTAGGACACAAATGCACTCTTGATTTAAAATTTGAAACGTCTTCATTATAATCTAAAAAGATTAACACCTGCACTCCCTTTTACTGCCACAGTCTTCATGCTATTGTTCATTTATTTACTTGTCATTTAAACTTTTGTCTCCTCCACTGTGCTGCAGTAGAGGACAGAAAAGTGACATTTGTACTTTACAGAGAAATGTCTAGCACAGCGGGCTGCGGCTCATCTGTTTTGTAAAGTGTGTGAAAGTGGGGCTCTGTCTAATTCTTGTCTCCTTCATGACTTTGGCAGTGGTGGTTTTTACATATTGTCTCCACAAACAGTGAGAAGGGCTTGGATGTAGGCTGTGACTGCAAATATGTGCAAGTGTAAAAAAAAAAAAAAAAAAAATTGCAAAGCCATCATAGAGTTCAACAGTGAAATTCTGCTACAGCAGGCAGAAAACCAGCTCCACTGCAACATGCTAAGCCTCACGTCGCCTCAGCCTGGGCTGTTTTTTATCAGCTAGGTGATATGAGAGAGGTGAAGTTATACTTTTTATGAGGAAAGTGGGCCAAGGAAGGCTTTCTTTGAACCATTGTCAACTACTAATTAGGTCATGTCTGTCTAACATTATTTGCTGAGTGTTAATAACTTACTAGTACTAGGTCAGTAATTATGTGAGTAGCTGTTCATTTTGCTCTTGCCCAACTTTAAGAGAGTTCACACTGTGCACGTGCACGTGAGGACAGTGAGGCACACCTTTACACTTTAAATCAGCACTCCACAGGTTATATACATCATCCCAAAACAATCTCTCTCTCTCTGTCTCTCTCTCTCTCACACACTCACACACATATTGACACACATCATATCATCAGCAACTTAGCAGACATGTCTCCTAGAGAGGATGTCTTGTTTATCTGATAATAAAAGGCAAATCACGCGGCTTGTACAGTTTGTCTGTGTGTGGGCAGATGGTGGTAACATACTGCACCATTGTTTTAAGGGATGTCATGTCCAAACTTCTCAGCTGTCACCGAAACACAATATGCCTGGTCATCACAGTGCAAAATCAGTCTAGTTTTATATCAGTACACATCTTCTGTATCTGTATCAAATGACAAATGGAAGATATTTAGCTGCATCATTTAGAATTATGGGCACCACTGAGGTTGTAAACACTATAAAACGATTATAAAAGTTATAACACAGTTGTCATATATTGATGCATTATAAAGTGTTAATTATTAACTAATCATAAACCATTCATAAACCCTTTGTAAGGGCAGTCTTATTGTAAAGTGGTACCAAATTATGAGCATTAGATCACACTAGTAGTGATCAAGCTGCACTCATGAGTCAAACTACGAAACATATGCAAGATAGGCATTCGTGGAAGTGCTGTTGTGCATCATTGCATTGAAGAAGTACCTCCTCTGGAGCGGGTATGTTCTCACATTTTAAAGTGCTGTAATTAATCAAATGAAAAATCTGTTGTACAGTGGCCGAATCTACACTGTTTTTGTGGTGGTGTTAATGAAAGCCATGATTTGTTTCAGTGCTTGTTGGAGCAGAGAGTGCATTTTATGGTTTATTATCAGTGTGTGTGATATGAGGTAGGTAGACGTTTGTGCGTGGGTGTTTGGACTCCTGAGGATTGTTTCCCTTTAAAATGTGTTGGCAATTAGAGCAGCATGATGCTATCATGAGAATAACCGCAGCATGCAGTGAGAAGCTTGTAAAAAACGTGTTTACATCTTCTATCTCTCGCTATAGATTTGTGAAGGGCACATGTTTAATACCCCTAACCGTGTGTGTTTGTCTGAAGGTAAATGGCAGCATACCAGGTTCTGTGTGGCACTATGACACTCTGACTCTTGGCAAGGAAGAATCAGGGGCTACAATGTTGGGATGTGGTGACAGAAATCACACTGTTGGTTTTGTAGACAACAAGATAGAGAAAATCTTTTCTTTGAGTGTTCAGCTCTTTTCCCCATTATGCGGCATTGACAACAGTTTTCCTGTTACATGTTCCTGATTCATTGAACTATAGAAGGTATTGATGCATTTCCCATTTTTTCATGAAAAAACTGACCATTGTCTCATTCCTTTGCCATTTTCTTGTTTTGAAGTTATTTGTTGACTTTCTATTCATGTCTTCTGTCTTTCTTCTCTCCATAGGATGCTGTTACTCAGCAGCAACATGAGTTCGAAGCGGTCATTCCAACCTGAAGAGCCTTAGCAGACATCATTCAGCACTGTGTACACATGGAGTGAACAGGACAGTCAGTCAGGGTGGGAGACCAGGACAAAGTAACAACATCCCTATCCAGGCCAAAATTCAATTGAACGTCAACCTCATTTGGCCTTGTTTGATTCCTTCCCTCTTCATACTTTTTGACTCTAAAATATCACTTCTTCATTTGATATAATTTAATATAAATTCCTCAGTCCAAACTCCTCCCATCTTGTGCCACAAGACCCTCCTTTCCCTTTCACAGCGCCCCTCAGAGGGGCGATGCCAGTCTTGCTTAATGCCGACGCCTCCTTCAGCTCCAAGCAGGAGCTCCTGGACCTCCAGGACTGTCCTCCCAGCCAGGGTCCCTCTCTGGACACGCCTAGCCCTGTGGACTCTCAGCCAAGCAGTCCTGTAGGCTCAGGCCCCAGGAGCCCTGGCAATCCAAGGGGTGATGGCCCCATTGGGCCCCGCATTTTTACCACGGCCTCCTCACTGTATGGGGTGCACAAGTCCCCCCATGGAGAGCCTCCCTTGGGGTTATCGTTGATAACCTCAGACTCCGATCAGCTATGTGGCTGGGGGGCTCTGACACCCAAAGCCATCCAGGCTTTCAACACCCCTCGCTGGGTGCTGTTCTTCCTCTGCGTGGCCTCTTTTCTTCAGGGCATGATCATCAACGGCTTCATAAACACGGTGGTCACCTCCATCGAGAGGCGCTTCGACCTGCGCAGCTACCAGGCCGGCCTCATTGCCAGCTCCTACGACATCGCAGCCTGCGTGTGCCTGGCCTTCGTCAGCTACTTCGGCGGGACGGGGCACAAGCCTCGCTGGCTGGGCTGGGGGGTGCTGATCATGGCGTTGGGATCTCTGGTGTTTGCCTTGCCTCACTTCACTACACCCCCCTATCAGGTCAGTCTGCCTGAGCACACAGGAATGTGCTCTGCCAACCGTACCAGCCCGTGCCATAACAAGGAGGGCGGAGGACTGTCCAGCTATCGGTTTGTGTTCATGCTGGGTCAGTTTCTACATGGTGTGGGTGCTACGCCTCTCTACACACTCGGGGTCACATACCTGGATGAAAACGTCAAGTCCAATTATGCGCCTGTTTATATAGGTGAGTCACACATGAAACATCTCAGTGCAGTACACGATGCAGAAAGCAGTTTTCCTTCAAACAGAATAGGGCAGGAGGATATGGACAAAATCAAATGTCATAACATATTATCATGTATCATATTATAACACTATTGTAGGAATGTCACGTGGTGCTTTCATAACATATTTACACACAAGATTTTGAACAATCATAAATAATGTAGATAAGCAATATATGAAGTTAGTCTAATGAGTTGCTTCCCTTTACTCTAATGCAGGCCTTTAAACCAGGAAAAGACAATACAAAATCTATTTGATATCTAGTCTCACATCATAATATCAATATAATACTGATATATTATCAAACCCTAAGACAGAATCCGTATTACTTCATTTCCTACCTTCTTCCCTTTAGCATTGATGCACCAACAAGAGCTTTAGGTCCCAGTAAGGCTGCTGGGCAGTGTGGAGTACAGTGGCCACTGCCTTATTTTTAGTTATTTATTATTTTGTTAACCCTTCAAAACTAATGGTTTTATATGTGCTGGAGGTGACTACAAAAGTTATGAGAATATTCATGCAAATTGCTTGATGCAAATTCATGCAAATTCCCAGCTGCACCTTTATAATTACTGCCTTTGCATGTCTTTGTAAACGCTCCAAATTGTTGTGCTGTGTGTGGATGTAATCACTCCTGTGGTTGCGAAAATGTTTGTGTAAATTTCTTCATGACAAGTTGAATGTCAAAATGTCTGTCCCAGTCTGAACAAGTGGGTGGAAACATCGACCACAGACTGGCATTGTCACGATAACGTTGTTTTTTTTTTTTTTTTTTTGTCTCACTAGTTTTACTCTGTGAGATGGCCACATTGTGAATACACCTCTACAATTGACAAAGGGCCATCTCAGAGTCTCAGAGACAAAACGCTTTTTGTGTGAAGTTGTCTCTGATAGGTTGAGTGATTATACAGTGGCCGACTCTAGTGATTTAAAATAATCTCAGCTTAATTATAGTGTTCTGTTATGCAGTGTATTGGTTACGGTTAGCTCAAGAGTGTGATGCTGCTGTGCCTATTGATTTTCCCTCCAAGATCAAATAAAGGACCTGCAATTCTAGTTAATGATGCAAATGGCTCTAAATTACAGGAACTACCCAAAAGACAATCACAGCACTGTTGCAAAGAGGGTCAACATGAATGAGAGGCGATGTCCTCAGTAAGTCGTAGTCATCCTAATATTAGCTATGTATAAATCCAGTAAAGCATACATATTGTGCTTTGTTATTATGACAAGCAGATGTGTTCCTTTCATAACTCAGGCATTCAAACACCACCGACCTTCACCGCCAGATTGCACCGACGAGATGTTAGAAATTGTTTTTTGAAAAGATGTACAGAATGATACATAGCAGCATTAAATTAGGGCCCGACCAATATGGATTTTTTGGGGCCGATTCCGATATCAGGGAATAAAAAAAATCCGATAAACGTTATATCGGCCGATTAAATTTTTACATTTTTCAATTAAAAAAAAAAAAAAAGACAAAATACCTGCTTTGGATGGCTTAAATATAGTTCCAAACACTTGTTACAAAGATATTAATTGAAGGGAGAACATTTTACTGTTTTCAAATACTTTTATTATGAGAGATTGTGTGGAACAAGCGGCATATGAACAATTTGAACATAAAACAAATCAAAAATATGATGTGCAAAAAGGCAGTATCATCATGTCATCATGTTTAGCTTAAAGGTGCTGCCATAGGTTGGTCAAAATACTCTGAACACCTCAATATACTGCTCTGCACACCAACAGCAATACCCACTATCATCTCAGTAAACATAAAGAAATCTCTCTGACAGTGTCAACATTTACAAAGTAATACATTTATTAAAGTAGAATTCATAGTAGGGCTATTATTGGTGTGCATCACATTGCACAGTGTCTACTGAAGTGGTCAGTGAGTGTATTTAATGAATTATTATCTGTAGGTAATAGGTAGGTGGATAAACAGCGTCATAAAAGTCTCTGGTAAAACATGATTTGAAATGCGCCTCTCTGATGTTCTCTAAACGTGCGTTCACATTTTCTTTCCTCCATGAAGTTATAACTTCATCCAGAAACGCTTTTTCCTCCTCAACGCCATAAGTTAAAAAACACAGTTGGTGCGCTGCTGTAAATGAATGCAGCCCATAATGGTTTTTGCACGGCGACAACGCCTTATCCTAATTTGCTCCGGTCTTATCTAGTCTGCTAGCATGCAAAGTGCTTAGCAAGGTAATATTTAAGCTAGGTCATCCTAACTTTAGCTTGCTAACATTGAAGCTAGGTCATCCTAACTTTAGCTTGCTAACATATCAGTCAAGTGTGACAACCACAACGAGGCACGCCATGGGGAATTGGAAACTTACTGAGTTATTGTTTAATTCACAAACTAGTTATAAACTTACCATTTTGGCAAACCGCTCGGCTCAGTAAACGCGCTGTCGGCTCTTCAGGCTTCTCACGACTTCTCTCTGCTGTGAGGTGACTGTGGAGCAGGACGTGAAAGGAGTTGGAGCGCCCTCTACTGGATATGTAACGCAAGGACATTACTTCTAAGAAAACACCGTATTCCCTGCATTTTTACTAGTGGAAAAATAAGTGTTAACATCGGCGTCAATCGGCAACTATTGGCCGATTACCGATTATTTCCTAATGGCTGTAATCGGCCGATTAAATAGGCCACTATTTTGCTTAAATCAGACATATTTAAGATTTTATGCTCTAACAAATTGTGCTTTTAGTGGTAAAGGAAATAATAATTCAAGCCATCGAAGTTTCGGGTTGTGCATACATAGATTTATAGGCCTACAAGCTATGCCATCTCTACTACTGCCATCTGTGTGACTCCTAAGTTTGACCCTTCCAGGCTCCCTTTCAGAATCAGATTCAGAATATATATGTTCCTGGATCCCCGAGGGGAAATTGGGTCAGTTGCAGCTGCTCATAGAAGAATTAAATTTTAAGAAATAGAAAGAAATACAACATGTGAAGTCTGTGCGTCATGTGCATGAAGTCTCAATATGCCACGCCCATCTGCTCCATTCAGCACCTCTGAACACTCGCAGCACAACATGTCCTGAACCGATATCCCTCATTCACCTCACAGTGCAACCCAATGAACGTATTCAACCCCAAGCCCGTTCGGTCCTTTTTTCTCACTGAAACATTGACTTTGTGGAAGCGGGGTCCCGTGAAGAACAATGGAAGCCTTTTAACCCTCAGGACAGGAAGAAGTGAGTCGGAAACAGGAAGTAGACGGTGACTGTACTGACACACCCACGGTGTCTTTGCTCTCTCTCTCCCCAGGGATCTTCTACACGGCAGCCATTGTGGGTCCAGCGGCAGGCTACCTGCTGGGGGGACACTTCCTCAATATTTACACTGAGATCCACCTCACGTGAGTCTTCTCTGGATGGCGTAATAGAGTAGAATACAATACAATACAAGTCAATACAATATAACAGTAAAATAAAAGAATTAAAATGGAGTTAATCACACCAATATCCAGAGATGCTGCATGCTAGAATTTATGGGCCAATATCTATTCATGTGCAGCATCTCATACCTTGTGTGTGTGTGTGTGTGTGTGTGTGTGTGTGTGTGTGTGTGTGTGTGTGTGTGTGTGTGTGTGTTCACAGGACAGAGCTCACTCCAGAGAACCCGCTGTGGGTCGGGGCGTGGTGGATCGGCTTCCTAGCAGGCGGGGCAGCAGCTCTGCTCATCGCTCTCCCCATCCTCGGCTACCCACGACAACTACCAGGTACGGCTGTGTTAAAGTTAAAGGTGCACTGCAAAATTTACGGGGTTGATTCAGGTAAACACCGTTGAGACTCAGCTGGCAAAAAAATGTGCGATAAGCATGTTATTTATCTCTGAGTCAGGCTGACGATGGGAATGATGAAGACTTGACCTTCAAAATTTTGTGCTTCTGTCAAGTTTTTTTCAGCTGAGTCTAAATTGTACTCACTGCAATGCAATGTTACACAGTGCACCTTCGAACAAAACTCACCCGTCATAGAAGCAGATGTACGTGTTGCTGCTCTCTGTCAGCGATTGGTTGATCACAGCAATCTCCTACCTCTTATCTACACGTGCCACTGAAATCAGTAAATCGACACAAGGAGAAGGACATGATCGTGTAACACACATCATTTCCCTAACACACCAGTGAATGAGCACCAAACTATATGCACCACTACTTTTCCCTTTTTAACCCTTTGGTGCATAGCGGTCACTACAGTGGACAGCTGTTTAAAAGCCATTTTCTCCTAAATACAATGGTTTCTATGGTGGAATTGCATATCAGCTGTTAGAATGCTCTGCTGCTCCTCCCCATTGAGGTTTATGCAGAGACTGTCAATTCTTGTTGCTGAAAACATATTAATACTAGTATCATAACATGGTAATACCAGTCCTGCATCCTTAAAGAAGTATGGAGACTCACAAAAGTGTTCATGCCCTAAGAAGAGTAAAAACACATAAGAAAAAAATCTTGACTCAGGCTTTCATGATTCATGCATCAAAGGGTTAAATAACTGAGATTCACCTCTGTTCAGTGTCCAACTCCAACTTCAAGGTTGCCTCTGACGGGCTGAGCACCAACTCCATTCTCAAGCTTGCTGGGTGTGCGGATATGAACAATATCAGTCCTGCTGTTCAGTGTTTTAATATGCACAGAACATGACGGAACAGCTACAGTTAAAACACCTAAAGGAAGGGAACAATTAGGCCTCATAGCCACTTAAATATACTCTCTGGGCAGATTAAGTTGATCGATCCTTGGCAAGTGTATCAATAAAAGAGGAATTGTGTCTCACAAGAGGAAATATTGCGATAGCCTGCATTATTGTTCCACCCCTAGTAATGAGTGCTTACAACCAGTGCTGTTATTAAGTTTTAAAATCCAGCAATTCACTTTATGTCTGCAGGCTCTCAGAAGTACGTGTCCATGCGTGTGTCGGAGGCCCACCAGCTCAAAGATGGCAGCCACACCACAGCCTCGGACCCCCAGTTTGGCAAATCGGTCAAGGACATGCCCAGGTACGAAATCACTCAAATTCACACTCATATAAAAAGACGGAGATATAGCCAGTGGCATAGGGGTATGTGCAGCAGGTAGATAAACACACACACACACACACACACACACGTATTTGTTGTGATGCCTTGATGCCTACCATCATCCATTTCACAGCTGAGCGACGGGCTTGTCTCACAGCAACATCGCTGTGTTTACCACTGTGTGTTTGCTGTGAGCCCAGTAAACACAACTGGGAGTTATCTCCATGGCAGTGGGGGATTACAGAGAGGCAGTAATCACACCACATTATGTAACATGACTGTGTGACTGTGGATCTACTCCGGTGGTGATCTGCGCTGAATTAGGAACATCTCTCAGGGGTTGAGATTAGGCTGACCTGGTTCAATTAAAAAGGAAGCTAAAGATTTTAAATGAAGAGTGCACACACTCTCCTCCCATCCCTGGGCTTTTATTTCCTGTGTCAGCTTGCTCCTTTCCCTCTTCCTTGCTCACATTTAAATTCAATTCCATTCAGTTTTATTGGTATAAAATACAAGGAAATAAAAAGGTTCTAATAAGTGACTAAAGAAGTGGACAAATGACCTGAAGGGTATAGAATATGCTTCTTTTTTATTGAATTTACCCATTATTGATTAAATACATATTCAATACTGCACATAGTTTTTCACTTTTCATTCAGCGGAAAGGTTTTCAACATTGCTGCACAATATTTTTAAAATTTTTAGGAGGATAGGCTTCTCTTATTTCTTCATAGTTAAAACATAAAAGGAACTGCTTCTCTGTCTCTACTTCCCTTTGTGTGCAGAACAATATCAAAAACACCATCTCCCTCTCTCTGCCCCCACCCCCCCACCCCAGGTCTGTGCTGCTCCTCTTAAAGAACCCCACCTTCCTGTTTCTCTGCCTGGCCGGGGCCACAGAGGCCACCCTCATCGCCGGCATGTCCACTTTCGGCCCCAAGTTCTTGGAGTCACAGTTCAGCCTCAGCGCCTCAGAGGCTGCCACGTGGTTCGGTGAGTCATCAGGGAAAATGTCAAAATCGCACAGAGCCTGGTGCAAGTCCAGTTTGTTGGAAGCTCTTTTGGTGGCAGCTGATACCACAGAGTACAACAGGTGGGGACATCACCTGCCACCAAAGACCAGGCAGCTTACTTTCCACCACTAGAGGTCAGGCTTGACTACCTTTGATTCATGGAACCTGTAGTACTGAGGGATCGAAGCAGTTTCACTGTCAAAACCAAATTTCTGATGCAGTCTGTATTATTATTCACCCTAAAAATCAGATGAGGCCATATATTGAATATTGTTATACCTTAAAATGTACTTGACTGTCACTGAAATGAAAGCTTTTCACAGGAACACTGCCCCATCAGTAAAACTACAGGTCTCATACATTTGTATCATTTTTTTTTTAGCTTTACTAGTGTCGAGTCCAGCCTGGAATTGGGGTTTGGTTGGTATGGATACCGCCTCTCTGATATTAATAGAATGGACAGCATCATTGTTCAAAAACACACGTCACTAGTTTCATATTATGCTGGCATTTCCCCATTTGAAGATAATCACACCTGGGTATTACTAATATTTTTTGCCACTTCCCTCACGACCGTGTCAACTTCCTCTGCTACTTGAAACATAACACGACAACAGAGGTCAGCTCTCTAGAATATTACTCAGTAAAGTCAACTATATTTGGTGTGGATGAATCATTGACTTTGATTGGCTGGAGCAGTGTTGATTCATTTCCATGTGACTGACATTGTTGTTCATTGTCTTGAATCATTGGACCATGTCGACACGTTCTCAGTAATTGATTGACATTATTTTGTGAGCAGTGAAGAGATGGGGCTTATTTTTATTTATTACATAGTTATGTTGAAGACTTGATTGTGAATGGGCAATTAAAGCATTCTTTGGTCTGTTTTTCCTGCACAACAAAACGTTGTCAAGGCTGTTTGTTGTGTATTATGCCTTACATAATACAAGCATAACTTTCTACCTGTGTGATGCTGCTACCTCCGTTTGGCTCCGTAAGAACAGAGAAGTCATGCATTTAGACGTTTAGAGGAAGATACTTCTCATTTATTCATTCATTCATTCAGAAATTATCTTAAGCCTCGGGGTGTCTTTGGACTATGCAGAGCCCTCATGCTGTGTTTGCTGCTCACTCAGGGTACATGGTGGTGCCGGCAGGCGGCGGCGGCACCTTCCTGGGCGGCTACATCGTGAAGCGGCTGAACCTGCGCTGTCGCGGCATCATCCGCTTCTGCATGCTGTGTGCCGTGGTCAGCCTGCTCGCCATCTTCATCTTCCTCATCCACTGCCCCAACGTGCCCATGGCGGGGGTCACGGCGCCATACCTGGCCAGTCTCATGCAGGACCAGCAGGTGGACCAGTACGCCAGCCACAGAGACCAGTACCAGCCTCGCAGCCTCAGGAACAGGAACAGGTGTGGCTCCTGAGTCTTGGACAGTGTATTTTCTTTCAACACTATAACTGCTGTTCTGTATCCTGTTGTATATGATGCTAAATGCTGTTTGTTCCTTCACAATCAAGAGATATGTTTTGTGTTCATTAGGATAGAAATTCTGTACTTTTAAAGGGATAGTTCATCAATTATCCAGGGGGGAAGTTCACCTCAATGGCATTTGGAGCATCCAGCCAGTATCCAGTAACAATGAGAGGAAGATAGCACCACTACTGTCCTACAGAGCAGCTAGGAGGGAAGGGAAATAATATCACATTTTGCAAAATGCGTGAACTATCCCTTTAATTCAGCTATAGGTGGGGAGAAACAAGCACTCATTATCGGTGTATATATGTAACCAATTAGTTGAGCACATGTGGATGTGTGCGAGCACATCCATCATCACACATTCCTGTTTATTCCCTGTAATATTTCCCAGATTGTGATTATTGCAGCACATAGTTTAACATCATATAATATTCATACGAAGCAGCCGTCAGAGATCACCCAGCTCAGTGTATAGAGGGAACTATAATGAGACCGCTCCTTCTTAAAACACCTTCAAACCCAACTCCACTCAGCAGTGTCCTTAGGAGATATTATTTCACACACGAAGCTGCTCACCAAGGAGGAAAATGAATAAAATCATCAGCCCAGTTTCTTAGCATCCTGGAAGATTACCCACATCATGACCTGGATAATGATAACGCATGAGCATTATGAAAGATGAGTGTGACAGAAATAATGAGCACGCGTTTCATGGTGAAAAATAACCTTTCTAGCTCTTTAATTGCGGATTCATCCTCTTCAAAACTGTCTCTCTCTCTTTTCTCACACATGCCCCCACCGCCTCCACTGATACTTTTTTTTTTTTTTACATCTGTGTGACTTTCTGTCTCTTGTTTTGTTTCTCCCTCCCTCCTTCCTCCTCTCCTTCATACTCCCTTTCCTCTCTCCCTCCTTCCCACTCCTCTGCGTCTCCTCCCGCCCCTCGCAGTTCGCTGGACGAGGACCTGACCGTGGGCTGTAACGCGGCCTGCAGCTGTGTGAGGGAGCTGTACAACCCGGTGTGCGGGGCCGACGGGGTGATGTACTACTCTCCCTGCCACGCCGGCTGCAGCTCCATCAACCACACCGAGCGCTCCACAGGCAGACAGGTACCGCCGCTCTCCCTGCCTGAGACCGGACTCGGAGCGGCAAAACAAGTCGCCGAGCGCAAACCTCGAGAGTCTCTGCAAACCAAAATCCACCTGTGCAACAAATGGCACCCACTTTTAGAAAATAACAAATAGCACAAAAATGAAACATATGACTCTGCTTTGAAAAACACAGTCTTTGGTTGACCAATTGATGACACTTTATGAACTTTGTAGCTCTGTAGTTTCGAGATATTGAATGATGAATTCCAGTTTTTTTTGGGTATAATTTTATGATGAACACAGATCATCATTTGCACGTGTCCATCAAATAAATGTGCAGTCTTGTCTGTTTGGTCTATATACTGGAATGCACAGTCTATTGATTTCTAGTTGTATTCAGTGTGTTTGTGATTAGCTGTCCATGTGCACAGGCCTCACATGCTCACTTCTCTCTCTCTCTGTGTGTGTGTGTGTGTTTTTGTTTTTTTTTCCAGGTGTACTCTGGATGCAGCTGCGTGGTGGGAAATGTGTCCTGGGGTGAGGAAGGCTTGGCGCTGGCAGGGAAGTGTGGCAGCTCCTGCCACCACATGCCAGCCTTCCTCTCCTTCCTCTTCATCATCATCTCGTTCACCTTCCTCTGTAGCATCCCAGCGCTCACTGCCACGCTCAGGTGGGTGGCCGCTGTAAAAACTGTAAAAATATCCACGAGCCAGTAGCTGGTAGATTCTGGTCATAGTCGGTACTTTGGCGAATGTTCCTCAAAAAAGGTGCATTATTCACCACTTGTTATGCATTTCATGAGTTGCAGTGCCTTGGGCAGTAATTCGTTATATCGTTGTGTTTGCATTACACTCAAAGATTGCAATTACACCCTTTCCAACTCCTTGCCTGTGAATGATCAAATAAATACATGAAAGGCTTCTGCTTTTGTTCAATAAAATTTAAAGGAATAAAGGGAATATTTTAAAGGGAATTTAAACTCCCATTCAGAGAAAATAAAATTTTTAGACAGTGTATTGTTATTATAACTAGGTGAGTTGCTTTGATCAGTAACTGCAATATTTTTACATGACTTGAAATCATAATCCCGCTGCTAATTACTGAGAGAATTTCACACTACTGAGTAACGTGCTCTCATCATCTGGGTATTTTTTTTTCCCATTATATCCATTCCCTACACACAGTGGCAAAGTGATGACAGTGAGAAGTCAACATCAGGATCCTTGTGCTGTGGCTGGTGAATGACAGTTTAAACGTCTTGCTCTAAAAAGCGGTGGCACGTTATTTCCCAGAATTAAAATCATCATCAGTGTATTTGCAGTGTACAGGCTTGTGTGTCAGAAGGCTGTCCTGTGGGACTGTTGCCACTCTCCCTGACGCTGATCTCCTGTGACAGCAGCTCAATCATGATCATAAGAAATAGCAGGGTGGCTGTGACAGCGGGAAACACTTTGATGCTGAGTAATAGATGTAAAAATGAAGTTGCTGGAGCTGACAGAAAATTCTGTTAGACTGTCCAGGTACTGTTGTGGTGAGGTTTGGGACCCAGCATGTGTGTGAGTGTGTGTCTGAACTGTGTCACTGCTGCCCTCTGCAGGTGCGTCCCAGACAGCCAGAGATCATTTGGACTTGGCATCCAGTGGATTGTGGTGCGAACGCTTGGTACGGCCAATATATTTTTTCTCTAAGTTTACTTTTTCAATTTGAAGCTTGTAAACCTGTTTTGCAAATACGATATTTTTCACATAATTGACTCTCGATCCTCTCCGATCCGTGTTGATGTTCCTCTACAGGTGGTATCCCGGGGCCCATAGCGTTCGGCTCGGTGATTGACATCTCCTGCTTGCTGTGGCAGGATCAGTGCGGTGAGCAGGGCTCCTGCTACCTCTACCAGAACTCAGCCATGAGCCAGTACACACTAATCGCTGGCATCATATACAAGGTAACTCAAACACACACTGACACCACAGGCAACAACTGCAAACAACCAATCAGTATCACATGCAGTGCTCAAAACTCTATTTACTTAAAACTAGTGGAGTGAAATAAATCCCACAGTTGTTTGAAATAAAGCAGGGTATATAAATAAATGAATAGATAATGCAGGCCACTCGACTCATGCAATTAAAATGAAATCTAGTGATATCTATCTCTACATTCAGCAATATTAAATGCAGTTGTTGCAGTAAAATGTCTGTTTGCAGTGTGAGAGTCATCCACCGTACACTGTGCAGCCAGCCTGGTGTTATCTCCTGGATTTCATAATTTCTGTAGTAGCATGAGCTCCTCACCACTTTCAGCTCTTTCAGTGCATCTCTGTCAGCACACATCCTGCAGATAAGCATATCCACATTTCAGATCACTTGCGCAAGTGCCTCTGTCGCTGCAGTCAGCACTGCAACAACAGGAAAAACACAGTCGAAGCATTTGTTTTAAGTTGAAGCTGAAAGTCTGCAGCTTCACTACATTCTCAAATTGGACGTCAGAGACAAAAATAATCCAAGAAATCCGACAGGAGCCTTGTGAGAGTGAAATGCATCCCTCATTTCCAATCCCTGAAAATGCATTTTTTTCACATTTTAACTAAAACTATGACTATTTTTTTTTTACTAAAACTTTACCTATCCATGTAATTTTATGGTACTTTCACATATAATTTAGCAGTTTATCTAATATTAATATCATCTTTACCTGGTCTTTTTCAATTTGGTAATTTGGATTGTTTTTTTTTTTTTTTTTTATAATATTCTGGTAATTTGGAAGTAAGATTCCTGTATATTTAATTTTTCATCATTTTCTTATTTGTTTATTTGTTTATTTCAAAGGATCCCCATTAGCTGACGCCAAACCGACAGCTAGTCTTCCTGGGGTCCAGACAATAAAATACAAAGTCAAACATTAGAATATCAGTTCACAAAATACATCTTTTTAAATAAAAAATGCAAATAAAGAATAAAAAAAACACTTCTTATGACTTCTGGTTATGTCTTGCTTTTTTTTTTTTTTTGGTAATTTTGTGGCCTTTGTATGATGTTTTCTTTTTTCTTTTTCATTTATTACTATTGTTACTGTTTGTAGTATTAGTATTTATTTATTTATTTATGGTGTAATTTTGTGCTAATTTGTATTGGTGATTCTCCAAAGGGTTAAAGCACCTCCACCTCAAATGATGGACATGCATAATTTAACGCTGTGGACTCGCCACAAAAGCAGGACCAGTTGGTTATGATAGATGTTTTTTTTTTTCTACAAATGGGTTTTCCTTCATATCTGCTGGACTGACCATCACAGGAATGAAAAATAAATCTGTTTACGCCGGTGTTTTGGTGGGCAGAGAATACATTTTCCCATGATTGTCACGTGTATGGGGAAATGACAGCGTTCTCAGTTCTCTTAAAATTGCCATGCCATAGAGCTTTTTTTTTTTTCACCACGGCTGTTTTGACATGCAATCACAGGTAAACACAGGTGTTGCTAATGACATTAATAAAGGCTCTGTTCCATCCAAAATGAGTCAGAGAGCGTTTCCAGAGAGCCAGCTGGATCAGCAGCAGCACCCTGCCTCTGCTCGACCTGAATGGAACAGAAGCATAATTAATTAAAATCATTAGTAACACCGGGGTTTACCTGCTGTTCATGTCAAAATAGCTGCTGTGAAAAAGGTAGAAAAAGCTAATGCATTTCTTTGTACAATACCAGTAAATTACATGATAGCCTGAGCATTTTACTCTGGAGGTATTGTGTTCTTTGTCATGGCATGTTTTTTTGCAATGCTGTAATTGGCATTTCAGCATGTACATTATGAAGGAAAACCCATTTGCTGGCATTGGCGGAATAAATAATGTCTGCTCCCTCCATTTGGTTCCATTTTTCCAGTGGCTCTGATTTGGAAGAGGTTCAGCGCTGGTGCTTTTACACAAATTTAACCACTTTGGCCTGTTTCTGCCCTGTTGCATTTGGACCGTCGAGTTTGCTCCAGCTCCTCTCTCTCTCTCTTGCCCTGTGTTAGGTTTTGGGGACAGTCTTCTTCATGTTAGCCAGCATCATGTACCAGCCCCCCCCGGAGTCGCCCCAGAGCAGCTGCGAGAGCACCGACCACGGGGCAGCAGACCTGGGCGACCTGCCCGTCAAAGACCTGCCTCAGGACGGCGTCATTGTCAACCCGCACGCCAGGTTATGACCTCAGAGACTGACCGCTGACTGTGTGTGTGTGTGTGTGTGTGTGTGTGTGTGTGTGTGGAGGCGTGCCTCCCCTTTGACACGGTGTGAATATGACTTTGTGAGTGTGGAGGTCGGGACGGCGGTGGTGGGAATACACGTACACACAAGCATTGCAGCCATACAGACATACACATGCAGTTGCACATGTGGCCAAATGAAACACAGGCACGCAATGGACCAATCCTAAGTCCCGCCCCCTCAAATGCAAACCAGCCAATCATAGCTTAGTAAATGTTTCCCTCAGACATACATCTGTCTCCATAGATGTGAATGAAGTTTCGCCAGATGTTGAGGTGTTTTCAGACATTCATGCTTTGCTTTTCGAAGGTCGTCATGTAAAAAGTAGAAGTCAACTATGTACATCCACGACTGGCATGGTGAGATTCAGCAGAAGATACTGAGAATATACATACATGTATAACAACACGTGTCTGTTTGTTTAGTAATCTGTCACTCAATTTCTCATCGTCCGACCTATCAGCACTAACTACGGGAGGCAGGACTTAGGATTGGTCAACTGAGCAGCCAATAAACACACACCTCTGTATACCACATGACGACGTCTTCTTCCACACTGCCCTCCTGGAGAAAACCCCTGCCGAGTGCGTGTGTCGTGCGTGCATGAGTGCGCGTTTTGTGATCGTCAGGGCGGCACGGCGCAAATTTCTATGTAGCTTGTAGGCGTTTCTACGAACATCCGGGAAGCACTCGAAAAACAAATCAGCTCTCAAAAAGACTTTTTGGAATGTAAGTTTGAGACGGAACGAGAAGAGTCTGATTGTAACCTGGTGTCATGCCCTCTCACCGCCAGGAGCCGAGGCGCCAGAGGGCTGTGTGTTGTACATTATATGCCACATGTATGAAGCATTTCTGATGTGGAAGAAAAGGCATTGACGCTCCTTCTGTTCTCTCCCTATCACTGGTCGACGATTGCACTCGTATTATTTTTCTCTCCACTGGGGACGCCAGGTTCTCATATACAATGAAACCAGATCATTTTCATAGCATATGTCATATTTTAAGCATAAGCCAAGAGTATGTAAAGGCACTTATATGAGTATAATGTGAAGTTAAGCTAATGACGACAGTACAGCAGCACAAATATATTTTAACAAAGGAAGAGCACATGTGTATTTTTTGATCAGCCACTTGGACAGCAGATTAATGACCAAGCCTTGGCCCGTATTTGATAAAAGGGAAACAATATGAGTCTCATTGCATTCTACATGAAATAGATCAGTACATAGATTATAGTAAGAGCTTTGTCACATCGCTGCACTTTAAACGCCATAGCACTGAAGAGCCCAATTATAAAAAAAAGAAATAAAAATAAAAGAAATATCACGCCTAGAGGGATATTCTGGGAGGCAGCACGTAAGTCGGACCTGCCAAGGATGACGCACAATTGGCATGACATGCAGTAGAGGTGAGCAGCACTGTTATTTGGACCTAAAAAAAAGTACAGTACTGTAAGTCGATGAGTGCCAAAGCAGCTTTTCCCGGCAACTCTTGTATTTTTATTTTTTTCTCGTTGACCTTATTTATACGAATAATTTATTTATAACCAGATTAACAGCACTCGTATGTGATTTTCTACATTCACTCCATATGTTTTGAAGTACTTTGTGAGGACGGAGGAGGATTCAGTGGATACGCCTGAACGCCATAACATGCTGCCTGGACGCTCCCACTGTGGTCCTTGCTCCAAAATAGAATAAAATAAAATAAAATCTCCCCGGTGTCCTTATTGTTTATGTGATCGTGAAACGCCATTTGACAGCCCACTGTGTGTTACCCTGTGTTGGTGTCATGAGCTTCTGGTCCTCGAGGACTTCTCCCTTGTCTTTTGGCCTCAAATATTTGTTCATCAGTTTTCCTCTCGCTGGTCTTGGAGGGTTCGGGGGATTTGATCTCGATGCGAGGGTGTAAATGCAAAGCACCTCCTCATACTGTGAGATCAGTCCCCGAGCGATGGAAGACTACTCCTGCAAATTAATTTTTATTCGTTTTTTATTTTTTGTTACTTCTTTTTTTTTTTTAAAGAAGAGATGTGGACCTGAAATCAATGATTTTTATGAGACGTTTCTGCAAATGTAATGTGTTTTCTAAAAACAAAAGTTGAACAAATTGATTGGTGTCTCGAATCTTTTTTATAGTGTGTGTGTGTGTGTGTGTGTGTGTGTGTGTGTGTTAGGTTTTGACTGATGTGTTTTTTAAGACCAATAATGATTCCTGTTTTTTTTATGTAGCTACCAATAGGATATTCAACACAAAAAACAAAACTATTACTAGAGTAAATGTTTGTCATGAAGTGTTGACATAAAACAAACAGAGAATATTGCAAGTGCAAAATAAGAAAAGGTAAGAGAGACACTGTCAGATATTCAAATTTGTCACAACAAAACAGCAATTTGAGAGCCTCGCTCTTCATTTGATGTATTTCCTGTTGAAACAGGTTGCTGGGCTGTGGCTTTACATGCAGAGATGTTTTTCAAAAAGTGAAAACCAGGAGATCAGTCAGGTGGAGGGAAGTGTTTGTTACGGGATCGGCTTGATTGTACAAAAATGTGACTTTAATGATTTTATTGGTTGAAATTTTTGCTTCCACCTACCTGTTCCTTGTGACATCACTCTCAAAGATGTTTTCAAGGAAGAAGTAAAAATATGATTTTGGTATATAAATACAAAGAAATAAATACGTAAAAAAGTTTGTAAATTCTTGAATTTATTGTTAAATAGGAAAATATTCTGGCACGAAAACTCATTTCATTGAGACTTCAACAAGAGCAAGAGAAGAGTAACTTCTTTCACATCAGAAGACTCATCGATATCCAATTTTAAAAGAAGAAAAAGAAAAATAGCTGCTTGATATATTGGTCAAACCCCAGTGTGTGTGTAAGCGTGCCTACGTGTGCATGTTTGTGTGTTCCTGCTGACAGAAAGATATTAAAGCTAGGTGCAAAATCTATTGTTTTAATCATAAATTATAGCTTCAATCTTGTTGCGAGGAAAATTTGGAAAAGATTTCAAATCCTGGGTCTCACCTAGTTGCCAAACCACGGCGTCCAGAAGAATTCCTGTGTGCGTCGCCACCCCAGTGCACACACTGGAGAAACACATGCGTTTCCATGACGACTGTCAAGTCACGACTCACTATGCTCTTTTGTCTCTCTGCCAGCTGACATATTTTATGAATCCCACCAGCTGGATGCACACTCACACTCACAGACACACCACTGAGCATCAAAAAGCACACCCTCAAATTTGAAATACCCACATTAAACATCTGGTTTGCAACCCTCGCTGCACACTGATGACATTTTGTCCTGTAAAACAGAACAGCAACAACAAGGTGTACATGCCCGGTTGCAGTCCAGTGCTACAGGACGACATTACAACCTGGGATGAACAGCAGTGGAGTTTCAGCCTCAGAAACAAAGGAGGAGTGATTTTGTTTACTTGTTTGACCAAGGTCATGTAGCCACCATGAAATTGCTTCTCTCTCTCTCTCTCTCCCTTCACACTCTAGGTGGAGCCACAACACCACTGAATGTACTGACTGCTAAGAAAAGGGAAGTCAGGCTGCTGATAAGATAGCGTTTGAAAAGCTGTTTGTACATATTCATGTGAACACATGATGCACACTTGAAAGCTCCTCAGCTCTGTTGCTCCCATTGGTAGGTTTGTCACTGATGCGTTCATCAGTTTTGCTCAAACCCACAGAATTTCTACTGGACATCCCAAGGTTTGCAAAGATGCCAAACATGCCCTGCTGAATAACTTGGAAATGTGTATAAAATGATGCACAAGGCAGGAAGATATTTTCCATTTGATGTGATGCTGCAGCCATAAACCAGTGGCATCTTGGCTTTGAATATTTCACTCAGTGTAGGCATGATGTAGCATCAATGAGATGTTGCAACTAGCAGACACAGACCATATATTCTGTATATGACATTGTGATACAATATACTTAAGGGAGTTTAAGGAATTGGAAGCAGTGCACAATCACTTGCAAAATGAATGCACAAAAATAAATTCTTTATACAGAAGAAAAAATCAAAAAGCAAAAAGATGATCACATAAAAATTTACCAGCTATGTGGGTCTATATAGATAAATACTGTTATGGCCACAGCTCACTGCTCCAATACTTCCAGATCCAACTTGAAATACACCTGTCTAAGTAACCTAGCTCCACACTATCAAGAGTTACTCGATCTACAAACAGGAGTGCAGAATCCATTAACCAGCAAGCCAAATACTAACAGAGCAGTGTGTATAACTAACCATCAAAGAGCCAATTTAAACCAAACAAAGTCAACAAAAGGTCATCAGCCAATGAAGGTCATTTGAGTCCAAGGGGTCCTCAATTACAATTAGGTCCATAAGTATTTGATTTGACAAAGTATTTATAATTTTGCTCTTCACCACAGTGGATTTGAGATGGAGTAATCAAGATGTGATTGAAGTGCAGACTTTCAGCTTTAATTTCAGAGGTTGAACAATAAACTGGCATAACCTTTTAGTATTTACAGCCAGGCTCAAAAGTCATTGGACAAACTACACATGACATATATAACTATAATTATAAGGATTATATTCAATATTTGGAGAAAATCCTTTGCAGTCTATGACTTCCAGAAGTCAGGAACCCAGAAACAACATCAACAAATTCAGAGTTTCCTCGGTGAATAAAACTGGCTGTAGTTCCTCAACAGGTAATGCCATAGTTTCATTGCCCTTTGCTGACCACTAGGTGGTGGTATGTCCCAGTGTGAACGGGACACCTGTTGCTCTTTAATGGCTACTGTCAGTGTTGTGTGTTCACTGATTGGGCTTTACAAACTGTTTACCCCGACCCAAAAGAAAACTCCAATAAAAAAATTATTTCTCTTTATGTGACCCTTAACCAAAAATGGTTGATTTTGGTGTTATCACCAAATTAAATTACAAAGATGCAATGATTTAGACAAGATGTACAATGTCTTGTACAGCAGAGGAATGAAAAACACACACTGGAGTATTTCAGTAGCGGTCTGTGTGCAGCCTGCATAGTCTTGGTTTCCATGGTAATATTCCAAATATCCTTACAAGGTAAGATAACAAGATACTTACAAGGTCACTGAGCAGGACATAATGAAATGAAGACATTCATTAATACCTTGAATAAGACCTTGACTTAGCTGTGAGCCATTCTTTCAAATACTGAGTGTGTGACGACACACACTCTGTACAGTAAGTATTCTGTCGAGTGTCTTTTAGTACAAAGTACTGTAATGCCATGCAAATGAAGTTGAGACATTACAAGCCTCACATTACATTTTCCCCTTAAGTAGCTTCAAAGTTAGAATTTTATTTTATTGTCCTCTATATTGCATGACAATTTCACATACATAATCTGTATCTGCTGGTTTGCAGCGCTCCATTGAAGCTATATCACATTTACAGAGTGAAATATTCAACCCCAAGATGCTGTATTATATATATGCTGTAATTCAGTAGGACATCTCTGCTAGATTGACTGATAGATAGATAGATAGATAGATAGATAGATTAATTGATTGATTTTGAAGCAAGACAAATACATCACAAGTGATTTGATATAAAAAGATGTTACATGACATCACATGCGTTCATACAGTTCTACAGTGGGACACAAACATTGGGGCATACGTGTAAAGGATGAGTTGATACGGCAATTGATTGTGTAGGAGAGGAAGAAAAGAAAAACAACAAAAGACAGAAAAAAAACAGAGCCAGTTCCCCTTCTTGAAACCCCTTGAGAATAATAGAGAAGAGAAGAAGAAAAGGGAGACAAAAAAAAAGGGACTTTTTTTGTGGACTTTGTTTTGGTTCTGTCCCTGCTCTGTGTGTCCCTCATGTTGTTCACCTGTTGCTTTGCTCCCTCTCGTCAGTGTTTTCACCTGTGTCTTGTTACCCAGCTGGCCAGTCCCTCCTAACCAGTCAGCTCCTGTGTCTGTTCCCTCTGTCTGCCTTGTTGACCTATCCTCTGCCTTGTGTTCCAGGCCATTCCTCAGGTGTGTCTTGTTTCCTTGTTAGTTTCTAGTGTATTTAAGTCTTGTTTCCAGTTCTGGCTTTGTCCAGTTGTTGTTGCTGCCCCGTGCCCCTAGTGATCCTTACTTCCCTGAATTTGTCATTAAACAGTAGGGTTTTTTCCAATACAGCCTGCTCCACTACATGTGATGTCGGCTCCACAAACCACATACACTGTGGAGTGTTTTTTTTTTTTTTTTTTTTTTTTTTCCCCTCCCCTTCATTCCCCCATTCTCCTTCCCACTAGAATGGTTTGAGTGCAGCTCAGCCAGCCTACAATGACAAACTCATCCATGGGACCGGCAGAGCTGAAGAGTCAACATCCAACAAGCATTTGATAGAACGCTATCAATTCAAAAGAAAGAACAAAACTTTCACAATATGACGTTATGGCTTGGTAAAAGGGGAAAAAACACTTAGTATCTGTTTTGGAACTAATAACAGATATTTTGTTCCTAGTGTTACTGAACTACATCACCTCAGCTTCCATTTTTGGACATGGCTTTTCAACACCAGACCATCACATCACATCAGCATTTACACTGACTCATTCAGCCCTCAACCCTAACCCAGTCTGTGATACACAGAGTCTGAAACATGTTGAAACCCATTCAGCAGTGCCTCTAAATCTCTGCACACACTGAGTTGGAGGATGCTGCTGGAGCATATCAACCGAAAAAACCCACTGAGGCAGAAAGACTGTCAAACCTTGACTACGAGAAACCCACCACAATCTCAGTGTGAGTATAAATAACCCCCCTCACCCCGTCTCACTCATCATCCCTCTGACATATGGAGGGTTTGACCTTATGAGTCAGGCCACACACCTCGGATCCAAGTCAAACGTGTTTAGATTCTGGCCTGGTGGGTTAGGCTGGTGCCCAAACAGCTCCCACACCGACAGAATCACAACCACCGACTACAATATGCACACAATATTAATCCTTAACAATCTCTGATACTGTAATTAAGCTTTTCCTGTGTTATTCCAAAACAAATTTAGATGAGATCGACCGGGAGAGCAAATAGTTTATATCAGGGACTAATTGTTACCCAGATGCAATTAATTAAGGGCAGAAAATGGTTCCCTGTGTGTGTGTGTGTGTGTGTGTGTGTGTGTGTGTGTGTGTGTGTGTGTGTGTGTGTGTGTATGTGTTTTCTGTATCTCATGGTATAGAAAATGTTAATGAGCTATTTCTCCATCCATCTGGAAAGCCAATCTCATGGGTGACGAAAGAGGAGAGCGAGCGAGAGAGCGCGAGACAGAACAACATTAGGCGAAGCTGATTGACTTGTTTGTTCACTGGTCGCATTCCTTCACTTGCATGAAGAATAAGCTGTGAACAACAGGTTGTGAGGGGAAAAAAATATCAAAGTGTGAAAATGAAAGGGAGAAGTGTCAGGACTATTGCATGCAGAAAGCCTCTAGTTGGCTTGTTTTTCTGTTTTGTGACGTGGGCTTTTTTTTTTTTTGCCTTATCTACCCATTTCTGTTTCTCTCCTTAAGTTTTCTTCCACCTCTCTGAAGATGTCAATGAGCCTCTGTAATTGCCTCTCTCTATCTAGATAAAGCACTGGAATAATAGTGTGCGAAATTACTTTAAAACATTGAGAAGGTTCTGGCAAAAGCTAAGTTTATTTATTTTATTGTCTCATAAGTGGGAGTCAGTAAAATACACTTTTGCCTTGGAGTCAGTCAAAAACAGACTGTATATAAAGTTTACATCTGGGACTAACTGCATTTGCATGATGTTCATTTCACCACTCTGGGAAATTATACTTTTTAAATATTGTCAATCCAGAGGGATGACGCTGGATTTAAATTCCCCACCGATTTGGATTTCTTCATTGTGAATGATCTTCAGCCTGTTGACAAGACACAGAGCTTCTTTTTCTTGGAGTTGATTGAGGACTTCAAAGTACTTCCACTTAATCTTCCTTCCATCATCTGTCTCATATTCCAGTGAGGATGCTTTAGCATGTGGCACACATCCACGATCACATGTATTTTATGTGTGGGGTTCTCAGGATGTGAGAAGTAGGGCTTCGTGCTGTTATTTTGGTCATCGCCAAGTTCCCTTATGATGGCCAAGCTGCTTGTAGGTGCATCACACGTAAGTGGGACAACTATCTCACCAACCTCATCAATTCTCCCTTATGATGTTGCCCTCCCCTGATCCATTCATACCTGTGATGAGGAAAGTATGCCATGGGAATTTTCCATGACTCATTGACAGTCACAACCATGAGGCCGGGGTGGCGAGTGTGTTGTCAGGTTCACCAGTGCCTGTGTCCACACACCCATGGAACTTGTCTGCTGCAGATTCAGTCATGTTGTGAATGTAAATTTAATCCATCACTAGAGCCCAGACCGTTTCCCTTCCCTCTGTTTGCCTCTACTTGACTTTTTGGTGCTGTGACTGACTCGTACTATGTGGTGTAGGGGAGTAAAAGTGCAGTGTGGTGGCAAACTGCTTCAGAGTACTTAGCTTTCTTTTTCCGCTGCCTTATCTATGAGATGAGATGTGCTATGGCATTTCATCAAATGTCTCAAACAAAGAGAGACACTGACTTGACATCAACAGCTTCTTCTTCATTTCTTTGACGTCCTTTAAGGCGCAGACTTCTTTAAATCTCTGGACTTTTGGCATCGCTTGCTCAGTTTTTTCTTGTGCTTGTCCAAGATGTTCTCAGTGGCCTGATTTTTTTTTTTTTTTTTTTTCATTTTTTCAGTTCAGAGATGTTGGAGACTCCAGATTGTAGCAGTGATCCCCTTGAATGCTGCCAAGTTTTTCCCATGTAGCTGTTGATCCTCATTGATATCCACCGTTGAAGCAGTGTCAACCTGGCAGATGTCATTGCAAAATGGGACATTGCCATTGGCATTTTCAGTAAAAATGGCATTGCCGTAATTGGCAGCAGATGCAAGCTGAGGTGGCATTTGTCAACTGGTGACTCATCTTCATTGTCCTCTGACACATTGCAAGATAAAAGTGACCAACTTACCTCTGTGTCTTGATTTCACAAAATCTTCTGTCTTACCCCTGTCACCAGATGACCTGAAAATGAGAAAATGTCTGGGACTGCTGTTCTCGTCAGTATTTATTTGTTTGTTTGTTTGTTTGTTTTTTTACTTATTTAGCAGTGTCCTACTCTAGATAGTGTTAAAACCTGTTCTCAGTCCTATGTATATTAAGAAATGATATTTAGTGGATGTTTAGTGGAAAATTCCACTGTGCTGTCTTTACCATTGACTTAAAACCCTTATAACCTTATGAACTCATTGCTTCCTCGAGCAGAGACGCTATCTCAGTTTCAGTTCCTGTCTTGCTCTTGTATGTCTTCGCATCATGACCCTTGTTTGACCTGTTTTTCTATGAATGCGCTCAACACTTGGTGTTTGCTGTCAGTCAGCTAGTCAGACTGATCAGACACTGTACTGACCTCCTTTGCAAAGGTTTATAATAAAACTTGCAAAGGCAATCTCAGTCTTAAGAACTTTCCATTTTCAGATTTTCCACCACAGTATGTAACTTCTTTGATTTCTTTACTTATGTGGCATTGACAGCTAAGATGATGAAAAAAACTGTCCATCAATTTTTTTTTTATTTTTATTTTTTATCTTTGTCATGTCAGGTTAAAACTGGTATGATGTAAGCAACACAAGTACAACTAATAAAACTGATAATAGCTATGTTAGATTTACAGCTGGTGTGCGAATGATCAAACATTGAGAATAGAAAATAGTACTGGGGGCACCAAGGGGCCTCCAAATCAAATTCTGCTCAGGGCCCCATGAAGGCTTGGGCCGGCTCTGCATGACAGGGCAGGTTTCCAGTCCTTCCCTCATGTTCGCCACCCATTGGCTCAGTCTTGCTGCATCATGGTCACCTTAAGGAAGACTGTGCAAAAAAATATGCAGTAATTATCACCAGCATTTTGATCAGCTGCCTTAACAATGGACAATGCAATATTAATGTTTCACATTATTTTTCTCTCACAGGATGTAGCCTACGTGTAGTAAATGTAATATTGTGAACCATAATTCATTAATAATTCAGACTGCTTTGTAACATGGGGATTTAAAATAAAAACGCTCGGTCAATACCAAAGACGGCTAGAAGCTGAAATCCATGGTGTTGACCCATTGTGGTAATTAACACATGAATTTACAGTTTTAATTGATGCTAGATGTTAATCCATGAAGGCAGATTTAATTAATAGCAATTCCTATATGGCGCTGTTTGAGACTGTTTACTAATTGCCAATGCGGCAAACATGAATGCATGGCTTAGTTCTTCATAATCATTCATTAAATGATCTGTGCATGAGTTAAGCCCTAATGAGTGCATATTAGTACACCAGTGTTGTAAAGTGTTACCCTCTACATGCTCATATGGTTGAAGTCCAGGCACAGCACTTTAGATCAGCGCTCCACACAGGCGTTCTCTGGGTGAGAACCAAGAACTGACCATACAACGTCAGCATGGAGAACAAAAGAACAAAAACTCATGGTGACAAGTACAGAAATTAGGTCTTGAGTGAGGATTTTACTGGGATGGGGCTGCCCTCCCACTGGTGCAGAGTCCATAATGGACATAAGTTAAGACATCATTGCCGGTGCAGCTGATATTATGCAGAAGCAGGGCCATAAACAAGGACAGTGCATCCATGGTGTGAGGGAAGATGTCAGGAGTGGCTAAACAAATTAAGGATAAAAACCTCAGAGCCATTTTGATGCACTGTATCAACCACAGCCTCAACTTGATAATGCAAGAGGTTGCAACCAATTGTCCAGTGTTGAGGTGGGCCCTATCTGCAGTGCAAGACATCCATGACCAGATCTCCTCCTCACCAAAAAGGCTGGACATCTTTGAAAAAATGCATGTATCTCTCTCTGCCAATTTTGCAGGAGGCCACCTGAAACCCCTCTGCTGACTCACTGGACCTGCAGAACATCATCACTGAATTCCCTGATGAACAACTGAGGCTGTGTATCACACACTGGACGAAATAGTCAGTGTAGGAGGTAATACTGAGGCAGCCAGGAAATCCCCTGGGGTGAAGGCACTGATGATGCAGTTTGAAGTTCATCTGGGCTTGAAGATTCGTCTTCACCTGCTCTAGTGCTGCAGAACAAGTGGCACAAGTCCTTCAGACAGAACATACCCACAGAGACTGTCCAGTCCTTGAGCATGCTCAAGGACTCGCCAGAAGTGTCCACAGGATGTATGAAGAGGCACACAACAATGCAGTGATTCAAGCCGCTGTCATGCCTCCGGTGTGTCGACCACCGCATTGCCTAGATGATGATGTTGAGCAACATGAATGATGAACCCTAGAGGAACTGTACAGAAGCTTCAGTTCTTTGAGGTCAGGAAAACATACAAGGTCTTGATTTAATGTGGCTATTGTTTGAACAGGTGGGATGATGGTCTGATTGCAAATCCTGACGACACTGCCATCCAGTGGACAGGAGACGTGGACATGACAACGTCTCCTCACACAGTTGCAAATGGCCCCGAGCCTCTTGATGGCCCACAACTCGGCTCAACTCAGCACACATCGACACATCCAAAATCACCACCTTACTTTATGTTCTGGCAGCAGTGGGAGATGTTGCAGGATTTTTTAGTGAGTTGACAGGCTGCTGTGTCTCTACCTCACTGTGCTGAGTTTATCAAGTCTCCATTGTTTGAAGACCTGCATCCAATCTACAGTGACAGAGTGACTGACTGAAGACCTGGGTATGAACCAAGTATTAAATAGCTTTTGCTTGGGGAGTGATAGGCACACTCAGTACTTTTGAAAATAATCCTAGGCAACTGAACGTCATATGTTCTTCTTAGTGCAGTTCTCAGCAGGATGTGTGACAAGACGTGCAGCCAAGTATGGAATAATTATTAGATGTGCTCTTCTTGCAGAATACTTAAATATGAAGCTTGGTCGTGTTTCTTTATTATAAAATGTCATCTTTAATGTCAAATGTTACGACATTACGACATTAACTGTTCTAATTACCACCACTCAAAGCACACTTTAATATTTCTCTGAAAAGAAGAAAAAAAACTTGTCTCTTCAGGCTATACATTTACTTTTGAAGAGTTAATAAACACAATTTTCATGAATGATATATTATCAATTTGTGCTGAAGGGATTTACATACTGTCTCTTGTCTAGGAGACTAAACCTCACTCTGCTGCGGTGTTATTTGTATTTTAGTAGGCACACTGGATGTAAAGACACCGTTATAATAGCGCATGCATTTTGATTGTCTTCCAAGCCTTATTAAAAAAACAATGACTGGTTGGTTTATTGGTTTCAGTGTAACAATTTTCAGAATTAAAAATATAATTGTCTGTATCAACAGAAGCCAGGACGCCCCGGCACACCCACTGCATTAATAAAATTTAAAAAAAAAAAAAAAAAACTGCTACCATTTTGATCTGGAGGTGCCCTGTTGAGAAGAGGGAATGCATTTCTTACCATATTTTTAGATGTACAAAAACAGTATGCTAGTCTGATTACAACCAAACTGATCAGAAAATGAACACATGAACATACTCCAGCATGAGAACTACCTAACATGACATGATGTTAAAATAAGGTAAATACAGCAGCTAATATTTAAAAAGTCACACATCAACATACTGCATTTCTAAAAACATAAGTAACAGTTTTCATTACTATTCAAATTAAAACTGCCTATTAAATTGAACAGTCAAATCATCTGTCTTTAGCCCATACAGTGTATGCTTCAGCCAGGTCAGAGCATGCATGTGTGTGTTAATAACTGTAAGTTGGCAAAGCAACACACGTCTGCTTTTCTCATGTACGGTCATTACATTTGAATAGATAAATAGTCATTGAAACCCCTTCTCCCGTCACTGCCTTGGAGGACGAGCTGTGCCAGATGTCCTGAAGCTCGATGCTGAGATCAAGCAGGACTTGCTTGGTCCCACCGGCGAGGTCTGCCCACAACAAAAAGATGAACAAGGCCCAATGCTTTGGTGACAGTGTGATGGCTGCCTTTGTTTTGGCCACTAGAGGAAGCATTGTATATCATCTTTTGATAAAGTGCAGAGGTCTTGGCCATTTTCTGCATGCCAAAGTTCTTTTCACCCCTCCGGGAAATGATACATTTTTCAAAAAAAAAAGTCCTTTTATCTGAAAGACCAAATTCAGGAAGGTGATGTTGGATGTGTGGTTGCCACCAAAGTTTTGGCTGCAAAAAAAGAGAGCATGATTTTTACACTTTGGGGTGTTTGATGTGCACTCTCATTTTATTTATTTATTTATTTATTTTTTTTTTTTTACAGTCAAAGGTAGCTATCACACTTGTCAGTGGTGTCACAACTCTTCCCCTCCTTCTGCCCTCCTCTTCCATCTTTCCCAAACCCTTTGCTCTGCCCCAGCCTTCCCACATGATGGACTCATTTGTTTTCCCCCACAGTGTATGGAGCCGCGGGGTTGTTTTAGGGTCAGGCAAAAGTTAAAGCGTCTGCCTATTTTTGTGTAAATATTTTTTTCTATGCTGCCTCTGATTTACTGTAGCATTACACACTATTAGAACATTTACATATACAGTCTATGATCCAAGAACAACACACTTAATTTCACATAAATCTCAGCATATGAAAGTGCAATATACAATGTGTACATTTACTGCTTACACAACAGGGATGTTATTATTAAAAACAGCAGATGTCTTCAATGTCTGTTTCCAAGTGTTCAGCATGGTGGTGGATATATAATGGTATGGGCAGCCATCCACTGGGAGTCATACGGTCTGGTGATCATCTCTGCATGATCATATAATGAAGGTGCCAAAGAATACGAGGCCAATTTGCGGGCGCACCCTGGGGTGTAAATACTGTTTCCTCATGGTCTTGCCATATTGTAAGATAAAATTGCCCTCATACATCGAATTCAAGATGGTTTCCTGAACAGCAAGGTGAAGTAAAGTAGGTTCTGTCTTTGATTCTTTGTCTGGGACAGTGTACATTAATCAGCATTTGAAAGAAAAAAAATGTTATTGATATTACTACAGAATTCAAAGGAAAGCAGGAGAGTTGAGAGGATGCAATGGAAATCAAAAGGAGGATATTATATCAAGGATGAGGTTTGGTCATACAGGTTTGAACAGAACCTCTTCATTGCATGTAGAGCGTGTGTGTGTGTGTGTATGTGTGTGTGTGTGTGTGTGTGTGTGTGTGTGGTAAGTAGCTGCACCCCTGGACACTTGCCTCTAAGTTTACTTTTCCTTGGTGGCCTCAAGCACCATATTGTTTTTAATTAGTATTTGACAATTATACTTTTCTGACACTTGGAATAGTTAATTTAAAAGAACTGGATATTTGTAATAAAATATATATTCTAGACATACATCCAAACATACATAGTTTGCTTTATTTATTTATTTAGTTATTTATTTATTTATTTGATGTAACCTATTTATTTCCCCAGCGCCTCTCTGGCTCTTTCCATCAAGTTATCAATAAGAGTGGCACTTGAACTTGAAGTCACATCTCTGTCTTCTTTGTTGAATTATGCATATTTGAGTGTCCAGGGGCCAGATGTATAAAACTGTGTGTACGCACAAAGCCAGAAATATGCACACACATTCTTTCAATATATTTCCATATAAATACCTATTGCTACTCATTTATGTTTTTTTAAGATATGGCAACTAAAAGGACAAAACACAGTTGACAGGATGTGAAATTGAAATGCCGGTTGGAAAGGTTGAGAGGAGGAAAGATTTTGTTTGGCCGTCTCAACACCAGTACCACCAACAAAATGAAGTGTGTGGGGTGGCAGAAAGTCACTGAAGTACGCAGCTGAGTTCTGAGGTCCAGACCCTAAACTAAATTTAAAAAAAAAAAAGAAAAAAAAAAAGGTGTGACTTCAAGCATGAGTTGAAGAAGCGCATCAGTGCACACATCTCAAGTGTGTGTGTGTGTGTGTGTGTGTGTGTGTGTGTGTCTCTGTGTGTGTGTGTGTGTGTGAGCTACAGAGAGAAGAGGGGACCCCACCTCTCTCCACAATCGATGAGCAGATGGCCTCAGTTCTTGGCCAAAGGGCAACTTGGGGCATTGGGGGTGACCAGGAGGGAGAGACAGACACACACATGTAGTTTAAATTTTATTACACTTGTTTTTACTTTAATTAACTGAGAAGTTTGTGTTGTATGTGTGACGAATTTCTTCAGGTGACTCGGAGGAGCATGGTGCCACTTCTGGGACACAGGGGAGTCATGGCGGGTCAAGATCCTGCACACCTTCACTGGTCGGTGCAGCAGTCTCCGTCCCGTCACATCCTGGGACAGCCACCTTCCTTTAAGCAGCCAAATACAGCGCTCAACAGAGCGAGCGCAGCTGTGCAATGTGTTATATCTCATCTCCTGTGCGTTCTGGGGGTTCATAAAGGGGGTGAGGAGCCAAATTACTATCGGACTTGGTATCAAAGGCATAACAGCATGTGTTTACTTTAAAGTTCAGGTTTACAGGGACTCTCACCAAAAAGCCATCCGTCACACACGGCTCCAGCTTGAGGCCTCCTCCCCACTCTGCTGTGAGACGGTATGAATGAGTCATGGGTTGAGCCAGGCCATTTGGCAAGACATTGGTCAACGCCATTTGTGCATCACAGATTATCTGGCCACTGACAGAATGAAAATGTTTCCAATTAAACAAATTCATCCTCCCTTGGTGCCCTTATTGCAACATGTGTGCAGGCAGTTGCTCTGATTACATTTGGGAAACCAGACATCTCTGCAAATTGAATTTTGATGTTGGCGTGTTCACCCGCTGTGCAGGGGAACTTGACATATCTAGTGCTCAGATTTATAATGCCATCACACACTGTGGTGGACTGGGATATTCCAGACCTGTTATGTGGGCAAGCTCCTTCTCAGAGGTCCCTGTTGTGAGGAAACCCAGGGTTGTTAGGAGAGTGACAGGGATTGAGTTGTTTCTCTGCATCTGTCGTCCTAACAGCGGGCCCAGTTCAGCACGCAGCTCCAAGACGACAGCTCTTTGAAACCTGAAGCGGTGCATAAGCCACTCATCATCCTGGGCCAAGAAAATCAGCACGGTCTCTAAAAACCCATTCTCTTCTTATTCTTGCATCGACGGCAAAGCTTCCATTGTTGCATGTCATTACACACAGCCATTATGCCTGGCTCAGCCTATTTATAGCGCTCATCATAATGGCTATTAATTGATCACATGTGCGTCTATAGCAATCTTCCCATCAATCCATCTGTATTACGTGTGGCACGGTGCAGCAGACGTTCTCACTCATAAATATAACAATTAAAAAAGGGATAAACAGACTTGTACAAAATCATGCACACATATTTGAGAGGGGACAATGTATGTTATTCAACATTAAAATCATTGTTCAACTGAAACATACATGAGTTAGACAGAAGTCTTCATTTGAAAGTCCATTTGCCAGATGTTGTTAGGCATCCTAGAACAACAAATTATGCACTGTGTAATATTTTAAAAAGTACTAGATTGTGGTGAAAAGCATTTACAATGCAGCTAGACAGCAGGAGTGGACTAAATCCAGTAGAACAATGCGAGAGCAACAAAGTTATGGGTTAGTAAAATGATATCACAACACCCTCTAAAGTAGGGCAAAGAGTCCAGGTGTTGGTGCTGTAGCAATGCACTAAAGTTTAAAATGTATTGAAAAAATAAATAAATAAAAAATCAACCCGAGGGACTGAGACTGCCAGCAAATACAAGACAAAACTTTATTTTTAATTAAAAATAAATAAATTAATTAATTAACAGTTAAAATGAGTAATCTAATTGCACCATATACTTGGAAAATGACTACTGTACACCATTGTTTTTATATTATTATTTAATAAAAATAATAGTCTGCACTGCCATGTAAATGGACATTTACACTCTCTTTGTGTGAAAATAACACAAAAATCGTGCTGTCTTTGTAGATGTACATTGCAGATTTTTTTTTTTTTAATTCTGCCTAAAAAAATTATTTTTAAAAATGATTTGAATTCTGATTTTATGGAAAGCATTGCATTCATGGGAAATAGAGGACTTTTAAATGTCAGTTTTTAGCTTACGGAGCGTTCAATCTCTGTATTAAAGAATAAATAAATTAGACATATCTACTGTATGATGTCTCCACATGCACATTTCTCCAAACATTATCTCAGGTTGTTGCTTGTTTCTGTTATTTTGTCCACTCTCCACATCCGAGGAAAAATTTGCCGCAGAGCCAGAGCTTATCTTTCTTTGCCTCTGGTTCAACCCGCCTCCCCCTCCTCTTCATATTAGTCATTTTGACGTCATTTTAAATTTGCCTTCTCCTCATTGTTCAGATAGATAGTTAAATTAGTTTTTACTCTACTTTTTTTTTTTTTTTTTTTTTTTTTTTGCCTGGGCAGTGATTTACCGCTCTGAATTAGGGGAAATTACAGCACCTTCCCTCCATTTGTCCATCCATCCCTCCCACTCACCTTTTACTGATGTTACCCTGCCAGCAGCTCTGACTCAAGACCGAAACAAAAAAATGTCTTTGTTCCTCCCTATCACGCAGGAGCAGGGGGGAAAATACACCGGCTCTTCTCAGAGGAGAAGCAGACGTGGTGTACTAGCAGACAAGTGCTTCTGTTGTTCAGGCTTTCTTATCCCCCCCCTTTCTCATATTCATTTCTTTTATCACTCACTCGTGCAAAACCAATCATCCCTTCTAACTATTGTTCACAGAAAGGATATTCAAGCTGGAGTTAACTCCTGTTTCAATGCAGTTAGAGGGAGCCGCCTTCACTTTGTTCCTCCCGTTCCAACCTTAATTCCTCACTTTGGTCTTTCACTGTCCGACTTTTAAAAAAAATGGCTAATTTCTGCCTTTGGTCAAACATGTGAGTCACAGCTACCAGGTACAAACCCCCTAGCAGAGAGGATGGCATGTTAAAGCCACTCAAAGCCTCTCTCTCTCTCTCCTCCATGAAAACACCTACACGCTTAGTGTGTGAGAACACACACACACACACACACACACACACACCATTTACACATGCATGAGAGTTTGAGCTCAGTCAGGAGCCGATGCTTCATGGTGACTTGATCCTCCCTGAGAGCCTTTTCAAATAACATGCTTATCACCGCCCACGCACTCCATCAAGTCCCAGGGAACAGCCAGACTGAACTAGCCTTCCTGCGACGTACACATAACACATGCGTCAGTGGATCACCACTACACGTGTGTCTCGTGCACACACTCGACGCCCGGCAGCTAAAAAGTGTTTCTGTCTCAAGTACAAGACTCCATGAAGCTACATTTCTCTGTGAATTGCATTGGTATGCGTTGCCAGGATGGAGCTCACAGAGACAAATCATGAGGACAACTTCCCGGCTCCTCCATGCCAACAGTGTAGAGGACATTTAAATAATTGTTAAGGAAAAAAAAAAATCAACCCTAAACAGAACGCAGTGCTCCTTGTCTTTGGCCGTACATTTCATATGCATGAGTGCCTCCAATACAAATCAAGAGGATTTATTCTGAAGAAGGGCTGGGTGATATATCAGCATACTGATATTGTGATACAAGACAAGATATTGTCTGGGATTTTGGTGGTCATAATATTGTATTTTATTGTACATGTTCCCTTGTCCTGGTTTTAAAGGCCCCTCCCTGCATCGTCATCATATCTATAAAACTAGTGATTGTTCGCAAAAATGTGTAAATATCTCAAATCAGCACCAATAGCCATCCCTAAAATATTGTCACAGTGTTAATATCAAGGTATTTGGTCCAAGATATATTTGATTTTGTCCATACTGACCAATTCTGCTCTCCAGTTTAGCAACAACACTTCATAGCAACGCTAAGGGTTTTGAACATTATAATCAAGGCTTATTTCTTGAGTTACATTTACGAATTCACATTTCCACCTACTCTCGCAGCAGGTGATTATCAAATCCCACAATTACAGGTCGATGCTTGTGTTTTTGCTGAAGTTCTTCCTGCGAGTAAACCTCCGAGGTTAAGTGACAACAGAGGAATTACAGTTGGAGACGGGCTGTGTTCTTAATGCCACACCATAATTACAACAAACAGCTTTTCATTTTCCCATCTGTCTCCGCTGTGCACTAACGCTGTTTGGATTTGTCGAATCTTTTGGCTCCCCATTTGTCCTTATCAGCCAAGTCACCATCTGATGCATCTTTCATTGGCAGGTTAACTTCCATGCTGTCTTCACACTGACAAAGACTTCACATTTTCTAGATAGGCCTCGTCATTTACTGCCACCAGAGGCAACAGTTGTTTTGTTTTTCTGTCTGCTGATGCCACAGATGGAAGTACTGGCTTGGTTAATGCTCATAAATCTATCTGGAACTGTCAAGGGTAATGGAACAACATGTTAGCAGGGCTCTTGTCTTTTACAGCTGGTGCTTGTCACATTTAGAAAATGTCTCATGACACAGAGACCAAGCGAGATTATTAACAGCGCGCTGTAAAATGCCCACAGTGCTTGCCAACTTCTCCCTTGAATCCCAGTTAACCTTCCTGGAACTCCAGAGCAGGAAGGAGCGTACGTCATTGCTGGTTAGCAGCTTGGAAAGAATAGTCCAATGAGAAAGTATGCAGGGCTTCACACACAATTTCCCAGCAAACACACAGCGTCTCAGAGTTATACAGAGATATGAAGAGGGTATCACACTGGAATGTTGCATATAATAAAACTATTGAGCAGGTGAAGACGGTGTGCAGGTGACTCCGACCCCACAAAGTACGCATTTATGTTGAACGTCTTTTTTGGAGTGGGATCATGAACATCAACTCTTTCAATTACAACAACGCCGATTTTATTTTGCACATTATCTTACACATGTTGCACACATTCTATTAGTTTCACAGTTATTGTTTTTCGAGAGTACCTAACTTCTGTATGGTGATGTATTTCTGATAAAACAGGCCAGGTGGGACAAAACATTGGGAGGAACTTGATTTGATTTAGCTCTTTACTGTTAAAAGTACAGGATTGATTGACGGGTGGATGTGATGATATAATTGGTTGAAACTGATTGGTTCATGCTGACGTGCACTCATCATATTTTGTTTTGCAGGAAGAAAAAATGACTGTATTTTGATGTAAGGAACTGATTTTTGCTTTTTTCGGAGGGGGCATATGTCTTTAATTAGAATGAAAAAGTAGCAACAGGGACGGCAGTAGGGATTGCTGTTTTCTCATGTCCATAAATTCACTGAGCTGTAATTAACACGGCACAAGGATTCAGTGCCCTCGGCTGACATCATTGGACAACATATTCCAACTCATTAACTCTCAATAATTGTCCCGCTGTTTACATTTGTGTGGTTATGTGGTAAATAAATCATTGGATTTTCAGTGATGTGCCCCTATGATGCCCTCCAGGAAATACACGGCGGCATGGTTCGTCTGATACCGATTAATTTGTCTTAGCTGCACTTGAGTCGTCATCAAATCCACTGTTGAACTGTCCAGTTATGACAATGTGCATGAGTACGTACTCACATCACATCCAAGTGAAATCCAACCACAAACACACGACATAAACACAAACATGAGTCGTCTTGGGCAAATATAACGTCTTCCAAAAATAACCAGGAAATGCAAAATTGATGCAAAATAAAATCCTTAAACCTTTGAAAGCAAAGTACAAACTTCTGCTGCAATTTGTGTCTTCTTGCAGCAATTAAATGTGTCCCTGCCACTTGTAAATGCAAAACTAATCAATATTCATGAAAATAAATATGTAAATAATATATGTAAACAGATAATACCAACAATAACATAATTAATATTTATGGCAGTTAGTCCCTTTTTTAAAGTTCAACTGGTTACACTTTACAATAAGAGTACAACAATTAACGTTAGTTAATGCCGTAATAAACAATAAGTAACAGTTAACTAACCATTAACTAATGTGTCTAAGAATCATGTACTAATGCCGTAATGGTTGATTAACCATTATGGCATTAACTAACGTTAACTAATGTTAATTGTTGTACTCTTATTGTAAAGTGTTACCGTTCAACTCATAGGCCTAAGTACTATTAGTGGGGTTTGCAATTATGTCTACCTCTGTCTGTTTCAACAGTTCCAACCTCTGAACCCTAATTTAAAGAAATTTCTACATTTAAATATGTAATTATTTCATTAAGACGTATCGCCCAGCTCTATGTTAAAAATTCCTTCAAAAAAGTCCTTAACTCGGAGTTAAATTTTTGCCATGCCAAACCGTGATGGTGTGTGTTTGTACTAAATTCATGTTCTTTTTCTTTGCTTGCTGGTCCGGGTTTTTCAGTACACTTCATGAAATATATTTATAGTGGGATATAGTGGGTGCATACATAAATCCAGATGTTACGGTTTGGTTCTTGTTTGGATCCAAAACCAGGACACTGAGCCCAGGTGGCTGGGTTAAAGTTGAGGATTTGTTGCAGAGGGTTGGTGTGTGTGTTTGGTTATGGAATGAAGTCCTGAAGGCCGAGCGGACAGACTGAGGCTCCAGACGCTGAGCAGCAGATTGTGTGTAGTTACCCCGGACACCTTACCAGGTTTGGATCTGACATTCAAAGCAACTAAACTGTGATGTTTTTTGCCCCTCTGAGATCTTTTCCTATCATCCTCATGGAGGATATCGCTAAGGGTTACCGTGGTAACAAGGCAAGTTAACAAAACCCGTCAGCTATGCTTGCAGAGTTAAGGTGTGGGTGTGTGGAACGCCAAGGGTTGTGTCGTCTTTTGATAAAAATGTTAGATAAAAAATGACCACTTGAGACAGATCAAAAAAATATTTATTCAAAGACTTAATCGTGACAGTGTATAATCCATGAGCCAATATAGCAAAACACAAAGATCTACAGACTTTTTAAAAGTGAGTTTCAAAACAGTGGAAGCAGTGTGATGTTCCCATTTCCCACTGTGTTGGGGGACTGTGAAGTGCAAAAGCATATCAGAATTCAGTTTGTTTCCTTTGAGCCATCTTCCAGAGTGGCCAAGCAAGGCACCATTGAATCAATACATGAAACTGAATTACAAATGACTGATTACCATTTGCTGATTTGATGCAAAAACCAAATGTGAGGCACAGACATAGAGAAGTTCCCAGAATACACGCACAGGTAAACAAACATCGAAATGTTGCCAGGCATAAAAGCTCCCTTTCTCTCTCTCTCTCTCTCTTTCTGTCTCTCTCTCTCACACACACACACACACAGACACACACAAATCCCTTTTCAATTAAGCAACTCCCTGCATGATGTGCCCTCTCCATGTTCCCTCCTGCTGATTAATATGGTTGTAATTAGGAAAGAGTAATACTGTGTCGCCCTGCCGTCCTGCACATGCACTACATATATGACCCCATGATGTAAAGGAGGAAAACAGACGGGGGGGGGAGTAGGAGGGCAGCTGGAGGTGGACAGAGAGAGATGGGAAGATGATGAAGGTGAGGGCAAGAGGATACCGGAGGAAGAGAGGGAGGCAGAAGGAGCAAAATGCAACATGGGTGGTGGAGGAGACATGGGGCGGAGGAGCTGCAGGAGAGGGACAGTGTGTGACAAACACAGTGCACTTTACCCCGCACTGCCCTCAATTCTTTTTTCAGTATCCCTCACTCTCGGCGATGACTGTTATTACTTATTTTATTTTCACCGACGTCAACTGAAATGGCTTAGAGTGGCACAGGAGCAGCCTTTTCCTTTCAAACACTGCAGGAAATATGAGGAGTGAAAGCCTCGCATGGCAGGTTAAAGGGCACCGTTCACACCTGAGCGCAGAGATGAACTGCAGTATAATTGTGCCTCTGCTGCTCAGAGAGTTCAAAAGAACAAAATATTGTACTTCCTCTCAATTAAGGGCATTTAAAAGGCACATAGTGAGAGTGAAAGTCATTGTTACTACTCTAAATTCAGCCAAGCTTCAGTGAGGCACACAGTAAACCAGGCAGGTAGCTGCCTGAGGCTGATAAGACATCATTTGCAGAATTATGTATGCTCCCAAAACACACTAGTTTGATCTTACCCCTCCTCCTCTTAGTCTAGCACTTTAAAACTTTTAGATCCAAGTTGGAAATTCAAATTACGACCCGTGTATTAGAGTGCCTTGACACAACATGAACAGCTCTGAAGAAGTGGACATGCTGCTGTACCAAACTTCATAAAGCTAATGAGCAAAGCAAGAACACTTTAAGTTAATGAAACAGAAAGCAAAAATAATCATCTTGTGTTGGTGTTTCTTTCCAAAATGTACCGTTTTCACTTCAGCTATAATAATAACCACAAGCACTATGTTCTGTGGCTGGTGGAATATTTTTCTCTTCTTATCCTGTTACCGCGGTTGCCCCACCAGAGCCTGACAACAACTATTTTTCACAATAAGGCATCATCAAAACCATATTTATTTTAATCCAGAAAATGTGTCAAGAGGGACCTTGAATAAGTTCAACATGTGAAAATGAACACACAGGATGTGTCCTGTGTATTGGAAGAGTATTGAACATTGATGTTAACTTTTTCCTTCTGCTCTTGACAAAAAACTTTCCTGGCCTGATGATGGCTGTGAATTTCACTGGCCATCATGCTCAAGAAGTCCCATGTTAAACAACATGAAGAGCATAAGGCATGTCACATATATAGCTTACAGTGGTGGAAAAAAGTTTTCGGACACCCCATGCATTTGTGAAATATTGCATTAACAAATCACTCTTAGGTCTTCAAGTGCAATTTCTTTTAGTACAGTCACAGCCAAAATACTAAACAAATCCTTAAAAAGCCATTAAAAACTTAAAATTGATTGGTTCCATAAAAATACATTTTTAGTATTGGGTCATTTTGGTACCAGTGATGAAGGTCGTTCTTTTTATTGAAAGACACAATTTTTGTTGCCAAGCTTCGTGTCTATATAAAGCCAGCACATTTGAAAGTTCTTCAGACACAAAAATGGCTAAAACAAGGAACCTAACGGAGGAAACACGCCTGAAGATAAAGATTAAACTGTCAAGAATTTAGTTTTGTTAGTTTTTCTTGTAAACAATAAACAAAAAAATATATAATTTGTATTTGTTTGTATCTGTAATGCAGCCACACCTTTTGAAACACAAAAAAGATTTTTCCACAAATATTTCATGATAATATTTGAGATTGTGAGATTGTGTAAAATTTTAAGGGTGTCCAAAAACGTTTTTCCACCACTGTATATTTGCCGGTGTCGTTCGTGAGTGACACCCCTTTGTCACAGACAGACGACTTCCCTGTGCCTGATCTTGCAGTATTTCATTCTGGTGAACATACATCAGTGAAATCGCAAGTAGACATTATTCAGCCTCAACAATTGAAGATGTGGACTGGCTCCAACTAGGCTCTCCTAGCGTTTACTATAGGGACGGAGGCTTCTGTCTACTGGGTGTTCATTTTATCTCTCTTTGTTCATGTTTTCAGAAAGCAGTGACGGCTGTGATTCACCCTAAGGTAATCACGGCCACACTGATATTCAGTGTAATAGCATGACCTTGGGTGTGATATCACCTTTATACAACAGTTTTACAAATGATGCCATGTATCAGGTAACTGTGACAAGAAAAAACAGAACCCTCACCTTACCCACCGCCACAGCCTGGGAGGCAGCGCTGCCCTCCAGTCAGCAGGGATGTTGTTTTCAGACATGTGTCCATCTTCATGTTGCCGTGGTGCCAAATTTGTTACAGTATCAGCAGTCAGTACTTTTGATATTTATGACAGAACTCTTAAAAACATCACTCGGTTGTACATTATGGATTTATCTATAATTTATAATAAACATAGTGACATTTCTGAAGAGAGGACTGCCTACTTTTCTCTTAATGCGTCAGAGTTAAAACAAGAGAATCAAACATTAAGAATGTTTCACATGTTTTTAGGGTCTGAAGTTATTGCAAGGCTCCTGTTTTTTTTTTTTTTTTTTTTTTTTTTTTATCACAAAGATGTTTACTTTTGGGAATTGCACCCGGCAGGTGAGCACTCAGCTCTAAATGCTCACTAGCTGTTTTGTTAAGTAGCAATTAGCAAATGTATTGGGGGGAAAAAATGAGATTCAAAATGTCAAGGTATCATGGAAACTGCAGATTGTGTCTAAAAATGTTACAAACTTGGCACTGTGGTTTTTATTTCCCACCTGTTGGTTTTATTGTGAGAAACTTCCTCAGCCTCATGGTGTTTTATCAGTTCAGTTCCTCTGACTCAGCTGTCACCTACATCCAAAGAGCACGCTCCTTTCAAAGCAGTGCTGCTTCCCTTGTGCTTTTGTCTGTGGAAAAAAAAAAAAAAAACTCTTTCCTGCACTGTTCTTGTTTCCTCACAGCCGTAACAACACTGTAAGGAGAGTAATTTAATAAATCTGAAGAAAAGCAATAAAACATGGGCGCCTCCGGGGAGGTTGATGTGCGCAGCCATCTGCAAAATAGTTGTAACTGTTCTCGCCCTGGTTTCCTGAGAGCAACTTAACAGAGCAATCCTGTTGGTCCATTAGGGTTTTGATTGAAGGAAGGTGACTTTATAGCCACAATATGCTGGTGACATCTTGTGGCAATGCAGACTGGCAATATTGCTTTCCACATTAATGTGTATTGCAAACTGACCCTAAATAAATGACTTGAGGAAAAAAATATTTGTCAAACGGCTTATCTCCATTTGCCGAGCCATAGCTGTGAAGTGTGTACAGTACAGTGTTACATTGTCTAGGTAAAACGCATAGGGAGTAACGCAGAGGGAGTAACAACATCTATTTAAGATTACGCTTCATTATCATTTAAAAACAGCCCCATGTTTGCTGGAAGTCCTTTAATCTTGCACCCAGTGTGATGTTAAAATGTGCAGGATGGGCACCCACGAGGAGGACAGCTGCTGTGTTGGTTTTCAGTGGGTAACAACATGACAGTGTGTGAGTGTGTGTGTGTGTGTGTGTGTGTGTGTGTGTGTGCGTGTGGAGCTGCCCATGCAGCCACTACTACAGGCAAGACTGCAGCAGCACAGATAAGTGTAACAATCCTGGCCCCCGCCACACACTCTGTCATCTCTTCTGCCAGAGCACAGATTCATGAAACTGGAAGAGTAAATATTTTTCGCTTGCTTCACTTGTAAGATTCATGAATTGTATATTCTCCAAAAGCTTTGGGGGATTTTACAACCCTAGTGTCTTCTGGTTGGCTATAAATGATGAAAAAGAAGCAGCGGTTAGTAGACGTCATCATGTTACACTGGACTGCAGCACTGTCTTTTGTCCATATGTCAACATGTAATTTACAGTCTATATATTTATCTGGTCAATATGCAACACACAGTGCAATGGTTTTTCTTTTTTTTTTTTTTTTTTTTAAATTAAGTTTAATAGCTTGATACATTTTTGATACATTTTTATATTTTAGGATTTTTATTATAGCGAATGCTGATTCTGATTCTGCACAGGCCGGCCAAGCACTGGTGGTACAGTATATGTGGAACATAATGTAATGAGTGATATGTTGACCAGCAATATGATTTGACTGATCAATCTGCCAAACAATCCAACAAGAATTATATCTTCCAAAGCTGGAGCAGGTATCCCACACAACAACTCTGCATGCTGTTTTTTTTTTTTTTTTTTTTTTGGCAGAAATCACTAATAAGAGATTATATCAAGTTATTAATAAAAGACCATACTCTAATGCAACTGTTAAGCAAGAACATTTCTGCCAAATATGCCGTGTGGCACCATCAGCTTCAACAAGTGTAAATCAATTTCTCTTTATCGACTAAAGATCCATCAGGGTGAATCACTTTACAGTCAATCACATTCATATTTCAAATATACATATAATCAAATGAGAAAATTAATATATACAAGAAGTATCAGTGTTAGGTAGTCACATATGCACTGACCATCTGAGGGTACATTTTTCATCACTTTATCTGCTAATAACTAACTGTATTCAAAGTAACAATCTGCAGCACTTTCTCATTAAAAATGTCTGTAGTCTTGATCACCGACTGATTCACACAAATGATTCAACCTAAAGCCAGCTGATGAAAGGCTGAACTTGTGCTGTTCCAAACCCCCTGCTAGTTCATATTCATCATACAGTCTTTGTGTCTGCAGCTACCCAACAAAAAGGAATGCATCACTTAGGCAAGGGAGTGTGTGTGTGTGTGTGTGTGTGTGTGTGTGTGTGTGTGTGTGTGTGAAACTGCAGTGTGAGAAAACAGGAGGCAGTTCTCACAACTGTTTCTGTCCATTCATCTTCATTTAAGTCAAAGGGTTACTTCTGCACCACAAGCAGCTTTAATAACTTTCGCTCATCCATCCATATTTCACTCCCGTTCTTGTGATCTAACCCTTTTTTTCTGCCTTTAGGGTTATCAGAGTCTTTACCACTTCTTTGACACGCGTCACCATAATCTATATTATGAAAGCTGATACCCCAAATAAATATAAAAATGTTGAACAGTGAAATTGAATGATGAAGGACAGGCTATGTCCCTGGCTTGCGCATCATTGTCAGTCCGCCTGCCGCCTCAGTTGTTCTGTATTCCAGCCTTTCATAGGAACATCAGAGATGCTCTTTGGGCTTACCAGCTGAATGTCACCTTTATCCAATAAAAGGGGATATAGGCATCAACAGCAATATATGTCTGAGTGGGTGAGCAGGAGACAAAGACAGAAAAACGATGGGGAAAGACAGACCAAGGGTAAAAAGCAGTGTTTGAGAGAAAAACACGTCAGTCTGTCTGCTCATTAAATGGCTAAGCAGTGTTGACAGGCTGATGGTAGCATGGCGAGGTGGCACACGCCCTAATGTTGTCAGATGCTAGCTATTCAAAAATGGTCATTATCCTCTCTGGAACATTAATACAACCAGGGCCAGAAACAGACAACAGACAACCAAGATGATAAAAGACAGCAGCTCAAACACAGCAATGCATTGACCAAGAGGAGGAGATGCATAGAAATAGCAAATTATATTTATTCTTTCTATTGTGGCTGTGCTGTTTTTTGTACATTTGATTTATTTCAAGTTAGTAATTCTGCTTTTATCTAGGTATGCAATGTATTTCATAACATATTTGTTGTCTGTCCAATTTGCATTGCATCTGCGGCTGGTGGGTGCTAAACTACACCTGCATCGAATGTTTGCAAGAGTGTGCGCAGGTTACGATAGCTAATATTTAATATTCTAAAAGATGCTTGACTGTATCTTGTTTAATAGTATAAAAAAATCCCATCCATCCATTGATTTTGCCAGTTATTCCTCTAGCTTTTGCCGAATAGTTTGATAACTGATGCCAAAACAGACACCAATGAGGTAAATGTTATTTATGGGAATTTTGAAGCTTAGAATGTCAAAAAGGTTCCTGTGTTGTCAGTTTACAATGGGAAATTCTGCATCTTTATCATCATCTTCATTTTCCACTGCATATCAGGGACCAGGTGGCAGCAAGCTGAGACGGTTCTTTCCAGGTCCACATCCACCAGCTACTCCTGGGGGAGCCAAGGTGCTCCCAGGGCAGCAGGGACACATACCACCAGCTCTTCTGAGCTCCTTGCGGATGTCTGAGCTCCTCACCTTATCCCTAAGGGTGTGTCCTGCCAGTGTCCTGCCTGTGAAGGAAACTGATTTCCAGAGCTTGTACCTGCAATGTCATTCTTTCAGTCACTTCAAAGATTGATTGGTAAATCGAGAGCTTTGCCTTCTGGCTTCACATAACTGCTGTCGCTGATCCCATCCGCCTGTCAATCTCCTATTCCATTTTCCCCTCACTTGTGAACAAGACCGCGAGATACTTGAAGCCATCCACTTGAGGCAGTAGCTCACTACCAACTCAAAGAGGCAAGCCACCTTTTTCTAGCAGAGAACCATACCTTAGAGGTGCTGATCCTCATCCAGACCGTTTCACACTCGACTGCACCCCCCCACTGCACACTGAAACTCACACCCTGATGAGGCCGGCAGAACCACACCATTTACAAAGAGCAGGGACGCAATCCTGTGGTCACCAAGCTACACACCCTCCACACCACAACTGTGTCTTGAAATCCTGTCTATGAAGATCACAAACAGAATTGGAGTCAAGGAGCAGCCCTGGCAGAGTCCAACACTTGTTTCCCACTGGAAACAAGCTTGACTTAGTGCCAAGAGCTCTCAGTGTGGTTACACAAGGAGCGAATGGCCTGCAGCAGCATTTCTGAAACACTGAAAATGGTGGCACATCAGTGTAAAGCACACTATCAACCAGTCATACTTTAGGTTTGTGTAGCTGCACAGGTTTGATATTAGTGACAGGCCCTTTGAACAACAACGCTGCAAGTCCACAGAAGCCCAAGCAAGACCTCTGAACTCTGTCCCTCATCATTTTGCATTGAAGAACAAGGAAAAGCAGGCCTGGTTGAGCTGGCACCTCTGCTTGACACACTGCTACCATCACCGGACGCACTAAAAATAATGTATAGCATTCAGATAATTTAAATTCGCTGTGCTCCAAAAGACTGATGTGTCAATGTTGTAGTTCTTTTATTTTTATTTCTATTCAGAGAAAAGCTGCCATCCAGAGGGTCACATGTTGTCTTGCCATTCATGTTTTCTGTCATGTGTGATGAGTGGGGTTAAGGGTCAAAAGTTGTTCAAAATTAAACATTGTCTTAATTTGTGTTAACTTTTAAATAACACATTAAGGGCCTCAAATTTATCACATGCATATATGCATTAACTTTGACAGCCCTAGTTTTGACATTTTTTTTTCATAGACTTTATTTTTTTTTTTATTGTTTTTTAAAAAAAAATGATTTTAACCCTCCAACAGCCAAGCCAAGCCAGAAAATATTGAACATTATTGTTGTAGGTCTGAGCACTCCAAGTCACCTTCAGAGCAATGACAATAAGCAATGATTGGCCAAATATTCCAAGTACTGCTGCTTAGGCCTGAGCTGACAGTCTGAGCCCCTTGTGAAGCATATTTCTATGATTGTGAGGGCTTATCCACATGTTAAAAAAAAAAAAAAAAAAAAAAAAAAAAAAACCTTTTGAAATATGAGTTGCTGCTTACTTTACATTAAATGTAGAATAATTTATCTTGAGCACACAAAAGAACTCTTTTAATGATACTGACCCTTCCACTCAGCTAGGATATTTTGGTACTCTCTCCACTCTTGACCAAGAATACGGTAAAGTGGCATAACAGCGAGAGAGCTTGATTAGTTCAAAGAGAAATCAGTGGGTGCAAAAAGGTTGAGTATAAAGAAAGGACAGATTGTGGTGAAAATTAAGGTTTAGAAAAGGCAGGAATTAAAGTGCCAGAAAATGAGCCTTGATCTGTAGAGGTGAAATAAGACAGGGCAAGCAAAGAAATGTGAGTGAATAGCGAGTGATTTGTGGAGTGGATGAAGGGACAGAAGGGAGTGGGAGGATGTCCTCGTGAAGCTCTTGGATGAAAGCAATTAGTATGAGCCCTGATAGATCAGGACAAGTATAAAGGAGCCTGGTCCTCTGCATGTTTATTATAAGAAAGAGACCTTTATTGTGGCAAATAAAGTGTGTCCTCCAATGTACTGTTAGGAAAATGAATTCAAAATGTACAGATGCATTGCTTCAACAAGGGTTTTGAGACACGTTTCATCAGAAGGAAGGAATAAGACAAAAATAAACTGAAGACACAATGGACTGGTCTTCTAGAAGTTACCAGTGATTTGACATGGGAAGTGTGTCCCAGCTCAATTTATTTCTTCAATCTCTGAAGAAAACAGAGCGGTACCAGAGCTTTTACAATGCGTAGGAGGCTTAAACTACCTGTACTGTTTGTTTGTTGTCTTTTTTTTTTTACAGCAAATTTTGTTGGCGGAGCTATAGAGAAATGATTGTGTTTCAAAATCACATCAGTCAAATCTCAGCTGCCTGACTCTGAGCTGCAAATTTGTGGGAAAACAGAAGAAATTAGACATTCTGTGCTTTTTCAGCCTAGAGTGACTGGAAAAACTCTGTGTTAGAGTGAATGTAACAGTTTGCCTGTTGCTGTCTGTAACATCAGCTAAATATGTTACACTGTCTTTGAGTTAATTAATCTAACTAACAAAAACATCTCCTATTGACAGCCAGCAGTCCCTCTTCAACATGGTCCATTAATTTACGACATTTAGTATATGTCAGAGTCATAAATTTATCTCAAGTTAATCAACACCACTCCAGCCAATCAGAATCAAATATTTATCCAAGACATGTATGACAGTTTTTACCTCATAAGCTAACCTTTGTTATTATGGGATGTTTCCTGAAGCAGGAGGAAGCTGGCACAGTTTTGAGGAAAGGGGCATTAAATAATGTTATGATAGAAATTATGAAACAAATAAACTGCATTTTCTAAAGGTAATGTCCCTTTAATGGTCATGGACCTCTGTAGGTGGTGCTTCCTTCAGTGAAATCTGTTTGCTGATTCCTCTGATCAGCACGAGAGACAGAACAGTCACAGGAGGAATGTCTGTCAAGTCTGACCGAGGAACGAGATAAACTTAAAGGGACAGTTCACCCATTTTGCAAAATGGGATTTTTATTTCACACCCTACTTGTTACATAGGACAGAAGTGGTGCTGTCTTCCCCTCATTGTTACTGAATGCTGGATCCTGGCTGCTGTTAGCCTTCTGCCACTGAATTAGACTTCCCCCCGGCTAGCTTTCTTAAAAATAACCTCCTTAATCCAATCAAAGGAAGTTTAACATCACATCACAACTGTTGCAACTTAAAACTAAAATACACATATCGAGCGCACTCGGATGATAGTTTTGCTCAATTAACACAACTCTGTTTTTCTCATCTGGTAACCTCTGCACACCACACCAGACCAGCAGAAGATAAAAGCACTACTGTCCTACATAACAACTAAGGGGGAAGCAAAATAGAGTATCAAGTTTTTCAAGATGGATGAACAAGCCCTTTAATTGGAGGAAAACTAATGAAAAATGAAAACCTCAGTCTCCCCAACACTTAGAAATTTAGAGGCAGTGGGCGAAGACGCAGAGAGAGCAAGTCACAATGATCGCTGATCGCTCCGTCGTAAATTGTCATTTACCAAAAGTCACACTTGCACTTGTGCTCAGCACGTAATATGTGACATTTATTTTCATATGTCATATCATAAACTCTCCCAGCCGTGTCTTTCTGTAATCTGATGTAAATACCACGCACATCTTTTTTCTGAGCATTCATGTACAAACAGTCTGTGATTACAGCCTCCATCAGTGCCTGCGCTTCCCTCTGCTTGTCGTATACACACATACACAAAGTCACAAAGTACTTTTCACAGCAGGCTGATGGTTTCCAGTCTTATCTGTGGCATTGCCCAGCCAAGAGGTATTTCATCACAACGACCCAGAGATAGTAGCTGACCATTCAAACAGCAGCACACTTTCTGCCCTTATCTCTCCGCATCTGGAAGATATCGCGGAAAGATTTAGTCACTATTTTCCCATCGGAGTCTTCTGCGCAGTTTGACTGGCTCCACGACCCCTGGAGTTCATGTGCACTTGAGAGCACAGCACTGGAGTTGCAGCAACTGGTAGAGATCAGGCAATATCACACATTAAAAATCAAAATTCAAACATGGCTTTGGAGGGGTTTTTATGATAGTGTATCAGAGACACTGTAGGGAGAAAAAAGAAATACAGATCCTGGGGAGGGTGGATAATATGAGAAAACCTCAGAATTTCCAAGATTAAAGTCCTAAATTCATGAGAAAAAAAACTTTAAACTCTGAAATTCATGTGACAAATTTACGAGAAACTCACAAATTTATTGAAATAAACTTGAGAATTCTGCGATCATAAAGTCACAAATGTATTAGATTATAGAACGACATGGCTGGGTGTATGTCCTCTAATACATAGACTGGGGTGACTTAAGGTTTTGTATTCTGCATGAGAAATGCAGTATATCTATTTTACATACCAAGATTAAAATAATAAGGAAGAGAAAAAAAGGAGAGAGGAAATAACAGGAACGAAGGGGAAAATGACACAGGGAAGGATGAACAGTCATTAAAAACTGTCAACAAAAGGAAAACTAAATATCAAAGAAAGCAACAGATAGTCAGAGTGGATGAATAACTTCCACACTGCAAAGTATCACTTCAAGTGGTAATCAGTGACATTTTTGTTTGTTATTTTGTCTTCATCTCTAGTGCTAAGCCATAATTGCTGTGGTGTGTCTGCACTGCACTTCCCAGACAACACCCACTAATAATTGGTGTGCCCGGCAATGTGATGGCCTCTCCTCAGATTTTCTGTTGATAAAGTTTGCGTTCCTGCAGGTGGCGCTCTTTTCTTTATCTGTTCAGCCGAGGTGGTTATCACCGCTCATGCTAAAAGTACAAAAGAAAGATAAAGGGCAGCAATTTCTGAAGTTTTCCCTAAACCCTTGATGAGGCCGGTACGAGTGCTCTCAGGGCTACAAAGCAGCGCTGGCACAATATCAGACAGATCCGAGGACCAGAGGGGGGAAGATGAGCTGTCATCATCCCAAGAAGAGCTGCTCGAGAACAAAGAGGAGACAAGCATGCTTAGAGAAAAATGCACACACTAACGCACAGAGTGGTGTATTGACACACACACACACACACACACACACACGTGCACCGAAAGTGTAGCATACAGAGACTCAAACTGAAAGGAAAAACTTCAAAGTCATAAACACAACCAAAAGTATTTGCAACCAAAAGCTGTTTTTGCTTTTGTTCACACCGCAGATGCTGATTGGCTCTGTGGTTGTGATGCGGTGATACAGAGAGGAAAGACACGGGTGCAGCTCTGCTCTGATCATTATTCACGCCTGCAATTTGAACTTAACATATACATATATACAGTTGTCCCTCGCTATAACGCGGTTCACCTTTCGTGGCCTCGCAGTTTCACGGATTTTTTTTTGGTGCAATTTTGCATGCTTTTTTTTTTTTTTTTTTTTTTACAGCGCATTGTGTTCTGCGTCCTGATTGGATAAGGGAGAGCCTGCGCATTGTGTTCTGCGTCCTGATTGGCTAAGGGACTGTAGACCATTGTCAATCAATCTCCGTGCCGTGTCTCCTGTACAGTACAGAATGCGTTCATTCTATAATACTGGACTTATTTTTCTACGAAGGTTTGAACTTTGAGAACAAGAGAGAAAAGTGAAAAAATGTTAATGCCTGTCTGAAAAAGTGTATAAAGTGTGTAGTGAGGGGTTTTACAGCCTTAAAACATCTATAATAATTGTAAAAAATAAAGCTGACTACTTCGCGGATTTCGCCTATTGCAGGTTATTTTTAAAACGTAACCCCCGCGATAAACGAGGGACTACTGTACTACCAAAACGTTCAGTGTCTCCTGCTGAATCTAGCAGCATCCACTGTGAAGCAAACCGACGGCGACTGTTAACGTAACGATCGTCGAAAGCCAAGGAGGCCCCTTCACACAACACAAAGTCAAAGAATTGTTTTGCTCCCAGATGGGTGTGGTTTTCAGAGTATGACGCATTGTGCTCTGTCTCTACATTATATCTGTTTTCATACCTGTTTTTGATCATATTTCATGGCATAAGATTTACTTATTGTCATAGCAACACTGACAAAGTCGTATATGAGCATTCAAAAACAAGTCACAGGCTGGTCGCATGTGCTCGTAACCAGTTTCTTTAAATTCATGACCTCTCTGCTGTTTCTTCACTTTCACCTAGAGTGTGAACGTAGCTGAAGTGTGCTTTCATTTGCTCGCCTCCAACATGCCGCTGTCTCTGTGGAGAGAGTCATTTGATATGCTGAAGTTCTTACTCAATCCTATGGGGGCTCTATTGAGGTTTAAGTGAACAGACACAAAGATGCAGTATAGTGAGCAACTCACCAGCTGAGCTACTGGCAAGTTAACAACTCCAAACTACTGAAAGTCGGAGGAACTGAGGCTTTCCGACAGTCGACCATCAACTCCCATCCTGATACTCTTTTTGCTAAGAAAGGACTTTCTGTTCCTGCCAGAAATAAAACGCCATCCCATATAAGTTTCCAAAATCCTTATAGTTTTAATAACCATACACGGGATTTTCATCGTAATCTAATATGGTAATCTGGGGTTTACAGTAAGTCTGTCTTGTGGAACTGCAACCTTCTGTGCTGATTTAGGCAGCTATTGCATGGAAAGGCGAACCCCACGCATATTTTTCAGATCAGATGAAACTTTCATGATTCCTGCAGGGGATAAACAGTGCAAACCACGATGCTGTATCATTAATTATTGGCTGTCTTATTACCCGTTCTTTTTAATTGCTGTAACAACTTGTACTATCTTCAGCACCAATCGTTTTTCTTGATTGCCACACTTTAGATATTAAATTTGCTGTACGCATTTAATCTTGCTCTGCTGTTGCATTGATTGTAAATTGCTTTAGGCAAGAGCAACGACTCATTGGCTAAACTATGAATGTAAAGGCAAATGCAGGCTCTCCAGAGGCTCAAGACATGGGAAAACACGGTTGAGGTAATTGGTTCACAGGGACTGATAAAGCTGCATCATATTTTGTTGTTTTCTCATGTATCCTTACCAGAAGAAGGCAAAAAATCTGGTGATCCTAACTCCCCCCAGCGACAGGCCCCCCTCAGAAATCTTGTGTAACAACCCCTCACCCCACCACCATCCTCCCCTCCCTCTGATTCCTGATCTGACAGATGTAGTGTTTCTCTGACAAACGCTCTAAATATTTCAGTGAGAGTGAGGAGCAGGAAATGTTTTAGGCCAAAAAACAGGCAACATTATGATCCAGTTTAACTTTGGTCCATGCAACACCAGATGTATGGCCTATCTCTACCCTTGTCATCATGGGAAATGTGTAACCTCGGTCCAACAAAATGGTTGAAGTTAGGGCAAATGTGCAATAAAGACTGTAGGAATGTAAGCTTGATTTCTCTCTGATACATGGCTGGCAGTAAACTACAGTGATGAGCACTTGAATATCAGGTTTGTAGGAGGAGGTGTGTGTGTGTGTGTGTGTCCAGGCTGTATCGAACTTTTTTTGCTGTTTCGTTTTTTGAAATAAAACTAGTTCACCTGGGTTTTTTTTTAGATTTGTTTTCTTGCCCGCTATGGGGATTATGTCAGGGGGTGTCGTCCTGTTTGTTGTAAAGTTGTGGGCATGTGAAGCCCTTTGATCATTTGATCAGTCATTGTACACTGAGGAAAAGCAGCGTTCATTATTACCAGAATGGCAAGTCTGATTCTAACACTCTGGATCTCTGTTAGACCAATTTGAATTTGTTTATACTCCCAAATCTCACAGTAGTAAACCACAGCCTCGCAGCCACAGCTTTGCTCACACTTGAACACACCCTTGTTGCCGAATGTCACAAACTGTGGTGCAGCTTCAGTTAGAATAATAGTGCACAGAGTGGGACATTTTGAAGGAAAGTTGTTTCATTGACAAATTATGTTAAGGAAATAAGTGAAGGTAGCTGTGCTTATACTGACTTGTGCATCGGAACAGAAACAGAAACAAGAGAAAGCACCGTCACTCTGGAGGATGTCATGTCTTATGCCCATTTCAAAATGACTGATAACTGTATGAGTGACCTGTGCCTTATGAATGATCAGTAACAGAGATGGTTTTAGAAAAGATTATGCTTATGTCCCTTACCCCCCTAAGTTCATCATTTATGGATCTAATGCACTTTGCTAATAGAAATTCAAGGAGTTCTGAGGATGCAATTCTTTCCAAATTCGAGAAAGTATATCCTCATTTTTTCCTCATTTAAGCCCGAATCATGTACTTTGATGTGTTGTCTGCTTTTAATTTCAACCAGGTTTGGTTGATAAGCTGATTAACGTGCAGGTGTGACAACTGTTTGTCTTGCCCGCCTCGCTCGTGTGATTTTCTGATAATCCGCACACAGGTTGTTAAACTAAGCCCAGGTGTTAGATCCTCTGTGATAACAACACAGGGGCTCCCGAAGGGAAACTGTCCTGCACCATTCGTCATCACCGTATACATCTCTGATTACAGAACAAGTAATGAAAGGTGTCCAGTCATGGCAGTGCCAGGGCTGACTACAAATGAATGATGGATAAAAATTACAAATGTGTGTGGTATGTATGTGTGTGGTATCTGGAACTTAATATTCTTCAAAAAGACGTTGTTGCTGACTTTTGGAAAATGAAGGGTAAACACACAGCTTTTGAAACCCTGGGCTGTAAGATCGAACAGGTTAATAACTAGAAACACCTGGGGGTGGATTTTAATGTTTCACACTCAGCTGGAGTGATTATATTGATTACTTGAGGAAGAAAATGTATCCCAGACTTTACTCTATGAGGAGGATCAGCTCGTTTAAGGTTCGGAAAGAAATGATGGGCGTATTTCACACTGCGGTGATATGTGGGGTGTAGAGCTGCTGTATGTCAGAGGATTACAAAGATGATCCAGAGGGCGGAGCGGATCACCTTCCACAAAGAGCATTATGACAAGACTCTGAGCATCTGTGTGGCGCATCCGGCACAGTGGGGGGGGTCTCGCACAATTGGCCATCTGCACCCCTTCCTGCCTCCGAGTATTAGGCAATTTAGTGGAAATGTCAAAAGGAAACTGTACTAGAACTTGAGCAGGTTCAATCAGCAGTGGGCCTGCTGTAGCCCCCGGCTGAGGTATAATAAGTGACTGAAAGAAAGAGAAAAGAAAATTATCAGTTACAGATTAGTTGATTTGTAGAGTAAGTAATCATTTTATTGAAGTATCCTGCACCTTATTTGGTGTCCAGCCCATATGGACTTACAACCAGGATGGTCACATGACAAAACATTATGTACCGTTCCACACATTCAAAGACAGAACAATTCAGAATATTTGATTCACATGGAAGAAATCCAGTGATGTGTAATGATGTGTACAGTGTTGTCTGTCTGAGCTGCCAATCATCTCCTATGGATCGGAGGTAAAGAGCCAGCTCTGAACCGGGCACACAGGGACCTCTGGGCTCTCAGTAACTTTCATTGTACATGTGGTTCTGCATAGTAATCACCTTACAAATGTCCTCCTTCCATTGTTCCTGATTGATCTCTGATAGTTTTTGCTGTATTTATAACACACTGCAGGTTATGCCTGAAAATAAAATTATAATCAGAAAGAGAAAATATTGCACTGACCTCTCTTGACCAAGGGTAACCGTGAGCTCGATCCCAGCTAAAGATCTTTTTAGGTCACTTGTTCCTCCGGCAACTGAACACAATTGTTCCGCAGCCTCACCATTTCACCTCTCTGCTTTACCAGACATGACTCCCATCCCATCCCGACCCCTTCAGCAACTTGCTTAGCAGTAAATTAATGCACCCCAAGAAAGCAGCTAATGATTGATTCTGGATGGCATTACTAACAGGAGCATCCTTAAAACCCTGCCACTCCTGCGGCATGAAATGAAATTGGACTCTCTATTGAATCATAAAGTTTGGTGAGGGTTGGAAAACTAAGGTCAGGACATAATTGATGAAATTATTCATTACCGACTCGAGCAGTCTTCCTGCTGACTCTGCCAGCTCAGTGTAGATGTCAAAATAAATTAAAATGGGAAATTAAGGCCTCTTCTTGGTAAAGCATCCATTGTGCAGCATTAATATGGTCATAAATTAAACCATGCATGTATGTACACATGCACTCATGCATGCACATAGCTCCACAGACAGTCATGAGTCTTTAAACTTTTAAAAATGTAAGTGAAATAAAAGTGAAAAAAGGTGAATATTCCGTGAAAAATGATTACCACTGCAGGGCTTCATAAAATCTGTTTTTTAGGCTTTTCTGTATTATTTTGAATGCTGCCGTTCTGCTGCATGTGTAGCCGGCTTTTCCAACAAAGATGCAATCTTGTGAGGTCATAGCAGCCAGTCAAATATGATTGGTTTGTTGGCACGATGGGGCAACATTCATTTTGTTGTTGCAGGAACATCAGCAAGACGAGGAAATCACATTGTGCATGCACACAGTGTCAGCTTTAAAGTACACACACACGGGTCAGAAAAGTCTGATCAATACTCCTTGAAGCATTCAGTTAAACCGCTGAGCTGCAAAACAAATACATGAGAGGAAAAAAAAAAACACAAATGATATTTGATTTTGGGGAAGTTGAACAGTTTTCAACACACACTTACCGTTAGAAAAAAAGAGACTGAATACAATCATTGAGTTTTGCTTGAGTGCATGTGTGTGTGTGTGTGTGTGTGTGTTTCTGTGCTTTCCTGCCAACTGTTCCGTCTCCGAAACAAGCAGCTTAACCTATAAATGATCTTGTACACAAGACTGGATCCCTCGCCAACAAAAACAATCCAGTGTTGAAATATAAGAATCAATAAACCTTTGCTCTGTCAACAGCCCAGTCAAAAAGGACCTGGCTTATTTCCCTTGAGAGGATTCAGATGGCCTTCACTCATAATGTAACATAACCATGTTACTTTTTAATTTACTATAGCTTGTTTTCAATAGGACTTTTTTTTTCAGACTGAAGACAGAATGACAAGCACACGCATTAGTATGTGTGCCACCCCCTTCATGCCTTGGGGAACATTTATTATTTTGGAAGCAACCCAAAAACTAAAATAAATAAATAAATAAATATATAAAGACAGATGGGCTCAGTTCTGTGTATATCATTTAACTAATTGCACAGAGAGAGGGCCTCATACTTTCTATAATATTTAAAGTAACAGTTAACCCTAAAACAAGATTTGACCTGTAAAACTTCCTCACCCTCAGAGTGTGGAGTTTTTAACCACCGAGGTCCATGGAAAAAGGACATAATCCATGTAATCCATGGAGCTGGAATTTTTGTCTTTTACATAAAGCCGGGAAAATTCCAGAAAATGTTTTTTTTTTTTTTTTTTTTTTTTTTTGTTTTGGGGTGTCTCTGGCAGGACACGTCCCCATTCACCAGTCAGCCTTCAGCGTGCGTTCAGTGTGTGTGCCTTGACCGAAGTGTTGTAGCACAAGACATTATAGTTATTTGAGTGTTTATAATTCTGCAACCCTAAAACCTGGAAGTATGACCAAAATCTTCCATTTTGTAAAGCCATGAAAATTTAAACATGTTGTGGGGTTACAAAGCCATAGGGTTACCATGCACTTCAAATCTTCATTCATTCTCTATGTATATAACATATACACTGGCTTTTAGACAAGTGACAAAGATTCTGCTGTCCCACTTGTTGCAATAAAGTGTTCACATTCATGAAAGAAACTGAATCAAAGGAAGGAAAATTTGCACATATCATCATTTATCAAGCAACATGCAGATGCTTCTTTCTGTATTCCCTTCATAATGACATCTACACATGAGAATTGCATTGGAGTTTTTCAGGAGCCTGACTTGTTTGGAAGTTCAAGGGAAATTTATGACAACCTGAGAGCACTCGCAAATGGTGTAAACTTGATTTTTTTTTTTTTTTTTTTTTTTCAAGTATGGAACTACCTAGTTTTACCATATTTCATCCTAAAATGTTGAAATGTTAAAGAAAATCAGAAAATGATTTTCTTAAGTGTCTCGGCAAAATAACCTGTTAGTTATATTAAAAGGATAATGCCAGCATTGTTTTACTTTTACTTTTTCTTAATTTGCCTGGGGCCAAAGTGCTGAGAATCCAGGCTTGCGCTGAGCTGACATTTGTGCAGAGTGACGATGACTATCTGATGAGGCAGATCTAATTCTTCAGCGTGCTGATACAACAAGTCTGCCTTCAGCACCTGACTGCAGCTGATTAATGCATAGGGCTGCGCATCAACTGCAGGAGCTGGGATTAAAAAACATGTGATTAAAAAAACATCTACATATAAAAATCACGAGCACAAAGGAGAGGCAGGGGGGCATATAGACTATTCTTTGGAGAAACACAGCATTGTAACATTTAGGCGTACCTCCCACACAGGACGGGTGCCTCTCTGTGTCGATGACACTCCAGAAAAAGCCGCTGCCCCCCTCTGGATCCCAGACAAACACACCTCAACAGTAATCAATGAGCTGGGCACTCATCCATTTTAGAAATGGTATCAAATGTTTGTGCCTCCTCCAGTGGTGTCGATATTTTGCCTACATGCTGCTAACTTTTTGTTTTGTTTAGTTTTGTTTTTATCAACGACTTTATTTCATTATTTTATTCAAGCTTCATATCAGATCATCTCTTTTTGACCTCTGGAACAGCTGTGAAGATTTGCCACAGCATTTTTATTTCATCCAGGTGGCAGTCTGGAGGGATCATGCATTTGATTGTGTGTGTGTGTGTGTGTGTGTGTGTGTGTGTTTTGCCTAATGCCAGCCTTACATGGAACGACTCTCAAACAATTTGCAAGAGTTTTGCAAGAATTGGGGTGCACTCCTGTCTCAATTGTATGGTGTGAGGTGGTCATAAAACTCAGTCTGACTTCTGATTAAATCAAACATGTTTAACATTACCCAAAGTCTTTAGTCTTTGCTCATGCAAATAGTGAAGTTCAATGACAGGAATATTGTGAGCAACTAACAGGTGTGCTCTCTCCAGCACCAAACAGGATGCAGCAAGCCAGATAGATAGTAAAGATGGCTGGGAGTCTGGGGAGGCACGAGAACATGTCAAGTCTTGGTGAGCGAGTCTTGTTTGTGTGTGTTCACATGTGTGTGTGTGTGTGTGTAATGTTCATGAAGGCTCCCGCCATCCTCCAGCTGTCATGTTATGCCGCTGCATCCATAATAACCAGGACTGTTTTTAGACTCTGTACCTTCACACACCAGTAGGCAAGTTAACCCAGACATTCACACACACACACACACACACACACACACACACACACATACACACACACACACACACACACACACTTCATTGTGTAAGTAACATATTCCTTTTTGTTGGGTAACTGCAGACACAAAGACTGTATGATGGATATGAACTATCAGGGGGTTTGGAACAGAAAAAGGAACAGCAACCTTTCATCAGCTTGGGTTAGGCTGAAGCATTTGTGTTCTACCAGTATTTCTTATAAGTCACCCCTTATGGATTACCTGAGGAAGCACCACTATGATATTCCTACAATATTTGTCAGTCAGTCGCAAAAGGAATCTAGTTGTAGTCTTGCAAATTGTGACCCTACAAGATCCCCAGTCTTCAAAATCTTGTCTGTGACCACAACCTCAGTGACTTATGACACTTATGGTAGATGTGTGGGGGTGTAGGTGTACGGTATGGGCATAAGTCAGAGTCTGCAGCTAATCTCACATACCGTCGAACATTACTCATTATCACTTCCACCTCTGCCTCAGAGAAATCCTTTTCTTGTGCCTGTGAACATGAGCAGGAGGTGTTCTGCTGGGGCGTCTGAGGTGATGATGATATATGATATCATATATGATGATTTAATGATATATTCATTTTCCATACCTTTCATTAAGCCATGGACACCCAGTTGAATTGAATTTGTCCTATGGACCCTGAAATGATTTTTTTTTTTTTTTTTTAATTTGTGCTGATTAATAAATTATTTTGATGTTACTTGAACACTGACAAACAGATTCAACGTAATGACATTCAGAGAGCATGTTTAAATAATCATTCATACATTTTTTGTATTCTAACAATCTCTAATGAATCAAATTATAATGACATTGACCTATTTCTCATTTTGATTGAGGACCCCCTGGAAGCTCTTCAAGGACCCCTGATGGTCCCCAGACCTCACTTTGACAACTACGGCTCTACGCACTTATTGCTTTTCAGGGTCCTGGGGAGCTGTTGCCGGTCCATCACAGGGCTCACACAGATGGATAATGCATCATACATGTTGCAGTGTGGATGGCCATTTGTACACTTGTAAATGAAGAAGAAGAAACAGGCTTCTCTCTGCAAGATTGCTGCTCGTTTAAAAAAAACAAAAAACAGGAAGCAGTTACCATGTAAGGTGGTGGTTCATGACGGTAACCTTTTGTCTCTCATGTGCCTGTGTTGTGACCCACAAATGAGGTTGACAGTTTGGTCTATGAATGAGGTGTGTGCACGAGTGTGTCTGTGTGTTTGTGTGCATGTGTGTGTGTACGTGTGTGTCTGTGGTTTGTTTTCCTGCGGCTTCAGTATTCCAAATTAGTGAATCAATAGTATCATGAGAGCACTCTGCAACTTAACAAGACAGGCTGGACATGGACGTTCATTATTGCAGTGTTCTCCCACGTCTGTGAAATACAAAGACCTGCTGAGCTAATGAAATTATAATGAAAGCACTCAAGCATCCTTTCAGCGGTCTGTTGATTGTATTTTTATTATGAAACTGTTGTCTCATGCATTCACATTAAATTGGCCTTATTTGAAGTGTATAATTAAAGCTCCCCCGTTTTCCACTGGAACCCGAAATTTTTAAAAGACACTGAGAAAATCGGGCCATAGATCAACGCATCTGTTGCCTCTTGCAGGTCCCAAATAGTTAAGTGTCATATTTGTGATAATAACAGCCTGTAATTGGTGTTTCTGCACATTTATCGCAATTCTGACACAATTTTAATTGTTTGTTATAATAAAATCTATATAGTTGGCAAGCAAGCTATATCTTGCTTGGTCGTAATAGAGAGTTAGAACAAATGACCTATGTGGTTGCATGGGTTGGAGGACTTCTTGTTCATTTTAATTGAAGTCTTCTTTTGCTCATTGTAAGCAACTGGTGACCATTAGATGAGAAGGTACAGTACAGGCTCTTCCTTCTCTTCCATGTCTTGTGTCCATAAAAAACACATTATAAAAGGGCTTAAGTAAATGATTAAATAAATAAATACAATAAAAAAAAAGCTGTTCAGATTTGCGAGTCGGCTCTTTATGTCCATCTGCCGCGACAGAGGGAGGGCCCTGCTGGCTGACGGTGAGGACCAGAGCTCAGATTGATTGGCTCAAGCATTACTCATGACTGCTCCATTACTCAGAACTGCAAGAGACACCACGAGCTGAAGAATCCCTATTAACTTATAGGCGGTTCTTATCGCTCAGTACGTAGCATAAAAGCACACATCAACACTGTTAAATTACCCTCTTTGTTGTGGGATGAACCTATGCAGTTGTGCTGCAGTTTATGAAAGTGAAAAGACAGATGGGAGTGCAGGGTAAATTTGACAAAGATATTTTATAAACATAAAGCACTGTCACAGGTCATGACCAAACTGGAGACCTCTATGGTGTTCACTGGAATTTATAAAGCCAGAGTTAGTTCATGTTTACTAGAAGGCTGTAAAAGTGAATTTAATGAACGATGCATATACCAGCAGCTGTTGCACTGAATATACTGAAGTTGTTACATGAGCTAATTTGAGAGTAAAGTATTAGTTTATGCGTTTCTATTTTTTTAAATGGCTGTATCAACTGATGTAGTTCCATTTTAGTTCCATTGTAGACTTAAAAGGAGAATCAAATCCAGCATGTTTTAAGTAGACAACACATCCTCTGTGACGAATTACATCCTTTTGTTGTATGATGATTTAGATTTAAACTTGCACAATTGTTTTCCCCAAGCACAGATACACACACAAAAAAAATCACAGATTCTCTAACTGCCAACTTAATGATACATTCAGAAGCAGTGCCCTCAGCCCTGGATCATTTCAGAACATGGTTGGAGACATCATTTATAAATGCATCCTCCAACCAAGCGTATTGATGTTTTAGCCTGTTATTGATGTTTTTAGAGTGTTTTAGCTGGTTTTTAACTAGTTTTAATTTATTTTTAATCCTGAGACCTGAGTGCTGTATCTCGCTCACATGTCTTGACGTGATCCTTGAAAACATTGCTGGAGGTAAAACCCGAAAGCGTCATGGTTAGATCCATCAGTTATATATTGTAGCAGTTGCAAAGTAGTTGTTGGCCAGACGTGTCCACTGGCAGTGGTGTGACGTCTGTGGCTCTGAGTGGCAGCTAAATGCCTATCGAATAGCAAATGGTAACATTTACCTCACCGTTGTGGAGACCATTAGACCTATTATCTCTTATCTAACAGTATGATGCAAGATCAGAAGATCAAGAGCACAGGCACTGTGTAATGGTGAAATTCTAAGAGCCTTGCTTCGGCCTGCTGGAGCGCATAAAACACTGTATAGTCCTTGTTTGAATATATTAATATAGGTGGTTTTCCTAATGGCACAGAATACTCATGGGGCTCATTTATTCCACAGTGTGCTAAAACATTTTTTCCCAGAAAGCAACCGTTAATGCATGCAGTTGTGTGGCACATTAGACACTAGCTTGACTCTGAGACCATTAGGCTCACATTTTTTTATTTAATAAAAAAGCTTTGCCTCGGCATTTCAGCATCTTTCAACATTTGTGCAGACGGGCAAGCTGATAAATGAAGTGTGTGTGTGTGTGTGTTTGTGTGTGTGTGTGTGTGTGTGTTCGTGCATGCTTGAGTTCTGTTCCATGTTTCATCTACAAGCAAAGGGCAAACAAAGCAAACAAAAGAAGAAAAAAGCAAAACAAAAATAAAGCCCACTAGATTTAATTAGTTGTGATGATGTCCCACCACTTTACACCTTTTGCCACTCTTTGTGACTTTATCATTTATTGTTGTCTTTTCTGCACGGTGTCATTGTTCTTCATGGGTCACAACATCACAGAACAAAAACATTTGAGCCCCTTTGGCCTGGCGGTGTGAGTTTGTGTGTGTGCATGCTTTTGCTCATGATTGCACAGCCCTACAAAAGCCATTAAGAACAATCACCGCACTCATACATAAGAGTTTTTTTCTGTCCTTTGCACAAGGAAAAATGGTGCTACTCACAGCCTAATATTAAAATATATAAAGAGCAGATGGCTTCAGTTATGTTGCTGAGCTTCATTACTACATGCACATTAAAAAATCTTGGAATTGTTTTGCTTGAGAATCCGTCAGGCACTGGGGCAGCGATGGGTTACTTTCATGTATTATCAATAGCACAGCAATCAATAGCGAGATTATTATTCTGAAGGAAATCCTGCGCTCCATCTCAGTGTTCCTTGGTGTAATCCGTGCCAGCTCTCACACACTCTGAGACATCACACATGAGGGAGGCTCAGCTTATGTGAAGATTACATTCTTTCACAGCAGAAGGATAACTGACAAGCCCCTGACATGGACACGTGCTCCTCAGTTAGAAAGGATAGATAATAGTTAAGGCAAGTAAAATAACTTTGTTCCAGGTTTTAGTGAGATGATGATACTGGGAATTTGGTTGTTTTGACAAATGGTCTAGGTTGACCCTCCATTTTACATTGTTCCTGTCAATGTCTGCACATAGTCAGCATAGCTGGAAGATACCAGCGTTTAATTTCCTCCCTCTCCAGGTTTGACACTGCAAGTTTGTACTTTAAAAATGATGAAAAATGAGATGAGGTGGGCTTTAAAAAGTTTTGGTAAAAAACAAAACAAAACGATGTATTGCAGTATGATTGAGGATGGTTACATTTTTTCCCCAACTGCTAAATCACACTTCTTGAAACCTCCACCCATTTTCTCAAAACCTTAAACACAAATCCAAAAACTCAAACTACATTCACAAAACCGCAGACTTTTCGATCAAAATCAAACTATCACCTCAAAACCAGTTATCCTGTGTTCAAAACCAAACACTGTGTTCAGATCATACACACGGCAAGTAAAAAATATAGTCACCACAGAGCATTCATCAGACACTACATCAAATAATTTAGGACACAGCATCCAGGACATGTAGTTAACAGAAAATGTTTATTGTAAATGCATTTAGCAAAATAATATTGCAGTCAAAGCAATATCTAGACTACAATAATCAAACACTAAACACTAATCAAAGTCACTGAGATTCATTCTCCAACATCATGCCTTTGTTGGGGGTCTGCGGACTCCATCCACGTCTCAGGCAATATTTTCCCTTGCCAGACAACCTCTGGTGTGCTGAACCCAGCCTTGACAAGACACCACAGTTATGCCATCACCAGCATGTTCCATTGCCTCAATTAAATTTTCCCTGGTATAGGGCTGTCGGTCATAGACCTTCCACCGCCACGCAGAGAAAAACTCCTCTGCTGGCTTCAGGAAGGGGCAGTAAGGTGGAAGGAAAACCTGTAAGAAGCGCTGGCTGTTGGTTAACCACTTGTGTATCAGGACAGAACGGTGAAAGCTCACATTGTCCCAAACTATGACATATACAGGATGAAGTGCTTGCTGATCCAGCTGCTCACGTGCAGCCAAAATATCCCGCAGACCACCCAGAAATGTAAGGAGATGTTCACTGTTCACCCCCCATTTTTGTACTTTATTTTTACGTAGGCTTACTGTATACAAGTGCTAAATGCACAAGATTTCTGTTTGTTTTTGTACTGTGCAAGTGCCACGTGTAAATGCACAAGATTTCTGTTTTTTGTACATTTTTTTTTTTTTTTACTATATACAAGTGCTAAATGCACAGGTTTGTTTTGCAACATACATTTAGCCTACAGTGAACAATAAACATTTATTTCTACAGCTTCATGTCCTGAGCATTGTGTTTTCTATGTAGTGTTTAGTGACTGTTCAGTAGTGTTTTTAATTTTGATTGATTCGGGGCACAATTTGACAACGTAGTTCAGTTTTGAACACAGATTGAACTTTGAGGTGAAAGTTTGGTTTTGCAAGAGGAGTCTGAGGTTTTGTAAATGTAGCTTGAAAATTGGGTTTTGTGTTCACAGTTTAGAGAAAAGGAGAGCAACTTTCGAGAAATATGTGTTAGCAATTGAGAAAAACTGTAAAAACTACTGAGCAGTCACTAAACACTACATAGAAAAATAGAAAACACAATGCTCAGGACATGAAGCTGTAGAAATAAATGTTTATTGTTCACTGTAGGCTAAATGCATGTTGCAAAACAAAAAACCCTGCTTTTAGCACTTGTACATAGTATAAAAAAAAAGTACAAAAAACAGAAATCTTCTGTATTTACACGTAGCACTTGCACAGTACAAAAACAAACAAAAATCTTGTGCATTTAGCACTTGTATACAGTAAGCCTACGTAAAAATGAAGTACAAAAATATACATGGAATACTAGGCCTACAAACAGTTAGCCTAACCCTCCATTACAATACTACAGTACATTGGCACAGTGATGTATTGAAACATATATTTACTTACAGTATACTGTGGTACAGTATATAGTATAGTCATACAGTAATTGCTGCCAACATATACATACTATAATGTCAAAAAAGGTAATTACCTGTTCTCTTCTCTAAATCTTCGGATTATGGTGGACACAGTGAATCTACTGATGTTTGGTTGTACCCTTTGTCCGGCCTCCCTCATGCTCATACCATGGACAAGAACATGGTCAATCACAGTAGCTCTGATTTCATCAGATATTACGGTTCTTTGTCTTCACTGACCACCTCGACCTCCTCGACCTCCTTGACCACCTCGACCATCTCGACCTCCTCTCACACGAACTCCTCCTCTCAGATATCTATCCATTGTAGGGCCTCACAAAGCAGTGCTCTCTGAACTTGCTTATATATGTTCCCTCACATCATGAGCCACAAGTGTGATCAATTTTGAGTTGTTGTGTTCAACCAGTGACACCAGTGCTTTACTTGTTTGACTTTTGCTCCCTGTGCTCACAATTATGCAACACAGGTGCATAACAGTGAGAAAATGTGTATAAACTTGTCAAAGAAGTGCAAAATGTGTTTTAGTGGCTGAGAATATGTCTGCAAGTTGTGTCTAACTCTGCGAAAAGTGCTTAAGGTTCTGCCAAAAGGATGACCGATTCAATAAATGGGTTCAGAGCACTGTGTATTTGGTTCAGACAAGAGGGTTTAGTGTTTTAGCAATTGAGAAATACTGTAATTCCAGCAATTCAACTGGACCGAAAGGTACCCTGGGAAGTAGGCTGTAATGTCGGCTGAAAAGCATCGTGGAGGTGTTTCCTGCAAATTAGTCAAAAATAGGCTGGATCTGTCGGCTGCATTTGCAGGATCCCGCGCGGTAAAATTGAATTGGGACAGCACTTGTTGCGCCGCCGTGATGTAAGCAGCCTACAAATACGAACTAGGTAGCGTACAACCTTTGAATTGGGACAGAGCCTGTATGTTTCTGTCCACTGTAGATGGATGCCACCTGTGCACTTTATCCGGCCCAATTGGTCTGATCACATCATTAGAAGCATGTGTGCTCAATTTTGAGTTGTTGTGTGTAAAAGGTGACAGCTGTGCTGGAGTTGTGTTCACATTTAGCTGTCAGTGTTTACAGTTTTGCAACACAAGTGTATGACAGTGTGAAATGTGTTTAGTGACGGAGAATATTGTTTAGGGTTTAGCAAAAAAGAGCAGATGAGTTTTGCAAATTGTGTCCAAGCACCTGAACAGTGTTTAAGGTTTGGCCAAAAGAGTGTTGGAAAAAATGGGAAAAAAAAAATTGGAAAAAATGAGTTTAGACCACTGAGGATTTGGTTCAGAGAATGGAGTTTAGTGTTTTAGAAACTGAGAAAAACTGTAAATGATTCTCATTTAAGGTTTAAGTTTAGACGGCTACAACTTTGGTTCCATTTGGGCATCTAAAACATTTTGATTCATATTTCTGTAAGGTTTTTAACATAAAACTTATTCACATTAGAAAACTTTTTCAAACGAGTCGGAAAAATAAAAGACAGTATCACTACATCAGAATCAATAAAAATCATCTAAGAAATCAATAGTGTCACACCATTATTCTACTTGTCAGTATCTTCATTTCTATAATGATTTGTGCTTACCTGAAGCTTGATTGTGCTCACTTCATAAAAACCTCTATAAGTGGTCGTGAGGTGCTCTTTCTCTACAACACTTATGGTTCAGACACAGCAAACTGCATAACAACCCAGAGCAATCTATGAAAACATTTAGAGGCACTTCAGAGGCGAGCATCTCTTAAAGACTATAGTATTCAAAGGCACTTTTGTACCTGCTTGCAGCCTTCTTTCTCAAAAGGCTAGTTAGTGCAGCAGAATAGGCCAGGAATAAGCCATGTTACACACAAAACCAATTTGTCATTAATGATGATCCCTTAATGACATATTTCTCAGCTCTATTGTGTTCCCTGACCATCATAAGGCAGGAATATATACCCCAATCCAGATCTTTTCATGCTCAGATAAGCAGATATTAAAGAATATCCATTTAGTGGTAATGATGGAGAGCAAAATGGCTGTCATGGCCAATTGGCACCGTTTTTGCGATCAGTGCAATTCACACATTGTTCCCAACAGCAAACTGTACATGTCTAATCATTTTGGTGCCTTTATGCAATTCCGAATGATTCGTACATTTTGCCTGGACTGAGTGTACTTGACAGTGTCTGTAATCAGAGAAAATGGATTGGGGAAAATATCCACTGGTTATTACCACCCGTTGTCCTGGGCAATGCCTTTGTCTAGACTTATTACAAAAAACATGCTCTACAGCTAACCTGGCATGAGCTGTCCATTAAAGTTCAATAAAAAGTGGAGACACCCACTAAAGGTCCTCTTACCACCCTGACCCCCTTTATAATTTCTTGTGCCTCCAAGAATCTGTCCAAACAAATTAGCAGCCTGCTGGGATCAGTAATATTTACATAAGAATATTTCCTGCTCTGCCAAAGTGTATCCTAACAATTGACCCTTAACCCTGATCTTCCCATGTGAGTCCATTTGAACTCTGACACTTCTCTATAAATCCCCCGGCTGCTCAGGCCCATTCAGTTTCCCTGTCATCTTGAATCAATAGCCCGCAGCCTTTTGGGTGTTCCCTGTGTGGAATATAAAACACCTTATTCAGATCACACACGCACCTGTGCTAGTGGGCGCATCAGTAAGATGAAGGGAGAAAGGCACCGCGGGGGAGAGAGGAGGCTTCTTATGAGGTGTAATTTGGTACAATTTCACCGCGGGAGCTCTCGCCACAGTACTCATCATGTCCTTAGAGGAATTCGCCCACCAAACAGCGGCTGGTTAATCATTCATGTAGTGAAACCTTTCCGAAAGCTGAAATGTCATCGGGGTGTTTTTTTTTTTTTTTTTTTTTTTTTTTTTTTTGAGGCCTTGTACAGGGAGCAGCATATCAGCGGCTGGCTCATCATTTCCCCGAGAGGAGACAATAATGCAGCAGACTCACAAATGACTTTGCCTGGCTTTTGTTGTCAGGTCTAAGATCAAGGTTGTCTCTTAAAACGTGATGAAATGCACTCGCACGATTTCACGCTCTTGCTGAGCCCTGGATACTTTGCAATTTCCTTATGGCTCAGCCTGCCTGAGAGACAGAGAGAGAGAGAGAGCGCAGGAATCTTGCATGTTCGGTGCATTGTGCTGATCTCTGCTTGCAATGAGCCACTCCTCTTGGTGATAAATAGATTGTAGCAGGCCCTGGGCATCCTGTTCGGTCTCAGTTAGACGGACTCCTCGTGGACAGTAGCAGACGGATGAATGGGCTATTATCGGACTTGTTTTCCTGGCATTTAAATGGAGCCTGGAGGTCACTGGCTTCTGGGAAAGGAGGCTCGGTGTTTGGACCGTCACAGCACACACTCACAGGCCATTGTGAGACTGTTGCATACATAATAAATCAACATCAGCCAGATATCATCTCCGACGATTACAAAAGCTTATCCTGAATGCAAAAAGCTGCTATAAAAAAAGATGAGGCTTTGATCAGCTGTGGATTTGGCAGGAAAGCTGGTCCCCACGTACCAAATGTCTCCTCTTGTGTCTTTCTTCATCTGGCCTTGATTAAACAGCCCATTGCCTTTAAGGGGGGGGGGGGGGTTAACTTCTTTCAGAGGATGTCACATAATTAATGTGGCAAAATATTCCACTTTGTTGAGCGCAGGAATCGGGACTGTGTGTGTGTGTGTGTGTGTGTGTGCATTTGGGTGTTTATGAAAGTTCAGTCTTTTCCGTTTAGCAAGGCAATTAGGCTTTTCTCATCAAATGAAATTTGTTTTTCGCCTCAGGCGTGCAGGGCATGGTGTACAAGGCAATCCTCCTCCCAGTACACTATCTGTCATTCGGCATTGCCAACGAAAAGCCTTTGTTGTGTGTCTTTATTCAAAGTCAACATCACACACAAAGCACGGTATACGCGTAGTTTTATAACATATTGGTTTCATGTAAATGAACAAACATACCTCCATATCATTGTGTGACAGCATAAGATTGAACTGCCATTTCAAACTTCTTTGATGTAGTAAAGTATTTTTGAAAATGACATTTGGGAAGCCAAACATATGCAAATGCAGATGCTGTGGCAGGCGGAGCCGGCACAGTAGGAAATGTTCTCTCCGGTGGCAAATGTTAATCACAGTCACAGAAAAACCAGAATAGGTGGAGTGCATCAGAGAAAGATTAAAAAAACAGAGAGCAGAGGATGAAGATGAGAATGGTGATTTATTTTCCACGTTTTTCAGACAGTCAACTATTCCCTTTGTATTCTCTCGCCCCTTCAAACCCTCTTTTATTCAACTGAATAAATCTCCTCCTAACAACCCCTCTGTTTGATGCTTTGCAATTTATGGCGGGAGTGCATGCCCACTTATCCTGCCCAAGTTACTACAGTACAGTATGCAATTTACTGGTACAGCTGTTATCCAGCGGTGTGCTGGAGGTGATGCATATTCAGTCCGTGTGGTCTCAGTGGAAATCAAACCCCGCGCTCCACCTCTGCTATTTAAAGACAGGCTGTCCTCCAGAAAAAATCAACTCCATACTGTGTTTGTACAAAGGCTTGTTATGACCTATAGTTGCATTTTCCAGGTAAGAGACCTCTGGCGGTCCTGTAGATAGCAACACTGTGGTGTAGTATGAAGGAAACAACAAAATCTGCATGAAACAGGTTTCAGTCAGATGACCTGAGCTCAAATCCAAACTAGAGCAGTGTTCGCTTTTAGGTAGTTAACATTCACTGAAATTAGCCAGCTAATGTTACCTCAAATTTCGTAACCTTAACCTTGACCTTTTCCCGACTTTAACAACAACCTTTTCCTAACCTTTGCCAAGTGTTTTTAGTGGCTAGTTCATTAGCTCTCGCTCAGGAAACGCTCCTGTGGGTGGGATTAGACAGTCGGGACAGACGTCCTATGTGGTCATATGGACTGGAGGACTTCTACACAGGGTAACAGATTGTATAGAGAAAAATATTAATAATAAGAACCAAAAACCTTCACTGCACGTTATGAAAGTGTGGAATTGAAGCGTTAGACAAGCAGGCTATAATTGTTAGTACTGGATTTGAATATTCTTTAAACAAATGTGGATGTCCAGCAACTTTTATGATTCAAAAACTTCAGTTGTGTTCCTGTTGCACACAGATCAGTGGATTGAACTGCACTGAATCTTGTTAAGAATTGCTTAGGTAAGATCTATACTGGTAGTGAACTAACTAGGGCATTTATCTTGAATGGTGACTCAGTTAATCAGAGCTTCATGGCACTAATACAGTGAAGTCCATAAAATACTGCTGCACCCTCCTAAGGGCTTAACACAATAACTTGGTGGTGGGTGCCTTTTTTTTTTTTTTTCTTTTTACCTCTGTACAGATCAAATGATTTTCATAGGAACAGGCACACACTGCACTCTCCTGGAAAAAAAAAACCTCATTGACAGAGGCTGTATTCCAAAAATCAGAGTTTATTTATCTGTTACCATGCTCAAAGACGTGGAAAACGTGGCCGGTGAAGTTAGAAAGACATATGTTTTGATCCATAGATCATCATTAGTGTCGTGCCAAACAAAAATGACACACGTCTATTTACAGGGAGGACAGACCCACACAGGAGGTGTGGATGAGCTAAATGGGATATGGGTGTGTCTCAATTAAGAGCAAAGACCTAATAAGGTGCTGCACACATGATTTGAGGAAAACTTAAATGTAAATACTATCTAGACACTACACTTTCCAACAAAAAAGTGTGTGTTCTCAGACCAAAAAGTAGCAATACGTGAAATGTCTTTAATGAAAATGTGTAAAAGAAAAACTCAGGTACGCTTTTTACACCTACATTTACCCTGGTTTGTCCCACTGGAGCAAATAATCTCTTTATTAAAGGAGAACCAAGCCAGAGCATATAGAAATACAATCAACAAATTCCATAATGTCACCTCGAAAACTGAGAGAAACAGCTGAACAAAAGAAAAGAAGAGGCAGAGAAAGAGAAAGAAGAAACAGTGACACAACTCCAAAACAATTCGAAAAGCATCATTTGTTTCTACAGCATGACTGTAACGACTTCAACTTTTTTCTGCTCTTCTCCAGTAGCCGGTCTCTTTCCGTTCCAAAACGCTCTGCAGCCGTCTCTGCACAGAGGAGACCGAGGGCCTGCAGGGCCTTTGGGAGAGTCAGTCAAACTATGCAAACACTGGATTGCTGTATAATACAAAGACGAAAATAGTGGTAATGTTTTTCTCAGCAAGGCCTTACAGAGGAACGTATAGCAGTGACTTCACATATGCATGCACCCAGCGGCGTCGTTAGGCCTGGGCAAATTGTACTGCCAGCCTAGAATGCTTCTTTCTTTTCTTTGGCGCATCGGCGACGTTATAAAGTGGTGCACAAAAGAGCAAAACAAGCGCTCTGGCACACTCCCCTCTTCTCATTTCTCTGTTTTGTGCTTAATCGTCTCCCCTCTCCTCACATCTCCTTCTCGCCTCCTCTGCGACGATGCGTGCTTATTTGTGTATCTGAGATTGTGAAGCTTAAAGTGAATCTGTGCTCAGCAAATTACATAAATGCATTTTTTTTCCTTATGGATGTATGTTATCTTCATATTTTTTTTACAACGATAGCCCCCTATTTATTATAAAAATGTATTCCATCCACAGTATGTGTGCATGTCCATCCAAAGCCTTTCAGTAAATAAAAGGCTAAATATTCTGCCTCTGATAGAGCCATATGCCTCATTGTTGATGTTTCTATTTGCTGTGATGTGTAACAGAGTGATTTGATTTCTAAAAAGGAAATCCTTATATTGGCCTAGTAGTTATTTTTTCAGCAGAATGAACAATGCATAGGCCCAATAAATGATACCTACATATGTTACTAACATTCTGTTTTTCATATGCAACATGAGGCGTTGTCTGGCAGAATGTATTGAGCCAGTCTGATCAAAAGTCTACGGACGATGTTTGTGAATGAATTTTGTGTGGGAACTTTTGGCTGTAAGTGCTGTAATAATTGTTCCAGACCAGTAAACTGTAACTTACACACTGTGCCACAGGAGCAAGCTTTATGAAAAATCATAACACAAAATCATAACACATCAGATAGAAGCTGACGTTTCGGCTCAAGGTGTGTCTTCCTCAGAGCACTGACCTCTGTCTCTCAATGTTGTATCATATCACTATCTCTGTGTTGTTATATATATTGCATCACAAGGTTGGCCCCTGATGTCTTCAGATCTCAGAGATGCCCCCGCATGCACCAAGATGCCCAGCCGGACCCTGAGATTGAATGTCCATTGAAGAGCACTTACTGTCTTCTCTACATGCAAAATGACTTGAGCATGCCTCTAAATTGGCTGATATAACAATGATGAAATGCTCATGAGGACCCGTTCTGCTGGCCAAAGTTGGTATCTGCTCTTCCCAGACAGCATATCTACAGAACACACTTTCTCCTTCATGAGGCAGATGGCACACGAATCCTCACTCAGTGGAGAAGCTGATGCTACTTTTGAAGCTTTGTAAAAAGATACGTTCACTATTAGCAGAGTAGTCCAGTCATTTTATGAAAAAACCTAGGACAAATTGCAAGAGAAGCAAACTCAACTGATTTTGTATCCTCAGTTTGTCCTGAGTGAGGGAAAAAAAGTCCCAAGGAATCCCATTGGTGGAAAGTTTTGAAAATTACCTATTTATGACCACAAATTACCAAAAACACTGTTTTTAACACACAGGGGAAAGGGGTTCAAAATTTACTTTCAGATATCACTATAAAAATTCACAAGTTGATTACACACACAAAGACAAGAAAAAAAGTCAATTACAAGTTCTTTGAATTATTCTGTATACACATGCATATCACACATTATCTGATTGGATATGCACTAATAGGAATATAAGGAATAAATGCCAGAAGAGACATTTAAACAGTGAATTAAAAGGTTACTATTTATATAGTAACCTTGAATTAAAAGGTTACTACATTACAGTGAATTAAAAGGTTACTATATAAATAGTAACCTTTTAATTCACTGGTTAAATATCTGTTCTGGCATTTATTCCTGATATTCCTTATTAGCGCATATCCAATCAGATAATGTGTGATATGCATGTGTAAACAGAATAATTCAAAGAACTTGTAATTGACTTTTTTTCTTGTCTTTGTGTGTGCAATCAACTTGTGAATTTTTATAGTGATATCTGAAAGTAAAATTCTGAACCCTTTCCCCTGTGTGTTAAAAACAGTGTTTTTTGGTAATATGTGGTCATAAATAGGTGATTTTCAAAACTTTCCACCAATGGGATTTCCTGGGACTTTTTTTCCCTCACTCAGGACAAACTGAGGATACAAAATCAGTTGAGTTTGCTTCTCTTGCAATTTGCAATTGCAATTACTGGACTAGAGAGGCTTGGCCAAAATAAGCAGGCTGATGAGTTCGGTAACAAAGTTTCTGCAACATGAATGATAACAAAGTGCGATAGTTGGTTTTTATGTGCTTTTATTAGATAATAAAACCCCTCACACACACAACAATAAAGCAGAACTGAAGAGTTTACGGATAAATGTGTAAAACCAGGTTGTGTTTGTGTGTCATTTAATTGGTAGTTTGCCTTTTTCTCATGCCCCCTTAAGTCTGGATCTTTGCTTCACATCAGTAGAAGCAGGCCTGCTGGCTGCGAGCTACTCTGGAGATGACTGCAAATGAGGCATCCAGATTAGATAGCAGATGTCAAGTCCCCTAAACAAAGGAACATTTAGTTTATGTCATCACTGTTATGTGAAAACTGAGTGCTGAAAGCAAATTTTCTTTGTTTTTGCATGTCATTTATGTGTTGAGAGACTCCCTCACAGCTCCTCAAGTATCACTACTTCACTTTTTTTTTTTTTTTTTTTTTTTTTTTTACTTCAGTGGAGGTGCTACTATAAAAGTGTAATGAAGAAAAAGTAAAAAGTAGCTAATTTAAAGGATCATACAAGATTTTGAATGTTTGGTCCATTTACTAAAATTTGCTCACATGTTACGTTGCAATCATGTTGGGGTACTGAAGGTTTCACAACATAAAATCAAACTTTGAATGAATAAATGAGGTTTTGGTTGAAACACCCACGATATAATGTTCTGCTTCTGTGACTAACAAAGTTGTCAACATTCATAAACCACAGAGCTTATAAAGCAAATGTTTCCCTGGGGACTATTTTCCAGGGTGGAGGGACCGTTTCACTCCGCCCAATTTCAAGTCATGAAAACACAACAGTGCTGCTGCTTTTAGGAAAACTAATGGGCACGACTTTATTACTGTGATGGAATACTGGTGGGAAGAAAGTTTGAAGTCTGAAAGTTCATTTTCATATCATAGCGACATGAATGGAAACTAATGGTTGGATAAAAGGGAGGGAAAATGATATTGGAGTTATAAAATTCGACTGCTTACTTTGGGAAAAAAATGACCATACAGATACTAGGCAGAATCACTGGTATGATCCTTTAAGTGTACTTAGTGTAAAAGTTTCTGAGGTACTTTTGAGGACACAACTTTGTTAGAAGTGAATTTTTCCGCGCAAAAGCAGGATGAAAGTTCAAACTAGACTTTTAATTGGAAATCTGGAAACTCTGACAAGTGCTCTAACAAAGTAAAATCAGATTCCTCCTCTCATATCTGCTCACTGTTCAGGCTGATGCCCATAGAAAGATAAGAGGATTAGTACTCCTTAATATTAAAAAAACACTCAAAGAATATAAAAAATTCTACTCAATGACAATGACATGAGCGAGTGTAATTAGTTACTTCTACCTGTGGTTCCATGATGCTCTGAGACATGTTAAGCAGTTACAAACCCCTAACAAAATAAATATGCATCAATAGAAAATACCCATTTTCTTGTTTACTCCAGAAAAAAAATAACTTTTTGGCGATAACATGTTTTGTCTGATATGAAGACATAGCTTGTGCTCTCACAAAAAATCATCAGAAACACATTCATACAGCAGAGACCCACTATATAATCCTTGAAACTTCCATAGGAGCAGATCTGAGGCTTATGAATGGTTTATAATTAGGACAAACACCAAGTAAACATCAAGTTGTACAAAGCAGTTTTCATCCATCGATGCAGGCTCACTAATTGGCAAGGTGAAGTAAAGTAACCTAAGCAACTAGCAATGATTTCTAAAATGTTTAAAATAACACCTAATTTTAAACCTTTCATAAACCCTTTATAAGGGTAGTCCTCTTGTAAAGTTGTACCAAAACTTGAAGCACTGACTCGTAACTTGACCAGTCAGGAGCCCCCCTCACTGGAGCCCCCACACTGGATTAACGCTCCCTTTGTGTGTCTCATTTAGTGAGTTTTTATCTAAATCTGACCCTCATCTCTCATACTGAGTACACCACAAATGGAGGGTGAATCCTCAGTGAGAGTATCATTTTGTCTTTTTATGGTCTGAACAAAACCATTAAGAAAAGAGACCCCCACCCTCCCATCCCCGAGGGAAGAGGATAAGATGATAAGCACAGGCCACAGGCAGAAAAAAGCACAACACATCCTGTATCCCACACCACAGGGCAGTGCAGCTACATACACTGCAGAGACAAGCACAACAACATCCGCTGATCCTTCGAAGTGGGGGACACAGGCTTAACCTATGGCGGGCAAACAGTTAATGTGAACAAGGCTATCTGTGTTTTTCCTCAGTGACAGCCAGCCAGTCAAAATGATACACGCTATGTAAGAGACATTTGGCCCCCGGGGCCGGAAAAACTAAGAGATTTTCCACTTTAAAAAGATGGGCACTTCCTCACAATTTGACGGATGTGACCAGTAGGCCATTGCCACTGAGCAGCACCACTCAAGAGACACAATGTAAGGCACACACACTATAAACACACTTGTATAACACACTCAGACACACACATGCTCACATTTTGTGTGCCACACACATACATATAAATATATAGATGAGATAAACATAAATAAGATTATAAATGTGCTCCGAGGCAGATACCCTCTACAAGAAATAACACAATATAAAAGAACATTAACCTCTGATGTACCACTGGGTGTTAAACTATCTGTAAAGCAATGGAGTGTGTGTGTATGTATGTGCCTGTTTTGCTACATTGATCCCAGCAGTAGCAGCAGCTATGATCTAACCATTAGACTCACGTTTTCATTCAACCTGTCCAGTGATAATATTTTTCTACTTTCTGATTGCGTCATTAACACAGAAGATGCAATATCCACTGTCTGTCATGCAATCTGAAATTGTAGAGGTCCAGCTGTGGGCAAGCATTATTACATTATTCCTTTTATCACTGGTGGGTGTGTATGTGTGCAGGAGAGAGTGGGAGGTAGGAGTGATACTGCACTGACACACACACACACACACACACACACACACACACACAATTACTGGTGTCAAGGGTACCAATAAATGGTGTCAAAAATAGAAACCATCCATGCCTATAAAGCGGTGTATAAAAACTGTCTCTCTTTTGGAGTGCGCTAAACTTCCATTTAGTTGGTCCTTGAAGCAGACTTTGTTTATTTTTGGTCTCCAAGGTGAAATGTCAATGGACTCAAGAGCAGCAGCACCAATCACTGAATGCCTGTGCGTCACAGAACGACGTCCAATGGCAAGCACGCCTCCCGCCGTGCCAATTATAAAAAGCTTCTATCCCCCAGCGCAGAGACACTCTCCTGTCTTTACCCACTTTTTACGCACGAGCTTTCCACCTCTCCATTTGGTGCACGGGTCAAAATGAAATCCAATCAATGTGCGCTCAAACTGACCGCTCACACCGTCCTTCTCCAGTCATAATTCAGTAATGAGTGCCAACATTATGGACATGCCCTTCAACCTGACAGGGCGCGACCTGGGCGCGCTGAGGCTCTTTGGCCATGGGAATAACTCCTTGTCGCCTGTTGAGAACGGAACCGCCGGCTCGAGACCGGAGGAGGAGGATTTGGAGGTGAACACGGACATTTACTCCAAGGTGGTGGTCACCATTATCTACGTGGCTCTGTTCGCAGTTGGCAGTCTGGGGAACTCCATCACCCTGTACACCTTGCTGACCAAGAAGTCCCTGCAGAACCTCCAGAGCACCGTGCACTACCACCTGGCCAGCCTCGCCGTGTCCGACCTGCTGATCCTGGTCCTCTCCATGCCCATCGAGCTCTACAACTTCATCTGGTTCCACCACCCCTGGGTGTTCGGGGACGCCGTGTGCAGGGGCTACTACTTCCTCCGGGACAGCTGCTCCTACGCCACGGCTCTCAACATCGCCAGCCTGAGCGTGGAGCGCTACATGGCCATCTGCCACCCGTTCAAAGCCAAGAGCATCATGTCCCGCAGCCGCACCAAGAAGCTGATCAGCGCCATGTGGGTGGCGTCGTTCGCGCTGGCCACGCCGATGCTCTTCATCATGGGGCAGGTGATGATGAATGGAGAGAAGATATGCACCACTATCGATTCCCCTGTCACCATGAAGACGGTGCTTCAGGTGGGTGTCGATAAACTGTCCCTGTCTTACAATGTAAGCGCAACATAATAAAGCTTTGCGCGCGGCTGTCTCCACAATTGCTTTTTACGCACCGGAGAAGATTAAAAGGTCGAAGATAAGTGCTATTATCGACTCTCCACGCACCGTGAAGACGGTGCTCCAGGTGGATGTGGGGGGTAGCATGTAATTGAAAGTGCATATGTGCCGTGAAATAAGGCTTTACGCACGAACGCAGATTCACTTTTTACGCAGATGAAGTCCACTGCTGTTTCACGTTTCTTACCACTACCTGTTGATGAAAACTCGCTTCAGAAAAGAGAGAAACTGCATCAGTTTATTCCAGCTGTTTCCAGTGCAGTTTCTAACAACAAGCAAAGGAGACTTATTTTATACTTGTTATGAGAACAAATTAGTAATTTGAAGTGTAGATGAACTTTTGAGCTGGATGTTTTTTGCAGTGTGAGTGCAGGCTGGTACCAAATATGGGTATTATCGGTCTGGTCGACTGTAAGAATGAATGAGCACACAGATGTGGTATTTTCTGAGCTGGGCAAGGTTGCCCTATGCTATATATTATAGGTGACATTTTATTAAACAGGGAAGAGAAAACAACACTGGCTAAAGCAATAAGTCACTGAGAGGGTCTCTCTCTCTCTCTCTCTCTCTCTCTCTCTCTCTCTCTCTCTCCCTCCCTCTCTCGCTCTCTCTCTCTGTCTCCCACACACACACACACACACACACACCTTATCTACTCAGTTGTTAATAGAACAGAGTAGCCTTCTTGAACAAGAAAAGGCTACCTGTCAGGGGAGCTGAACTCTCGGCCCTCGCTGCTCTCAGAGAGAAATAGTCTTGCTCTCCAGTTTAGATAAATGAAAACCAATCTTGGGCCCTCTCATTGGCCTCATCAGCCACAGCTCAGGCCACATAGCACAGATGTGTGGATGCTCAGAATAAAAAGCTGAACACGGTTCTTGCTTTCATGGTTGTGGTTATATGGTTATGAGAAGCTGTTTTGAGAAATGAATGGGTGAGATGTTGCAGATGGAGTGGTTTAAAAGCACAAGTGGACAGTTGACATCAGATCCAATGTATCGGTTTGCTTGCTTACATTTTTCATTATCATCGTAATCATCATCACTGCCAGTTTCCCTTCTGTTTGTTTCTACTCTCTTCTATTGAGACGTGAGGCTGTTTTCCCATCTGTTTCCATGTTTTCACGCATTTCTTTTCTGTGACTAATTTCTTCTTTTCTTCACTGTGTTTTCCGCCTCCTCCTTGCCTCCTTCTTGTATTGATCAATGTGGCACAATAGGTAAGTGAAGCAGCGCCAAGGCCAGTTTGCGTCCTACGCTTTCTTAGAGGCTGTGGCATCCACAAGCCTGGATGATTTATTATTCTCTGGCAGTGAAAGAACATTATTCCCCGTGAGGGGTCTTATCTTATGGAGGTCACATAGGACTGAGACTGATTAATATTTTTATTCTCTATTTTTTCTGTTATCCTGATGACGTTGTGTAATGCTCATTGTGCTGACAAAGTGGAAGCAACTTTACTCAGATTGCTCCTCACATCTGCACAGTACTTTATAGATACTTGTGTATTAATATACATGTACTGTATGGGTGTGAGCAAGATGCCTTGTAAGTTAAGTCTTATTTCTAAGGTGCTTAAAGTGGAAAGCAATCCAGCAGGCATCCTCCTGTGAGTGGGGGTCCCTTTACACTCTACTTGTTTTGACAACAGTGGCTGACCTTGGTTATGGGCGCAGCTCCTGCCGCTGGTAAAATTTGCAGGACTGGTGATTTGAATAAAAGCTCATACAATAAATAAACAAACTGCACTGTATAAATATTAGCAGGCAAAAACTACTTGTGAGTTATGTGGAAAGATGGAAACAAAATGTGTGGACTAAAACTTTGCACTCATGTCCAAATTAAGTTGGGTTTCTATACAGAGCCAGACATTTGATGTAATTTAAAAGGAAGTAGCAGCTGCTCAGCTGTGATATGGAACTTTGCCCCTTGCAGCTGAGCTGTGCAGGTTTAAAGGGTTACCTGAAGAGGAGTGGTATTAAGGATGAACAGTTTTTTTTTTTTTTTTTATTGTGCAATGGGATTGTTTCTGAAACAATACAAGCAAAAACCATGATGTGTCTTGGTTAGGTGAGGAGAATATGTTGAAATGGCTCTCCAAGGATGAGGTCTTTGTTTGTCAAGATTTTTCGAAAAAGCTTTTAAAACAAGGTGAGATAGCCTGGATCCTGCTCAGCAGTTTTCAAATTTGTTCTTTGCTTGATGAATTGATGGATCCATTTATATGCAGTATGCAATGTATCAATAATTCGCTGTACTTTATTGAATGCTGCAGATATAGTGTTTTGTAAAGCCATAAACCTAACCCAACCCTAACCATTGGACATCATAATGATGCAGCCCACCTAAAGAGAGGATAACAATCAATCTGTTAGTCAATCATTCAATCAGTAGACTAAATAGCATAGGCAAGGCAAGTTTATTTCTATAGCACTTTATCATACACAGAGGTTATTCAAAGTGCTTTACAGGCAAAGATAAGGAAAAAGATGGAAAAAGAAACAATAAAAAATAACCATTTACAATAAGATTAATAAAAGTAGAGACAATTGTATACACATTTAAAGAGACCAGTCTTTAACATTGTTTTAAAAGTGGCTGCAGTTGGGGCATGTCTTTGCTCAAAGGGGAGCTGATTCGAGCAGCGGGCAGCACAAAGGCTAAAAGCTGTTCACCACGTTTGGTTTGAACTCAGAGCACCACTAACCAACCAGTCCTATCTGACTAATACTCAGCCATCATATCTGAAATATATTAGAGGTAATAAGTTGGGTCTTTAAATCAGCAGCAGCATTTTGAATGAGTTGCAAATGTCTAATGCTCTTGTTGGCGAGGCCAGTAGGGAGTGCATTAACCTCAACCCAGTAGTCCACCTTAGAAAAATTGAAAGCATGAATGAGCTTTCTTTTTAAGATTAAGATATAAAGATTCTTGGATAAAGAGTGTAATTTTAGCTTTGCTTCTAAGATGCCAGAATGATGATTTTGTTACAGCTTTGATGTTGCTGCTGAAATTCCAATTATCATCAGTGACATGAGTATCAACAGTGGCATATATATATCTGGTGAAACATTGCTCTCAGGAGTGCTTTCAGAGATCTTTTCAAAGTAAAAGCAACAGAAGGATTTTAGGTGCAGGCACGATCACGCAGGTCTTTGTTCAGAGTGAGAGAGAAGCTGAGGCAAAGACGGCGAGTGAGAGAGAGAAAACTTTTCAGTTAACTCAAAGCTGCAGGATTTCAGTTTTAACGGAGCGTGTACAGTATATTGCAAGTCAATGTGTTTCAAATGTGTTTATATTGTGTTTTCTGTGCGTACAGCTGCTGTTGTCCTCCGCTCTTACTTGTGTGTTTGTGTGTTGTTGGTTGCAGAGTGGCCTCCCGCTATGTAGCGGACTCTCTGTTGTTGAGGGTCATGCTGTGCGCACACTAGGATGAGTTTGTGCTGGAAAAAAGAAATGAATCATCCAGGCGGAAATTACTTCCACCATGTTTTGGTGAGGTTTGATACACAGTTTTGATTGCGGGTTTTCTCCGTAATGTTGTTTGCCTTTCTCCTGTAAGACACAAAAGTGCTCTAAATTTGGCCATCTCAAGTCCACTTTTTCTTTCTAGAGCATGCAGGTTTCAATTCAGCTCAGGGGGAAGGTCATCCTATTTTTCATACATGGCCTCTCTGAGATGACAAACTCAACGATTGGCCAGTTCCCACAAGTTGTAAACAGCTTTTGAAATCACCACACACGAGCTAAAAAGGTATGAAGGCAGTAAAGCTTTTTTTTCATTTCACTGACCTTCCTGCATACTGTTAAACCTTCATAGTTGGAGGTCGTTTTCTGCAACGAAGAGAAGGCTACCAGTCATCCACTGCCACTCATTCCCTGCCATTTATCAGTGGAAATAGCTGAGATGGCTATTAAAGTAAGCTTAATTGAAAATATGTAAGTTCTCATTAAAACTGATTTTGCTGATGGTCAAATGATGGGTTTTCATGGAGATTAAAGGAATCTGCACACCAAATCCATTTTTTGTATGCTGTTTTTCAAGCATTTCGCACGGAAACCTTGCACACTGAGTCCAATGCATTTTATTTTTCTATTCTTTGCCAAAATTCATTATATGAGACAAAAAGAAAATATTGGTTCCATCCAATCCCGAGAAGGGTTCAAGAGCAGGAAGGAGGTCGATAGGTGAATGAAATTGTGCCATGGGAAAAGTACGCACAAGTTGATCACCACAGATGTTGACTGGGGTGATTTCAGTTTCTGTGGTGATCAGCCTTTCAACTGGATCCTCACATCCTCACATCCTCACATCCTCACATTCTCAGGGCACAACCTCAAAATACCGCAGCAAACAGAGCAGATCCTGGTCAGCAGCTGTCCTGTGATCAGTCTGTTTGTCACTTTTCTGCAGAGCGAGTGTCTCATTGTTTCAAGGCTGTGCCAGAGAACCAAGGAGATCCACTTGTATGTAAAGGCTGAGCTGCAAATGTGCCTCTTTCGTGCACGGTGGGTGTTTACAGCTTCTTGAGAGTCGTAGATTGTTTCATCCATTTATAAGCTTGTTTTGTGAAAACTTTGATGATGGACAAATGTTTCGGAGTTGGTTTTTAAACGTGACTGACACAATGTGAGGTCATATGTATTTTTGTGACAATTTGGGAGGAAGAATTCAGACTTGGTGTGCAAGGGCCTTAAAAGTTACTTCTACATGTAAGAGAGGAGCAAACCAATGAAAATGTAACCTCAGTGTTCATTCAGCCTGCCCCCATTTGAGTGTTAGCTATTGCTAGCCTCAACAAACAGCCATGAGTGACAGAAACTGATAGCCCGTTATAAAAAATTATAATAGCAAAAAAAAAAAAAAAAAAAAAATGACAGTTACTGACTTTTAGGAATAATACTCAAAAGTAATGCTGACGAAGAAAATCCTTTGTTTTTTTCTGCTTGTGGATTACCTAGAAAGACGCATTAGATTAGTTGGTTAAACCACTTAGTTTGAATCATGTTATTACATTTATCTACAATGTACATTTTGAAATATGTAAACCTATATCACCTGATCATTTTCCCCTCCAACAATTGTAGGTAACCCAGCCATTTTCACCATTTTTCAGCATAATCCAAATGCTACATTATTGTCATTAGATTACTTGTAATCCACTACCCCAGACTCTGACGATCATAATATGTTGTTACTGCAAGTTAGAGTGTAACCTCTGAGGTTTCAGTCACATGTGTCGTAAACTATAAGAGCCCAGCTTACCACTTCACAGCACTCACAAACACTCCCACATGCACATGCTCATACACACCGTTATTCTTGTTATTATCATGGTGCAGCAGGGTGACATTGGAATGCAGCACACAGACACACTAATTCATCAGCCTTTGTCATACAAATCATCCTGCTCATCTGCAAAAACAGAGCTCTTGAAATGTGGAGGCTGCCGTGATCCCTCCGACAGCCCGGCAGGCGAAATTACAGCTCCCCATGGCGACAACAGATGTGTGTGTGTGTGTGTGTGTGTGTGTGTGTGTGCCTGCGCATGCATGTGTACCTGTCTGTTTACATTTGAGATAAATTGGTTTCTTAACATGTGTTTATGTCTGTATTTCTGTGGAGACTTCTAGCACTGTTGATCTTGGTTAAATTATTGAATTCTCTCTCTCCTGCTGGGAAAAGCTTCATGAGTGTTTTATCTGCTCCCTCCTTCACGGATATCAGCAGCATGTGGCTCAAGGATGGAGAGTGTGTATTTGGCCTGGAGCTCAGAAACAAGAGAAACAGCCTGGTTGACGTGGCTGACCTGCATGAGGCGAACAAGGTGTCTCAGATAATGCCTCGCCCTCTTGATCACGCTTATGGCATCATCTTGCCTCAGAGGTTTGTTGTTTTTATGCCTGTCCTCTTGAATTCTTGTGAGCGGCGCAACTTCAAGGCTCATTTTCAGCTTAAAGCTACCTGCAGTATTTTCAAACAACACCAAATCAATGGAAAATTCATTATAACACCTTGGTGTAATTACCATAAACTGATGAGACCACGGCAGAGATAATCGCAGTTTGTGTCAGGAGCTTTGTTTGATCTGGGCTTTCGGGACTTTATCTCCGCATATTTTTTTTTATCCAGCGCTTAATATGACCTTTCAAAAAATCACGTTCACGCTCGTGATGTAAAGAAGGAAGGGTCAGCTGCATCGTAGTGGCACGCCGTGCACGCCGGCTCCCATGTGTGGCTCCGTGTCAGCCAGTCTGTTGGTTGGTCCAGAGCGTAATATCACCACATCAGGGTGGTAGATAGCCATGGGATTTGGTGCCAACACTCACATGGCCGGGAGCATAAAGTCTGTCAGTTTGGGTGACCTTGTGGCCTCAGAGTCACCAGCAGGCCAATGTGCTGTAGCAGTGATAGTGGTAGTTGTGACAGCTGAAATTAGTGTCAGCGTACTCATTGGGTGAAGCAGCGGTTCACAAAGTCCAGGTCGGGACGTCCCACGGAGACAAGGGGTCTTGAGCTAAAACGTTTGAGAGCCACTGGAGCCACATGACCTTCTCTGTCGTGCCACCATCAGGCTGAGTGGATCATCTGTATCAGAGGTAATGTGCTTGTTATGACAAGCCTTGTGACCGTGCCCTCTCCCATGTGTTTCTTCCACAGAAATGAAATGGAGTAGAATAGCAGGATAGCAGGATGGTTGTAGCAGCTTCCATTGTAATGTGTATTTTTATTGTTGTGATAGCAAAGAACTGTGGCGCATGTACCGGGCTAACTTTTTTTTTTTTTATAAACTGACGTGTGGCAAGTCGCTGACTCTCTGAGGTGAGAGGTTTTGCAGCAACGACCAAACGAGGAGTGGCGTCTGGAGCATGGAGAGGCGTCCCGAGCTCCGTCTCTGTTGTCTTGCTGCTAGAGGGTACAGCCTACCTTCTCAGCTCTCAAGCTTGTGTGACGCACTTTTTTTTTTTAAAAGAATGATGAAAACAACCACGCAAAACGTTTCAGCTGCGGAGAGGAGAGGTAAGTCTAAAATGACAAGAAACAGTCTTGACCAAAGCCAAAGCAGAGGAGAGAGAGAGAGCGAGAGCCTGAAAATTCAATGTAAACTTGTAACAGTAGGCCGAATATTTGCATTTTCTACAAAGTTTGTGTGTTAAAATGAGCAGAACTGCAGTTTTTCTGTCTTATCACTGTGGTTGTAGCAGCAGAGCTTTCCTGGAGAGGAGAGACAGGAACACAGCTGGCTAAAACCATGACAGATGGACAGTCACAGCAGGGACACATGATTGATAATTACATGTAAATTACATGTAAATTAAGTCATTTACTGCCTCACCAACTAAAAATGTACAAGTTGTTTGGCACCTTCAATCCTCAGGCCAGCTTCAAAATGCAAGTGGTGGTTCTTGGTAACAAAAATTACAATTGGGCCGGTTCTGGTCTAACTATTTTAAAGGCCGCTCATGGCCTCTGTGTCATGCCGGTGGTATTGTTACTTCAAACTTCAGTTCAAGTTAAACTTTATTACTCAAGAAGGAAATTCACTTCATAGTACCACGTGAGAAGAATAATCATGTTGGAAATGTTTTTTTTCCCATCAGCCTCTCTCTTCCACTTTCTCTTGTCCTCAGTCTTCTCTCTCTTGAGAAAGCCAATAGATCATACATGCTGTTCAAGCTGGAAGAACAGTGTGCTCTTTCTCTTTTGTGCTGCAAAGCGATCTTTCAACTTTCTGCTGTAGCGCAATCCACTGGTTTCCCTGACTCTGGAAATCTTTTCAGCTACAGTCTCGTTTATTTGCAGAAGCTATACAAAGGTCTCAGAGTAGACTGTGGTATTGATTGACTGATGTTTTTCTAAAGATTATTTTTTGGGCGTTTCTGTTTTAGTAGAGAGAAATTTATACAGAGAGAATTTATTTAGAGAGAAAGAGGATCGACGCAGCAAAGAGAGGGGATGACATGCACATTGTTTCACTAAAAATAAGGGATTGAACATCACCGAAACAAAGAAAAAAAAAATTTTTGACACTCTATTCAGTCTCCGTTCTTTTGATAGCTCCACTTCCAGCAGATGACCTTGTGCAGTCTGCTACTGGTTAACAGCGAGAGGATGAAGGTTGTGCAGGGAAGTTTAACTGCATCACACTGAAGGATGGAGCTGCAGCCAGCCCACGCTGAGTAAATGAAAACACATTGTGTGGAGATGGCCGTAAAAAGGTACCCCCTATCTGGCAAGAAACTTCACCTCAGCACATAATTGTCTGAAATAGCGTCCAGTTGTCTTGAAGCTTCTGTTGAAACCCAGCATTACCTTCCACTGATCTGACTTGCAACTGTCTCAGCTGGATTCACATGGAGAGACTTTCAGGCCTGTTTCAAACATCCTCCCCAGGCTATATCCAGTGCACTCTATCGTCTGCAAAGGAATACATCCAGACCCCGCTGGCTCCTAGACAGGACAGATCCTCTCTTATGTTTACATCCCCGCAGCAGCAGCAGAAGGACGGAGGTGAAAAATGGAGCTCGGGCCTCCGAGGCAAAATCCCTACCAGCCTAGTTATTACCAAGTGGAGGAGTGTGGAGCTTGGATTTGCCCAGTCCAGTTTACCTGAGTTGAACCAGGTCCAAACAAGCAACTATTAGTTTGTGTGCTTGTGCATTTGTGCCAGATGTCTTCTCAAGGAAAGGAAGATGAGGAAATTGAGGACTTTTTTCTCTCCTTCTACACTTTTGCAAGTGACAAGGGTGAGCTTGGCGTTAAAGTAATTATACAGAGCCTTTTTGCCACAGTCTGTTGCTGATTGAAGGAACACTGTTGTGATTCAATCTGTACCCAGTTAATGAACACTTTTATATTTGCTGTTCTGATCACGTCTGGTAGGTCTCTCCTGTGTAAAATCCTCTGAGACACAGAGAGTGATGCGTTTTACATTTTCATCAATCGAGCCAGTGCGTAATTGTGCTGTGTAGTTAACATGAGCAGCAATATCAAAACCTATACAGAGACGAAGCCAAGCAGTGGCCACGGTTTCTGTGAGACAGACAAAACGAGTGCAGTACAGTTTTTTGTCCATCGGAGGCAGTGCTGAGCACTTGCCAAAAAGAGCAGACTGTATGGTGGTCAGTGGGGGTCAACGCTATAAAATGAGCACTACATTGGATTCCAAATATTTACCAGTAATTGTACTATCACTGTAAATGTTACACAGCCCAATATTTATAATGACAACATCATTTTAAGCACATGTGAAATTAATGGTTGTAAAATGATGACAATTTGAGAACATTTCCACTAGCACTGAAGCTATGTGCCATTGACTGGCTGCATAACTCGCTTTTTAATAGTTCCAGTGAAATTACCAGACCAGCATCTGGTCCCCTTGACCGCTGTTCATCTGACTCTGTTTAGCTCTACATCGCCCCCTGGAGGTGGCCTTACATTCTTGTAGGTGGAGTAATTCTCAACACAGATGATCTGAGGCAACATTCACAGTGGCTGAAAAGACAAAAGAAAGAGCGCCACCTAGAGAAAGTTGTACAATGGGAAATCTAAGGGGAAAAAACAGTGTCACAGTGCTGGGCACACAGTGCTGTGACAAAAAACAAACAAACAAACAAAAAAACACCAAAGATGTCACCAAAATAAAAAGAAAACAACAATCTCAGTAACTACTTTAAGATGAGAATCTGAAAGGTAGGGACTCATAATGAGAGGATTTTGGTTTTAGCAGAGGCTTAGCAGATCTGTGTTAAATCACTGTTGAATTCCTGTTAAATAGTAGATGTACGTTCCAAGCCACTTGAGAGCCTTACTCAGATACCCCAAGTGTGTGGACACAAACATGAAACTAGACTGCTGCCGGTATTAGTAATTGTCTCTCTGCAGCCATATGCAGGTATTAAACATCATGTGGTATGCAGCTTGCGCAGAACTCTTTGTCCAAACAATGTCAAATGATGCAAATATTTGGATTAATCCCAGGAGTACGCAGCATCGCTGTCTGTGTGGATATGAATAGTAAAGCAGCAGGTCAGCAGTGGGTTTCAGAGGGTTATGGTATTATTATTGTATGATTATTTCAGAGTTATAATTCTAATCCTTTGTCATGGTAATTGGTACTTGACATTTTGATATTTTTCTACTGAATACATATTTAAAAGAGGGAATGCAGTCCATCATCTTCCCAGTCTCATCATCTTTTTCCTTTGTTTTTTTCCTAAACCTTTTGAAAAAATTACAATTAGATTACAATCAGAAAACCCTTTGTTGTTTAAAGGTGCATTTTGTAAAATTGTCTTGCGACAGTTGAAGTGAGGACCATTTAGACCCTGATTACAACTGAGTTATGAAAAGCAGGAAAATGTGATGGTTAAATCTACACATACTCATCAGCTTACTCACTTATAAGTTATGTGCTTATTCGTTTTTTCTAAACGATCCTCACGTCCAATCAACAACCAGTTTTACATTTTTTGTTCCCCAGTGAAACATTCAAGTGCCAGTCAAAATGAAAAAGGACTTCTTGGGTTCAGCATTACATTTAATTTCATTTTTTAAAATCTTTTTTTTGCTTCTTGCTGGGAGAATAAACACAAGCACACATGCAAAATAAATGCTGCTGGATCACAATTCATGTTCATTGTGTGCAAGGCTGCAAACATTATTAAAATCCCCACGCTTCATGCGTTTCCAGCCACTGATGATGAATGAAAGAAAGTGATGCCAAAATCCACATACTTAAAAGAGATTCTCAAAATGGCCAAACTCATCATCAAGACACTAATAAACTTTGAATAATAATCTTAATATCTCTCACCTTCACTAGTCCTTTTATGCTTTTAGACTTAGTGTTAATCAATGACGTTCTAATCTTAGAGAGGCAATATTTTAAGCAAATCGACATGGACATAAGAGCAGAGGTGAGCCGGCGTGCTGCTCAGCTGGCGTGGTGCAGTGTGTGAACACACAGGACGGACAGGAAATGTATTTGCACGGTAACAGATACAGACAGCGAGATGAAATTGAAGGAGCGCGACGCGATCTGAGAATATCTATTATTGCCAGTGAGAAAACGGGTTGAAGCGGAGTGAACATGTCAGCGGCACCACTTTAGTTAATCTAATGCTTTTCGTCTTCCATTTCAGATAAAGTGGCTTTATGCTGCACCTCCCTGTTTGGCACAATCATTTTATTACTTTGCCACATCCATTGCAGTGATTGTACGTGCACACGCAAGTGGAAGAGAAGGGCGGCAGTGACAACAAAGAGAGCGAGATGGAAGATGGAGAGCCAGTGTTACGAATTATGTAACCATGGAGATCTTGTACAGATACATGAACGTAAACATAAACAGGATACTGCATTCCTGAAGGGCTCTCAGCATGTTTAATGGTCTTGCAGAAAAATCGCTGCCGTCACTGAAATTGCGTTACCGCGCCGTGGCGTTACAGAGTCCAGAAACAATGTGACAGGATGACAAAATGTGCAATGGCAGTCTAAGCAGGATACTATATGAGCTTTTGGTAAACAACATTAATCATAAAAAAGATATTTCAGCTGAATGTTACTATAGAACAGGGCAGAAGCAGAACTATACTTATGGACACTTGTATTTTCCTTTTGTAGTTTACTGACAAATTTAAAAAGATATAAACCCTAAAGATAACTCCAATACTGAGCTCACATATATTCCTCTACAGCTTTTTGGCATCACTTTTAGTAAATGATTTTGCAAATAGTGAGGCAGCACTAGAGTGATTTTATTAGGCATATAAGGCAGTTTTTCACCCAAATTACCTGCGTAAAGTCGTCCCAGGGATTACTTTTTAAGGAACTAAATCAGCCGGCTGACGTATGAAAAGCTGCTTTATCTTTAACCCACTTTAACCCTCTTTTTGACCGATTACTGACACTTTTTACAGTGTTTTTCTCCAGCGAGCAAATGTGTTTGTGTCTCTATAACCAGTTAAATCTCAGAAATTTAATGAACCAAGAATGTTTCCGTGTCGGCTCCATGTGAAGAAATCAGCGGTGTTTGTATGTACTGATTCATTGATTTTATTTCAGTGGCGAGCGAGGGGAGTCTCCCTGTAATGAAACAGACTGGGAGCCATGATCAATCAATGCAGACACGCTAATAAGTTCAAAACACATAGATTTGTGTGATATTTGTGTGATTTAAACAGCTGTCTGTGCAGATTAGGCCTCACTGGAAGACAGTCAGCATGGATTGGATGACAGAAATCTTACACGCCGCCCACGTCTCGCCTCCACCGGGGATTCTCGTAAGAGCATGAGCGTCTGTCACCACAGTAAATCATCTGCTGAGGGTTTGATGGAGATTTATTTGTGTTTTAGAATGTAACTGCTCCCAGACAGTCAGAAAGTAGCATTTTATTTCTCTCATTCACTGGCACCACAACACCACGCTGTCTGCTCTCAGCTCGATCGCCCCAGCTCTCTCTCGCTCTCTCTCTCTTTTTTTTTTTTTAATTTGGCATCTTTATAAAATGAGTCAGGAAGCTGACAGCAAAGCCTCTCTTTACCATTAATGTTATCAAACAAAGATATGAAGAAATGTCCACCCCTCATTGTAAACTGGTCTAAATTGATAGTAGAGTACTTCCTCGTGTTATGAAGGGGTACACAAGGTGAAGCAGCTGCACTTTGTGTGTTTGACCAATCAGCGACGGTCATCCCTGCAAGCCCTGCCCCCAAAATTCCTGAGCTATTGGAAAGTACAATGTCCCTAAGCAGGGACCTTCTGCTAAAGTTTGATGCTGGTCCCTGCAGTTGAAACACAGACAGCTCCTCAAAAAGTTCCTCGTCCCTGGGGAAAGGTCCTGGGGTTGAAACAGGGCTTAGATACATTTTCTGGTCCCGGATTTTGGCTGTAATCTAAATTTGATTCTGTGTCAAGCCATATAGGAATAATGCACCCAAAATACAAAAACAGGGAAAAAAATCACAACTTATCTCTAGTGTAATTTCCAGTTTGTAGCGATCCTCCCCGTCTCCATTCATCCTAATACAACAGAGCTGGTTGACTGTTGTCTTGTGGAGCTCAAACTGTCAAAGATTTACATGTAAAAACTCAACAGCAACTGCTCATTCCAAAAACAATGACATGGATACCTGGCCAACTGTATTTATTCATCCTGAATTCATACTTCTCAGTGGCGGACAGAAAAAGTTTGCCAGTTTTCTTCCAATGTGACATTATCTTTTTTGTGTTTTGGGTGAACTGTTCCTTTTAGGGACACCATACCCCAAACTTTCATTCATTGTCAACTGAACGGCCCCAGAAAGTGTTTCGATGTCACACACTCTTAACTTTCTTGTTTCAAGTTATGTTTGTCCCAAGCTCACAGATATATTAGAGCTGAGTTTTACGATGAATTTTTCTTTTAAAGCACTTTTTCTTTTTTCTTTTTTTTTTGTATTTCTCCCCATCAAGACTTGAACCAAAAGTCTCAGGACAAATGTTGTCTTCAAACTGAGGTAATAAAACCTAAAGTTTATAAAGTTTGTAATGGGTTGCATTGGCGATATACTCTGGCTGCGGGCAGAGAGAAGTTAAGTTAAAACAGCCAGCTGTAATAATGTGCCGCCACAACTGCCCGGGGCGCACAAAAAAAAAAAAAAAATATGAGAGAGAGAGGGAGAGAGAGAGAGAGAGAGAGAGAGAGAGAGCGAGAGAGAGAGAGAGGACAAGGAGGACAAATTATGGAAGGAGATGGGAGTTGGGAGCAGTGTCGGGGTTACGGTGGTACTTCAAAACATGTGAAACTAGCCATATTACTTTCTGTAAAGATTTTTCATCTTTTTATTAGTTACTTAGTAAAATTAGCATTCTTACTTTTATTTTATTGTTTCACCTTTGTCAGTTCAAAAGACAAAATCCTGCAAGATCCCATGCAGACAACATTGCTGCCAGTTGCAAAAAGAAAACACACTCAGACCTTGCGAGTGTGTGCAAAATAAATAAATAAATAAATAATAATAACGATAATAACAGGACAGCCCTGTTGCTTTGTGTATTGCACTTGGTCGGATGATGATGAGTAGCAGCAGGCGGCCGGCAAATGAGTTCTTTGTCAGAACAGTAAGCAACACATTGAGAAACTGAGTCACAAGTGCTTGAGTATAATTGGAAAACAGCAACACTTGGCCATCATGTGTTGCACCAGCATCACTGCCAGCACTATTCCTGGAGAAAATTCTCTTTTCTCTCTAATTATTTCCATATACAGGATGGCAGCACATGGTTGTTGGCTGGATTGTATTGTGGTTATTGTGCTCTGCATTGTTGGAGGTAACGAGTTACATAACTGGTAATATAATGACTGTGTGCATTAGAGAGTGGTGCACTTATTCATCCTCAAGCCCGGCTACAGTGTGATTCTTCTCTATCATTTCTGAGTGCCCGTGGCTTTCAGCATTAAGCAGCATTCACAATAATTTAGCCTACACATCAATATTTTGTTTTTCCAGAATGTCCAGTGCAAGCTTACAGGCATCAAGCGACCCAAGTCCATCCATTGATCCATTGATCCATCCATTTTCGATATTGCTTGTTGCTATGGAGGGCCATGGAGATAAGATTGTTAGTACAATACAATACAACACAACTCACCAATAGTGAAAGTAATATAACGAGCAGTAGGCAGTTTGAAGGGAGATGCCAGCTCGCTTGTTAGCAAAATAACCAAAAAACATCCCCACTGTGCACTCGCCACCTCCTCTCTCCAACCGCAATTATCTTGCAATCAGTGATGATTTTGGTAAGATATTAGGTACTCTCCCCGAGATTTTCTTGTTTTGTATCCCTGCACTGTGTGAGAGTCATGTTACAAAACAAGTGGGCCTACATGGAGGACACATGTCAGAGGCATAATAAGTCACTGGTTTTGAATGTTTGGCCTATTTACTACAGTTTACCCACATTTTACATTTTTATATTTTTCCAATCATGGTGTGTACTAAAGATTTCACAACATTTAATGAAAATGCCTCCGTTTTCAAACACCCACACCCATCATGTTTTGTTTCCGTGGCAAACAAAATTGTCGCCATTCTTAAAGCTCAGAACTGATTATTTGTTATGTTCAGCAAATGTTTCCTATGTTTTTCAACTATTTTCCGGCAAAAAACACGGTTTTACTCTAAGCATGCTTAATCACTGGTATGGTTCTTTAAAAAGTAACAAATCGCCCACTGACAGCAAGTTATTGTAGTCTAATCACATTACATTTAATGATGGTGGCCAATTTATCACAACTACAGGCTATAAAAAGTCACTGGGTGCCCCTCACCAGGGGCGCCGCCAGGAATTTTGGGCCCCATGAAAAAAAAAAAAAAAAAAAAAAAAAAAAAAAATATATATATATATATATATATATATATATATATATATATATATATATATATTTACTCGATGATGGTTTAATAATTTTATATTAGTTTTTACCTATTTTTTGGGGCCCCTGTCAGGCAAGGGCTCTTGGAATTGTCCTAACTTTTCCCCCATATACGGCGCCCCTGCCCCTCACACAAGGTACTCGCAAACAGTTCAGCACAGACTAGCTGGTTGATGAATATTTACACTGCCTGTTCCCTCCTGACAGCTCACAGGCATGAAAGCTGGTCTTTTCACACCGAACCAGACATCTAATATCTCTAGTGAGAGTCGTCAAAGCGATTGAGAGTGAAAGCTAAGCTCCGCGGGGGCGACTAAGAAAGACAGAGAGAAAGGTGTGAAGCTCCGTGGTCACAACACAGCAAAAGAGGCAGGTGCAGGTGGATGACGAGGCGTTTGGCCTCTACTCATTTTTCATGTGTGTGTTTGTGTGTCAGCTGTGCACATAAGTCTACATGTGTGCTTACATGCATGCCTCTTTGCGCTGTGACAAATCTCCATCCTAAGTCTCATATTCAGCATTAAAATCTTTTTTTTCTTATGTGAAATTGCACATCAGATGATGCATTTCCAATACATCAATAGGCTGAAACAAGGCACATTAACACAGATGAACGCACTAGTATGAACAGAGTAAAACTTGATTCAAGAAAAATCCTTATAATAAGTTGATTAGCATTGGAAGCAAGGGGAATTATCTCATCCCGCTTTTGCTTGTTTGAAGAAAAAACAAGATTTTTCACACTGAATAATGAGGATATTTTTTGTACTGTGTGTGTGTGTGCGCTTCTGTTTTCATATGCACATGTATACGCAATATGCCGGCACGTCTATGCGCAATATGCAAGTAATGGCATGCCAGCTGAAAGCCTGAGAAACATTGATAGCTCAGAAGGCCTGATGTCTGCCAGATTGACTGATAGAAATAGGACACGCATAAGAAAATGCAAACATTTACTAAGCCTGCCTGTCAGCCATCTGTCCAATGTAAGGAGAAAAATTACAAAAATTAAACAAAAATTGAAAAATCAGCCGCACATGAAGGCTGTGGTGGGAACGGTCGTGAACACCTCAAACTTATTAGCCCATGTCTCCAGTAATTGCTTGTTCTGGCACAGGCTCATTTATCTCCAGTCACCTGGGTCATGTTCTCTTCCTGCGTGATCTGCCCCGCTACGTACTGTACAACAACATTTATTAATCAGACTTCTCATTTCCCCTCATTTTTCAAGCCCCTGTCTGGCAAAAGAGCCGCTGCCTGAGAGTCTGTGCCATGTGTGCATACGTGGGCATGTATGAGAATGTGTGTGTGCAGCATTTGTGTGTGTGCATATATTGAGTAGAGGGCTATTTAGTTCCTAAAGGAGCTGTTAGTGTAACATAAGACAAAGCATGTTATTATGAAGGTATTACTGCACATGAGGACACAAGAGGAATTTTTATTGGTGCTGAATTAGCCTCTGGGGCGTTTCCTTATGCCGGAGGACCCAGGTGAGGGAGGATTTTATTTTCCTAGTTAGCTGCTGTGGTGAAAGAGATGCTCCAGGTGAACGTTCATGACCACAGGCAGGCAACCTCAGCGGTTCGACATGTGACTCAGCGCCGCATTAGCGCCCCTGTTTGTTTGCTGCAAGCTCTTCGCTCCTCACATGCCCCCTCAGCAGTCAGCTCACGTCTCAAGTTGCCGACTCTTTGGCTTCACACCCACGCCAGTTAAAATCTGTGTTTAGCGCCGTCTTAACACTGAATCCATTTAAATGCGCCTCCTCTCTGACAGTTTTGCAGAGAAGTGTTCTTTTAGCCACAAATAAACAGTGAATTAGCATCATAGTACCATGTAAAACTAGTCATCAAACACTGCACAGTGGTCACTGAACTGTGTTATTACTGTGTGTTTGCAGTCACACTTGCGTGCAGAAACACGCATTTGGAAAACCACCAGTGTCTGTTCAATTCCATGTTAAAATTTCACACATTTCAAAAGGGGATGAATCTAGATCCAGCAGCAAATCTGAATCTATGTCATAGATATTTAACATTCTCATTAACTGTGCAGATAGGTGGAAAATATTCTGGAGGTAGTGGCTTCATTGATATTCAAATATAATAGCTTCACACCTGATGCTTGATTTCTCCCCTTTTCACCCTTTCTCTCCCTCAAGTGTCTTTTCTATATGGTCTGATGTGGATCCCTTGGCTGCAATATGGATATGGAAAATGAACAAGGACATGTTGATATTAAAATCAATAAATAGTGATCTGGCTCTGAGGTTGATAAAGGATATTCTGAGAATGAACAATGACATTTCCATATAGTCCCCATAGTCACGTTAGAAAAACAAAAGTGATGAACACTGATTGTTTTACACTTGGTGACTGATGGTTGAATATTTATTTTGTTGCTATTTTGCATTTATTTAACTTTTTTGATTTTTTTAATTACAAAATAAAGTAAAAATCCTTATTTTCCAGGATATGATTTCATATAAGCTTCAGATCGTTACAGATTTTCACTCTCCACTCGACCAGCACAGCCTCCAGCACAAGTGTTGCTTTTTTCCCGTTGGTGGAAAGTTCGGACCACCAGAGCATGAATATAAATCTTTAAAGCAAGACTGGAATATTTACTCCGACTACATCATACCACATCAGATAGGCCTTCTGCAGTGAAATATTACTGCAGGGGTAGAGTTCAAGCTCATATTTCTTTTCATTTTGTGTTTTCCGGACTTTCTACCTCACTCTGCATAGTTTCATCCAGCACGGAGTCACTCGTGAGGCAGAAAGCTGCTGCTGTCAGGGCACACTTGACACACAAAAAAAATAATAATGAAAAAAAGTGATATGCTTTCATGTCCTGACCTCTTCCAGCACTCCCACCAGGGTCACATCATACTGGCTTTTGCCATTTTGCCCGTTCGAATGCAGCAAAGAACACCACAACACACACACACACACACACACACACATACACAGAACTGGCTGCAGCAGCTGAGTCACAGCCAGAGGACATCTACAATATCTCTAATGGTGGTAATGATGATGATACTGTGGCACTAATGGTCAGGCCTCATTGGCCAGCACGAGGATGCACTTGGCATTCAGGCAGTCCTCCAAAAACTCATAGCCTCTGACACTCATTTATACATCACATTACAGCCTCCAGTGTGACACAGCAGCCATCATGAATGAATTGGGGGTTTCCAACCAGAGCAACGGACCTAATATGAGCTCTTGAATTTTAATGCGGTTATAGAAATGCCCGCAATAACAAATGCCCAAGTGAATGTCAAAGGGCTTGTTAGCTGGCAATTCGAAAGAAAAAAAAAATGTTTTGCTCACTTTTTGGGGGCACGCAAATTAAACATGTTGGTGTTTGGCACAATAGGATGGCCTTGTAAGCCTCTTTGGGTGTCATAGAGTTGCACTGTAATTGCTGGCAGTCGACTGAAGTGAGGTCAACTGACAATAACTGTGGGGTAAGCAAGTCATTTGACTTTCTAGGACTAGGACTGTTCAGGAGCTGCTCCTGAATCGGTTCCAAATTGACAAGAAACAGGTTAGGATAAAAATGTCCTGTCTCTCTTCACTGTCTCTGTCACTGTCATAAAATAAAGCAGCAATGCCGGGAAAATTATCTTAAAAAAAAAAAGAAAAGAAAAGAAAAGAAAAAGAAATGCGAGTTTTAAGTCCTATAACAAATTTGTTATAAATGTGGCTATATTTCACCAAAAAGAGGAGCAGTGATGAAGTAAAATGTAGTCACTGTGAAAAAATATTATCATCTGGTGTCAGGGAGGAAGTGCGTCTAGCATGCTGATGCACATACACCAGCATGATGGAAACCTTAAAGAGTGCACAGTTTGTCCACACACACACACACACACTCACATGGGAACATGGCAACTATTTGAATTGTTTTCCTATGAGATGCTGGCTCAGAAAAAGGAGAGGAAAGAGTAAATTAACGTCACAGAGGGGTGAAAAGCTTTGTTGTGAAGGGATTACATTCCTTTATAGCTCTGTATTTTTGTGATTGCAAAATGTAAATTGACATTCTGTATGATATGATATTTATTTCAGGGCACTGACGACGACGCTAAATTGGTTTTGCTTTCAAATCATTTTGTTTCCTTTTTGTATTCAAAGAGAAGACCCAGGCTCAAGTCGGCAAGCACTGAAATATCCGGCCGCTGAAATGTCCTCCAGCTAAGGTTCTGATGTTGAACAGATGCTGATACAAAAGCCTGGACCCGTGTTGAAATGCTGTGTAAATACAATGCCAAAGTGAAATTAAGCAGGAAATGGACTCTTGCACGCATCACGGCTGATCGGCTATCAGCTGTTCCACACATTCAGCTGACAGCATCGGCACAGCTCACTGATCATCAGCTGATTGGCACCAGCGGCTCACTGACCGTCGGCTGATTGGCCACTGGCTGACCAGCTCGCTCCGTCTTTCCAAGCTGTCAGTTTGCGTCCTCGCTCTGCCGATCATCACACCAGAGTTGGTTGCTGAGGCTTCCTCCATCACGGCAACATCCTCCTGCTCATTTTCAAGCTTCTCTGGTTCGTGCTGGCTCTCTATGATTTATGTTCAAGCACAATGCTACTGCTTTCTCTGAATCCTGTACACCATCGTTCATATGATTGACTATACAGGGGAGTATTGATCCCAGCAGAGGGCCTCGTGCACAAAGCTCCCTGAGAAGCTCCTGAAAAGAGCAGAGCCTGACTCACTAAAAATAAAAAAACGCTACCATTTGCAGTAAGTGACAAAAATATCATGCAATCAACCAAGCATGGCAACCCACATTTTGAATGCCCCATTGAATTTATATATGCTTAACCATGGCGTGGATTCAGAGGATCTATTTTTTGGCCAGCACTATTAGGCACACTTTCTACTTATTGGGCACAGTTAGTGAGCAGCAAGAATATTCTTTTCTTTTAGGATTATTTTTGGGGTATTTCTGCTTTAATAGACAGTCACGGTGGAGAAAGAGCAGAAGGACAGGGCAGAGAGAGACATGCAGCGAGGGGTCTGGGGCGGATTTGAACTTAGCCTTGGTTTTATGTTGTGCATGCTCCACAGGTTTCTAAACCTCAACAGCCTGTGTACTCTATAGGTTAGGCTTTGTTGGCTTGCAAAAGCGGTATCTCATTAAAGTCTCATTAAAAAATATCGGTGTTCTCATTAGGGTGGGAAGCCATCAGGAACAGACCCACCATCCATTTTCAGTCCCACCCCACAGGTTAAGAAACCAGGTGATTTAGCGTGTGGCTGTAAATCCTGCTTGACTCGAAGTGAAATTAGAACAGTGTGATCTCAGCATTAGGAGGGTGTTACACTGTACACAGATAAAACCCTGCTCGCAGCTGTTATAAGAAAAGGGAGTGTCTCAAAATCCTGTACTCCTTATTGGTGTGACGTGAAACTTCTAATGGCAATTCAGACCTTAATTACTGGGATTTACATTAATTTACCTGCAACATGCAATGAAATGTGCAATAAAATGTCGAAATCAGCCACTTTAAAGTTGGCTACTTTACTTTTCCACTTCCATTTTCTCAATCTCCCTGCACTCCTCTTCTAATTATCCGCATTAACTGTGCAAGTTCTTGGCTTGCTTTCTCTAATTTGTGTTTTGTTTTCGCCCAAGATGGGATTTCATCTTTCACCCGTGCTGGGGTTTGCCTTGTTGTTTTTTGTTCTGTGCTCCTTTTCAACTTTAATCAGTCATCATTGCCTCGCCGGCAGGGGACCCTCACAAGTCACCCAGCCTGTTCATTAAATCCATTAACATTTTTCATCTGTGATTATCCCTCGAAATAACAACAGCTTTGTGCGTCTGTGCACGCCTGTGTCTGTGTGTGTCTGCATGCCTGTGTGTGTGTGTGTGTGTGTGTGTGTGTGTGTGCGAGGGTGGTGGAGAAAGAATGCTGGGGGGAAATGATGCAAAAGCTGTTTCAGTGAAATTAATTGAGTAAATATCTCCTCAAATGAACAGTGCACACATTCACCAAGCTCACACTCTCTCTGCCTCTCGCACTCTATACACTCAGATATACACACAGTCATATTTCATGCATCCAGGAGCTCCGTTCGGTAGTGATCTGTCACAAGTGGAGCTCGGCAGCACCTCCCTTGTCTCTCTCTCTTCTTTTCTTCTCTCCCATTACTCTCCTTTGCTCACTTTCCTCCCCCTCTCTTTCATGTTCTATCAACAGTGAGGCAGCTCAGTGTGAAGAAAATGATAAGGACAAAATTTTCCCTTCAGAATATGATCAAAGTTGGCACTCGCACAATGGAATTTCACTGAATATTTCTGGGCAACTTTTGAATTACATAAAAAAAGAACGCAAAGTCGTTCTATCTTTCATCACGGCTTTGAACAGATGCTTCGTACTGTATGTCCGCTGAGTTCATGTAATGAAAGAGCGGCTGCATTAAGTCGCTTGTTAAATCTTCTCTCTCTGTATGTGCCTCGCCTCGCTCTGTCCCAGCCTATATTCTCCCACCTCCATTCTCCTCATTTCCTCTTCCCCTTCTTTCCACATGATTTCCACCTGGCTCATTTTCCTCCTCATCTGTGGTCCTTCCCTAGCTCTCACTTGATATCCAGTTTCATCTCCCTCTCTGTCCGTCCCTAATCACTTTTCCCTGTCCCTCTTGCCATGATTTGTCATTTTGGTTCACTTGAAGTAACAATTTGTGACATTTTCATACACCGAATCACCTGAACCCCGTTCAAAAGCTATCACATTTGCTGTCCCAAACACCTGCAGCCAGACATATCCTCCCTGGGGAAAAAACTCACAGGAATTATTTCAGTGGGAACATCATTTTTCTCCAAATAAACAGAACAACTGGGTAAGCAGTAGCAGGAGCCACCATGGCTGGCAAGAGCAGACAACAAGCGGCGCCCAAAATCAAGTTCAGCAGAAGGCAAAAAGGCATCAAACAAAATGAGAAGCTGAAAAAATGAGATTACCATTTCAAAGTGCCTGAAAATCCTAAACCAGCATCAAGGGGGGTTGTAAAGGTTGCAGCTGAATGCACTTGAGAGGAGAAACGGCCCGCCCTGACCAGCCCTCTGCCTTCTGCCCAAACAGGTGAACGCATTCCTGTCCTTTGTGGTTCCCATGGCGGCCATATCGGTGCTGAACGGGGTCATAGCCAATCAGCTGCTGCGAATGTTCCGGGAGGCGGAGCAAGACAACCGCGTCTGCATCGTCGGAGGCAACCCCACCATGCTGAACGTCACCGTGGAGCCGAACCGCGCTCAGTCGCTGCGCCACGGCGTCCTGGTTCTCCGTAAGTTCAGTCTGCACACACACCAACACAGAGGGGATTCCATCAGTCAGATTGTCAAACTTTGCTTAACTCACAGGGGAACACCGGCCATCAAGATAACAAAGCTCAGCTACCATCAGCTGACATTAGATTCACGTCAGCACTCAGCTCCAAGCGACCACATGAGAATGATGTGTATGATAAGACAGAGAAGGCCCTTAAATCTTTGCTAAAAGTAGATAATGGATGATCAAATATGGTTCTCAGCACCACACAGTGTCTGAAACAGGAATGCCATACTGATGATATTTTGTCCGCTCTGTTTTCGCTTCTTTTTCACTTTTTTCCCCTCGTTTTCTGCTGTATCGCCGCTACGTTTCATTCACTAATCCCTTTTCTTGATTTTTGTCTTGGCCTCCCAGTCATAATGAACAAAAGCCCTCGCTCAGCGACCACAGCAACAGATTCAAACCAGAGGCACAAACACCTTCAGGACACCTGAGGGAATACTGAATATAAAATATAGTTTATCAAACATACATTTACATTTTTTATTGAACTTAATATTGCATAAAAAAATGGTGAAAAATGGTTTCACCACAATGACATGGCTACAGTCATCACGTATGAATAAAATTGGGCTCAGAGTCTCAGCTTCCCAGCCAAATCCAATATTTGCAACTCCAAGGCTGTTTAGGCCCCAGTCTGCACAAATTCACCATTTTACAACAGGACAAAATAACATATTTATACTGTATATAAAAACTGCATGGTCTGTGCCCCAAATTGCATGGGTTTACTTTAAGGTGGGCACGTCTGCAAAGGTGAGACCCGTGGGTGCCCAGAGAACCCGTTTTTATTCAGATATCTTTGTTGACAACCCATGACATACTTGACATCAGCAGATTCTTTACGTTGTCCAGTTTCAAATCACACCAGTATCTTCACTCCAGCTGTAAAACTGAAATTATTTCCTTTTGAGCAGCTCTGCTGTAGCTCTTCTGTTAAGAAACTACATTTTCAGTATAGCTGAAGTGTTTGAACACACACACACACACACACACACACACACACACACTTTGAAGATAAGAGGGCCCTTACACATCTATTCAGTCGCTCCATCAAGCTGTCAGTGATCTGTGATTCCCGCTGCAGCTGAGCACCAGAGTAGTAAGTTAATTCTCCACCCAGACATATTCATCTGTCTGTCCATATCTCTCCATCCTTTCATCCCTCCTCAGTCACAAGGGCAGAGCTTTAGTTTAAGAGCCATATTTAATGATAGAGTGATGATTCAAAAGATGGAAAAACCCTGTCAATGATCATCAAAGGCCCAAATAATTATCAATACTAATAAAAATGAACAGATTTATTTCCAGGGGAAAAAAATCCATCTTTTTCTCCATACAAGACTTGACCAGGGTGCCCCAGTGGCTCTCATGGTAGAGTACGTACCACATATTGTTATTGCAGTGCCTTGGGTTTGATTCCAGCTCGGGCCCTTTGCCACAAAGTCTTTTCCTATGTCTTTACTGTCACTTTCCAATAAAGCAGAAATGACAGAATATAACCTTAACAAAGACTTGATCTTTATCCTCCTCTCACATCAGTGTAATACAATATAATTAACTGAAAATTTCATATAATGAAAAACTAGACTGATGGTTATTCGGTAAATAATCTACATCCCTGGCCATATTTGAAAGTGAGTCACGGAGCGTAACTAAGAGGACTTAGGGCTCTATTTTGGCGACAGCCTTTGGCGAACTTGACTGGGAGGAGAGGTACAACCTACAACGAGGACACACACCCTTTGATTTGCTAAATGGTGGTGCCAATGGCTTTTTTGGACATAAAAAGTAACACTTCTGATTAATCAGCGGTGTGCAAACATGCATTTTGAGATGTGTCCGCAAGAGAGATGAAGGAGGAGTTTATTCTAATTATTATAATAGCTCCTTGCACCTGATTTACTCCAGGAAATATGGCTTATTTAACCACAAACTGCACACACTACTAACCACAGAGTGAAAACCTTTTGTAATTTAGGTATAAACTAAAAAAAATATTTCTAAATGTACCAGCAGCCTACTGATGTGTCCAAGGTCAATTCATGTGATGCGACTTACAAAGCATTTTACTCGTTAATCAGAGTTATTATAGGTATTACATTATTTCCTGGACACAAAGTATTTCATTTCATGAGGTGACTGACTCCAAGTTGTTATTGCATTGTGCTTGTTTTCACAGCTACAGTCACATAATTGGAGTAAAAGCCAGTAACTGCCACAGCTCTGCACACACTCCTTAGAAAAAGTGGAAAGCATGTAGCACATTTGTGGCTAACTTTGATCGTATGAGTGTGTTTCATAGAGGTTCTTCACAACTAAAAAATAAAATCCAATTTTTTTTTTCATTCATTCTACCTTTACATGCACACGTGGCAGTCGTTACAAGATCATCACTCCTTCAGCCAAACTTTCCCTGACTTGTGTTTGACTCTTGATCTGACGTCACTGAAACATTTCATGCTGGGTAACAGCTCTCCTAGTGCCAGAGTGATGAAATGTGTTTTCTCCTCCCAAGCTAATTGAATTTAAGGTGCTCTATGTTCTGAATCACCTGCCCAAGGACATCAGCTTCCTCTTTGGGAGTAGCTCTTCTGTCTGGACATCATGAAATTGTTGGAGTGCCACGGTGCAGAGTGCATTTCTCTGATTTGATTGGTTTTGATCCACCACACCTACTGAGAATGAATTCCTCCCGAAAGTGACCACACACCAGCACCACCTGGCAAACACATTAAGACGTGTTGGAAACCCCAAGAGCTCTGGTTTAAGAATGGGCTGCTTTGTCCATTATGACCGCTAGTTGCTCTCCGGCTTGTCAACATGGAAGATTGGATAGACACATTGTGACACGGTGGCCAGTCACTTCTTCGTTTTCCAGTTGAAAGAAAATGCTGTCTCAGTCATGAGTTGTATGATTTTTCCATGGTGCACCGCCATATGTCTCTCAAAACACTCAAGGCGAGTCAACAATGCGGTCACTGAATCTTGGCTCACATTTGATCTGCACAGCTTCGTTTGATAGAGCGACCCTCCAAACAGCCTCTTACAAGCATTTGGATTTAAATAGTGCGCACTCACAGGTAAACATGAATGTCCACAGGTTGCATGTTTACAGATTCATCCGTTCATTGAAACAAACCATGACAATCAGTCAATTCATTGCTGCACAGAGCTAAAATTACAGGTAGATGACACCGACACACTAATCGTCTAATCTGTGAAACCCTTCGAGTGCACTGTAATTCCTCCCTTTTTTCAACTGGCACACCGCCCACCGCTAGCCACAAAATGACCAGAAATCAGTTTCCAAGCCGTATCCACTTGTGATATGCACCACTGGTTCACATAGATTGATTCAAAGAGAGCCCATTATGTGTGTGTGTGTGTGTGTGAAAGAGAGAGTGTGTGCATGTGCATCGTATGTGTTCTGAATGAATGTGTACACGTGTGTTTGTCCACACGTACACTGGTGAGTAATGTATTTACTATGTGTCAGTGTGTTTGGACATCTATCTTTGAAACTGTAATCACTCACGGTAAAAATAACCTTTTTCACACCCCGCGCAGCCCTGAGCTAACACCGCCATTAGTCCTTGGCTACCAGTCGTTTCACACATGGACGTTAGAATGTGGGATTTCCCCGCTCGCAGCCCAGGGATTGCTATACACCACTCCCGATTCACGATATAGACCTGTATCCCTGAAAAATTAGGGTTAAGGTGCATAGTGTGGATCATTGTAAGAATAGAACAGTTTTGACAAGCAATCAAATGTTCATTATCCAATCAAAAGAGTGCCATTTTAATGTCAGGACATTGACTGTGCGCTTTGATTTTCCAGTGTGACTCCTTAACAAAGCATTAACAGTAAGTATGAAGTGAGGCTAACCTGAGGCTAAGGCATGCAAATATGAAAAGGGCTAATGATGTTTTTTTTTGTTTTTTTTTTCTGCATTTAGGTTTCAGTCTCCAAGCCAGTTTGACCTCTGTGGGTTTGAAACATTTTTCTCATTAGATTAAATGATTATTAATAGCAGTAACAATAGTAACATCTATGCTTTTCTCCCCCTGTCACTCAGTCATCCACATCAGGCAGCTCCCACTTTAAACTGCCTATTAACTGTAAACGCTTTGCTGCACAGTCGAGAGCTGTAGCCGCCAGATTTTTATGTTGTTGTTTTTTTTTTTCTGCTTGACACTGGCATTCATTCATGGTTTTCGAATAAAACACAAAATGCGTTTTTGTAATGATTCAGCGTTCATTATAATGACCTATGTTATCATATCACAGATTCAATGGAGGGCTTTATTGGATTAGGGTGAGCGTGGTCACCAGATGGGTCCAGTTTTGGTTCTAATACCCCGCAATCATGGCAGTCGTTACCCAGGCCGGTCCTGCTGCACTTTTGTGACAATCCAATTGCTTTGATAATGCCAGTCCATTTCAATCTATTATGGAAAAAGACTTTAAAATGATTTCTAATAATACTCTAACTGTGATCACACCACATTACCAAGATGTGATGTATAGGCATAATAAGCCTCAGGTTTTCTATTCATCAATTACGTCCCCTGCAGACCATGACGGCGACCAGAATGGAGCATAGATTCCCGTTCCAGCCCTCTCTCCACCTCCCTCCCTCCCTCCCTCTCTCTCTCTCTCTCTCTCTCTCAGATATTCCTGCTACACTTGTGTGTGTACGTGTGTCACCCTTGTAATGGCCCCAATTTGAGCCCAGGTTTCTCACAATCAGCCAGTCTTGCAGCTTTTTCCTAATTTGGCAATTCGGTGTCAGATGGGATTTTTGCAATTCATCACCTTCCCACAATAGAGATATAGCCAAGACTAATCACCTCTCGAATGAGTCTGTCCTGTGGAGCAGGGCAGGAGGGCCTGAACACTGGAGACCGGGCAGACAGGCTTGAATATATATAATATAACTGAATGTGGTGTGGCCTGCAAGGGGTAGGATATGAACGCCATTTAGGGAATTACACCCCAGGAAATGCAGTCTCAGTACTACTTCATTATGCACACAGGTAAGTGTAAAGACTCCAAGTCCAACCAAAAAAGTCAAACCCTAACCCAAAAAAGATTATACTGTAGGAACTGCTGAAGTTTTGGCACCAAACTACCTCCCTACAAAGGAGCAGTTTCTAAACCAATTCAGCCTAAACTCAGAGCAAAGGGGGCCAAACTAAACCAAATTATAACAAAGGCAAAACAACACGTGGCACACCTTCAAAGGGACGTCTTAAAAGACTTACAACATGATGTAAAAAATAATGCAAAAAAGCAAAATACCTTTGAGCACATGAAACACCACCTTGTAACAAGGGGCTCTGCAGTCCCTCTGGGCTGTGCTGTGACTGCCTTGGGACAGTCTTTAATGGACTCTCACTCCTGTTTGAGAACAATAATTACTCCACAGTGCTGGACCATAAAAGAATAAGACCAAAGTAAATATTCCCATTGCTTTGCGTCCTGCTCAAACAGAGAGGCAGGAGACTAGAGGCATTGAACTATTACTACTCCCTGTGATAAGAGGGGGGAGTTAGACCCAGGTGTGCCTCATGTTACTCACTAACTGGCAATTTGTCCCGGGACTTCCTACTTTCCTGGCAAATGTGCCATTATAATCGCAATCCACCAAGGTGCAAGAACACTTGGCTTTTTAAGGGAATGAGAGACGGCACTCTGTTTGGTTTATTACATGTTACACCCTAAACACAGACTAAGACTAAATACAGCCCTTTTGAACCATGCGCCTGGTGCCGCCCCCCTTTTTTCACTGTTAAAATAGCAAAAGTGAACGTGGACATGCCCTGAATGCACTTGCACCATGCTCTTCAGACCATACACTTAGATCATTAAAACAGAGCACTTTGATATAAGACACAGTCGGGAAACAGAAAATATAAACATGAGTCCGCAAGGAAAGCACAAATGTCCAAAAAAACACAGTCTCATGACAGAGTCTGTTTCTTGTAAACAGCTAGGTATTTCAAGAGATAATTGCTGCCTTTATCACCAAGGGTTTTCTTGTCATCACAGTCAACAGTGACACTTTTCACTCCTCTATAGCCAGCTCGACAGTATGATTTTTGGTTGTCCCAGATGATGACCAGTATTGAAAGAAACCTGGTGATGTCTTTGGTCATGGCTCCAAAACAGCAGTCCTGCATCGCTCTGTGAGAGGGGCTGCTGTCCTGGACTTGAGACCAAAGACAGCCTCGGAAAAAAATTGGACAGTTTGATAAATGTTGCTACAACCTACAGCACATCTACTAACCGCCCACTAGTAAAATGAGCAGAATGAAATGTTTGGGTTTCCAACAAATAATAAAATGACGAGTCCACACTCTCCTCTTCCACTTCTTCTTTGGTTTTTGTCCAAACACCTCAATGTCACTTTTGGATGGGCTCCATTCTTGCTTAGCTTCAGTTTGCTACTACAGTGGCGATGGATTACGCACACTGATGATGTTTTCTTGTGCATTGACTTGACTTGATGTTGTACCTAAGTTTATTTGACCCGTGTCGCAGTGTGGCCTGCAATAAAATTTAGGAGATTACTGAAGTCTCACAGTTGGTAGGTTGCACTATCAAACTTCATCACCGTTTTACACCTCTTGAGGAAACAAAACGTCTGTTTTACACTAAGCAGCGTGAGGATGAAAAGTGAATATACTGTGAAAATTTAAAGCCGGCTTCTGAGTAAAAACATACCCTTTTTTTTCAACAGCTATAATCATACAGGGAGACTGCCAAAGAGAGGAGTGCTTCATCCTCCTTAATTACTGTAGGACCCTGTGGACTCACTCCATTTGCCCAAATGAAATGAGTCTGGGTGTCAAGTGTGATTACTGGTAGGAGCTCTTCTCCACATACAGGAAAAAATGAATCAAAACGTTAACTTTAAACCACAGCGATCAAGTGCTTTGACCTTGCAGAGGCAGGGGGAGGGAGGTTGTGGGGACACTGAAATTCTCTAGCCCCCTCAATCTTCCTTTTTGCATTGAGACAGAGCTGCTTGCCATTGCGCTGCACCGTGGGACGGTACCAAATGTTTTATTAGAAAATGACACGGCAAAGTTTGCAGGTGGAGTTCAGACTGTGCTGGGTTTCAGTCATTACTAGAAGTCCATGATAAGACATATTAAAGCCATACATCTTCAAGAGAGGTGACGGTGGAAGGCTGTGGCGATGGTTTTGCAGAAGTCTTTTTGATAAATGGCCAAGGTGTACGCTTAAGTGTGTGTGCATGTGCGCGCGCGTTGATCAGGGTGGTCAGCGTGAGGGTGCAGCATGGGACTGACTGACAGTGATAGATTGCGATGGCCAGAGAGCTGAGGAGAGAGCTGCCATGCTGGAGCACACTCCAGACAAATGAGATCCCTTTCTGCCACTGGCCTAATGATGGACTGCGTGGGAGTCGTGCAAGCACTCTACCGCCACACACACATGGACGCGTGCACACACACACATACACACACACACCTGTTAAAGGACCATACCAGTGATTTGGCATGTTTAGCATAATATCTTTCCCCAAAGCATGCACTCGTATTTTACATCATTTTTCCAACCTTTTATAAAGTCATTGGTTGCCCCTCATTCCACTACGACATGAAAATTAACTTTTGGAGACTTCACACATTCTTCACTGTAATGAAGTCGCACACATTATTTTCCTAAAAGCAGTGTGTGACTGTGTGATGGTGTTAATCTGATCATGTGAATGTGTCTTATTGTATTTTAATGGTATGGATGTGGTTGCATGAAGCACCTCACTGGAGCGCTCCAATCTCATTGTTTTTCAATGCAATGACAATAAAGGCATTGAAACTTCAAGTCATCAAAACACAAAAGTGAGGTTTGAATTTGAATTCAAACTTCAAATTCAAATTCAAACTTCACTGTTGTGTTTTGATGACTTGAAATTGGGTGGAATGATATGGTCCCTAGCCCATAAAATAGTCCCTGGGGAAACATTACAACCAAAAACTCATATTTGAAAATCAAGGGATTTTCATTACATGTTCTGAAATCTTTAGGATTCCAACATAATTTGCAAAATGTTGCTGTGTAAAATGTGAGTAAATTGTAGTAAATGATCCAAACACACAAGATCACAGGGATGGTCCTTAAACACATCAGGAACATTAGTATTCTGGACCCATCCTCTCTCTCTTGATTACTTCTTGCAGTTTGTGTTTGTGTGTTGATGAGATTTACAGTTCAAGGTACTAAACAGACAGACCATCGGAGAGCCAATGTTCAGTCATGTTAGTGAGAGCTATGTGTCACACACAGAGGGGAAAATGAGAGGCACTAAGTGTAGTTGACATTTACTCAGTAAACTGTTGTGAACTTTGGTGATGACAGGGACTGAGAGCAGCATTTCCAAGTGTCTCTTGAAGACTACCTTAGCAGTAATGAAGAGAGACGTGAAGAGGATGTTATCAAGAATCTAAGAAGTGAGAGCTCGATGTAATCTGGCCTGACAGGCATACAAATTAGCACTCAAGCATCTGTTAGATAACCGTTGTGTAACCGGCTTATCATGCAGTGACTGCTCCTTTCCAAGTTGCACCGGATAAGCTTCCTGTAAGACTGAAAAAAGACTCAAAATAGCAAAAATCCAAGAGAATGACGATTTTTTTTTCATTATTATTATTATAATATCTCCTTAGAGTCTGAGAACAGGCCTGTGGCAACGTTGGAGTCGTGGGTTTTGCCTGCAGCCAGCCACAGACATCGCTGAATATCTTTTCAAAAGCCTGTCTGATTGGTCTCAAACTTCAAAAAGTTTCTGTGCAGCCAAAAGTTTGTTGGTTCAGTCTCTGCAAATGGCGGGGTATGTGGAAAAATATTAGATATCATTAGCTGCAGTGCCTCAAGGGGCCAATGAGGTTATCCTGTTATTCACATAAAAGGTGACCTTGGTCATTTGCCCCTCAACATCCTCCCGCCATCCCCTGTGGCTGCTTACATCCAAACTCAGTCTTAGTTTTAATCCTCAATTTAAACCTATATATTTCACTGTATCCCTAGGTTTAACAACAACATAAACTATGCCTTTGGTTGTTTGCTTCCCAGTTAAGATCCATTCAAGACTATGGTCAGGAAGCAGTTTATTTAACTAAGCTGTGGTCTTCATTAAATTTGAGCCTGCAGCAGTGGGGAGGAAATTGTCATGTTGACAACAAGACCCTGACACTGTGTCAAATATTTGAGCTGTTGCTCTTCCATAAGTTTAACATGTTTCCTCTGTACTGTGACACTGCAATCCAATTAACCGATGATGCCAAAAATGAAATGCATTGCAGACATTACAGGAAAGATCACTTGTTAATTTGTTGTTGTTTTTGTTAAGTTGGGTAATGAATGCCTTTTTTTCCTTTTTTTTTTTTTTTTTTTCAAAAGTCAAATCCTGCTTAGCATTCACACTAACTCACATTTAGACCTTGGAGCTGCCCGATACAATCACAGACTTCAACTGTTAGCCAATAAGCCGCTGCCCTGCAGGATTTGGGGGTTGTGCGCCAAAGAATACCCCCAGTGAGCGATGTATGCCAGTATTGAGATGAAGCTCAATGGAAAACAGTATATATTATGCGGCAAACATTTCCGTTAACAATCTGTTGACAGTTTAAATGCCTCTGTTGTTGTGCTGCTACACTGACGGCAAGGATGGTGCAGAGAGAAGGACACAGAAGGAAACAGGCGATGTGATGTTCATAAGTAAGCTGCATAATTGTACTACATTGGCAGGGGACAGTGGCCAGAACAGAAGGTAAGTAGCCACAGATGTGGAAAGACCAAACTCAAGGGACTTTAATCCAACGGTGCAGGCAGCAACTTCTTACTTGCACCAGGCATCAGGTTTATCTGTACAGCATTGTCTGATCATCAGACCATTCAACTTTAAAAATGATGACAACAATGATAATAATGATTTGTATAATAAGGTGCAAGGTGAATGCACAGAAATACTGAGCACTTTAGTCTAATGGACTTAGAAAATAGCTGACCAGGACGAGTATTCCCCTCTTGGTCTCATTCTTCTTCTGGTTTATTCTGCACATTCTCTCATTTTAACTACTAAAACCTAACGTGTGCACTGTGCAAAAGGCTTACATCCTTGTTCCGCTGACTTTCATGTGGCCTTTCATCATTTAGCTAAAACTGAACAGTACTGAAAATAAATAAATAAATTAAAATTTAAAAAAATCACATTGCAGTTTCACTGAAAAAAAAAAAAAAAAAAAAAGACTTTTAAACTGACGATGAGTTTTTTTGCTGGGGAATCTACCAATATGTTTTCTTATGTCTGGTGAATACAATCTGTCAGCCAGGACATCTCTGTGGCATCATAATACTTGATTTGAATAGCATGTTCTCATACATTTGAACTTTATCACAAAATTGCAGTTTTAGATATTGCACTCGGCCATATTGCAAGTTTGATATTTTAATAAATTTTTCAGGTCTAAAACTTGAATCTCTTCCATCAGACATGTGAAAACACCAACAGATCCCGAGGCATTGCAAATGTAGCCATTACTTGATTATATGCTATAATCAAGCATTTAACCAAAAGCAACTGAGTAAGCGCAGTCTGCAGGCAGTCTGGAAGATGCCGCTCCAAATCTATAGTGTCCACTACAGAGGACATGAACGCATCGACTGGGCCCCATCTGGTCTGTGGGTCTGTGACAGCGTCCTCCATTCTCTGTCGTACACAATGTAAGGCCGTTCAGTGATGCTTGCATTGACACACTCATTATCCATCCACTCAGCATCCTCATGGGTGTTAACAGTTCCTTGCTTGTTAAATAGCAACGGACCACATACAGGAAAAGGACAATCAATAGAGAACAAAAATAATCAAAAACAACACATTTCACACCACCGCTGCTGAGGTTTCAAAGATTTACATTTCAGAAAGAATATCAATCTGAACATCAGAGTGGCTCGAACCCGTGCTTCCAAAGATAATTTCAATCCAATCTTGCAGAGGAAAATATATTGGACACTGCAGGCCAGAAGAGGCTGGAAGTGGTGTTGAAATTTCATTGCCAGAGGAGTTTCACTCCTTTCCACGGGCAGTGCATCGTCACATCGAAGTCATGTATAATCCAATCATAACAAGGATCCAAATACAGAGGTGTTCGAACTAATCAATACAAGGGTGATCGATACCAGGGTCAGAATGACACTTCAGTATTTCATTTGATGACAAAGCACGCTTTCCAGTTCTTCTTTTTTCTGTAGTGATGTTAATACAACATATACATATATTATCTATCTACCTATCTATCTATCTGTAGATATAGATATAGATATAGATGTAGATGTAGACATAGGTAGACATATACACATATTGAATGTATGACCCTAAGAGGCCATACATTCAATTATTTTTGGAATGTGGTTATTTCAAAATAAGGATTACATTATTTCATTGTTTCATTGTCTTGAAATGACAAAGCTTGTTTTCTTGTGATAATGGGTTATTTATCTCTGTATCTCGAGAAAACAAAAGGACGATTTCTTGGGATAACAAGATAATATTTCACAAGAAAACTACTTTTGTTTGCTCGAACTCAAAAGTGTCTAATTCATTTGATCAGCGCCACAATATTCAGCCTTCCTCATCAATGGAAGATGGAAGTGGAGATCAGTGGAATTGGTGCCAGTTGGTCGGCTCAAGGCTGAGGGCCAGAAGGCAAAAAAAAAGGACTTGGATATCCTCCCATGTATCTGTTAAATTTGCAGCCTCCCGTCTCCCTGTCATTGCTGCTGCTGTCCATGTTTTGTTTTGACAGCCTCCACTGACAATGAATAAATGATGATGCTCTGACAGTGATGTGAGCGTGCTCAGTGGCAAAAAAACAACAACAACAACAGCAACAAAAGCAACTGTCACTTGACACAGGACTTTCACTCACTCCTCCTGAGTGGACGTCATGTTTATTGACCCAGCGGTTTTTGTAATACAAATGAAATCAATAATTTTCCAAGGAAACGTAATAGAGAATGTTACTTATAAGAGTGTAATTTATAGGAGAGTTTACAGCAGAGTTTAGACTACATGCTGAAGAAAGTTAATGAGCCAAAGTAACTGTATAACTGGTTGTGAGTTGTTAGTTGCATCATATGGAAATGATGCTCAGGTCCTCAGTGGTGCGCTTGTCAGACTCAGAGAAATCCATGTTAGACACGACCAGGAAATCAAAAGCTCGGAAGAGAAGAGAATTCATCTTGCTATTAAAATGCAACACACAGCTTTGAACAAAACTCAGATTGTGCTGCGTGATAGCTTTACCACAGATGACTCACTGTGCCTTGTTTGGAGGATCTGCAACATTAAATTGTTTTGAAACTGAGCCGTTAATTTCCCCTGTTGACATTTGCTTCAGTTTTCTCGATCACTGTGTTTCGCTGTATTTGGCTGAATCCGTTTCAGTTTATTTGTTAAGTGCTACGCTCACGGCACACATAATGCTATGTGGAAATCGGCAAAGCAGACGGCTCAAGACGATGGAAAAACAATTTCCCGCTGTAATTTTCAGTTTATTTCTTCCCCCGCTGATGCTTCTGTTGATGTTTCTGACGCCATCTCTTCCTCCCCTCTCCTTTAGGAGCAGTGGTCATCGCCTTCGTCGTCTGCTGGCTGCCCTACCACGCCCGCCGCCTCATGTTCTGCTACGTCAGCGACTGGTCTGAGTGAGTGACGATTCTTCTTCAACGCTAGTCTCATGCAGAAGACCTTCAGTTGGCTTTTAAAGTTGGCTTACACCCACTGGATGGAAACACACCGAGCTATATGCACACATGCATTCAGACACGCATGCAGACACACATATGCACGCTAAGACACACACACACACACACACAAATATTGGCGAAAGTCATCGTTTAGAGGGTCATCCGTTAAGCACGTCTGACACTAAGGAGCAGGACAGATAAATCTTCCTGATTAGATTGGCCTTCGTTTTTCATTCTCGTCCTTTCCCTCCCTCCATCTCTCATTGTGTGTCTTCCTCCTCCAGTGATTAGCCCCTGCATAGCTATACACCGCGTTTCCCTTATTAAATCAAACACACCATTTCAGTAAAATGAATGTTGCTTGGAAGGCCTCTTTCTTCCTCCCACAATGAATGGTATTAAAAACTTTATTTAACCGCAGGAGGAGAAAGCCAAACTACCTCAGTAATGAAGGCTATTGTAAACTCCTTGCCCGTGTAATCAATCAGAAAGACGAGCTTGAATTCAGGGATGTCCCCTCTTTGTCTACTGAGCCATTGTGCCACTTGGCATCAAAACACCACAGGCACAGTTTCTGGATGGCCTTTAGTGTCGTGAGCAGTGATGGGCTTGTTCCTCAGAAATAATGCATGTAACTCATTGGTATTTCAAGCAGGAGAGGTGTATTATAAAATTATTATAGGTGTACTATAGGAATGAAAGAGAATGAGGAATTTGAAGTCGATTCAATTGATTGTAAAAAGGAGTAAATTGACTTTGGCACTTTGACCAGGGCATTGTACCTTGTGCAATGGCAGTAAAGGAATCTTGAATCTTGATGAGGAGTGGAGCGCTCCATGATGGATTCCTCTGGCTGGATTGGCGAGGGATCCAGTGTCCACAGATGAGGTGGTGAAGGAGTGAAGATGGGTCATGAAATGGCCACGGTTCTGAGATGACAGCTGTATGACGGAGGAGAGATCACTGTTACAGTTTGATTGACTGATACAAGTGATTGGCTAAAGGTGAGCTTGTTAGGTTGTGATTGGATGTGGACAGGAATGAGCTGGTGGAGCTTAGAGATGGGAGGAAACTCACAGGTCTGCGCAAGGAGATGGCCCTCCAAACTGAACTTTTTGTTTTTCTTTATTTGTCATTCTCTCCTCCCGCTCAATAATGTGTCCTCGCTATTGTCCAAACTGAGACAGGAAGGTTCTGATCCGAGCCCTGACCAACCTCCAAAGTTTGATCCAAATCGGAGAAAACCTGTCCAAGATGTCACTCTGACAAGCACACGGCAGTGACAATAGACCCATCTGCTACATTCAGCACGGCCATGATTACATGCCCTGCCAACAGGATGCTCATCATGAAGAATTACTGTTTAGGAAAATTCAGCTTCAGTTCAGTATTTACAAAAAAAAGGCAACAAAATGAATGAATTTACTCATTACAATGATAAGCATGCAAACACTCATCTTTAAAATAAGTGATTTATGCCATATTTTCATAGTATATTGGTGGTGTATTTATGTATGTATGTATGTATGTATGTATGTATGTATGCATTTATTTACTTACCTACTTTAGGTAAGGTTAGGAAGTCACAAGGACTTGGGATTTAATTGAACATCATATTTGAGACTATTGCAGATTGGACTGTTTCGCAGCAGCGGTGCTGGATAGTGGAGGGCTTTGCCACCAACTGAGTCTTTGGCTATTCTCTTGATAGGTTTCTGCTAGAGGCACCTGAGGCACCAAAGCGTAGCATCACTATCTGGCATAATAAAAACAGAAAACAATTCCTCAGCCCTCATAGAAGGGCAGAATCCCTGACTTTCGCTAAGCCTACTTCAGATGTAGAGGGGGCGCAATTTTAGAAAACAGTTTGATCTGCATGCTCAAAGGCAGATTTGAATCTGGTGCAAAACAAAATGAGATCTCTCGCTCAAAGATGAGGATATAAGAATGGGTTCACAATTTTCTTTGTCCCACTTTGCTGCCGAGATATCATCAGGCTATCAATTCTGTCAGGCATTTATGACATGGGAGCGGGTGGGTGGAGTTGAAACCAAAAAAAGGAAGATTTATAGTGACAGGTCTTCCTGCCTTGCCTGCTTCCGGACTGTGTGTGATTAAAGTAACATCCTGTTGCTATTTATCAGCAGAAAGACTTTTCCACTGGACTAACTCTGTACTCCTACAATGTATTATGTGTGTGTATTGATTTGGCCTGACGTTGAATAATACACAGACTGTCCAGTTTGTGCACAAAAAGGTGTCAGTGTGTGTGTGTGTGTAGCGGGGGAGGGATGCAGGAGGAATGTGACACAACATTACCTGAGTCGATAAAATGAAAAGGTCGTGTCAGTCTACCATCCCTGTTGTCCTGCTCAATTGTATGCTCCCTCATCTGTAAGGGTTAACAAGTGTGGAGACATGACAGACATCGCAATGCACACACACACACACACACACACACACACATCCTGATACAGTTGACTTCCTTCTAGCACACTTCAGTGATCCTCATCCACCCTAAACGGATCGATCTGCTGGCAGATTTTGTAATTGAGACGGTGACACAACATATCGATGTTCTCCCCCATGCTGCTGTCTAACCCGAGCCCTTGTTTGTCAGTTGTCGGTTAGTTTACGTGATAATTGTTTATCCTGTCCTCATGTCAGAGTCTCACTGCTTGTTCAGTTTCTTTGATCATTGCTCTGCTTGTCCCGCTTGAGAGTTTCAGAAAATTCGCCTGATCACCAAATTATTTGTCAAGCAATGAACACAAGCAGGCACCATGGTCACCCACAGGTGCAAGAGTGGCTTTTACCTTTCGGGTCACATTTTCCACTAAATCTCAGTGCAGTCTGTGTATGCAGATAGCTTCTGTGTAATTTGGCGTGGTTTCCAGTTTGCTTCTATCTTCCCTGATCGCTGGCACGTTAGCAAGGAAATTATATCTGTCTGCCTCCAAAGAGTGTGAATTATACAGGGGTTTGAGCTCCACAATAAAACAAAACTACACTAAAAACCTCCAGCTCCATTTTATTTGGGTGATTGCAGATTGGAAATCTTGCCAAATTGCACAGAAACTATCTGGCTGGCTGGACTGCACCATGGATATATAATTTTTGTGTATTGGGTGAACCATTCCTTTAACCCTCCTATTATGTTTGGGGTCAATTTGACCCCATTCAATGTTTAATGTCTCTAAATAAATGATTAACATCACTTTTTTTTTGCTACATATTTAATGACTTTTCCTAATTTAATGGGTACTACCGGGTAAACTTCACAGGGCTATTTAGGTCATCAACAAAGAAGCACAAGTACCTGACACAAACTTTGGTAACAATTTTAATTATAATAATTTTGTGGAGGTTTAAACTGCTGGGGTCAAACTGACCCCAAACATTAAATATATTAATACATTTGAACATAATAGGAGCAATATTTATTTTCTGTGGTAAAGCAGACTCTGCTAGCTCAAATCATGCCATTTTTATTGCATGCAGCATTTTGTGGACATTTTGCCAGTTAACTACATAACACTGCCAAACATCCATCCAGTTTCTATACCCACTTGTTTTCTATTCATGTTCACGGGCGCTGGAGCCTATCTCAGCTGCCACACATATCATTTAGGAATAATTCCCGTTCGGCTTTAGAGCCACTCCACGTTCTCATTTTCTCATTTTTGAGAAGAGCGCGCTGCACATCAAGTGATCTGCAGGTGACACATGAATGATTTTGAGCTCACCGCTTGATGGATGAGTTGAAGTATCCCCAGAGTGTGAATAGTATTTGACAACTATGAATAGCATCTGTTGTCAATGGGTGTTATTTGTCTTTTCCCATTCTTTTCTCTCTCTCCATTACATTAATCAGAATGACATCAACCGCTATTGAAGTGTTAGAGCCTCATTTTTCACCCTCCTCCTCGTCCTTCCTCCAGCTGAAACTCCCTCTCCTGGTCTTCCCCACTCTCTCCTCGCGCCCTTCACATCCCGCCCCGTGTTATGTAACATGTAATATCCCCGGTGATCCCTCTCCTTCTTGCTGTGTGGCTTAATCTCTCTCTTCCTCATCCTCTTCTACAGCAGCCTGAGGGGAACTCTCATATCAATCAATTGCACAAAATGTTTGAAATTCAATTCATTTCACTTATACAATGTAAATAAAAGACAATGCAGTTCCTGATCACAGATTAGAAGCTGTTCTTGTTGCATAAGAACAAAATGTATTTGTTGCACAGGGTTTTTTAATGGCCGTCAGGGAAAACTGGACACAGCTGGAGGTTAGATCTGCACCACAAGGATTTCATAAGTCAGACTTAGGCGCCATTTAAATCCATCATAGGTTACGTGGTTTATCTCTTCCCTCCCTCTAAGCATTAATGAGGAAAGAACAGGCTGCAATGCCAACTTGAAGACACTTCTCACATTTTACTGGTAATTGACCAGAAAGGCAATGACAAAAAAAGAGCGTATGTGTAAAATCCGTGGTCAACAACCTTTTCTTCACAACATACATCACTCTCTCTGGATGGCTGAGCAAATCTGCTTAGTCTCTGCGCTGCTCAACACGTAAATTCTCACATTAAAGTTGCTCCTGTGGGGCGCTGCGTGGAGCGAGGCAAGCGTTTCTTAGAGGACACACATGATTTCCAATCTCATTATATAGTTCCTACAGTTTAAAACAAATGACCTTTTCCTTTTAAATGTTCCCGTTTTAGCCAAGCAAACAAGAACCCCCTCCGGCCCGACATGCATTTTTGTCTCTGTTGAGCAAACAGATGCACAGAGAGGAAGCAAAGGCGTGCTGAGTCGCTTAGACCACATCATCAATTTTACATCCAGAGTGCATCTCGAATGTTTACGATTAGCACAACTCCAAGGTTCCTGATGCTCTCCCGCTGCTCGCTGTCCTGCATATGAAATGCACAGCGATGCGTTCATGCAGCGGTTTCTAAAGTGGGGTCGTTAAGAGCCCTCCGGAGCGTCCTCAGCAAAATGAGGAATAGTTTAATTCCATTTTAATTTAAATCAAGAGCAACTGTGAACAAAAAATGCAAAAAAGGTCATGTCAAGTTTAATCTCTACAGCCCCATTTCATGTTACAAAGAGCTTTACAATACAAAGATGTAAACAAAGACAACTGAAGGATCAAGTAGGATAAAATGTATCCTGAACGAAATTAAAATACATTAAAACATCAAATACGTAAGGTACATGAAGATATGTAATAATCACAAGTGTTTTGTTTTTAATACATTATTTTAATCTCATCACTTTGAAAGCATTTGTCAGCATTCAAGTATGACATTTAAACTACTTTGCACTTAGCACAAACCAAAATATCATTTCCTATCTGGGTCCCCTGGGCAGCATTACTAAAAATGGGGGTCAGCGGCTTAATGACATCCAGCTTGCGGGTCAGCGAACATGAATAAGTTTGACGAACCCCTGTGTTGGCCACACGCTTCCTCTTCCATCCCTGTTTGCTCTTTCATCTTATCTGTGATCACCCTGTTCCCATGTGCCTCTCTGTTAGAAAACAAACACACGGCCGCTCACCTCCCTTCATCTCAAGCCTCTTCCACGCACGGCTCCTCTTACAAAGACGCTTCCCAGCCTAATCTTCTTTGTATTTTTATCACTGTTTATTATTTCCTATGTTGAAAGGCTGAACAAGCGTATAACATCAAAGGTGTGTGTGTGTGTGTGTGTGTGTGTGTGTGTGTGTGTGTGTGTGTGTGTGTGTGTGTGTGTGTGCCAGTGTTGTTACATTTTTGTTTGTTGTTTCATTTTTAATTTTTGTTTTCAATTCAGTTTAGTTTGTTAGTTTCCAGAGTGGGTTTGCTCATTTCAGTTTAGTTTTTATTGTTTAAAAATGTTTAGTTTTAGTTTAGTTTTTATCAGTTTGAGTGTTCAGTGCCAAAATTGAAGAAGTTCAGAAAATAGGCACTCCAATCCAAACACATCTCTTTGGGAAGGCAGTCAAGCCACAGTCATGTCAACGTGCCAGTCTCAATAAAAATCAGCACCAACGCTTCCTCATGCTGGTTGCGTCGACAAATTGTGTTGACCAAACTGACAAAAACTAAAACTACTAACATTTTCTGTATATTTTTATTTGAATTTAGTTAGTTTTATAAGTGCACAATATCGTTTCAGTTCATTTTCGTTAGTTTCTAAAGTGTAGTTTTATTTTTATTTCCATTAACTGAAAAGTTTTTCACATCGAGTTCTGCTGTTACGTTGCTGTGTATGCCTGTGTGTGTCTGTAAGTGCACGCTGAAGGACGGAGTTAAACCAGTCATACAAGGTTAACTGAATGCCTCATCAGGCACTGACATAACTTTTACATTGGCTAATTGTTCCTCTTTTAATTTATCGAAGCCGTAACAATTTTCAAGAACAGAGGAAATAGCCAAATTTAGCTTGCCATCCGTAACATCTCAACTCCTCAGGGCCGCTGCCGTGTTTGTTTACTTCTCACCGCACACTGTGAAGGCATCATCAGAGAATTTGTCAACAAGCCAATCAGGCATCTCACCCAGATCCCAATCAAATCTACCCCCTCGGAAAACAGAACAGTATTCTGTGACATCCAAGTTACAATTTGTGAAATTACTACCCAGACATGGTTTCTAGTAGTCTGATTAACACTAACAACACAACTGGCATGATATAGTTATTTGTTTGCTGCCGGTACCAGGGCATCACAACTGATCCTTGTCTTTCATTTCTCCTCCAGCGGCCTGTATGACTTCTACCACTACTTCTACATGCTGACCAACGTCCTGTTTTATGTGAGCTCGGCCATCAACCCGGTACTCTACAACTTGGTGTCGGCCACGTACCGCCAGATCTTCTTCTCCACGCTCCGCTACTTCTGCCTGCCCTGCCGCCACAAACCCAGGAGGCATCGCCGCACCCTGACCCGCCACTCCATCAGCATCTCCAGCAACCACACCCTCTCCACCAACATCATCAAGGAGACAGCATACTGACCGGCTGGACGGGAACTGGACTGTGTCATGAACCCACTTCCCCGCTGGTCAGCTTCTTCAAGGAAATTCTTGCAGCCGGTTGGAGATTGGCATGATATTGGCGCAGCTTTACCCACTGACAGGGTAAACGTCGCCGTCGATGTCAGTATGAGTCAGGATCAGCTCGCAGAAAACATTCAGTTTCAGAGCTGGACGTGAAAACACACCAAGACGCATTTTATGTGTTGTTGTTGCATGTTCATTTCATATTACCTCAGTTTGGAGAAGAAAGAAGAAATATCCTGTATGTTAAAACTGATGTTGCCATGTAACTACTGTACAAGTTTATGTGAACATCTTTACTTTTAATGAGCCAACCAGACACACTTGGCTGGTACTGTACAGTGTAAATGATCCTCTTGTCTTAAACGTGTCACTCTGGACATTTTTGAAACATCACTTTAGATTCTGAAAGTATTTTCATGCTCATAGCCTCTGGAAATGCATTTACCACACCAGCGGATCTGATGAAACTATCTTTTGTGCTGTTTTAGATGAGCAGCTGCTGTGTGTGCAAGCCTGGCTTTGATGTAGCTTTGGGGGTTTTTAGGTGGGAAATGTGCAACACACCTATAGAGAGTGAGTTTCAAGTTTCCAACACTGTGTGAAATCATGTTTAACCTCACTAATATTGTCAAGTGCAAGCAGCCAATGGAACAGCTGACCCTGCTGATGTGAACTGGCATGCACAAAAGTTCAGAAACCAAACTGTAGCAACAAAAAGGACAGGAATTGTGCTAACACAGAGACACACGTTCTTTGAACAGCTGCATATATTAATGTAATGTAGCGCCTGCCTGCAACTAAATCATGTCCATGATCTTATTTACTGTACTATAACACACACATCTGTCATTGTCCTTTGCTTAATTACAGTCTTAATGAATTGGTGGCTTCTATGTTGGGCTGTATAATTCTTGTGTTTAAAATTAATTATCATCAGAGGGTATGAGCACCAAGAAAATACTTAAGAAGGTAAAGTGGGGATTCAATACCGGCCTACTTTTAATAGAATTCACAGGTTTTGTCTGTCTGTAATCCAGATGGAGAAAAGTGTGCAAATGTGTCTCAGTTGTTCCAGCCAATCAGATGAATGTCCTCTGAGGCTAGGTCAACTATTGATTGCAAGAAGTAAACAAACTTCTGTAAACCTGGCCTTCTAACTGCCTTTGACAGTGAATGCCAATAATCTGTCTGACACTGACGGGTTGTAAGCTGTATAGGAACAATCTCTTTCATTATTGCCTCTAAACCTGCTCAAATGTGCCAACTTTTTCAGCTTTTCAGCAACGTCACCTTTTTGGTGGAACTTTTCTTGTCCGTGAGTCCAGACTCTGCAAAATGCCAGTATGAAGGCAATCTGGTGAACCACAGGTGGTCCTGTCATGCTGCTCACACACTGAAATACGAATGTCCCAGGGGTTTGTGTAAATATTGCAGACAGAGCTTATGATTATTTCTGGAACCTCTTGTATTTGATAACGCCCTTTAAAAATCCTGGAGCACCCTAGTAAGTAGGAAATTGAGAATGAGGGGATGGAATCGATCATCCAAACCAAGTGTCTGTGCAACAGCAGTGACCATGTGCAAGGAGTGATGCGTACGTTGGGTTTGCATTGCCGTGGAGGCCTCTGATCCGTGACATTTCCATCAAAGCGCGGGAAAACATGAGAAGGCTAAGTCACAACAAGCCTGCTTACCTCAGCTGTAACATTGGATCTGTGGGAAGCAGACAGACAGGCCATCCAAATGCACTGAGAGCCACAGTGCACCCACTCTATTTTCACAACAGCTGCCACTTCAAGGCCCGGAGGGAAGCAAAGAGAGCCGGGGACTCATACTCTTCATTTAGGAGTCTGACAAAGATGAGAAACAATCTGGACCTTTCCTGGGATCTGGCAGACAAGAAGTGCTACGGAGGACCAGAGGGGGAATGGTCTCTCCCTTGTTCGTCTGTGACCGGGATTCAGCTGCATTTTGACATGCCAGGAGGACTGTACCTGTGTGTGTGTGTGCGTGTGTGTTTGTAGTTTAGCGTAACAGACAGTGCTTCTGCAAACACACACTCATGATGGCTGATGGTTGATTGTGCTTGTGCACGCTGCACACAACTTGTTGACATGCCACTCTGGTCTGATTAAGGACATAATGTCAGTGATATCCATGTGTATGGTTTGTATGGTGAAACTCTAAAACAGGCACAGATTTGCCATGACGCCGCCCCCCTCTATATTCTGCTTATGAACAACACACAGTAATGTAATTTATGCTGCTAGGGGTCTCTCAACCCCTCATTTACAGGCAACAAAATGAAAATTTCTCTGGGTTCGAACATCAATGGACACTCAACAAAATATATAAAATAGGTCCAGTCTTTTTTTAGACAATTTAATGCAGAAATGTTACATATGTAAGTATCAGTTGGCTTGTCAGGTCGCACCTGTCCTGCTTGACAGCATCCGTAGTGTTGAAAAGAGAGCCATCACATTACAGACACAGAGCACAATGCATCACACCTGCCATGCCCACCGGAGGGGAAAACAGTCAATACCAATCAATGCAACTGCTATCGAAACACCTGTTGCTAGCTAGTGTCTGCATGTCTGCGCATAGTCCACAATAAAGAAAGTTATATTTACAAAAGCTCAATAATGCAATTTCCTGTCAAAATGGCTGTGAAAAAAAGGTCTATGGCTGTGCACATGAACGAATTGGGCCCCATTCATTAATGTTTGTGCAGAAATGTTCTTATTTTGCATACAAAACTGTGTATGCAAAATTTACCACCAGATTCACAACACATGCGCGCTAGCCAATTTTGTTCTTACCCTTGTGCCCGCAATGGATTATTAGCATGGATTAAACAATAGTTTCAGAGGTAGAAGCCAGAAACGCCTTGTATACAGCCTGCATACCTGTTGGCATGCAGGGATTCCCATTCATATTATAAATTTATTAATGTAATAAAAATTAAAAGGCATTTATCTTTTTTTTCTTAGATAATTGTTGTTATAATACAAAATTTACATTGGATAAGGTTTGCCTACAACATTTTTGGAGACCATTAAGACGTTCACAGAAGAACAACTTCAGTCACTGATCACTGGTTTTCCCCCCTGGGATAGGTGGACCTAACTGGTACTGGCTCTGTCTCTACAAACCAGATTAATCAACCACAGATTACATCTCATACACACAGAGACTGATTAGCCAGCATTACATGGAAAATAGTTTTTAGACACCCTGAGTGAAATATACAGTGATGCTAACGTTGCATTGAAATATTGACATCATCCCAATGCTATTTTACAGCTTCGACCAACCAACCAGTAAAGTTACTGGCTTTGAGACATTTGAGTGAACTTCCAGTGGCTTGTTGATCATGTTGTTTGCAGTGTGAACACACAGCGAGGAGCAGTGTGTACACGTTTGCAGACAGTAGCAGGTGTGTTCAGTATATACACTAACTGTGCGTGGGTGATGCCTTTATTTCCTTGTGTGTCTATGTGTGTGATACTGTGTGCCCACATACTGTACTGTAATTACATTACTTGTGGATGTGTTTTTACTGCACATGTCACTATTTTAACTTTCACTGCTTTTCATGAAAACCAGATGGGATCAGTGAATCATCAGCACTTGCACGCTTTACTCACAGGGAGTCCTCTCATGCTGGTGGCAAGATCACCAAGTCCCGTCACAGCATTTCAATCAGGAGACTAATTGAATGAACAAAATGAGACCTTGCAGAATAAAAGTGGGCATTTATTGACAGGAGAGATGTTGGGGGACAGGCCTCTGCGGACGGTGATGCCGTTTGAATAGGTGGAGAGTTCGATTCCCATGAGGAAAGCGATTTGAATTTCCCCCTGTGTAACCCACTGGAGCCTTTAGATTGGTGGTAATGGTGGTGGTGGGGTGAAGGAATGAACCGCAGCTGAAATGACAGCATGAGCTCAGAGTGATTGAGGTATAAATACAGAAAGACAAGTAGATGAACTAGACAACTAGGTGATCTTATTAGATGATGCATACTGACAGGCAGAGTGCTGATCCTACAGAGTATCATATTAAAGAGTGCCTTAAAAGGAGTTGGAAAAAAAAGAAGCTGTGGGAAACGAGCTGACTTTGATAGGATACAAAGAGCCCATCAAAAATGAGGCAGCCTGTGATTGGCTAGTGTGGAGAGAGGACAAGCAATGGGTGAGGCTGTGAAGATGGTGCAGGTAGTCTCCCTGATTCAACTTCAGTTAAACATTTGCAGCACAAGCCTGCGCACTTACTTAACACCGATAAAAGTCTTGCTTTTTCATTCACCGTCATTGTTTTGAGGGCTGCCAAGTAAAACACCATAAGCAACTTTGGTGGAAAATGAGTGAACAATGAGTCCCATGAAAGAGCAGAATCAAGTCAGGAATCTTGAATATCAGCTGTGAAAATTGTAATTTTATTAATAAAAATTAATTTTTACACTTTTTGGAAAAGAAGTTGACCTTTGATCAAGTTACTGTGGTTTGTGCAAAAAAAAAAGAGGATCAGTAGCAGTTTCCCCTCTGTGTATCTCGTGTTTAGTGAATTTTTGATGTAATCTACCACCATTGAGTGAGTATTGTGAACAAGGTTGTGCCGTCACCTGTAGTGTCTCGCCACCGCAACATCAGTAAGCTGATCAAAGAGCTCAACACTCAGTGCATTACTTCATTCATTCATTTTTTCACTGCTCACTCAGTTACTGATGGCGTTAAATAGCTGTGCCTTGTGTTGGTCGATAAGTCTCTGTGTTTCTGTTGAGTTGTATCTTTGTGCTGTTTGCTGTATCTGTGGAGGCTTTAGTCACTGTAGTGTATATATATGCTGTAATAGAACTCAATTCATCCAAACATCTTCTAACATCTTCCACAAGACTTCACCAGACAGCCATATTGAATGAAATTTGTGGCAAATGCTGTATAGCCCTTTAATGTTTTCGCTGAAGCCTGCACACCACTACCTAGACTGTAGTGGGGCGCTGATACAGCGGTACAGACCTGCAGGCATGGCGGCGCATGCGTCATGTCTTGAATATGTACTGACACTCTATTTTCCAATGTATTTCCACCATCAGAACATTTCACCTGTTTGAAATGGAAATTCAGACTGGCCAGGTTCTGCTGTATAGCACAAGGTTGGGAAAGAGAAGGTTATTTCATTTCACTGTAAATGAATAAACAAGTGAAGACATAAATATATAATGATGTTTATGTCTCTCTTCTGTGTCTCATATTGCCACCAGGCAGGCTGTCTCAGGAGGCAGGCAAGAATATGTGGTGCACAAAGAATACGAACCATACATTAACATACAACACACACGAACAACACGCACACATGCGCGCGTGCACACACACACACAAACACATCACTTAGCATAGCCGTGTCTGACCTTTTCTAAAGTGCACCGGTGAAGATTAGCGGCTAAAGGCTTTGAAAACAAACGTCAATCACAGGGCTCGTGCGTCTGCTGCCCTCGGAGGACGGTGCTGCTCTTTAGATCCGAGGCAGGAGGCCAATGATCCAATAAAACATGTCATATGTCATACTTTAGATGTTAAATGAGGAACAGCTGGGGACCCCACTGCGTTCTCACATGGAGCAGAGAATCAAACCGCACGGTTCACAGTTTTTATGATGAAAGAACTATCATCTCTAGGCCTTGTACTGTGTGTCTGTTGTTTCCCCCCATAAGACTTTCCTCAAAAGTCTGTTTTCTTTTCAGTGCATGTCCCGACAAACCAGCTTTGATTAAAACACTGTCCACCTGAACTGTAATGAGACATTTTATTGCAATATTTTACATGATATAGCATTTGATCAATGATTTCTACAGGAGAATCTGTGGGATGTATGTAAGGGATAATCAGATTCGTAGGTGTGTGTTAAATGCTACATGTCTTTGACTCCATGTCGTGCCTTAAAACTATTTACACACACACCTACTCAATGATTTTCCCACTTATACCAACAACATAAAGGAAAGAGGAGGAAACAACAGAAAAAAAAATTCCATTGTTGATTTCCTTGTAATAACCGCTGCCACAGTTGATAACAAGTAACCTCTGACAGCTGCACTTTTTAATGTTGCTATGGTTACCTGTTGGTAACCATAAGCTTGAGCTGAGCAATGGGTGTAATTAACGGTTTTAACGCACACCTGCTGGCCAGTCAGAAAAGAGTATTCACCCAAAGCATGGTGTAAATGTGTACTAATCCACAGCAGGAGCAGTATTATCTGAAAAAGAAGTTGTTTGGACAGATGGAAGACTTCTAAAGCACATTTTATGTTTGAATATGCAACACATTACATGATGTGAATCATCAGGAGTATAAAGAGTGAAAACATAGGGAGGCAGAGTGCTGGACGGGCTCAACACCACTTTGACTCAGTCACCCCGAGTTTAAATCCAGTCTCAGGCGAGACCAATGTTCATCTCGTTTACAACATAAAGCTGCTAACATTAGCATTATTAGTTTGTTCAGTTCCTGTGTTTGTTTCTCATGACCCTTCCCTAACCTCAACTAAGTAGTTTTGATCACTAAACCTAAGCAAACTCCCGTGTTAAGCTTGCATCAACCAGACGTCCCGGTTTGTCCTGAGATTGTCCTCATTTCAAGCTGGGTGTCCTGAGTCCCAACAAATATCTGTAAAACACTAAAACATTTTGGTTTTTAACATTTGCTGCCAAACGGTCGCAGTTTTTCGTTATTTATGCACCCAATTCACATCAAACACATGCATATTATGTACCGAAATGATCAGCATGTTCTGCTGAATCTAATGGTGCCAGGAGGAATCTGACCCCTACTTCTGACTCCACGAACCCTTGGAATCTTCTGACATCAGGTTCAACCTTGCTGGCAGATCCCCACAGAAACATCATAGACATACATCAAAAATGTCCAGCGTTTTCTGCTGAGTCTAATGATGCCAGCGTTGATGCCAGAGAATGTGTCACAGCCAGCCATTTAGCCAGCAGCCTGCACTTGTGGACATACCTGTTGTTTTGATTTAAAAGGTATATGACAATTTGTACATATGTTTTATTATAACAAGGCAAGTATTGTGTTTTGTGTTTACTAGTGTTATTATAGAGCTGTCCATGGTGCTGAAAGATGTGCTCAATAGGTGCTTTAAGTGCTGAAATAATTGTTCCCCAAAATCCTGATGAAAACACTTATTTTGCATGCATAAGGACATATATGTGAATGTGCATAAACGTTTGGTGCTCTAAAGGGGCTCAGTTTTTGGTTAACATACCTTTTCTTAACCTTAACCAAGTCTGATAACCAAACTTTAGCAAGCTGACAGAATTTGTAACCAAATTCTGTCAGCTTGCTAAAGTTAGCTTTACGTTTCATACTTTGGTGTGGTGATGGCATGTAATTTTAACCCCAGGTGGTGTCACGTCATTCTCCTCATCTACTTTGCATTGGCAATGAATTTGTTGTGCTGGCACACAATAATAATCCATTTCATGTACCACCAACTGATGTGTTGTTAAGAAAGTCATGGTCATTTCACATAGTTCTGTGAGCTCAGGTTGCTGAAATTATAGCTATAAAGTTGTCCTTTGACAGCTAAAAATGCATGTTAGATATTTCCATTTACATGTTTATTTTATCTCTATTCTATGTTTGCCCACACCTTCATTTACCATTTTCCCCTTCTTAAGAAAGACTTGCTGCATTCAATTTCACATAAATGGTCCTACTGACTTATTCCCACATTTATTATACTGTGGCATGCAGAGATTAGATGTGTGTGTGAAATTACAATTTTCTCCCTTTGTCCTTTCCTGTCCACTCCACTACTCAATCCATCCAAATGGAAATTTAAAAACACCTACAGCAATGTAAGGTAACTACTTGGTCTGAGTAGCTTCTGAGAGGGAGGCAAACACACGAATGTTGCCTTAATGACCGGCTGTGGAATATAAGTGACAGCGTTTGGGTTGCTTATCCAACGCCGGCTGACATTCGCAGACACATTTAACTCGGTGCTTTCAGAGAGCAGCCAAGGAGCTTCTATTTAATGTTCTGGGATTGAAGTTAAAGTGACTGAAATGTTGTCATGTCAACTTAACCTTCACGTGCTAACTTGAGTTTCACAGTTGAATGATTTTTTTCTTAGTTTATTCTTTGTTTAAACCACATCCTGTCACTCTAACAGTAAATCCTCCACTACATTCAGCCTGCCTTTTTCAGAGGAAGTGTGTATCTGTAAAATACATTATTGCACATGGTAATTATGGCACTATAGAGGGGTATGTGTGGGATGTTCACTATTAACAAATTTTTAAGTCTAAGTACTTCATACAAATGGATGTAGAGAACTAGCCTCCAAATTGAAAACGACAAACAAATAAAGCCCACATTTAAAAGTGTGTCTGACAGGAATTTAAAGTAAATAAAATAAAACAAGCTTACCGTTTGTAATGTAGTGTAATGCAGTGGGTTATCAGTTTAGCAAAAGACTTTCATATGTCATGAATATTTGAGGTAATGTCAGAAGTAACATGATGGAAAGTTTTGTGCCGTTTAGTAAAGAATTTCCCTTTCATGGTGCAAAACAGCAATATCTTCCCCCTCAAGACTGTTCCAGAGTCAGCAAAAGCAACAGAGGAAAATGAAACAAGGTCTCAAAAGGAGTCAAAAAACTGAGATTTTGAATTAACAAACATCACCCACTTTATTACTTCCTTGTTTATGCAAACACCTTCGGCTCACATTTGGCGATTTGGTACCACAAAAATTAAGCAGTCTATCTGCACAGTCTCTGATCTACCTTCTTCTCCCTGTTTGCTTTCATTTTCTCCATTTTTTCAATCTGGTGTTCTCCACAGTTTGCTCCCTGTAGACGCTGGGAGGATTTGAAAGCAGGCAAATGTCATCGTCGCTGCTGTTAAGTTGATACACAGAGGAGGCTTCATCAAGATCAGCCAGCGTCTTCACGCCACAGCACTGAGCTTCCAGGTGTCTGCTTTGGGGCAAATGCTGTCAAGGATTGATTTTGCACTTTGGTTGTTTGTTTTGTGTCAGGAAGACCGAGAATAGAAGAGAAAAAATCAAATTACTCCTCCGCACATTCATCAGTTCTTGCAATTCATGTCACGTCTGACCCTCAGCGTGACTTCAGGCCGGCTGTCTGAAATCAAGGTGAACTGAGGGGAACTGGAGAATTGCACAAATAAAGACAAGTGGGTCAAAACTGCAGGACACTGTGATGAACCTGCTTGGTGAGCTCCTTCGTTGGAACGGAGAAAGTGTAATCCATTCTTAGTGTGTCACTTGCATTAGTAGCGCTCCTGCCCCGGTCACAAGACAAGCTCTTATAGTAGACATGTGATCAAAAGGCTTAAAGGCTCATAACAGTGATTTTGAATGTTTGGCCCATTAGCTGTACCATGGTTTTTCCGAATTTTACATTGCAACAAACTATTTTGTAAATCATGTGAATATAAGATATACATTTCTGGTAGAAACACCCACTTTATAATGTTCTGCCTCTGTGGCTAACAAAGTCGCCAACATTCATAAAGCACAGAACTGAAGATTGGCTGTGGAAAGCAAACATTTTCTCAGGGACTATTTTCTGGGAAAAAGACCATATCACTCCACCCAATATCAAGTCATCAAAACACAACAGTGCTGCTGCTTTTAGGAAAACCATGACTTTATAACAGTGATAAAATACTGGTGTGAGGAAAGTTTGATGTCTCTGAAAGTTAATTTCCATATTGAAGTGGAATGAATGGAATGGATTTAAAGGCCGGGGGAAAAAAAAAAAAAAAAAAAAAACTGCTTGCTTTAGGGAAAGATTAGCAGAAACTTGAAGTACGCTCAACATGCATCACTAGTATCGCCCTTTAACATATGGGCTGCTGGGCGGAGAAAATGTAATGGCAGTGTAGCAGTTTCCCAGTGAAACTAATCCATCCAAAACCATAAAATTCAAATAGAGCGTTCAAACACAAATCTTAATATTTCCTTCCTTGCCTATATTTCCAGCCATGGGTCAATACATTTACCCTACAAATTCTTTTTTGCAGTGTTAAGGTTAATGTGGTTGGGTTTGGTAACCAACAGGTTGAATATCTGCTATTATGAGACAGGATGTTAAGTAATCATAAGAGCATGAAAAACAGCAGCTGTTATACTCCAAGGGCACACAAAAGGCTCAAATTAGCGATAGGGCTCTTTCTTTGGTGCAGAAATGAAGGATATCTGAGAGGGATGAAAAACTGCTGAACACAATATTAAAAGAGTCATAATAATATTGTCAGGTTGTTGAGTTGGCATGAGGTCAAATTATACTAACAATCATCACAACCCCATCAAGCTCCAGTGCTCTTGAATCTTTTCAGTTTTTGACCCCAAAACCAAAGTAAAACGTGCTGGCAAACTCAATGGAGACTGATGAACTTTGACAGTGACGCTTGACTATTTCAAATTGTTTTTCTTTCTCATTCCCATTCATTTTTTAGATTTGTGACTCAACAGGTTGAAACTGGAGCACTGCCTATTGAGGGTCAATAGCTCTTTGTTTGAATTATGTATTGTTGAATCAAAACAGTTTGAGCAATGTGAAATGGATCCTGTAAAATTAAATGAGCCATAATGGTTGGTCATGTTTTATTTAAAAGACCGTTGGAAAAATATGAAAGACTTTTGGCTGCATGTACTCAACCTTTCACCTTATCATGGTGCCCACTCAGGAGCACCGTGATAAGGTACTCCTGTGCCTTGCTGACACACTAGAGAGGGAGAGATGCAAGAAGAGGCCAGTCAGCACTGACTTGAACAAGCCCATCACCTTCATCAAGGAGGCAGCCAGGCATGGAGTGCAAGGACGAGGGATGGTAGGCATGGTCGTTACCCGTGGAGATTGGCTGCAGAGGTTTTCCAGCCAAATCATCATGGCGATTGTCTATCAGTTGTGGGTCTGGACGGAAGGAGCAAGAAATGAACAGTCCGTAGGATGGAAGAGGCTGATTCCAACAAGAATCAGCCTCTTGCTGGATATGGAGCAGGTGAGAGGAGCCAGGACGAGATGGGCAGTGATTTGGCCGCTGCTGCCGGCCCACCAACTGGACAGTGTCGTGGTTAAGGGCCAAAACATTCAGAGAAGGTTGAGCACCACCCGATGACATCTGCTCCTGGCTGAAGGCCCCAAGAAAATCAAACTCTGGACAACGCTTTGTTCAAACTGAGTGTTTGTTCACTTATTTCCTTATTGGATCATGAATTTCTGCAATATTTTATTACACAAAAATTGCAGCTGACATTACCTTTTGATCACTTGCACATACAGCAACTGTCTAAGTCCTGCCTTTTACATTCTTGCTGCCAAACATGTTTCATCTCCAACAAAGAACATCCTGCACTTTAACTTTAAAAGCAGAGTGTTTTTGCAGTTTCAATCAACTGTTTTGATTTGGTTGATGGTTGCCAGTTGGTTATGGCGACCTGGCACTTGGCATGCTTCAGTCTAAGAAGGCTTGGTTTGATCCTGTAGTTTTTACCATCATAACAGAGAGCAAAAGATCAACAGTAATTGGTGGATTTGGATCCTGTGGCCAGATGTTTTGCAGTAACTTGCATTTGGGAGCAGGAGAGCGAGCCACAAGCCATATTTCTTGATTCCTCTTTCATTTGCCTCACTAGCTGAGCGAATGAGCCATGGCTCTCCTACTTATCTTCATCCTCCAGGGTGAATTTCTTCAGCGTCAGGAAAACAACACAACCAGGCAGAAAACTGCCCCAACACACCCAGAGGAGAGAAAAATGAATTACTGCAGAAAAGAAATAGAGAAAGAGTGGGGAATAGAGGAGGCACACTAATGAAAGAGGGATCAGGGAGGATGTACAGAGAGAAATAGTGGAACACTGAGACGAGAGAAGAAGTTCAGAATGAGATAAGGAGAAGCAGACAGAGAGAGAGAGGTTTGGTGAAGCGTATGAACAGCATGTTATTACCCAGACACTGGAGGCAGCTAAACCAACACAGGGGGTATCCACATCCAGCTCTGGGAATTTGCACTGGAAGTTGTTGGTAGAGCCAACACAGGAGCTTAGAGATGACTTTCCCACAGGTTTTCACGGGGAAGCCTGTCGTTTCCATTAGCCGCAGTTGGCCAGAGGAGGGAAGTCAGTCAGAAAGAAAGGCTGGTTCACCGAACAAAAGACTGATCAACATTCCTCACTGTACTTTCTTTCTTTTCTTTCAGTTCAGTTTAATTAATGACTGGTATGACTCAGGGTTTTCATGTATCGCCAAAGCACAAAATGATAAAATACGATACGATATCATTTTACTACTGTATATAGTATATATAGGGGCAAACCCATCTGGACTCATATACTGTATATATACCATTGCCATTATTAGCACAGTTGTGACCTCCCATCAGCAGTTACATCAAGAAGTGATGTAACTGCTCGCTGCCAGTTTCTATGACCTGTTTCTATGAGCAGGCTGTATCCTCTCAGTCTATGCACAACTTGACCAGTGATGTCATTGGCCCCATCGACCTTGTGATTTCACAATTAATGATAAAATGTACCTTCCAAAATGCAATTTACACACTATGAACCAATGCTGATAACAAGATATGTGACATAACAGAAGCGGTTTGTATATGTAATGTTAAACTCTTAACCTGCTCAGCTTTTTCTCCTGAAGGCAAAATTACTTTTCAATACCCATTCTGAAGTGAAATCCTTAAATCCATCTGTACTTTGGTACACTTTCACCAAGACACAGAGGCAGGCTGTGAATGACCTGTATCAGGTTATCCTGAGATGACAGATTGGGCAGTTTATCTTCAGTTCGATGGTGTCTGTGATGTTGGAGAGTGAAAGGTCAGAGCCTACAAGGACTTCAATCTTCTTAAAATGGCTCTCCTGTTTTTCCAGAGTTGGGTGAGATGTGTGACGTTCGTGGTAACTTTCACAGTCAGTGGTCATAATGAAATGCTCATTTGGGTGTGATTGTTGTTCCCTTAACAAAACAATTAATTGTATTGCTGCATGGATACACTGCAGGTGATTTTCTTTGTATTTCCTCCCTTCTCAGTTCTCTTACTTTCCTTTTTGCATCTCTGCTACTTTTGAACCAACGCCGACACAACCCCTCTCTGCGGGCCGCCTGGCTGCAGGATATGTGCTGTAATGAACCTCACTGATGAGGCAGAGACACCATGCGGTCGGCGGTTTCCCCTGGAGGTGCCAGGAAGCAGAGGAATGTTTGCAGTGATACAGGAAGCTCATCCGTCATGGCAAATCACTGTCTTCTGGCTTTTAAGTGCTGCGGAAGCCATTCTGTGAACGCGGGCAAATAAACAGCTCTTCCAAACAAATCAACAAACCAGACACACGGTCACGCACACACACTGCTTATTAATCCTCCAGTGGAAAAAAAACTCTCATTCACACGAAAACACCAAATCCGACACACTCTCACACAGACGGGGGACTACAACAGTCACAGTTTGCTGAACAATGCAATCAGACAATTAAACCTGGTGTGGCTGTGAAGATCAAACTCAAATCACATCATTAATGTTTCACTAACAAAAGACCATGCCAATAGGATATAATTCAAAATAGTTTATTGTATTATGGAGAACTGAGATGATGCATTAAGGGTCCAGAGGGAAGGATGTAGGATGGAGGGATGCGGTCAAAGGATGAGGGGATGAGGGTCAAAGGATCAAGGGTCAAGGGTGAAGGGATGGATGGTTAAAGTTAAAGTGTTCCCGAACTTCATTTTTCTTCAATTTTCAAAGGAACATTCTATTCAAGAATCATTTTGTCACTCAGTCAAATTAAAGTATGTAAATACATCAATTATGAAATCCCAAATTCCTTCACACCTGTGGTGAAGTTTCAAATCAAGTGATACACACATGTGGGCTTTGTTTCAGTGTAATGTGCAGAAAGGACAGCCTCCTCATCTTGATTACATTCAGATGGAAATCAGAAATTAGGAGCTTTGGCACTATGGCAGATCCTGACAATTAAACCCACAGGCAAGAATGTGTGACAGTCAATCAATCCAAGGCAATTCCTGCCCTGAATTGATCCGAAGCTTTGGATAAAGTGCTAAGTAACAAACTTAGCTCAAACTCCAAATTTTGCTCTGAATAATAAGGAGTGTGTTTGTGTGGCCGTCTGTATAGAATGAAGTCAGCAACAGAAATCAGCGGGGGAAAAAATTGGATTTCAACTCAGACAATCAGTATTACGCAGAAGTCGTTATACCGGGACAAAGCATTTGGAAAAGCCTTTCACTGAGCCCGCTACAGGCTGTGCACTCTAAACATCACCACTGACATTCACTGTGCAGCTCAGAAAGATGCTTGGAGGCTGCAGCAAATATAAGGATATAATCTAATCTGTAAACATTATAGCCTGAGCTGGAACTCAACTTGGCTAGGCTGTGTGTGTGTGCATGTGTGCGTGTGTGAGTGTGTGCCTGAGTATGAAAGCAAGACTAATGCTGTGGATTAAGTCAGTTGAAACAATACTTCACATTTGATAAACAATCATTCTAATAGCGTGGCAATAAAGCCTGACAGGTCATTTTTTACTGTGATTACTGCAACAGTGCCACGCTGTCACGAAAACACATTTTCACAGTGCAGAATACTCTGTTGGGTATTATGAGGTCTGAAACAGTTCCCAGTTCCCCCAAAATAGAAGAGTGTAAATATATATATATTTAAATTATTCAGACCCCCTTCACTTTTTTCACTTTTGTTATGTTGCAGCCTGATGCCACAATCTTTTTAATTAATATTTTCTCTCATTAATCTATACTCAGTGCCCTATAATGACAAATGGAAAACTGAATTTTAGAATTTTTTGGCAAATTTATTAAAAAGGAAAAACTGAAATATCACATTGACATAAGTATTCAGACCCTTTGCAACAACACTTGAAATTTAGATCAGGTGCCTCCCATTTCTCTTGATGGTTGCTGAGATGTTTACACCTTGATTAGAGTCCACCTGTGCTAAATTACATTGATTGGAAATGATTTGGAAAGGCGCACAGCTCTCTATAGAAGGCCTCACAGCTGACAATGCATATCAGAGCAGAAACCAAGCCATGAGGTCAAAGGAACAGCCTTCAGGGCTCAGAGACAGGATTGTTTCAAGGCACAGATCTGGGGAAGGCTACAAAAAAAATCTGCTGCACTGAAGGTTCCCAAGAGCACAGTGGCCTCCATCATTCTCAAATGGAAGAAATTTGGCACAACCAGGACTCTTCCAAGAGCTGCTCGCCCGGCCAAACTGAGCCATTGTGGGAGAAGGGCCTTAGTAAGAAAGGATACCAACAACAAAACAAAAGTTTCACAATTCATGATTTTTTGTGTCTTTCCAATAATACTACTAACTGATGGGAATCTGATTTTTCATGCTTGCATTTCTGCTCAGAGGCTGTTATAACATGTAGTCAAAATCTCAGTTTTATGATTCAGTGGTTTTATTGCATTGATTTGAAACATAAATTCAAATGAATCAATGTAATTGATTTCTCGCCCAGTCCTAATAACAAATAAACTAGCTTGGTGCTTATCTCATCAGTTAGCAAAGCACCAGTTGGATCTCTAAAGAAGAGTTAGGTGTGATTTTCATAATTTGAAGTTATTCTTGAAACTAATCAGATCACTTGGCTGTCACCTAGAATGTAGTGAGGGGCAAACTCATCTGGACTCAGATTATCCACCTTTCCATTTGAAACAAACAAACAAACAAACAAAAACTTCAAGGTGACATCAGTCTTTAAAAAATAATAAAGAAATTAGTTAAAAAAATATGTATTACACTATATTATACAAAGAAAAAAACAAACAAACAAAAAAAACATAGTAGTAAGTCCTATCAGACTGATGTAAAACATGTCCCCTCAAAGAAAAAAGGCAGGCGTCAATACTGTATTGACCTTGTCATTCACCACTTCAGTTCTAGCCTTAACTATAAATATACTGCTAAAAAGGCCACATGAGGCACAGCTGCTAATCCGTGTAAATGTAAATGACATCATGTATACAGGAGTGGAACTAGTTTGTGGGTCGACTTCACATCAATAGGCATCATTTCTGGCGTAACGTGGCTGCGATGAAAGCTCTCACCACAGATCTCTGTAAGCTGACACTTAGTCAATATCAGCCTGAAAGCTTCCGCCACCTGCCTGACTGCGTGTGTTTTACCTTTTGTGCTGGTGTGTTTTCTGTGTGTGTGAGAGAGGTAGCGATCCAAAAACAAGATTCGAATACAAGAGGTGAAGTGTAAGAACAGGAACAGGGATGCAGAGAATCTGAACATGGAAACCATGAATGGTGATTTCTGAAGCTTATCTTTATATCCTCGTTTGGACTGTGATGGTGCATTTGAATCGTTGGTTCTGGTGGAACCTATGAAGTCGACAATCTGTCATGTGTGGAGCAAGGAGCAGAGCCAGAGGCCGGCTGGCCTGGCTTGAAGTGAGGTATTTATTAAGAGGGAGCAGGAACATGGAAGTGGGGAATCAACAAGACAGAAGAACAGGCAATGACCGGACAAACGCTGAACTGTGAACAGGACTTCAACACGAGCAAACAGCTGACAAGACAGGAGAGCAGGAGGGAAGCTGATTGGCTGGGAGAACAGAGGGAACAGGGCAGGGCTAACCAGACGAATGCTGCATCCCAGACAACTTGGAAGTCCAGATATTCTGACCTCCAACCAGAAAAACTGCAATGGAACACCAGCAGATTTGGTTTTCTGAAAAGAAACAAGGTTTATTTATATAGGTTTATATATTGATTGCCTGCAATATGACAGAGTGCTACAATAAATACAGTGTTTTGAGCAGGCTATGATGTTTTTATCAGGCATTAGTTAAACATTTGATTACAGGTATTATAGTGGATTTTTTGTCATACAAAATGGTGTAAATTGCTATAAAATGTGGTTCAGTGCAGGCATGGTTCAAGTCGGGCAGTGACCCACAATGGGTAGCAGTCATTAACTTCCCAGTGACTCTTTACCTCCAGATATTGTGCTGTCATTTCTCTACTTTGTCTTGCTTTTTTGTTGATATATATTCCACAGTGAGTTAAAAGCCTGGATATGTTTAATGTGCTCTCTCTCTGACACACAAATTGCATAAAATTGTGTCTAAAAGCTCAAACTTGAACTTAACCTGAAAGATCTTGACTGCCTCAGGAGGAATTAGGTGGGGGAAAAAAATGTATTATGTGTTATGTATTATGCAGTGGTGGCTCGAATGTGGAATCTTTATACTAAAAGAAAATCGATGGCATATAGCAACCATTGAGAAAAATGTCATGAATAAAATAAATATATAAATATTGACTAGCTATAGCTGAGCTCTCTGGGGTTTCTGGAATTGATTTTTCAGACTCTGCCTTTGCACCACTAGAGAAGACCTAAGAGCACGGAGATTTGACATTATATAGAGGTAAGACCACCTGCAGTGGGATTTGACATGTCAAATATGGCCCAATATCTATCTGTCTTAATTAAATATCGATCTAACCTTTCCACCCGATTGAATTTTAAGTTGTGCAGGAGGTTCTTTCTTGTGCAGTTTTCTCCCAAAGTGACCCCGTGTTGATGGGCTTCCTATATGTGTGCATGAACATCAATACTCCATGTGACTATTGCAAGAACCTCATGGACCACAGGAGCACAGCGGTCAATAAAGCACATGACTCACACTCTGAATGTTCATTTACCTGAGTTAAGTTTTATTTCACCTGCACCACAGTCAGTGTCATACAAAGTTCAAGAATTATGCCCAGCCAGTGCTGTCGTGGCAGGCGGCTTGGACACATCAGTGGCTTGCTGTTTCCACATTTGGCTTTGTTCCCAATGCTTTCTGGAAGTTTCCGGATGTTTGCCCTCCACCAGATTATTAAGCAGAGGTGAAACCGACAAGGCATGCAGTCCAAAGGATCGTGTTGACACTTTCAGCTCTTGTTCAGCAGGGTTTCCCAGAACTGTGCAGAGGTGATTTCCCAGGCTGTTTCTCTGGCGACTGTCTGAGCCAATCTGTTTCTTTCTTTATCCATGTTGAAATCGCACATGGTTTGTTATTCTTATTAAATGGGACATCAGCAAAAAACTAAGGTATGTCTTTGTGCTAGATGGAGCAAGGGAAATAAGGCATCATTAGTCACGGCGTTGTATCTCCAACCGCTCCTGCGAGGTGCTTCTGTCATTCATCAACTCCCCTCGCACAGCTCGCACCTGATTCCACCGCTCAATCAATCAGCAGGGAAGAGCTGAAGACACTCGGCCGGTGAGTCTGGCCGTGTCGATGACAAGGCCTGTTGTCAAAGTAGCCAGGCAGTGAGACTGTCACTCAGCCAATCAGGTCACAGACAGCAGACAGTGCACTGCTGAGTCAGTCGGTCCAGCTCACCGCAAGTCCATTTAAAGTTCAAACTCAGTGAGATTTCAGTTGTTGGACTTTGGATATTCTCACAGTAGAAAGGCGAGTTTTTGACGAAGATAAACTAATGCATTCGACTGAAGAAAAAAACAACTCACAAAAAACAAAGAGAGAGATGTGGAAACTGCTGCAAGGATAAACAGGCCTCCTGGTACCTCTGGGCTAAAGGTTTTGCCTTCAAATAGTTACCTGTTTGACATGTCTTCCACTTCTCCCTTCTTTAACATTGTTCTAAGCAAGTTTCAATGTAAAATGTTTCATTAACCTGAGGTAGAAAAAAGATGAGGCTGCAAAGCAGAGGAGCATTTCATCCTCACCAGTAAAGAAACTATGAATTTGCCTTGTTAACCCGAATAAAAATGTGAATGTGAGAGACGGACTCCCTTAGTTTGTTTGTTGTAACACAAATTTCTTGTGCCTCTCAGCCAAGTGTTGACTTGACAATTCAATGAAAACACCAACGGCTGATTTGTTTGATTTTTTTTTTTTGAGATGGAGCCAAGGTGCGGTGGTTTAGCCTCTAATAAATAAGAGACATCTGTAGTAACACCACCTCCTCTACCTAAAGCAGAACCATAACAACAGGAACGGGAATGGGGAGTCTAAAAGGATGAATAATAGCAGAAGAATCTTAAGTAGATTTATTACAATAGGGAGCGCAGCCAGCCATGCATGGTGTGTTTAAAAGAATGAAACATGGCACAGACTTATCTTTGGCTACACACCAACCCCTCTTCTCTCAAGCAAACCTGGCTTTTCTCTTCCCCAGTCTTCAAATTAGAGTAAGAGTAACCAAATGCTGTGGGGACACCGTTCATGAAATTGTGCTCCCCTCAGAAACAAAAGCATGGCATTTATGCTGTCTGTGCATAAATGATGGGATCATCATGAGGGAATGGTTAAACAAGACATTATTAGACATAAACCTTTTTTTTTTATTATTGTGAACAATGATCACAACAGAACAAATGTAAAGACTGAGCAGGACGGATGAAATTGCATGCACTTGTGAGAAAAAAAAGTGGTATTTTGACACCACAACAAGCATTCCATCATACTGCTTTATTTTAGGTGCATGGCATGTCACTGTTGTATCTGCATGGATTTGTGCAGAAAAAAAAGAGGAAAAAACAGAAACAGACAACGTGGTGCAGAGGGGAGCTCTGCATTATGGGCTGTATTGCTTGTATTCCTTGCTTTAACTCAAGAAAAAAAAAATTTACTAAGCAACTTTTACTTGTGGAGAGCAATATCTGATAAGGACCACTCTGATACAAGTCATGGGGTTGGGGACTTGGAGACTCTGCTAACTCACAGTTTTCATTGGCTGTTGAATATTCCTGTTGCAAGTTGAGCCTTTAACTTGCACACACTAAACAGTTATGGGAAGATTAGGCTCAATAAAATCAAACATGTATGAGTGAATTATGACTTAGCCGACTGCGATCAGATGGAGATTGACTTGAGTCTTTCACTCACACACACATTACAGCTTCACCTCTGCAGCGTGACTGCCTTCAGCGGCCCTGGACCACCCTGGACTCTGCCAAATCACAAATCGTTGCCAAATCGACCTCGAAAATCATGGAGACTGGCCGCACCTCAAGAGAGAGGAAGAGAGGGAAGGAGAGGCATGCAGACAGGGCAGGGACGAAACAAGATCCAGAGAGCATGAAATCTATCACAATCAAGGACAAGTCAATATGAGTGACAACAGACCGTCTGTGTGGAGAGAGGCACAGTGTGAAGGAGAGTGAGAGAGAAACAGACCGGACACTTACAATTACAGAATCCTATTCATGCCAAGTCTTGTTCAGCCCATGGACATGAACTATTCGATTGACCTTCACTGCGGCAGCGAGCCTCACATTCATACTGTGCGGAGTGCTGAGACACAACAATTGGACGGGACAAAAGTGTGAGGGCTTGAGGCATCTCCACACACCCCACAATTCACCACATGCATCTAGAAAATTTTTATCCGAGCAAAATAGCAATAAAAAAAATGATAAATCCCAGCAGACTCACAAAAGGTTCAATTAAAACAGATGAAACAGCACGCAGCGTCACAGCGGTGAAAACAATGAATGACCAAATGAATAGCTGGTGTAAATCAGGCGGTGGGTGACAAATACAAACCGCAGTGGAGAGAATCAATAATGAGAGGCTGCTTTTTGAACTCCGGGTGGGTGGGCGGGTTGTGTCACATTTTCCATTGGAGTTCATTAAGTTAAAAAGTAGACAAACACACATTCACTGGTGCAAAATGAATCTCTTGTTTAAATAAATATTATACACCGGCTGAGCCTGGAGGCCTAAAATTACAATGGAAAAAGTAAATGATTCGCAATCAGTGGCTTATTTTCTGTAGGGACTTGATAACAGGGAAATATGTTGCAATTTCAAAGTAAAATGGCGCAGAAGATCTGGAGGGGCCTTTTGAATAACAGATTTGCAATATTTGCATTTAATGAAAGCGGACATGATTGCCATGAGAATAATGCGTCGAGGTCTTGGTGGATCCCTTCGCCTTTTGGCCAAACAAAGGGATGATTATTGGCTCTCGTTATCAAGTCAGACTGTATTAAGCAAATCATGTAACGAGCCATAATTAAGAATTGATATTCCTTGAGACACCCCCTCAAAAAAAAGTCATGAAAGACGATGAAACATGAGAAAACAAAAGAGAGAGACAGAAAGGATATAAAGAGACCACCGAGACAGATAAAAATAAAGACGGAAAAAGTCAGAACAAAAGGAAAAAAGAAAATAGCGGGCGAAGCAAAGAGGTGGAGGGAGAGAAAATTAAAATCAGAAACAAAGTGACGGGTGGACAGGGCGTCAGTGACCTCCATTTTACACTTGATATTTTAATCAAATCGCAAAAACGCATAAATTTGAGGTGCAAATGCGCGAGTAAGAAATTCTGATGGCCTAAGGCATCTGTGGAGACACTCAAGGACACATTTTGACAACATTAATCAGACTATATAAATACAGCGCCTCTCCAAACTACATTTTCAACTCGTGAAGTACAAGAAAAAATAAAGTAGAAACAAGGAACAACTTCCACTGATGGGTTAGTTCAAACGGAGTGCTGGCAGAAGCTGGCCGAGCTTCCCCCCCAACATTCATCCTTTATTAGAAGCTTTCCACGGTTATGTTTTGTTTTTGTGTATTTTGTAATTGTTGAGCAGCCCTCCTAAATTACTGCATTTGAAGTGTTTTGATCCAATTTTAGAGAAGAGATCCAACCAAGGAAGCACGGTCGAATCAAGCCGACAGCTCGGATAATAACACGCTTGTCAAAAATGGATTGTCGAGACACTCGTAGATGGCAAAAAAAAAAAAAAAAAAAACAAGACAAGGTGTTTATTTCCAATTTCAAAGGATGTGACTGTCATGAGGGGAAATTTTGCATGGCAATCTGAGGTTTTCCACGGTTACGAGAATTCTGATGTTGCAGCATGTTTTTGAGACGGACTTTAATGGGAAGCACAAACGAAATTCAACGATCCAGTTGGGAGCGAGAGGTTTGTGCAGGTGTTAGGAAGCTTAGGGGGAGAAGAGGAAGAAAAATGAGACAGAAAGAGACCGAGAGGGGAAGATAAAGGGGGGAAAACGGGGTCGTGATTCGTTCCCACAGCTACCCGGTGCGCTTGGCTCATTTGTGGTGGAATAAAGAAAAGAAAGCAACCCATCAAACTGTCAGAGTTAAGCCTTCTCCTTGGCTCGTGGCCTGCGCAAACACACCAAATCTACAGTAGTGTTGATTTTTGTCCAAGAAAAAATACAACATATTTTCACATACGACCTCTGAAGAAAAAAATGCAACATTTTTAGCAATAACATAATCCCACCGTATCAGTGTGAGATACACACAGGCACGCAGGCCCACACACACACTCTCACAAGCCGCTGTGCTGTATCTGAGGCCATCTCCCCCGGTGCCTCAATCATCGGGACAACTTAATTATCTTTATCAGTGAGTCCTGCTGTGTCAGTCCTCTGCTGGTACACAAGGATTTTTCATATATTAATGATAAGGTAGAGTAATTACAGCAATTTTCTTCAAGTGCGCTTGAACATTTTGTTTTTGGTGAACGGCAAAACAGAAAAGAAAGTAAGTCTTTAGCAGTCTCTGCATTTTCAACCTGTTAATAACAACACATGGTCGAGCAAAATTTGACAAGAGCAGCAGGGCCGGCGCCAGAGCAGCTCCAATCTTTAATGTAATCTGGGTTATTTCCACGTGAGTGAATGCATGTTTGTTGTCTCTTTCCATTTGAGTTAACACAGTTAGGATTCAGACTATAGCCAGTTCATGAAAGCTCCTAAAGGCAGACTACATAATTTTACAGTGTTAGGGTGAAATAGATGAAGAAAAAAGGAACATTAACAAAGCGGGGACCAGGCTTCTGAGCCCCTCCCTCCTCTACCCGTCTCCATTATCCTCTTATCATCCGCAATGGAGCTCTGGTCCCAGATACCTCCCGTGGCTCACACGGACTTCTGTCATTTCCTCCACCTTCACCAGCACCATCATCATCATCATCTTTGTTTGTCTTACGCGCTGTGTACGTGTTGTCGCGGTCGTCGCCAGTCTTGGTTTCGCTCCCGCCCCTCCCTCGTGGGGATGAGGGGTTGGTGTTTGCCAGACAGCAGGCTCTGTCCATCTGTCTGTCTGTCTGCCTGTTTGTCTGTCTGCGTGTCTGCTGCCCCCTCACCCCACCCCCGTCTCCAGGGCCAGACTGAGAAAACCGACCAGGCCTGGAATCTAGCTCCCAGTCAGGCCGCATTTTAAACAGCGTCCTTCCCCAGGAACATTTGAGTTACTTAATTTCCTGCATTCTGGTATATTTTACCACATATGAATCACAAAATAAGGAGCCAACAGCAAATCAATTTTTAGGCCTGAGTGAAACACCGAGGTTATTTATTTACCCAGCTCTTTAGTGTTATTTCACAGAGTGACGTGACTATGACCAAACCAACATCAAACAACTAGCAGCGTGTCACTACTGTACATGAAATGGCTTAACAAACATTATCCACAATTATTATGAAGTAGTGCAGCCAAAAGTGGGTCAAGTTTCAAGAGCTAAAGACTGAGATATTCATGTGCCATATTTAATTCTGACGCACATTTGGACTGTCTGTGTTGCACCTGTCTCCACCTTACAGGAAAAAATCAATCAATAAGTGTTTGTACACACACACACACACACACACATACACAGACATATGCTATCTTTATTTTCTGTGTGTGTATCTCACACATATTCCATTATTAGTACTATTTCAATTTCAAAATTTTGGTCAGTATAGTGGTAAGCCACTAACTGAACATGTAATCAGTGCCATCAATCAACAGTGCAATTAAGTAATTTATGCATAACAAACGTGACCATGAAACACAACCACCCCAAAAATGCAGATACTGTACATTTAACATTTACATTTAGTGATTTAACAGAGGCTTTTATCCAAAGCGACTGTCCAGTAGAACATAACGGCACAGAGTCCTCTCTGCTCAGCAGTCGGTGGAGTCACAGGCAGTAAGAGCCCTAGTCGAGTGTGTGACTGTTTTATCCTTTACAGCTGTACAGGACATACCCAAGTGCAGTAACAGCAATAATACTGCACTTTTGTGTTATTTCCTTAACAGCGTTGTGGTTGTTCAGCTTGCTGCATGGATACCCTTGACTGCACTGGCTCACAGAGAAAGAGAAAATTAAGATGCCATTGGGATTATCGTGTGACGCTGAGATGACAGGATTTACAGCCTCCATGTGAGTTGCCTGCAAGCAAGAAAAAGTGTCATCTTCATTCAGGTTAATGAATGAATGTTAGTTTTGTTATGAGAGGGGATAAGAACTGAGTGAAGTCATCGTCTTCATAAGATGAGAATGCACCATGGTCAATAGCAAATCTATGTCCTCACTGACTAACCTGATCCTGTGCTTGCCAACATTTTGTCAGTTTTGCTACAATAGAATCCATAGCACTGTCACAGCCACCTGAACACCTCGGTCACGTCATGGACGTCATGGATGAATGGAGCCAATCATGTGTCATAAGAGGCAGAGATCATACCATCAGGGAAAACACATGGGGTCCAGTGCGCCCCATGGTGACAAGACTGCGGGTCAAAAAAAAAAACAAACAAAAAAAAAAATCTGCAGGTTAGGCCAATCAGCCGCCACCAGGAAAGTTCCCAGTTCTCCCAATGACCAGCCCAGGCCTGCCCATCTCCAACCCCACCTACTACATCACACTTGTATGTACATATTTAGGCACATTATCCCATCTCATTAGAACCGTCGCACCTGGTTGGACTTGCCGTTTTTAATTTTTTTTTTTCTTTTTCTCTAGTTGCTTGTTTGCTGGTTTGCTTTCTCTTTTTTGTTTTGTCATCCTGTTTGAATCGGTCAACATGAATCGGTTAATCTTCCCATCCCTAGTATAGACGCACACACACACACACACACACACACAAATAACATTGTTATATTAATAGAATACCATCCTAAAAAGTACGAAATCAGTTTTTTAAAATGTTGACACAGATGTTGACAGTCTGATGTCTATAGGAAGTGCATTCCAGAGTTTAGGGGCCCCGACTGGCGAAATCCCGATCCCTCTGGTCACAAAATTGGATCTGGGAACATTGAGGAGAGACGGATTAGATTAACTAATATCACATTCAGACTCATAGAATGTTAACCATTTAATGGACACACTAGTAAATACATTTGCAATTTATTTATTTCTTTATTTTATTTTATTTTTTTTGTAAAATTGTGTTCCTGGCTCCATGTTTAGCAACTCTTCAACTTGTCCTGTTAGGGCAGGGGTGTCCAAACATGTGCCACAAAGAGCCGAGAGGCTGCAGATTTTCACTCCAACCAAAAACTGCACCAGCTGATTTCACTGATCCTCTCACCTTCAAGCAGAGAGGAGGATCTGCTCAGTGGAATCACCTGCTGGGGTTTTTGGTTGGGATGAAAACCTGCGGAGTCTTGGCCCTCTTTGGCACCAGCTGGAAACACGTGTTGTCTGGTAATTCCAGGTATTACCTGACAAGTATTAGACGTCAATGGATTTTTTTTTTTTTTTTTTAATGTATTTGTGTAATTTCTCTCACACAAAAACATTACAGACAGCAGAATTTTAACAGTCTTCACCCAAACATTTTCTTACAGTGACGCCTACAGTAACCCATACAACAAATGCAGTGTAGAAAGTGCAGTAGTCAATGTAATATAGTCTAGTAACATAAATCTAAAAATAGATGTAATTTAACAAAATAAATAAGGGGCAGCACACCGGGATCAGGGTCGACGCCCCTAGGGTCAGTCCAAAACAAAACACAGGGGACTGAAATGTCGCCAGGCGTCACGGTAACAGTGGATTGAATGTTATTGATCAACAACAATCGTGAACCCCCAGTGCAGTGAACAAACAAAATATGATATATTGTACCTTTTAATATTGGCTGGTAGGTCTTTCCAGGGAATGCATGCAGGCTTTGTGATTCATGTAGCAATTTTTTTAGCAAGTGCATTGGTTTGGGAAATACCTAACATTCAAAAGGAGAGTCAAGACTTGGGTTACCCTGCACAAAGAGTTAAAAGAATTAATTTTAAATTAATAAATTAATTGAATTAATTTTTGTCGTGGCTTGTTGAATTCACCAAGCAACTCCATGCCAACAGACTTGGCTACAAGTCTTGAACTTTTTGCTCTGCATGAGTACATGATACAAAACACACAGATTTTGAAGTCAGTACTCCTTTAACCATATGCACATTCACCAGTAACAGGATGATTGGTGCATCGGGCCAAGGGCTGATTTCAAGATATCAAGCCAGGAAAAAGGCACAGATACATGGTTAGATGCCACTGTAACCATGGCAACCATCTCATGCCCCAACTTACTGTAAGCACTCTGTCACCTGTGGATGAAGTGCATGTGGAAATTCATCAACCAGCGAACTTGTCAGTTCAACGGTCAGTTGCCATCCACTTGATTTAAGGGAGAATTGTGAAAATTCAAGCAAGTAAAACTACAATTATTAATGAAAATATCTTTAATCTACCAGACATACTTATAAGTGGCGTAGTTTTAAAAAGAATAACTATCCATGAGTTAAAGTTTATGACTTGGAGGGATTTGGATGAAACTTCATGGACATACTGGTAATGAGTGGGTCTGTGGGTCTGGCCTGGTTGAGTTTTTCATTTATCCTGAGGTTGGATCGGGCTGGTTTCACTTCAGAGGTTGGTTATGGTTTATGCTCTTGCTGTGGGAGTTTTGTTTGGTGTCAGTGGGACTGTTACAATGCTTAACCCCCCGTCCTTGTGTTTAGCAGCAGAGACACTGGTCTACACAGATTAAAACTCATTATCTGTTGTGCCTGACATGTAAAAAATGTATCTAACACACTTGTGGTCCAGACAAGGGATTAGGGTTCAGGTTAGCCAAGAATTAACAAAGTTAGCCAACATTTGTTTAAGGGCTACATAAACCTACATAAAAAAGGCAATGGGACTTTTTTTTTTTTTGAAGCACTCCACTTTGCCCATGAGACTGATGCAACAAGCGGTAATTGGCTGAGCAGCTGCGCATTGGCATGCATCACTGCTGACAGAGTCTGGACCCAAAATCGCAACCAGCCCGAGCCACCATGACAGTTTATAGAAGCGTTTAATGGACAGATCTTAGATTTCCATGGGGATTAACAACAAGCAATGAAAGTTAAGTGAGACAGTGAAACCCTTAGTTTATGCTGGACTTGGTTGAACTTTGTGTTGTTGGCTGCTTCGCAATGCTGCCTGAGTTATACAGAGTCTGTCAGGCAGCTACTTGAATAAGTAACATGTTGGCCTTGTACGCTCCTCAAAAGACATAGTTCACCCACACTGGTGAAGTTTCTGTTCATATATCAGGAGGTGAATGGGAGCTGTCTTCAGAGGTCCAAAAACACCAAATAATGAACACAGAACCGACTCCAAACAGCTTGTGCAGCGTAGCCCAAGTGTTTTTGAGCCAAATGACAACAGGATGAGCCAAAAGGACGTATAAATACCCATGTATTTACTGCACATTTTCACTAAAACGGTTTCTGTGCACCCACACCCACACACTGTGATGACGTGAACACACGCCTCCTGCCCATTTCTCTTTCCTCTCCTAAGCAGAGGTTTACATTCGCCAAAGTGCCTCCTTTTTCCTCTCCTGAGCATTAACATTTTTCAGAAAAGGTGTCTGTGCACCTCTCAGACTCTTCGACTGAGGTAAGCCCCTAAGATCGTTCCAGCGCTGTGAAATTCACTGGTGAATTTGATCACTGCATGACCAAGAGACTGAGACTGTGCCTAATTGCTAATCTCCTGGATTTTAACCTGCCCACTGAATTTCTCTGTGGACTCTGGATGCGTACCATCATCATTACCATTACCGTTTTCCCTCTCTCTTTGAAAGTCACATAACGAAGCGGTTTAGTCATTCAGGGCAGAGCACTTCCTGTTTGTGTGACTCAAACCTCAAATTGACAAAGACCTTGTGTCAGGCAGCCATGTAATGTTGTCTTGTAGGGTGCTTTAAAATGCCAAATGCCTAACAGGAAGCAAAGCAATATGGGAGTAGTCTGTCAGGCTTCTAATAATGAGTTTGTCCTACTGGGAAGCTGAACATTAATAAATTGTTTTGCAGGCTGTGTAACAATGCCAGCCTGCCTCTGTATTCCCTTGCTTCCTGTCATCAAGCATCATTTGGCATTTTTTTAAGCTGCCTGGCAGCTACTTACCCCTGCTCAGCTACTAGGCTGATTGTATTTAGCAGCTTGTAGTCTCATTTTGTAGTTGATGGAATCAGCTGCACAATGCAGTTGGGAAAGCCAGTGCTACTTTTTAGTTTCTCCCAACTTGTAACAACAGTGACAAAATACCACTTAGGTTTGTATTCTCTTTCATCATCACTATAGCTAAAGATATGGTTAACGAGCTGGTGAGCTCACAGAGCTTCACTAGTACAAAACAACAACAACAACAACAACAACACAATATTTGTTACTCTGTTTTTTACAAGTGATCTCTGGAAAATGCAATGCATTAACATCACAGCAACATTCATTTTGCACCAAAAAATGTAATCGCAATACAAATTCAACTTCAATCAAGAGAAAACTACAAGAACTAACAGAAACTCAGAACAAAAAGAAGGAACAGCTATTACAACAAAACCCTAAAAACATCACATCTATTTTATGACAGACAGGGCATGTTTTGCTGACTTTTTAATGAAGAGTGGGAAGTAATTATAATCTCTCATCCACTCCAACTCAACCTAAAGAACCATCCCTGTGATTCTGAATTTTATATCTCAGCAAACCATTTTACAAATCATGCAGGAATACTAAAGATTTCACAACATATAATCAAAATCCCTTGATTTTCAAATTGGAATTTTTGGTTTATTTTTGGCTTATCGCCATTCATAAACCAGAGAGCTGATAATTAGCTGTGGAAAGTAAATGTTAAAAAGACTAAATCAGTAAAAGACTATATCACTCTGTCCAGTTTCAAGCCATCCAAACACAATAGAGCTGCTGCTTTTAGGAAAACTAATGTGGACGGTGATGCAATACTGGTGTGAAGAAAGTTTGAAGTTCATTTACATATCATAGTGGAATCAACGGAAACCAACGGCTGGATTAAAGGGGGGGAAAATGATATCGAAGCTCTAAAATATGACTGCTCACTTTGGGAAAAGATGGGCAGAAATGTGAAGTATAAATATTTGATATCACGCTAAACATGCAGAATCACTGGTGTAACTTGAAAGAGAAAGTTGCTCTGACCACGCAGGCCAAAGTTATTTGAGCAGTATTGTGGAGATAGTATTTCACATGACTGGCACATGAAAGCTGCAGAGCACATCAGATTAAACACGCACACATTTAACTCGACTGTTTCTTCCTGCTTCATAAATGGGTCGAGTGTGGGCGCTGTTCCAAGACTCACGCTTGAGAGTTGCACTTCAAGCAAATGATCTGATCTATTTCTAAGCATGCATGCACTTGAATATAAATTTTCTGCAATTATCATCTATCGCTAATTACGAATACACTGCTTCCAACGCTCAAGGACTGCATGTAGACCCTGGGATCATGAGAGAGAGAGAGAGCAGTGAGGGGAAGTGAAAGAGATGTGAGCAGAGAATAAAGGAGGATGGAAAATGAGATATTGCACTCTAATTACAGACAATTCTTAAAAACAATACCTTGGTCTTTAAATTTGCCCATTCAGTACACTTTTGAACGGAGAGCTCAGAACATGCTGAAGATATAAAAAACATGCCACGTTCAAACATCCGGCTCACTGGGGAAAGGATTGCATTGATTGCACAATGAATGTTTATAACAGCCAAGATAAAAACTCAAAAGCACACGGCCTTGGAAATAATGTGATTGTCACTGAATATGTTTATGTTTAAGCTACCATAACATACCTATTTGCTTTAAGCCTAAACCCACAAAAATAACAGCAGGGACTTTGCATAAATTTGAACCGCACACTGATGAATTCAAAATATGAGTTTGCTGAATAAATGACTGAAGCACTTATATAATGTGCTAATGAGTGTGTGTCATCATCCGGAGATTTCTAGCAACTTTTCAGGCGGTCAGTTGCTACAGATTTTGCAGCACTTGCTCCCCCTGACTGCTGCCAGGATGTTCTTGAAGTATTATTATATCACATAAATCAAGTTTAAATGAATCTAAATTTTCTCTAAGCTGTCAATCACTCACACACGATCGTCCATTTTCTTATTAATACACACACAGGAAACTGGGCTATTTGAAAATGCTAGAGATGAGGTTTTAACACTGTTGAGTTAGTAAGTAAAGACTGTTTATATGTCTGTGGTCATTACTACCAGGTCATTTAACTGGACCTGTAATCAATATCACAGGTACTGGCTACAAAACTGTTTGGTATTGTATCAAATTAAAAGCAGCAGTATTTCTCATCTAATTTAAATGACAACAACCTAAAAAAAAAAAAAAAAAAAAAGGGTTTCCAATCACCACACTGACAAATATTTAAAAAAGAAAAAAGTCACTTCCAGATCAGCAGAGGCTTACAGTGAATCTACAGGCCTGATTAGTGTACACATGCAGCTCTAATCAGACCCTACCAAAATATACAGAGAAGGCCAAATCCCAATTACCGAAATGTATTTATTGTCGGTGCAATCTGACAGCGTTGCTATAATGAGAAACCTTCACATTATCCCTCATGTGGAAAGCAGTTTTGCCAGTGAGTTCTAAGCTCCAGTCTGCTCTAATTGTGGAACAAGAGATAACGCCTCATTCAAGGACTTTTTTTTTTTTTTTTTTTCTGTGGGTACCAGCATCGGCAGCTTCATGCAGTCAGGGCTCCACTCTGCAGCTCATCTAAATGTTTCTTGTAAATTCTGGATGAAACCTCTGAGCTTTGACATTGGTGTATTTGTTCACTCGCCTCCCTCGTTAAATTCTGACTTCATCCACCTCTGGCGTAGCCTGTGGCAACATCCCGACGCAACACTACAGATGAAATAATAATCTCCAAAAGCCATTAGTTGTGATAAACGTGTTGTAGTTCAAATGTTGTGATGAAGCCGATGAGCTGATGAATGGAGGAAGTGGACACTGCTGACAGAGGACATCAGAAAGACAAAGAGGCCAGAGCTGCCTGTTTGATATTCACACTTTTTCCTCGCTAAAAGGGACAATCAGGGATGAGAAAGAGGAAAAAGGACAGGGAGAAGGATGAGAGACATGATGAATAAGGGATGGAGATGAGAAGGCTTGGAAGATCGAGCCACATCTGTTAGCACAGCAGCTGACTTTGTGCAGTTCCTGAATTTGAAAACCCACCATTTTACCCAAGGGTTATTTTACCAAACTAACATTACATCAGATTAGGCGAGGGCTGATAAAATACGTCTATCTGCACCATCTTTAGCCAGTGATGGACTCTCTCACATCAATTTTGCTACTACAAGTGGACATTTTTAGGAAGTGAGCTGCACGGCAATTAAAAACTGGTAAGAGGAAGTAAGAGCTGCCGCTATTTCAGTTCCAAGAAGCGGAATATTTTGACTTTGCTGGACAGCTGGGTGATCTTACCAGGGTCCAGGCAATTTCATTGCATGGCTGTGGACAGATAGGGTCTTTAATACATTATAGGACTGCCAAGACATCCAAAATATATTACGTTCAATATTAAATGTGCGTGTACCACTATGCCTAGAAGTGTGCTTGCTGGGAGTTGAAGTAGATGGATTGAAATCTGCAGAAACATAATGCCGGATAAAGTTGGCATTTCTTTCTATGAAAAATATGATTCTTATGAAATGGAAAGTAGGGAATTCAGATTGTTTTTGTTTGAATTGCTGACTAAAAGGACTTTACTGAACTGAGGATGGTGCAGCCTCTGACCTGCAGGGGCTGTATAGAGATAATAGCTGAGATGGACGCTCATAAAAGACTATAAACTAGAGACATTTAGTTTAAGAAGTGTTTTGACTGTCCAGGGTATAAAGCCAGCGCAATGGCAGAAAACAAAGGGACTGTTGTTTGTGTGTGTGTGTGTGTGTGTGTGTGTGTGTGTAACCTCTGTAAATTGCTCTTGTGTTGTTTGTATTAGATCTATTTGGTCTATTTTTTGCAATAAAAACTTTTTTAAAAAAAATGACGATAATAATAATGCTCTCTATAAAAAAGTAATATTTTGTAAAACTCAGGGCATCAACTGGTGTGGCTGTTTTAAATGTTCCATTTGTGAGCTAGGCGAATAGAGGCTTCTTCAGTACAAAAGGTAGTTTCAACCATCAATCTGAATGGACAAAGGCACACAACAGCAGAAAAGGTTGCTTTCTCCAAATGGTAAATGGGGGCATTTCTGTCCATTTTTTTTTCTCTTCTTTTTGATTCTCCTATATAAATGGCACTGAAGAGAACTCGTGGTTTGTGGTTTGTTAACCAATTAAAAGTCAACACAACACAGGACAATTTTACAGCAATAACACTGTTGTAAATATTCTCCTAATTTGGACCGCCACCTTTTTCACTGGTCTGGAATCAAATCAGAGTTGTGAATACACTCATCCTAGACTGATATAAGAATATGATGATATAAAATATACATCTTTATTTAGCACAATTAATAAGCACACTAAATGGACATGACTGCCTGCAATGTCACCCCCCACCAGTTGACCTCCCTAACCCAGAAGAACACACAAATTAGCAAATACAGTAGAAAGGGCCTGAATTGACGCAACATCAAAAGACACAGTGCAAACACACCTGCTAGTTTACCACTACAAACCAAAAATCCCTGAAGGGCAAGCAAGCAAAAGGTAACACACAGCCCTGGGAAAAGGCAGGTAGCTAATATTTTGGGGCAGACTGCTGCTGGACAGGTCGCTTCCCCCAGCTAACGTCAAAAGTTTACAAATCAAAATGACAATCCTAGAGAAGGACCCCTATCCCACCTGTCTTCACAGCTTTTAAACAGCATGTGAACAGCACCCACCCCCCCCCCCCCAGACAGACGAGTGCACTGACTTGGCTGGGATCGTGCCCCATGGCGTCCACCAAGTACCACTCAAGAGAGAGCAAAGGGGTGCTTGGCTCTGCCTTTTGTCAGTCCCCCGATGTCCCAGACAGCAACCATAATTAGCCCCAGGAGAGCGCTATCAGTCTATTACAACTGACTGTCCCTCCCCAAAAGAGCCATACCCAAACCCTGTGCAAACCTCAGCACGGTGTTTCTGCAGCGCTAATGCCACCAAGCTGCTCTGCCGCTGTGCTAACCCTTTACCAAACACTTAACTTCTGCACATTTACTCCAGTCTGATGTTACACTGTGTGCCACCTGTGTGCTGCAATCCACAAGGTTAGCCTTTTTTAGATGCATTGAATACAAACCCACATTTGGCAGGCATGTGTACCCATCCAAATTAACATATTTTTATTATGTAAATGAGCCACAGTCTCTGCAGTATCTAAAAAAAAAAAAAAGATATTACGCATTTGCTGTCTTGGTAAACACTTACCAGATCAACTGCGATGACTCATGTGGTATATATGTAAACACCTCTCTGATAAAGTCTTCTTCAACCTTGTTATGCCTATTTTCTTTATCCTGCCCTCAGGGGAATAAAGAATTAGCTGTTGAGTCATTTGTCATTTGAATTGATTCATCTGAAACTTTTTATTGCTAAGAGATGTCCAAAGAGAGAGATGTTCACCTAAATGTAGGTCTCAGCTCACAAACACACTAGTTTCCAACACCTAGCACCAAACAAACATGGCACTTTCCAGGAGCTATTAGTTAGTCAAACACTTGCAGGTACATATTTGGACAAGAAGGCACATACAGACGATGACATCCTGCTATAGGTCAACAGCACATCTTGCTTTCCAGACTGGTAGACTGAACTCACTGTCAGAAAGTCAAACACATCCACTAACAGGCCAGCAAAAGTAGGACATGTTGTCCTACTTTTGAATGATGAACTCCTCCTCTGGGCCAATCAGTAACAAATATGTCGCATCATGTTGACCTGTAACTGTATCACGCCATTGGACAAGTTCAGAGACACATTGAAGTATTTCCACTGAAGCTACAATGATGTTTTATATCAATAATAACATTTAACAACATGGGGGTGCAGCTCTGCTATTGAGCCTGTGCTTTTCAGATTTTTTATTGCATTATTAAAGCTAAAGTTAAAAATAAAAATCCAATATGGACTTACTAAAGTTAGGGATGATTCTGTGCCTTGCAGCAATCCAGGGTTGCCAAATCTATGGACTGGCTTTTACACCAAAACAGTGTATCTATGCTGCTGTGGCCAAAGAAAACCCCAGCATTTAAATCTGCAGCTCCCTGCCGGCCGTATGGAACTACAGAGGGGTCGAGTTAAACAAGGCCAAGGGCACGAGTGAAAGCAAACAAATGAGACTGATGAGCAGGTGTGAGGATTAAAAGACACGGTGAGAGCTTCCCCACCGCCTGCAATCACTCTATCAAATGTGCGGTCACTGAAGTAACAAAGTGGAGTTAACAGACAAAATAAACTATGGCTGGGAATTCAGACAGAGCAATTTAATTTGCTTCACTGAAACATGGCTCAATGAAGATCCAAGTGACACTGTGCTAAGTGGCTACACTATCATTAGAGAAGATAGAGATGAAATGTAATTGATATTTGCCATTGGGGGCAGACTATGCGTGTACATGGATGATAAATGGGCAGCTAACTTATGCATTTGTGAGCAGTTTGGTGCACCTAAACTGCTGTCCTGCTGTATTATCCATCACCCTCCTAGACCTAATGACTGCTTTCGTCTGACTACGCTGATTTTATTTCCTTTTATTCTTGAGTTATGATCAAATCATTTTAGTTGGTGATTTTAATATCCACAGAGATTTTCCTCCTATTTTTTTCCTCTGAATTTCTAAGTATATGTGAATCTCTCAGTTTGAAACAGTGTTTTATCTCCCACACACTGACCACATTTTAGGCTTATTTTTTACAGTTTGCAATTTTATTTGTTAATTTTCTCTCTTTGAAATATTTAATTTCTGATTGCAAAGTTGTTTTATTTGACATCGCCCTTCAAGCTGTGGAAGCTTCTCTGAACTATACGGTTTAGGCTCATGTTCTTAATAAGGGCTCTGCTGATAACTTCTCTCTGACCTTTACTGCAAACTATGGTAAATTATAGTTTAGTGATGTGAATGACTTGATCAGTTCAATGCACTCTGTACATCCGTTTTAGATTGCATTGCTCGTATTCGAGTGAGAACCGTGTGCCCTAAACCATGGCTGAATGATGGCACTCGCCAACTCAAATGCAGATGGACATAGATTGAACATAGATGGAAGAAAACCCCTATGTCCATCTTCTTAGGGGTAGAGTTTTCACGTGAAAATGGTAAAATGGTAAAAAACATGCACACGCGCGCACACACACACACACACACAGTGGAAGGGCAAGAGCGCATGTACCTTCCCAGGCTTCCCAGTCATGTAGTCTTCCCAGTGTGGTTTCGCTAAATAAAGTAACGCTATGTAACTGCTGTTATACATGTAGAGAAGAAGCAGTCAGGAAGTACTGCTCTGTGTGGAGTTGTAAAAATAAGAACCCACACTAAATGAAGTTGATAATGTTATCCTCTGTCCAGTGCTTCTTTTCCAAATACTAATACAAATACATAACAAATGCGTGTAAACCATGATAAATAGAAAGATCACATAGGTGGTGTCCACTGGAAAAATAAAATGGTCATATAATGTGGCATAGAAAAATGTCTCTGCAGCTGACTATATAAAGAAGCAAACAGTCCACGTGATTCCTGCCGTTCTAAGAAGACTGAGGTGAGGTCACTTGATGATAAAGAAAGCTCTTCATATGGGGCATTCATCCTCAACATGTAGACGGCATGCTCCTTTGTCCCTATTTCTCTTGATGACTTATTAAATATTGTATCTCATATGAATTCGTCCACCTGTTTTTTAGATATTTTACCTTTTACAATTTTTAAGGAGGTTTTAGAAGTCAATGCCCCCAAACTCCTAAACATAGTTAAAACAGCTCCTTCCTCTGGTTTAGTCCCCAGTCATTTTAAAGCCAGTATTCAGCCTTTTTTTAGAGAAACCTAGCCTTGATCTAACACTGCCCACTAATTAGAGACCAATCGCCAAGAAAAATAAATTGTTAGTATCGTGTTTGCAATTCAACTAGTGTCATTACTCGAAAGTAATACCGTTTTTGATAAATTTCAGTCGGGTTTTTGCCAGTTGTACAGTTCTGAAACTGAACCTCTGAGAGTCGACAATGACCAAACTCTGTCTTTCACTCAATTTTAGTTTTGCTTGACTTGACTGCCTCCTTCAACACAGTTGATCATAACATGTTACTGAATACACTCAGGCACTGGGTTGGCATAAATGGAATTGCCCTGAATTGGTTCTCCTCATATCTTTGAGAGTTTTCAGTGTGGCCGTTGGTAAATTTGTGTTATCTCTTGTCTTGTGTCATGTGGAGTCCCTCAAGGCTCAGTATTTGGCCCAATCCTATTTTGTTTATATATGCTCCTCCTTCATTATCAGTTCAACATTTTCTGGGAGGGGCGGGGTTATACGTTACTATTGAAATTGTCTGAAAGATTACACTTAATTTAGTTTTCTCTTCAGTTCTGCTGCCTTCCCTAATGGGAAATCCTAAATGGGTATAATAACACTTGGGCAGCAGTTAATATACCTGGGCAGGATGCCTAAGTAAAACAGTATGAGTGGGAAACACTGCGTTTTGTATCATAAGCATGAAGCAATGTATGTTCTGTGTTTGAAATTGATATTAATAATTTGATACTTTTCATACTTTCATTTCTGGAAGAAAGACGCTTGCTACAGATCAGTTGCCAGTTCAAAGAGGTGCCGTTGGAAGATATATCTGACTCTGTCAATGGGTAAAGGCTGAAAGTGATAGTTCAGATTCTTACACAGAGTGGTCCATGTTGGTCCATGCGAGTGTAATACATCCAGTTTGGTCTATTAAATCCTTGTCTGTGGTGACAAAGAGAGCTTCACAGGGAGCACACTGCACCACGATGAAGGAGGTAGATATAGACTGGAAAATGACACAAATTCGAGCAGCAACACAAAGCTGAAAAACTGTTTTGAAGGTTTGAACAACAAGGTTTCATGTGCCAATAGTCATCTACAAGTAATCAGGAGTAATCCTGGAACTATAACCATTTTCAAGAGCATCTTTATATAAGATGTATTTAGGAAGCTTCAAAAAATTTATTCTACAATCACCTTGGCCTGAAGAGTCTTTAGGACAGGGGGCCAGGTCTGTCTCATAACAACACATGGGTATCAAAGGAACTGAGATACTGCTGATTATTATCAGAATCTTGTTCAGGACAAAAATTGAGAATTAAGAGCAAAGATTATGAAAACAAAATTGGAAGATTAACCTGGACATGATTCACAGACAAGTTGCTCTAATTAACTCCCTTCATGCGAAACATCTCACCCGATGACCTCCACTCAGATCTCTTTGTATAATCAAAACATAAATAAATAAAAAAATAAATAAATAAAAAAAATAATAATAATTTTCCTACAGGGATCACATCAGGTTATTATTTCTAATTTGAACCAGTTGTGCTCTCTAGACCCTAAGTGGTTTATGTGTGGTGAATGAGTATGGAGGACATAAAAAAGAAAAATGTGATTGAGGGCTGCTGGATTCATCATATCATGAGGAGGGAGATGAGACCCCATCCTATTGAGTACAATCCCAAAATGATCACAAAAACACCCCATAACCCAGTGGGCTGCCACTCTGAGGGTAGTGAGCACGACAGCATACCCCATTTATCATCAGGGGACATTAAGGAGCATCTAGCCCACCAATCAGAGCTCAAAACAACTCTCTGTCACAATCGATCAGTGTAAGAAAAGATTTCATTATTCTGGCACATCAAACCCTGGAAGTCTGCACTTCCCCTTTTGAAACTCGCTCTCTCTCTTTTTGGCAAAGTACAAAGAAAACTACGGGTAACTTTGATTCACTGTGTGTGTGTGTGTGTGTGTGTGTGTGTGTGTGTTTGTGTGTGAGTGTGTGTGTGTGTGTGTGTGTGTTATCTCTCAAGCCACAATAAATTCCCATCAAAGTTGTGACAATTCCCTCCAAAAAAAGGTGATTTTCTGCTTTTCTCTGTGTTGCATGACAGCTCTAGCAACTCCAGCATGTAAACAAAACTTTAGCAATCGAAAGCTTTTATTCTGAATTCAGCTTTGGTTCACCCATTTTTATTATTTATATGCAGGGAGGTGCAAAAGTCTGAATCCAGTACCAAGTAAGGTTATTTATTTTTCATCATTTATCAAAAACTTAACTTAAACAACTACTTTTTGTTCAAATGTATGGACCTAATACACAGTGTATATTGTTTTAGTAGCACCAGTTATGGTGCTGCTACTGCGAGTGGAAATTTGCAGTTATTTTGTAACAGTGTCAAAAGAGCTTAGTGAAGCCGACAATATTTTACTCAAGATGGCTTTCCTGTTGTTAATCTTGATGGTGGGCCACTGCCTAAGTCTGGCTGGCTGTGTTGAGACATTTTAGTGGTGATTTAATGTCACAGCAGTGACACACAGAGCAGAGTCTGAAGGCAAACACAACCACCAACAGGCAGCTCAGAGAGACGCAGGGAGGTCAGTCACTACTGTCGGTCATTACACCTTTTAACTGAGAACTGATGCCGTGGGCATGAAAAATATAATACAGCGTCCCAGTGCCTTGGGATGATTTGGTAAAGAAGGAAATGTCCAGCTGAGATGACAGCACACAGAGAATGATATTATATTTAGTGATATAATAACAACATTTCAGATTCAGCCGTCCCTGCATTGTAAACAATCTCTGATCCCCAAAACACAGAATGACCATCGCTTACTGCTTTGCTGTTTGGCAGAGATTCATTTTGCACTGAGCTGATTTTCTCTGGGTTAATGGCTTCACTTAACTGCTACACTCCAGAGAAGAGCACGCTTTGCGGGCCATTTTATCTTTTATGCACTATTCTCAAGCCTCTTTCATGTTTTTGATTGAATTATGTTACTGTATTGGCTGACAGTGTTGCTGGTTTCAGGAAATTTCAATTGCTAAGTGACGCTTTATCTCATCTGGAGGAAGAAAAACAGTGAAACAAGAACAAAAGTCTTGCTATTGGACACTTTATGGTAATTTTTTTACTTCAAACGAAACAGTTTGATTAAATCAGGCTGTAATCTTTCACTTAGCTCAGCGTATTTTTTTTTTTATTTAATTTTATTTTATGTTATTTTTGCAGTGTATGCACTTTGTTTCAAAAACGTTTGTAGATGCAGAGGCAGAAAATAAGTTTAAATGAGTAATTTAATTCCGCTAAACCAGATTGTTCAGATAGAAGATGGAAAAAAGAGACAAGCAAGCAGAGGAAAGCAATCCACATCCAGCAGAGTCAGTATCAGCAGTAAGAGCACAGGAATTGTCCTGCTCACACACACACACACACACACACACACACACACTCACACACACCAGCAATAGAAACTCACATTTAGAGCAAAACATGCGTCCCTCTATCACTCAACACAGGTAACAGTTTAAAGTATTTGTATGCAGAAAACTTTTTATCACTATGCATTCAGACAGCTGCAGAGAGAGATGCTGACCATTTCGAGGCTTCAGTGAGACACCGACAGCAGGAGGCGTCAGTTTATCTCGTCATGATGATGCACCGCTCACGAAGTGTGTGAGGCCAGCAGACTGTACGCTCACACACATCAAAGAAACACAGATTGAGCTCTGTGTTCAGAAACAAAATAAAGTTCTGTCGAGCAAAATGCAATAAATAAGAGTCCGTGTGTGTCGGCTCCAAGGCATGAGCAACGGCACTCCAGCTGTGGCCCTCCACCCAGGGAGAGACTTCAGCGTAAGAAAAAAAAAACACAAAAACAAGCAATCCGTCATCTTCCCCCCAAGCTGCTTTTTATTTGGCATGCTTCATAGAATTACCACCTCTGCAACTCTTTGAAAGTTTACCTGCGATATCCCAGAGCTATGCGGTTGATTTTCTCTGAGACGGGAAACTTGGCCTGCAATGTTATCGCTCCCGACAGCCGCCGGGATCCTTCAAAAGTTAATGTGATTGCAGGGTGGATGTGCAGAGATGGAGCTGATGAGATGTAAGCGGCGATAATGTCAAACCTCCGGAGCATTTGTCCTGAACCCACCGAGGTTAGGCCTTTTTCAGACTTTATCTCCTCTCAGCCGCTGGTATATGTATTACATGATGATACTGGAGTGCCGCAGTGTCAGATTGATTAGGTGAAGCAGCTCGAAAGCTCGAAACAACCAGGAATGACGCCTGAGGATGAGTTACAGGAGTCAAGAGTAGAGAATTGCAAGCAGCCAAACCGATAGATGGATGTGCAGATGGAAGGAGAGAAACTGTGAGAGGACAATCAGATACAGACAAAGGATAAGACGGGGGGGTTCAAGCTGTCCGATAAAATCGATAGAAAGCGGGGAGACGAAAAACACCCCGTTTCAAGAGCAGGTTTCTCCGTGGAGTCAAAACTGAGGGCAGCACTAAGAAATGAAGACGCAAAGATTTGACCTCGTTGAGACAAAGCGAGGAGTCGGTGTTCGCCAACAGAACAGCGAGGAGGATTTCACGTTGGGAAAGCTCCAAGCTGAGGAGCGGACGCAGAAATTGAATCGAGGGAGAGCCACCTGACACTGTCGACACATTCGTCTCTGCCACGGCCGTGCCTGGAGCCGCCGGGCTGACAGCTCTATAGAAAAATCAGTGCACCTTTGTCTGAATTCCTGCCCCTCAGCGAGCAGCGAAATGCAAACCGGAGAGAAGACAAAAGGTTAGAATAGAGAGCAGGTGTGTGTTTTCTCACACTAATGATGGGGTGTTTGGCTGCACGTTAGTCAAGCAAATCACAGAACAACACCAGCGTTAAACATATTGAAAGGAGATGAGGAAAAAATCAAGTTAGAAAGTAAAACTATTGATAGAATGGAAGCGAAACTTGTGAGATTTACTTTGCAACAAATCTATAAACCCGGTTTGTGTTTGTGTGTTTTTTTTTCCTGTCTGTGTCAGTGCATTTGATTCACCACTTGACGTCACTGCCCTCATCACACACACCTTGCACCTCTACAGATTTTTCACTGCTCTCAGATTGAACCTCTTAACAAAAGGGAGGCTGAAGAAAAAAAAAAAAAAAAAGAAAGGTGCGCCCGTGTCAAACGAGGCGGTTGGAAATGGAGATGTAAGGAGACAGAACAGGATGTGAGAACTTGAATGGATTCTTGCTCTTGAACGCTCATTCAGCCGACAGGAGAGAAAACTTCAGATAATATAAAGAAAGGGTGCAGTGTGTGAGCAGAACAGGAGCTGATCTGTTGTAAGGAGCGATGTTCCATTAAAATGTTACTGCAGTCAAGCATTGGGGGGGGGGAATCTGTACACAACACGTACAGTCAGGTCCATAAGTACTTGGACAGTGACAGAATAATTATAATTTTGCTCTTGTACATCACCTCAGCGGATTTGAAATGGAGTAATTAAGACGTGAAAGTTCTTGTGAAAGTCATTCCACAGACCGTATATAACATGTATAACTACAATTATAAGGTTTATATTCAATATTTGGAGGAAAATCCTTTACAGTTTTTGACTGCCTGAAGTCTGGAAGCCATGGACAACATCACCAAATGCTGATTTTCCTCTCTTGAGTTGCTCTGCCAAGCCTTTACTGCAGCTCCTTCAGCTGCTGCTTGTTTGTGGTTCTTTTGGCCTTCAGTTTGGTCTTCAGCAGGTGAAAAGCAGCTCAGCTGGGTTGAGGTCTGGGGACTGACTTGACCATTGAAGGATATTCCACTTCTTGCTTTCAGTAACTCTTGGGTTGTTTTTGCAGTATGTTTTGGGTCATTGTCCATCTGCACTGTGAGGCGCCGTCCTATCAGTTTTGAGGCATTTGGCTGAATCTGAGCAGATAGTATAGCCCTATAAACATCAGAATTCATCCTGCTACTTCAATAAGCAGCCACTAATCAATCTCAGGTCCAATCTGGCCTTCCTGTTCTTGAGTGACACCAGTGGTTGGCACCTTGCTGTTTACTCTCTGTATTTATTTCACACAAACGTCTCTTGACTGTAGATTTGGACAAATGATATGCCTACCTCCTCCAGAGTGTTTCTGACTTCCCCAGATGTTGTGAATCAGTTTTTACTCACCAAGGAGACAATTCTTCAATCATCCACTTTAGATGTCTTCTGTGTTCTTCCAAGCCTTTTGGTGTTGCTGAGCTTACCAGTGCATACCCTGTTTTTCAGGATATACCAGACCGTTGATTTAGCTCCTCCTAAAGTTGTTGCTCTATGTCTGATATTTTTGTTTTTTGAGCCTAACGATTGCCTAATTCATCTGCATAGACACCTCTTTGGATCGCAGGTTGAGGGTTCTGATAAAAAGCGACCAAATGCAAGTAAAAACAGGTGGAATGAACTCCAGACCTTTTATTTTCCACATTTGTCATGGAATAACGAGGGAAAAGGCCACTCCATGAAACTGCTTTTTAGTCAAGTGTCCAATTACTTTGAGCCTCTGAAAATGGGGTGACAATGTATAAAACTGGCTGTAATTCCTAAAAGGTTAATGCCGTATTTTAGTTCAACCCCTAAAATTAAAGCTGAAAGTCTGCACTTCAGTCACATCTCGATTACTCCATTTCAAATCCACTGTGGTGGTGTACAAGCGCAAAATTATGAATACTGAATGAATATGCATGCAACTCCCTTTAGTTTATTACAAATCTACCTGAAAGCCTCAACTTCCACCCTGTGAATGGCCACAGCTGGACATAAGAAACGCCCTTTGAGGATGCTGAAGAGAAGAAGAGTTTGTTCATTCCTCTTGTTGTGGGGAGAAAACTGCACAGTGGGAGCTCGGGACAAACGGAGAATGTTGTCAGAATGTGAAGCTGGAGAGGCGGAGGCAACACAGGAGACTTACGTGGGTGCATCAGTAGTTTACTGAGCATAGCAGCATATCAGCAGGGACTGTAATCGAGACCCTTTTTTGTGCAATTTGTTCTCCTTTTTCAAAATTATTTTTTTATTTATTTATAGATTTATTTCAACTTTTGCTATATGTTTTGTTCTGCCCTGTGATGGACTGGCGAACTGTCCAGGGTGTTTCCCCTGCTTTCCGCCCAATGAGCGCTGGGATAGGCTCCAGCAACCCCCCGCGACCCTTGCAAGGATAAGTGGTTTGGAAAATGAATGAATGAATATATGTTTTGTGCTACTTGTAATATATTTGGTGTATGCGGTTACATGTTGTTTCAGGTTCATATTGTAGGCTTATGGTGCCATGATTTGATCCACGTGGATCAACCAAACCTATTTAAGGTGATCTCACGTTGCTATTAAATATCTCTGACTGGGCAAAGGACAGTGTGAAGTCGATCCACAGGTGTGCAAAAATACCGCTTTTATTATATATTTTATTTAACTGTAATTGCAGCCCACTCAGCTACATTTTAAATCATGGTATACTGCTGAGAACAGATTTTATTATTATTCACATAAGCATCAGAAGCTGTTCTGACACAATCTGGCACATTATTTGTCGACAGTCAGCAAAGAACAGTAACCAGGCAGCAGATTGCTGTCTCAGAGATGATGGGAGTCGTCTGTGTGTCCTTAGATAAGACTATACAATTGTAAAAGAAATTAGAGGAAGCTGTCCAGTTTGCCCCTGACATCAACAAAATGCTGAAGTGCTGTTTTCTGCTGGATGCTGCTACACGTGAGGCTCCATTTATCCAGTTGTGAAAAGTTACAGGGCATCCAGCAGCAGGGCTACACATTTTCAACAGCTGGGTGTTCATGGTTTTCATGACTCATCCTGAATTTAAAATCTACTAATGTTGCCTCCAGCTTCCCCATTAGGTCACCTCACATCCCTGTATTAAATATTCCTCAGTCTATTCTGTGTCTATAGCTACGAAAAAAGAAGCATCCTTGAAAACAGCTGTGTCTTGGGAGATTTCCTCAGGTTTACAGGATAAATTATTCAGGTCATGGCAGCCAAAAGCAGTCAAATGCTCTTGAAAACGAAACAGGGGCTTACACTTCACCGTGTCAGTCGGCTGGGCTGCCTGCACTTAAGTCCGTCTTAAGAGCGGCATATCTCAAAATCTATTTGGTGGATTGCCATGGCATTTGGTGAGAAAATTAACTGTGGATTTAGGGTTAGACACCATGACCTTACCACTAGCAAAAAAACAAAAAACAAAAAAATCGCAAAAGTAGTGTTCATTTCTTTTCAAAGTCAGATTCTCTGCAATTTAAAAAAATGGTTATATCAAGTACTCTTGCAAAATGATTTATTGTGGAATACTTGAGCAAATTGTTGTGCTTTTTAATGGATGGTCAGGTTAGACAGAAATTTTAAAACTATGTTCAGGTCAGGTTCAGTCACATTAGTGTTATTTTACTGAAACTCAGGTGTAAAATAAATGAAAATGATGGAGCTACTGTCTGTTTTGGGGCAACTTCCTGTACAGTGCTGGAGTTTCCATGATGACACTGAAGGCAGCACAGAGGCTACTTCAGGCAGTAAATGTAACGTCGTGATGGAGGACAAGCAAAATCTGTGGCTTGGGTCCAGCTTGGACACAAAAAAGGACGCCTGTCACGTTCAGGTTGAGCTCTGTTACTACGCTCCCATTGCAAATCAGGTTTGGACAAAAGTATGCAGCCCAATCCGCACTCTAACATCTGATCAAAAGTTTTAAAAAAAAGCTAATTTATCCAAACAACTAATTGTTAGGCATCATCAGATTACTCATACGTCTATGTGAGATCCTGTAATCTCATCCTTTTCAGCAGATGTCCCTTGATTAGCGTTGGTGCTGATGTTTGCTCTTCGTCATCAAAAATCAAAATATGCATCTGATCTCTTCCACGTGCAGAAGCCTCAAATTGCAGATCCATGCATTTACACTTTATTTTCTCTCCTGTTACTCATTTTTAACAGGATTTGGCTTTATTCTTTGCTACCTGCAAGGACTTCTTTGTCACTCTGGGTAAGATGTCCACTATCAGATGAAGTGCAAATTACAACATGTCAAAGTCAGGATGTATGATTTTTGCAGACACAAATATGTATAATGTTCAGTTTTTTATCCCTTTGCAGTTTTCTATGCCTCTGTTCCTCGCCTTTCAGTTTCTTTCATGAGTTACAGCACTGCATGGCCCTGAGGCAGGAAAGGCACAGAAAGATGGGGCACAAAAATTATACAGAGGGCCTTTTGTTTTCAATTTGCAAGCAGGTCCAAAAGATGCGTTCATGTGCATTCCATGTTGTATCATTATTTGGCTCTGCATGTCTATCGAGAGCTCAATTTTAACTTTCAGCAGGGGAGCAGTCCAGTAATATGGTGATATAGTTTCCTTCTTTCCCGTCTCTGGTCTGGGAAAGCTGCAGAGCTGGCAATCAAAGTGTGAAAAAAATTCTAGCTTCAACCTGCCCAGGTTATACATAGACACACCACCACCACCACCTGTGGGCTTTGTCTAGCGTCATACATGCACATCAAACGTGGCACGTACACACACATCAGGCCATGACTCACGGCCCACGGTGTGTTTCTAGGCAACACACACGCCACTGTCTTGTCACTATTGTCTTTTGTCTTCCAGCGCAATGTCTAGCTACGGATCTGTGTGCCTTCCACGTCCGTCGGTTTTGAATTGAAAGAAAAAAAACACTCTTTTCTGCTTTTTCTGCAGAGAATGTGCCCAGTGAGCTTTCTGTCACTGGTTTCTTCAGGCGCTGGTTTCTTCAGGCGCTGGCTGCTATCCGTCTTACTTCCATCTTCTTCCATCACCCTGTCTTCAAAGTCTTTCCTTTCACCGATAAGGAACAAATTTAAATAAAACCTGTGACCAGGATGACACACATAATATTAAGGAACAGAGTTTTTAAGAGAAACACAAATCGTAGAAACAGGTTGTGTGGGTGTCACAATGTTAAATTTAATGAATTTTAGACTTGTTTTTGGATAAATCATCTCATTACAAGTACTGCAGTCAGTATAAAGCGAAGTCAAATTCATTTTTCTCAATCATGAAATTTTAGCCGACTGTTTTACAAGAAATTGTGATCAACAATTATTTGTGATTAAGAAACTATTTTATTTTCTTAATTTCTGGAAGACTCAATTTGAGCCACAAACTCTGACACTGCTGCACATAGATGTATTTAAAATTGCTTGCTCTAAAACCATAGTGTATACTGTAGGCGTTCCTTACACCGCACTGTGGGATTTAAATACTTCTCACAAATCCTTGTCCAATAATTTCACTTGATAAAGCTTCAAAAAAAATTCCACATTATCCTCTCCATTGAAGTCCCCGGAGGGTCCTTGATGTCACTGACTAAAAACAGGATTTCAAGAGAATATAAAACCGTTGGAAAATGGTGAATGGTGGACAAAGACATGCTGTACGCACCAGATGAAAGGCACCCGTCCTACGCAGGTCCATTATCACCACTGAAGGGTGATCACCACAGGAGCCACGTGAAGAAATATATTCATGTTCTGTCAAAGACTCAAATGTAAACGTGGAGCACCGTGTCCGAACTGTGCATCGGTTTCCAGTGGCTAATACTCTGCTGCTCTGCTAATTGCAGAGAGACAAAAGTCAACAATGATTCAGAATTTCTTATGACCTTTCCAAAGTAGTTATTACAATATCTCAGCCCAGGAAATCATTTTGTAATTATCTACCTTTTCCACATTTATCATTACTGTGGGAAGCCTGTAAATAAATCCTGAAAAAAGGGGGTTACAGTGCATGAAGTAGAGCAGATGGGAAACTGTGTCGTTCTAAACCAGAACAGATTTGTTATCAATACTGATGTGTCTCAAGCAGTGTTGCAGTTGTTATTCAAAAAAAGTGAAGTATTACACATTACTCGTTACTTAAAAAAAAAAAAAAAAAGTAATTCATTACCTTACTTAATTATCCCCTATGGAAAGTAATTTGTTACACTACTCGTTGCATTGCTTCTGTGTTATTTTGCAACTTCACCTGAGATGCATTGTCACATAATTTCCAGCTGACGATATAATAACAATATAACGTTAATGTGAAATTTAGAGTGCTGGGATAGCGCCTCTGGGTGGAAACTGAATGCATTGCTTAGTGCCATGTGGGTTAAAGAGGGATTGTGACCTAAAACAGCTGATGCTCCTGCTCAGTGATGGCTTGAATACCTAGTCAAATGCAGAAAGTGCTCAGCTATCAGGTGGGAATGTCAGTGATGTGGATTAAGGCATCAAATTCCATCTCGTCGCTGTTATCAAGGTGAGTTTTTTTTAACATGTGCTCAATGAGCTCAGAGGCCACAACCAGGTAGAACAGCTGGTCTCAGGCCAGAGGGCACAACACATCCTGCAGACTGATCTGGTCTCGGTGTTCGTTGTCAGCCATTTGTCAGCGTCATTACTTGAAATTGGGTTTAGTGAGTATGATGCACATCTGAAGTGAGGCGGGGAGAGAAAATAGTCCCTGTGGGCTGGTGGAGAGCACCTCTCCAACATCTGTGAACGTCACATCTTGATCCTCATCGACCTCCTCGTCAGGATCAGACTCTGCAGGCTCTTGCGTCTTGAAATAAAATTCGACTCATTGCCTGTGACAGTAAGTTGAAGGAGCCTGTTCAATTTCACATCGCATGTGTTTCATCCTTTAATTCTTCTGCAGGCAATTGCAGCTTTCTCATGTTGGAAATTGCTTGAGTTAATCCGGTGTGCAGTCATTCCTCAGAAGCTTTTTCTGTGGCTGGTCCAAATGTCAGCAATAAGGTCTCAAACATTTTCCTCAGCTCAGTTTCCATCCATGGCAAAACACCCGTCCAGGCAGATGGCAGAGATTTCCCCGTCTGATGTCGGCCGTCCCTTCCTGGTGATTTTTGCAGTTCTATTCTGTTAGGTCACCACAAAGTTGCTTTTTGTTTTGCTTTTAAAGAATTATGCATGATTTAATTCAAAGCATCTCACATTGAATCAGTTCAAAGTCAAAGCAATTTACTCTGTTCAGTTGCATCTTCATTGTTTATAATCCATGCATCGATGCAGTGAATGAATAATTTATTTACTGTATATGGCTCCTGGCCATGCACGAGGTGTGGACTAAGCAGTGTTTTGGAAACTGCTGTCAGACCGTGTGTGGTGACCACTGATAGACATGGAAATGGAGGTTTAGAGGAGGAGGCACACACACACACATACATGCATGCACTTGCACACACGCTGGAACACCTGAGACGGATGAACCTCTTCTTTGCCAAAGCAACTGAGCAGAGGAGAAAGTAGTTGAAAAGAGCTGGGAACTGAGAGAAAAGAGAGGGGGTGATTATCACTTTGCTGGGAATTTAAACATAATCATTTGCTCTTAATGAGCCCTCTATGCTTAAAGAACTTCAGGCCATGGGCTCACACACTCACATAACATACACACACACACACACACACACACACACACACACACACAGATGAGTACACACACGCACCTGCCTGTCATTAAGCCCTGTGTTGCTGCTTTGTCATTTCAGCCCATTAGCACTTCAGTCCAACAGAAAGATGATATGCCCAAGGATATGGATGGAACCTAAAACTTTTTGTTCGTCTCCATGGCAACTCATGAAGTCTTCAGACCTTTTGATCAAAGTGAGCATCATTTTCCATGACAAGACACCGAAGACGGAGAGACAGACAGAAGGGCACACATCGATCACGGTCACTTTGAAGGTTAGCGTGGCCACAGTTAACCTCTGTGACATTTCATTCTTGTGTAAAATCTGTGTCGGCTGCATTTCTATCATCTAGTAGTCGTGTGCTGCCCTGGTTTTCACTTTGCAGTTGTTCATCTGAGCGGATGAATTGGGTTCTGTATAAAACTAATGGAGAAAAGCCCCTCTAGGCCATGCTGTCAAATACGGTGGGCAGCAATAAGAATATAATCCAGGCCCTGAGTGATTTAATGTTGTCTTACATGGTCATGATCCTGTCTAGTGTTTCCGTCTCCTGTGTGTGTGTGTGTCCCTCTCTCCTTGCACAGCTGCTAGCCGTCTTAATCAGCACACCTGCCAGTCATCATGCAATCACCAGTCTGCTACTTAAGCCCTGCACCATCACTGAACTCCTCACTCTGCTGTGTTGTCTCCAGCTGTATCAGTCAGCCCCCACCACTCCACCTGAGCCTGTCACCACTTCAACTCTCTGGTTTACCAATAAATCCATGTGGTTCATCGTACCGCTCCGCCTGGTCTGCATTTGGGTTGTGCTTCCTTCAGCCCTCGTGACAGAATGATGCGGCCAGCAGGAGCCAAGCAGACAGCGATCTCTTCCAGTTCTGTTTTCACCCTCGTCCTCCGTCTGTGCCTCCTGTCCAGCCCCTGTCTTCTCCGCTCTGTCCTCCTGTGCTTCAGTTTCTGCTTCCCCTGGTCTCGTCCTTGTCTGTTCCTGAGCGGTTCTGCCCCCGTCTGTCCTTGTTCCCAGAGATTAGCCTGTCTGCAGTCTGCAAGCCGCCCCTAGCTTCAGCTCCTGGGGCCTGTACCATAAAGCTGGATTAACATCCCTGGGGTTTCTCTTAGTTATCTGGCTTCACTTAACCAGACATCCACAATCCTGATTTTCGGTACCACGAAGCCGGTTATCAACTCGCTAATTGAACCCAGGGTTTTCCAATCTAGATCTGTGCGCGCTCACATTAAAAGGGCGGTGTTTGCTGCATACGATCAATCAACGAAACTAAATCTGCTAAATCCACAAATAACAGGTTTAGGGACTCTGATGCAATATAGGGCCCACTGTCTGCAGGCTTGGAAAGACCGTTGCTGGTACACTTTAGTCCGTAATTAATAATTATATGCAGGTTTCCCAGTCTTAACACAGATGCAGTGTGGACACTTGGCAGTTACTGATGTCTTATTTCTCACTAATGGTAGTGGTGTGCACATGGGACTAATGGGTGTCCTCAAGTGCTCGCTATTTTAAAATGAATTAGCTGCTATGATGTTTATTTCACAAGAAGGGAAATCCTCCAGACCCCGACCCCGAACAGGAAGGGAAATCCTCCAGACCCCGAGCCTGTGGCCTCCACCTCCAGACAGTCCACAAGGAGACAATCACAAGATGCATTTAACTTTAATTTAATGTGGATTGTCAGTGTGAAATTGGCATTATTTTAAAGCCAGCCATGCAAAGGGGCAATGCTTATATGGTGAGGCAACTGTATTATGTATTTAATTTGTTTCAGGTCGGAGCAGATAGTGTGAGATGTCTCTACGAAAGGAAATTGGAGCTTGACATTAAAGCAAAGAGTTTGGACATAGAGTATAAAATTAAAATAAAACAACTTAGACTTGAGGTGGAAAAATTAGAGCATGAGAAGAAGGTAATTCAGTGATGTAATTTATTTTCAGGCATATGAAACAATTAACATTGGTGATGTAATGTTTTTCAGACATAGGAAAGACTGAAACCAAAATGTGCTCCTTTTTTTTCCAGGAGCGGGAGAAAAATTGAAACTGTGGGGGGATATGGATATATCCTAATGGTGGCAATGTTGTGCAGAACCACACACGCCGAAATTATTCTGCATGCCCGGTCGGGGGCCACCCTTAGGCCATGGAGGCATGCAAACCAGGCCTTGATGACCCCAAAGGTCATCTCTATCCTGATCCTGGTTTTAGCATAGGCCTCATTAAACCTCATTTGTGGCCCTGCACCATGATCAGGATAGGGGGTCATCAAATATGGCAGGCATGCATAGCCCCTGTCTCCTAGGAGCACTCCACTGAACCGCCCTAAAGACAAAAAGAAATTTGCTTTGATAAGTATCACAAAAACAGCTTAAGGATATAATCAAAATATATAGCCAACAATGTACATTTTTCATACCCTGCTCCAGCTTTTGGCCCAGCGAAGACTCCCTGAATATGCAGGAGTCGTGGACATTCCCGGGCCACTTTGCCACCAAACTGGTGACCATCATTTGATGGTCACATGTCATCTGCAGAGGCATTGGGGATAAACTGTAGTTAGTGATGCTGCAATGTGTATTTAACAGGACTCAAACATAGTAACCCTACTACTGTTAAAAGACTTGTGGGCCTATTTATACATTTGGACAGTTTAATTTAAAGTGATTGTGACACAAAAGTATTGTAAGATGTATTCTACCTGAATGTTGAGACTGTGAAAAGACTTTCTATTCACAAAGTCGGCCTCATTCTCACCCAGGTGGGCGCAGATGGGGATGTGGGTGCAGTCAATAGCACCCAGCACCCCGGGGAACCCTGTGAAAGGAATGTGCTGCATTTAATATACAACAGCAAACATCATAGGGCTTGGTCTACATTATGCAAATTACACATCAACCAAGCCTACCTGCGATGTCTTAAAAGCCCTCCTTCATTCACTGCGTGGGCAGTTGGCCGGGAAACACCACGAATGCATCAACAAGCTCAGTCAGGGCCCCCGCAACTTTGTGAATTGCCATGCAGACAGTGTTTTTCCCAAGGTTTTCGGCATCACTAACAGAATACATAAAAGTACCAATGAATGAATGAATGAATGAATGAATAATTGATTGACATTTTATCTGTGTCTTGTCTTGCTACCCATCCAATGAGGGATTTAAAGACATCATAATCATTACAAACATAAGTAATCACTTACCTGTGGCAAAAAACCTCAGTGCAATGCACACTGTCTGCGGAACTGTCAGAGCTCGTTAGCGGTGCGTTACATTAGTAATGTACGGCTCCAGCAGCTGACAGATATATTGTAGTCCACCAGGTGATTTCACTGATAACCTCACCTTCAAGCAGAGAGCAGGGACTAATCAGTGAAATCAGCTGGTGGAGTTTTTGGTTGGAAAGAAAACCTGCAGCCTCTCGGCTCTCCATGGTACCAGTTTGCCCACCCCTGCCGTAGTCCTTCTGCGGAAAACCTGTACCTCCCTGTTCAGGCAAATCAAAAGGATTACAGCGATCGCGAAACACTCTTTCATGCCTGAGCGCTCTTCGCACAAGTTGTGCACCTAGATCCACTGGGTTCTCATCAAATGGGCAGGCCATTTTCCAAGAGCATTGATTGGTCAGTAGGTGGGGCTTTTATACCTGCTGAGCTCTTATCCTGAACTTAACCTGCTCCGGAGCAGGTTAAGTCCCTGGTCCCGTGGACTTTCGCTGGTTGCCTCCTGTGTTTGATATGTGCCCCTCCCCTCCCCTCCCCTCCCCTCCCCTCCTCTTGGTGCCCTGTTCACTCCTGGCAGGACTGAGTCACTGAGAGTCAACTATTGGTGGGGAGGCACTGTCATGATCCTGTCTGGCCTAGTGTTTCCCTGTCTTCCAGTGTGTGTGTGTGTGTGTGTGTGTGTGTGTGTGTGGCTCTGTTCCAATTCAAAGGCTGTACGCTACCTAGGTTGTATTTGTAGGCTGCTTACATCACGCCGGCGCGACAAGTGCTGTCCCAATTCAATTTTACCGCGCAGGGTCCTGCAAATGCAGCCGACAGATCCAGCCTATTTTTGACTAATTTGCAGGAAACACCTCCACGATGCTTCGTGCCCGATATTACAGCCTACTTCCCAGGGTACCTTTCGGTCCAGTTGAATTTCTGGATCAGCCACCATTGCTGGAATTATTAAGCATGTTTTAGACGTCTTAATGTTTATATCATGACGTTTTGATAATTTTTCATGCCTATAATTACCACCATAGATTCGGTTTAGCTGTTAACTGTATCCGAACAACGCCTGTAAATGCAAGTTTTAGTTAGATGAGTTAGATAGGCATTTTGCATGATGTTTCCATAGCAACCATGATTGCATCAAGTACGTTACAATGTAGCCATGTGTACAATTACTTTAATTGGGATAGTCTGTTGTAATTGCGATGAAGTGTAACAATTATCTTAATTTTCTGCATCTTCACGAAGACAAAATAAAATAAAATACATAAAACGTCAGAATCAATGTTGTCCATTTTGAGAGCGTTGAAGCTGCTTATCGTTTTGTTTCATGCACAGGTGTTCACTGACTCACCCCCGAAACCTACTTTGGCATTTTACGCTGCATCACTCGAATGCGCTTCGGGAAGCCTCGATAATAATGACGTAGGAATCCTCCACAGGCTACACCGTCCCAATTCACTAAACTTTTAGATCCGGTAAACTTGATATCGTGAGTCCGATTGTTCTGTTCACACTGGCACACAACCTGCACTCGGGCCGACCTAAACACTGCCTGTGTGAAAACACCCTCCTCTCTGCCCCTACACAGCTGCTAGCATCTTCATCAGCACACCTGCCAGTCATCATGCACTCACCAGTCTGCTTTTTAAACCCCGCCGGATCAGTGATCTGTTCACTCTGCCGCTCTACCTGAGCCTGTCATCTCCTCCCCTTTCTGGTTTATCAATAAATCTGTGTTTCATCATACCTGCCTGTCTGGTCTGAGCTCTGCTACCTTCAGCCTTTGTGATAGAGAAGTGATAGAAATGATTTTTTTGGATGAACATTGTATTAAGGCCTATTATTATTATTATTATTATTATTATTATTATTATTATTATTATTATTATTAAATCTTGTGGTTACCTCAAAGTGTAAGTCAACACTTTGCTGTGTTGCTCCATTTTTGTCTAACTCAGAAGTTTGTCTCTGATTGACAACCTGTCAATCATGTAGCTGCAGCTGCGTGTTAAACCAGAGCCAAAAGGTAGTTTTGACTCCTGCACTGACTGGCTTGCTGACTTTCAGAACTGATTGAGGTTTTTAACGATTTTCCAGAGATCAGCACCGGGGGATGAAGCTACAGCAGCTTTGTAACAGACCAAACTGTTTCAGCTGGTGTGTCATTAGCTTAAGCATAGTGAGTTTACACATGACAAGAGTGACTCTCGCAAGTTCCTGTCAAGCAGAACATGGAAATGTGATGTGAGGGAGCGTTAGCTTTTGCTCTTTGTTTTACAACTGAAGGCTATATTTTTGATAAATCATGGTGTATATGTACATCTTTTCCTCTTAGCATGTGATCATTGTCTTGGATCATGCTGCATAATCTGTATGCAGTAATTCTATTGTCATTTTTTGCTTTTTTTAGAGCTCCAAGAATAGGTATCCATTGATTTGTTTTGGGGAAGGCTGCAGAGTTGTGCTTGCTACCTCCCTGTGAGTTGTAGAGACAAAGTTATTTCACCTTGTGTTTCAGGTGGTACAGTAGTAGATAATAAAAATTCATTTTTGGGTGAACTGCTCCTTTAAGACCCCTAGGCTGTATCACTGACCGTTGAATCGTAGATGGGTGAGCACAAAGTTTGGTGGATCCCTTGCAAGATTTTGCATTTTGAACTTTGTGGTTTGAAAGTTTATTTTAACC